>NC_064416.1:10360000-11560000 GCF_023375975.1 Astyanax mexicanus | reverse complement strand
TGCATGACTGTGCATAAAACTGGAACGAGATGCTAATCTAGCTCTCAGTTTCAGTTGAATAGTTATCAGATGATTTTTTTTTTCTTGATTAAAATGTAATAATTAATTTGGAAATACATGTTAGCTATGGTAAACATGCTCTAATGACACGCTCCATTACACCATGTTGCCAGCTGTTGGGTGTACATACACAAAGAAAAATAATTCCATAACATCATTACATGCTGTTGTGTTTTTAGAAATCACTTAAATAGAACCTGTCTGGCAACATAATACAACTAATACAGTACTGAAACTATGCACTACAATGCACAAAGTACTGGTCCCTTCCAAACGGACTTGCACTACACACCCAATATCTGCACTACTGATATACTTGCACTGTCAATTCGCACTTTAATTCCCCATACTGTGAACTTTAAGAACTTTACGCACTCATTCACTTTACCAGCCTTAAGCTATATACCATATACCATATTTGCACTGCTGATATATACTATTTATACTGTCATTCCATCTCAATCACCATTAATATTGCACTATTGTCTTACGTATGTTTATTGTGTCTTGTTGTATTGTACATATAGTGTCTCCCACTCTTTAATATTATATATCTATTTCTTTTTTTACTTATATTTATATATCTATTTCTCCCCACACTACTGCACCTTGTTTTTGTCTCATGTATGTCTATTGTGTCCCTGCTGTATTGTACTCATAGTGTCTCCCATTGTCTTTAATTATATCTATTATCTGTACTTGCTGTAAAATTGGGAAGGAGAGTAACGTAATTTCAATTCTCTGTATGTCCTGTACATATGCAGTATTGACAATAAAACTACTTGACTTGACTTGAACATGAAGCAGTTAAAAGATCTCAAAAAGCAACACATTATACCTCAATCTAAAGAAATGCAAAAACAGATGAGAAGTCATTGATCATCTATCAGTCTGGAAAAGGTTCCAAAGTCATTTCTAAAGCTTTGGGATTACAGTGAAAGACAGTGATAGCTATTATTCTCAACTGGAGAAAACTAGAACAAATGGAACACTGGTGAACCTTCCCAGGAGTGGCCAGCCAACTAAATTCTTTTTTCAAAAGGGCATGGACAACTCATCCAGGAGGTCATAAAAGAACCCAGAACAACATATAAAGAACTGCAGGTCTTATTTGCATCCGTTAAGGTCAGTGTTAATGATTCAATAACAAGAAGGAGACAAAAATTGTCGAAAATCTTATTGATGGAAGAGTTCCAAGGCAAAAAACAATGCTGACCAAAAAGGACACAACAGCCATCTTACATTTACGCAAAAAAAAAATCTTGATGACCCCCAGGACTTTGTGTAAATATATTTTGGACTGATGTGACAAAAGTGGAACTTTTGGAAGGTGTGTGTCCTGTTATATCTGGCATAAAACTAACACAATTTCAGAAAAACAGAATATTACACTGAACGCAAACCATGGTGGTGGTAGTGTGATGGTTTGGGGCTGCTTTGCTGCTTTGGCAGATCATGAAACAGGTGGTTCATGTTCAAAAAACCTCCAATGTGTCTAAATTACAACAATTCTCTGAACCAAAAATCCTCCACAGAGATGTGAAAGACTCATTGCCAGTTATTGGTAAAGCTTGATTGCAGTCTTTGGAGCCAAGAGTGGCACAACCGAGTTATTAGATTTAAATTATGTGTATATAAAATGTATTTTTAAGCAATATGCTTTAAATGATACAGTGTATTAATAGAAAAATAAATAAATAAATATATATATATATATATATATATATATATATATATATATATATATATATATATATATATATATATATATATATACACACACACATAGTGGCATTAAATACTGCTTAAAGTGCATTTGTTTTTTCCCAGTAGCGTGAAGGTGTACACAATATGTGCATCAATATGTAAAGTAGTGCATTCACAATATACTTCAAGTGTATTAAAAAGATAAAAAAAACACATACTTAAATCTACTTACATTCGCAGAAGTTGTACAAAATAAAACACACTCAAAATCACAAATTAATGCTTTTATGGTGTGTCTAAATATAGTGTAATTACAATGGAAGTATACTTAAGTTGCTTATGCATAAGTTGTTCCAATATAGTACAATTAGTATATATTTAGGTACATATTTTAATATTTATGTTAAAAAGTATGCACTTTTCCATGTTAATCTTTCCTTTAAAAAATATACTTAAATACACTTTTTTCTTTTCTTTTACAAAACCAGGTAAAGAATTACTGTTTAAGACGTTTAAGTGAGCACAAATATATATTCTGTAAAATAAATAAACTAAAATATGTGTTTGCTTTGTAATAAAAATATCAGTAATTTATCTCCAATATCCAGTACATTAGTAGCTCATGAGTCAATACAACTGCACTTTATCCATCTGTATCGATTTTTAATGATACATTATTGCTCTTAATGGGTATAATTAACAGAATGCAAAATCACAGTTGATACCTTGAGTACCTTAATAGACGTTATGTCTCGACTCTGTTATCTTAATGCTAATACTTAAAGTTAATGTCAAGTGTTATTGGTTTTAATATCTCCTCCACTGAGCTATAGACAATAAATAAAGCTACTTTTTAAGGAGGGTTATAGCAAAATAGCCTTCATTTAATCTTTAAATAAAAAATAACTGATAATGAGGGTTTTCTTGTACCACTTGTTAGAGTAGTCTAATTGAGGGTTAATTGGAAATGCATATCACACTGCAACAAATGCATATTAATACTGTTGCAGAGGCCAATTGATCATTAGTTCATCAATATGCAGTTTGCATAAAATTGTTCCCCTTTAAATAGTCTATGTTTGAGGTGACAGGGTTGCCTCATCAATAATGCAAATGCCTTTTAGTCCTTTAGCAGCCAGTCCAAAGGAATGAAGGACCACACTGTCTGTGAGCCGTTACTCAATATGCTCTGTTAAATCAAGGCCTCCTGTAACGCATATTCACTGCTATAAATAAGCCCTTACCTGACGAAAAAAAATAATAATAAAAAGTTGAACAATACCCCAGAGTGGGGAGGTCGTATTTAGCCCATTATTCATTAGAGAGCTATTCTTCATCATCAGTTCCCAACACGTACAGCAGTACACGTTACTAAATATAAATGTAATAATATATGGCTTATTCCTGGATGTTTCCTACTGTAACTGTTAGCGAGATCTATAGTATGGGGTTATTAAACCCTCCTATAGATCAGGATGAAACAATCCAGTTTTACATACACTTTCATATTTAACTTTGACAAAAATAACAGTTTGCTGAAGTCCTGCCCGATTCTTTGACCTCAAAGCTCCGTCTCAATCCATACAGCTGTATCAGACTGCCTGTATCCTTCAGACACCCTGCTCCTCCCGAGCCTGCCAATAATCTGCAGGGCAAAAGGCGGCCTGTCTGCCCGGCCGGTCAATACGGCACACAGCAAAGAAAGAGACAGACACCAAAAAAAAAAAAAAAAAAGAATAAATGGCTTTGAAAAAAAAAATAAAAGACCACTTAAAATTATGAGTTTCTTTGATTTTACCAAATTGAAAACCTCTGGAATATAATCAAGAGGAACGTAGACTATCACAAGCCATCATGTTTTGACAATGCATTATAAAAAAGTAATACGTTTGAACTGTGTTTAAAACAGATTTAGACCTTTTAAAACTCATACAACTTTAACTTGACTAATCATTAGTTAGATAACTATTCAAAGTTTCATTTGTGAATAAACATCCATTCCTACAGTTCAGACCTGCAAATGCATTCCAAAAAAAGGTTGGGGGTTGGGAGGGGGCAGCAAAAGGCTGAAAAATTAGCAAAGATGAGCAGAAGTTCACAGATCTGTGAAAAAATAGGCTAAAAACTTGTCTAAAATTGTGGGATATTTTCAGAAAACATTCTTCAATGTAAAATCGTAAAACACTTTGTATACTGAACCAGCTACAGAGCATAATACAAACACAATATTCAGATAATACTGAAGGAATTTCTCTGTGTAAAGGACAAGGCCAATGGTCAACATTGGATGCTGGTGATCGTTGGGCCCTCAGATGGTACTCAGGTGACAATCAAGGCCTTTGAGGCTTAATAGTCACATGTTAATAGTAACATCTGAAATTGGCTGTTCTATCATTGCTCAAATAACTATTTAAAGCGGTGTTATTTTTTGTAAGAATTTAGAGTGAACTCTTGGGTGATTTACAACAGAGATGAATAAGTATATCACAATTCCCTCTGAATTGTTGTATTATTACAGTATTATAATCAGTGATGGGAATAAGCGTTAAAATATATATATTTTTAACTTTGCGCATACAGACAAAGGCACAAGTATGTGTGTGTGTGTGTGCGTTGTGTGTGTGAGTCACTGCCTAAGCAATGATTGTTGTCTTTGCTGTCGTGCACTCTGATCATCTGGCTTATGAAACACGCTCTGAAAAGCTGGGGGCTGGCGGGTTACGGGGCGATTAACACAAAAGTAACGCAATAGTTACTTTTACTGGTAACTAGTTACTTTTATAGTGAAGTAACTCAGTTAGTAACTTTTGGAGAAGTAACTAATAACTATAATTAATTACTTTTTTTCAAAGTAATGTGCCAAACACTGATTATAATTATAGTAAATTGTTTCTATGCAGTTATCTACTAATAATTTGGAATATATGTCATTTTAGAAGTGAATAATGTTAAAATACAGTGCAAAAAGCCTTCAACAAGAGTTTCCTTAGAAGTTCCATCCATACAAGCTTATTTTTTTATTATTATTTTTTTTCTCTTCCTTTCCTTTCTGTTTTCTCTATCTATCTCTTTTACATGTATGGAGATGCTGTTCCTGATGTTCCCAGCCTGGCTCTCCACTGCCCGCTGTGTTGTTCTCCGGCTCTGCAGCCCTGCACTGATTACCATTAACACACTCAGTATCTGTTTCTGTATTAGCCATAGCTCTATAGTTTGTGCCCATCACATTCTTATATTCATAAATTAGTACCTGTTATATTAGCCATAGTTCACATTAATTCTCTGTACTGTTTTGTTCTGTTATTTGTTTGTTGTTTGTTGTTTGTTTGTACTGAGCGGGTCAACCCGAGTAGGATGGGTTCCTCGGACTGAGTCTTGGTTCCTTCCAAGGTTTCTTCCTCTTAAAGGGAGTTTTTCCTTGCCACTGTGTCACCATAAAATTGGCATCTCTGTGGTGCTGCTCATAAGAGGCGTGAACCTGTTTTTCCTGTAAAGCGGCTTTGTGACAACCTTTGTTGTAAAAAGCGCTATATAAATAAAATTGAATTGAATTAAATTGAATTGAATTGAACTCTTATACAAACCAGAGCACAAAAACACTCTACAAAAGGAAATGTATTTTATAGACTCCCAGTAAAACATAATAATTTACTAGATGAGATGACAATGAGCTGTTGTTGAAGAAATAAAGCACATTAAAAACACACGCCACAAATAACATCTCCAACTGACAGACGCCAGCAAACTCTTACAAACTACTCGCAGATTTGGGAGGAGAATTCAGGCCACACTATAAAACAAAGCCAAAGCAAGGCCACAGAAAAGCAGAATAAACTGACTGCACCTCGACCAGCCTGAGAAACATGAACTGGAACAGGCCGAGGATACAATAACACAGTAATTGTGGGGGTAATGGGAACTGCTAACAACAGAGCGTCACCAGTCCCGTCACACTTCACATTTACAGTGTTTTAACTGACCAAAAACACTGGAATTGTGTTTCATCTGACATGAATACAATATTTAAACACTCAAGCCAAATTAAGTGCTGTGTTTTTCTCCTGCACTGGTGTAAAAATGTGTCCAGAATCAACATCCTGAAACGTACTGGTCGTGTTGGGCTGAGCAGTACAATAGAAGATCAGATTGCATTAGAATTTTACAGTGATTTGAAGACCTATACTTGGAGAGTGAAAGTGGAGTTGGGTGCGATGCATCGCTCTATCAAAACCATGGACACATACTGGCGCAGAAGATGGAATTGTGAGGCAGAGATGCCACTTGCTGGAATAGAGGAGGTACTGCAAGCTCCTCCCCTGTCTTGCCCTTACTTTATCATTCTTTTTGAGCATTTTTTTCTATATTTTTTCTTTAGTCAAAATGCAAAACTATCCCAGAAGATTTGAAGTGACTTTGCAAATTTATGCAGTTAATCAAAAATTCCAAGATTAAAATGCCATGTTCATTAGGATTTCCTAAGTTTTCTTTTTTTTTTTTTTAAATAATGTTTCAAAGCAGCTTTATATATGGAAAATAGCATGTCACCTATATAGCAAGCAGCTTTTGTATGATAATTACTAAAGAAGAATTTAAATATTTTTAAGTGGTAAAAATATAAAATTGATTAAAACAGATCCAGGTTCAATAGACATGGTATTAGCGTCACACCACATTTAAACAATATGTGATTTTTTCTTCTTTAATGCCTTTGTGACAGATATATTTATATTATATAATCACCAAAAGTAATGACTCACCCATACAAATAATTAAATTCAGGTTTCAATCACTTCCATAACTACAGTTGTATAAAAGACAGCATCTAGGCTTTTTTGTCAAACATGTTTTTTTTTTCTGATCATCAAACAAACATTAATATCAGACAAAGATAAACTAAGTAAATATAAAAAAAAAACACTTTTAAAATGATTATTTTATTAAATAAAGGGAAACAAATATCCAAACCAATCTAGCCCTGTGTGAAAAAGTGTTTGCCCCTACACCTAATATCTTGATTGTGCCACCCTTGGTGGCAACAACTGCAATCAAGCTTTACTGATAACTGGCAAAGATTCTTTCACATCTCTGAGGAGGAATTTAGGACCACTCTATCTTTACAGAATTGTTTTAATTCAAATGCCACATTGGAGGATTTCCCAGCCTATACGTCCTGTTTAAGATCATCCACAGCATCTCGATCAGACTTTAACTAGGCCACTCCAAAACCTTTATTTATTTTATTTTTTTAAGCCATTCAAAGGTGGATTTGTCTTGTGTGTGTGCTTGGGATCATTGTCCTGCTGCAGAACCCAAGTAAGCCTGAGCTTGAGCGGCAGATGGTTGCATATTCTCCTTAATGATTTTCTGGTAAAGAGCAGAATTCCTGGTTTCATCTATTAAAGCAAGTTGTCCAGACCCTGAAGCAGCAAAGTAGCCTCCTTCTTATTGTTAAATCATTAACACTGACCTTAACTGAGGCAAGTGAGGCCTGCAGTTCTTTATATACTGTTCTGGGTTCTTTTGTGGCCTCCTGAATGAGTTGTCCATGCCCTTTTGGAGTAATGTCAGTTGGCCAGCCACTTCTGGGAATGTTCACCAGTGTTCCATGTTTTCTCCATTTGTGAAGAATAGCTCTCAATTTGTGAACAATAGCTGGATGATATTAAAGTTGTGTTTGATCATCTGAAAAATGTAAGTATTACAAAGGTGCAAAAACAAGAAATCGGAAAATTATTTTATGCACACTTGTGCTACAAAACACACACACACATATAAAATACATGCCATGGCTGATCCAGGTGACACAATGTGATGTTATTTAGAACATAAAACCAAGCAAACAATTCAAATCTGAGGTCTAATATACGCATTTTATTTTAAAACACAAAACATGCACAGTTATGCTACAGTTATGAATGCATCTAGTCTCTCAGTGGTGCAATTCATTAGAGATGCTATTAGCATGCGTAATTATGCTAATCAAGCAGTAATTAAATGGCAATTCTTCTGAGGCCGTTTTTCTTTTCTTTTTTTTTGCCTTTTAATTTCCCTGAACATAGCAATTAGTTTTATTTTATATTTTCTTTATTTTCACATTACTCTGCTTCTTAGAGTGATTCACCAGCTCCTCAAAATGAAACAAAACCACCATTACAGTCCCTCATACAGACTACTAGCCTCAGGCTGATAATTGACATTAAATTTCATGATAATTTAGGTAAATGCCTATATTATGCACATTATGGTTCCTTCATTCTCTTTGACATGCCACATCCAACCCTAAGGGCTGGAAAGTGGCCAGTAGAGTGAACAGATTCTCTTGGAACCACAGCTTAAATTGACTCATTTAGGTCTTTATTTACTATTGCCCTTCTACAATTATTCTAATCTATGGTTAGTGCAAAAATGTACAGACAAGACTGCACATTATTATAGGCTCCACATACAGAGCATTTCCAAATAAGGGCGTACTTAAATGGTCAAGTTTTTACAGGATGAATAAATGTGTTTGCTATAAGGTATCATTTTAAATGGTTTACTACCATCTAATTGTGAAAAACATGTACAAAATATGTACACTGATCAAGCTTAATAGTATGACTACTCCTTGTTCCTGCACGCATCATTTTGTAGTTCTATAAGTGTAGTTCTGTATTTGTTTCTCTGCATACTTTATTATTATTATCCTCATTTCACCCTATTCTTTAGTGCTCAGGACCCCACAGTATAGATCAACACAGAGCAGATACTGTAATTATTATTTGGGTTGTGGGTCATTCTCAGCACTCCAGTTACCTTGATTGACATAGTTGAGTGGTAGTTGATGGTACAAGCAAATCAGACACTGCAGCAGTGCTGCTGGAGTTTTTAAACACTGTACCCACTCCCGGTCTAACCTATTAAACACTCATATCTACAGTAGCTGCTTCACCTTGTAGATAAAGTAAAGTCAGAGACAGAGGCTCTAAATCTGTTGCTGCCCAGTTTGTGTTGATCATCCTCAAGTCCTTCATCAGTGGTAACAGGACACTGGTCAGGGGCGTCGCCTGGCCTGGGCTTCCGGGGCTTTAGCCCCGAATAATTTTCCGGCAGCCCCGAATCGTTTCGCTCAGCTCAGCTGTATTAATAATGAGGAGACGCTAATCACGAAGCCAGTTCAAGGATAAAATTCCGCCTTTCAGGAGAAACAGCCAATCAGCTTGCTGGTTTTGCGGAGGAAATGGATGCAATGGTTTTTTGTGCTAAATAAACAGAAATAAGTGGAGTTAACAAAGTGAGATTATGTGCTGGATGTCAATGAGCACTTTCTTCCTGAGTGGATGATATGCTGACATACTAGTCTTCCCATGATAAAATCTCTATTACATTTGTAACTACACCCACCCTGGTACACATGTGAAATACTTATCCTTAATACACATGTGTAATAACATAACATGTACCTCTGTAGTTAATCTGTAACAATGTGTACTTCACCAGTAGTTATATAATAATGAGTAAGAACTTTTGACAAATAGCCCACCTCCTTTTACCCCCAGCATTCTAAAATACAGTGCTTTTAATCCTTAAAACTCTAGCCAGTTTTGGTGTGTTTTTATTTTGTTTTTGTCAGTCCATCTTTCAGGTCTTATAACACAGTAATGATATCAGACAGAAACATGCCCTGAGCTCTTTTACTCCAGAAGCCATACGGCTGCTTAAAAATGTAATAATTTAAAATGTAAAAGGAAGCAGAATTGTTATATTTTATTGGAACTAATCACTGGTTTTGTTCATAATTTTTGCCTGTTTTTTATTACTTATTTTTGAATGTATAGACCGTTTCAATGAGGAAAACAATGACAAAGCTACTGCGCATGTCTGTTCCTTCACCGCTTTCGGTGGCGCTATTTTCGAGTATACAGCTGTCAAAATGAGAGCGCATATTTCGCTCCCGAACACAGAACAAACACGCTATAGTGTTAGTAAAAAATGATCAAACCTCTTCTCCTGATCCTTTTGATAAAGATTTAAGAGGGAAGTTTTTTCCTTTGATTTAAAACACTTGCCAGAGGTGACCTACCCAGATGTGATCACTATCTTGTTGAAACGGAGGCAGTAAAAGGGCACCGCAGTTTGGGCGCATATAATTACTTTCTCAGTGGAAAAGTTGGGAATATTTGTTCCTGTAGTAGAGAAGGCATCACTATAGTGTATGGTGAGGTTGGAGCAAGTCAAGGGCTATCCAACACGTACTCTGCATGATTTATAGATAAGAAGGAGGGATGAGTTGTGAGCGGACACTGTAACTGCAGGCAGGTTAGCAGTGTAAAAAACAAAAGCAGGCGTGTTTACTATGGAGGACCAAAAATGACATAAGTATAAATAAATAAATGTTTAAATAAATAAATGAATAAATAAATAAATGTTGACATAAAAATGCACATATAAATGAATAAATAAATATAAAAATAAGAAATGTATTTATTAATTAATTTATTTACCTATACAATTATTTGTGCACATATTTATTTATTTATATATATATTTATGTATTTATACATTTATATGTGCATTTATATATATATATATATATATTTATTAATTTCAACATTAATTTATTTATTCATTTATTTGTTTAAATATGTATACATTTATATGTGTATTTATTTATACTTATGTAATTTTTGGTCCTCCATAGTTTACTTGTTTAAAGAACAATTTGACCTAATTTTCAATGTTTTTGACTCTCAGATTAGGTAAAGTTTGCATTCATGTTAAATTAAAAAGTTACGTCCACTGTTTTGAACGCTGTTTACTGCTGAACGGAAGTGTCCTAGGAACAGCGACGTCACTTCCTACGCTCATGAATATTCCTCTTTAAAACAGTCTATAGACTTTAAATATATTCACACCTAAGGTATCTTTTGATAAATGGTTAGACCAGAGTGTTTATGAATTAAAATAATCATAAGAATATTGTTGATAGTTGATTACATGGCTTATTAATTATTACTTTGATAAAATACATGAACTAAAATACATGAATAATAAATCCATTCTAGTTATTCCATGAAATGATGAAACAAGAAAACGTTTATTTAGGACACACAATAAAAAAAAAAACTATATACAAAAATGTAAACTTTTAGTCTAAATAAATAAAAATGTTTAGTTATAAAAACTATATAAAGTAGTGCCGTACCTAACTTTAGTTTAAGCGCAGGTAGTTTCACACTTATTCTGTGCACACTGTTGAATCATGTACTAATATTACCTGGTATGAAATATAATATAAATCTGTTTAAAGCACTAGAAGTTAAGAATATTAGTTGGGGAAAAGCAAATTACATGTATTATTTTTGTTGTGGCGAAAGTCCTTTTTTTCAACACTTTGAGGAATCAGTGGCAATGATGATGTCATGCGATTTACTCAAAGACTCGAGAGTGAATATAAATACAGCTGATTATGTGTTTTGAACAAATAAATAGAGTTATAATGAAAGAATAAAACAAGAAACATTGAAGAAGACCTTATTGTTTAGGTGTTTTTCCTAATGGATTGTTTTGCAGATGCTTTACTGCACTGGGATGACCCCACTATTTTTAGAAAGAGTAAGTTCTGTCCTTTCTAACAAGGTGCGACAGTGGACATAAATGTGTCCATAGGGTTCTATGGCTTAACCAATGCTCCCAACAGGCTTACAATGCTAGTGATGGGGCATAGTGTTGACCATGCAAAGAAATCTGTGTAGTGATTTTTAGTATACAAAACACTCAGTCAGTCCTAATTACTTACTAGACAATAGCTGTTGGAGAAGTTTATACTCAACTTATCACACACACTATCACACATTTGTAGGTACACACACACTATTACACATTTGTAGGTACACACACTATTACACATGTGTAAATACACTTACCCTGGTACACATGTGTTATCATGTTTTACTACACCCCAAGTCCATTTCAAACCAGAATTCTCCTTTAAATAAATACCTAACACTCTGATAGCCATTGCTGTACAGTATGTCTGAAGTCGTAACAGCAGTTAAAAGCTTTAGAAGCTTGTATGTTATCTCTGTAGATGACTTCGATCAGACACAAATCCTCCACTCATTTCCCATCAAGGTAAAAGAGGCTCTTTCTCTTCAGCCCATTGCTTCAGTCTCTGCTACTCCAATCAGACTCACACTGCAGAGAGAGATACTACGAGGCAGAGCCCACTATAACCCTGATCCATGCTTTAGTACCCATGGGGGGGCAAGAGAGAAAGAGAGAGAGAAATAGAGAGAGAGCAGCACAGAGAGAGTAAGCACTGAACAGAATCCAGCTCTCTGAAAACACAGCACCATTAAATCTCAATGACCCTTGATGCCACCCATTATATACAAAGAAAAGGCTCATTTTCTATCAGCGTGGCTTACTTTCAAAAGAAGTGTCCCAGTTCACTTCCAGTCTTCTGATTATACCTCTGTAATGTCCACACATGATATTTACAGTATATTAAATATTATTCCATATAAGCAGGAGATGGTCAAGCAAGGTGTATAACAGGAGTATAACAGTTTCTCATATAGACGTACCCAACAAATACCTGAAACTTATTTTATGCACACTTACGCCTTTCCTATCGGTTTCTGGAAACATTTGGCAAGGCAAGGCAAGTTTATTTATATAGCACCTTTCATACACAACGGTCATTCAAAGTGCTTTACAAATTAGAAAATACACAGAGAAGTCAAATAAAAAAAAAACATGCAGTGTTTTAAACTGAGCTAACCAGGTGTTTAGTCTGGATTTAAACGTGTTGGTAACATTTGGCAACATCCTTGCACTTATTTGCATATTGGTTATGTCCTCCCAACATCAAACCAAACTGAACTACCGACATCCCTCCCAAATTCCAAATAAAAGTATTTCCATTTAGAGCATTTATTTGCAGAAAATGAGAAATGGCTGAAATAAAAAAAAGGTGCAGAGCTTTCAGACCTCAAATAATGCAAAGAAAACACCTTCACATTCATAAAGATTTATGAGTTCCAATGAGAAATCAATATTTGGTGGAATAACCCTGATTTCAATCACAGTTTTATGCATCTTGGCATGCTCTCCTCCACCAGTCTTACACACTGCTTTTGGATAACTTTATACCACTCCTGGTGTAAAGGTTCAAGCAGTTCAGCTTGGTTTGATGACTTGTGATCATCCATCTTCCTCTTAATTATATTCCAGAGGTTTTCAATTTAGTAAACTCAAAGAAACTCATCATTTTTCTCATCATTGGTCTCTTATTTTTTTGCTATCTGAAAATAGACTGTTGGCGAGGTGCAAAATAGCAATGAGCATTGTGACATGCCCTGAGCACAGTGTAAGATAGGGCCCTACATATGTTGTGGGACCAAATAGATAAACGTAATTATTGTCAAATATTTATTTGACACTATTTATTTCCGACACTATGTATGTATCTATTTATTTTTGTTGGTCCTAAATTCTAGGTTTGCCAACAGAACATACATCACATATTTCACAGAACTTAAATTAGGCCATCAGAAAACATAAAGTGTCTCAGACTTTACAGTGTAGCTCTCACTGCACTAATCACCACTAAACATATCCAGGGTATCTCCATGATAGCAGGTCCAGTGCTGTTGTCTGACCTTATGGACAGCAGTCACTCCTGACAGAGGTGCATCTCCATATGAAAACTAATCCAGCAAGGCATTGCTCTCCTTCCATTCCCCCAGAGGAGAAGACAGGTGTTCTCATTAGACGTGAAGGGCCAGTTTCATTATAAGAGATGGGTGTCAGGATGGATCAACAGTGGGCATGGCTGCAGGTCACAGAACTGTCTCTTTCTCTCCTTACGCTCAGGTTTATCTCCTCAGCAAATTTACTGTTTGTTTCAGAGAGTTGCTGTGATGTGCTGTGCTTGAACAAAGTCTTCATTGTAGTTGTGAAAAGAAAGTTCAAAAGTTAGGAGCTCTGCTAGCACTTCTGAGATACTGCTGATGAGCAGGGTTTAGAAAAAAAAAAATCAGAATGAAATCCTTGAGAAGTTGAAACACTAATCCCATCTAACTTAAAGAGATTTACAAACCTCAACTAAAAGGATTTTAACACTTACACTAAGTCAACAAAAAATATTGCTCAAAAATGATTCAGTACAAAGGTACTTCATTGCAAGTCTCATACAGCATGAAATCAGACACAGTAGCATAGAAAAGAGCAACTTGCTCTTATAGCCTACAACACTGTGGCCAGACACTCAACTATTACATAAAATATAACTAAATACCCAAGAGAGGGGAATTAAATGCAAATAATTGAAGTCAATGAAGTCAAACGCCAATAGGAAAGTCTTTAATATAAGTTTGTGTTAATTTGAACTTATTTTTAAGATTATTTTTAATGGGCTTAAAAATAAAAAATTTCAATTTAGGTAATTTTTACTCAAAATACGGGATGAAGTCTACACAAACAAAGTTAGTGCAAAGTGTTGCTTCAAATTTTAACAAAGCAGTATAGATAGGTTAACATAGATAGGTTATTTACGTTCCGTGAATAATCCACCTTGCGAATAAACTCTAAAATATTACACTGTAAAATTAATAGAATATGGAAAAACAATTGCATTGGAAAGTTAAAGGAGTGTTGAATTTTTTAAGTGTATAGTGCAATTTATTGGCTTCTTGGCTTCTTTGCTTTTTGCTGGCTGAGAATGGCTGGCTAAAGGTGTAGGTAAATAGCCAATAGAAAAAAAATGCATAATGCAATTTAGATTTAAACTCATGAAAAGAATTCCAAGACCAATTCCTAGAACAATTAAAGTTACTTTAATTGCACCCTAGAGTCAATTCAGTGATCACACATACTGTATGTTTTCAAAATTAGTTGATTGAACCCACAGGTCCATTAATAGTGTTATTATTAATGGAAGTTGCTCGTTACTAATCAATGTATGATGGATGTAAAATGATTAGTAACCTAATGGAACTATTGGAATCATAATAGTGCCACTTTATAAATGCTGATTAAATATACAGAAATTGACTAAAAAAAAAAAAAAATAATAATAATAATAATAATAATAATAATAATAATAATAATAATAATAATAATAACAATGATGTTTTCTATCTGCAATGCACACAAAGTAAGAATATGATATTATAATATAAAATCTATATTAGTATTAAATCCAATCAAATAAAATAACTTTTTTATGTCGGATTGGAAGCCTGTGCTTAACATTTCTTTTTTTGATTTGATTTCATTGTTTCATTGGCTTATAAACGTTTTAATTTGGTTCGTTTATAGCATATTCTGATTGAAAACAGGTCTTAATTAGTGTTTTGACATTTGAAAAAATATGAAAATACATTATGTCCATTTTAATGGACGCAGGGTCTTAAAGGGTTAATTTTATTACATTTGGAATTCTTGGAAATATAGTAAATGTTTATATATTAGTATTGGCATCAGCAGATGTGCATTTTTAAATATTTGATACTTTGATATTTGGTACAATATACAAAACTCAAATTTTATGTATGCTTGTTAAAAGTATTTTAAAAAGCCTTATTTCCATTCCCAATTCAGTCCTGCATATTTTTCAGTACCCATCAGCCAAAGCTAAGGTCAGAATGTTCTGCTTGTTTCATATTTTACCATGTTTTACAGTGGCAGCGCACTTCAGATCTACTTGCACAAATATGGCTCAAGCCAAAGGTGCCTGTTTTTATGTTCTTCACCGATCCCTCATTTACAGAACAAACAGCCCCTGAACTTCTTACCTCAGCTGGAGTAGAGCTCCACGAGGGCCTAATATAGAGGGACGTAAGCGATGCCACAGCTGCACAAACACGGGTGAGAGGTCATCATAACAGAGCGCGTTCACTGATGTCTGATTCACACACCTGGCTGGACCAGGCCCAGCGTTCCAGCGTTCCAACGCACCGGCCGCCCCGACCTCCCCGCCCGCCCGTTCGGCCCGGCAGCCGAGAGCCCTGGATAAAGAGCCCATTCTCCAGCCTGCTGCCACAGCTGCAGCTCCTGCTGGGCCGTGTTTATGGGCACGGAGGTGGGAAGTGGGTTCACTGAGAAGTCTGAAGCCTTCCAGAGTGCGCTTTTCAAAAGGCCAGCGTGAGGTCAAGAGCCCAGCGGCTTCCTCCATGATTGTTTATTCTATGAGTCAAAGGCTTTAATGAGGAACGGCTCTGCTAATTGAGCTGAAAGGTGAGTGCCGGTTACAGACTCATTCCATCCCTAAGTCTGTAAATCATTCTCTGTGATGTTGAGAGCTGACCCATTACCCACGTAAAAAAAAACGTCTTCAAAGCTGAAAGACCAATCAGCATCTCTATACACACTCCTAAATAGTAAAAGGTGTGAGAAGAGAAGGAGCTGTTTGGATTGAAACCATGGATGAATAATTTCTCCCTCCCCAATATAACATTTTAAAGTTTGGACTAAACATTTAAAAAAAGTACTTTGAGGGTTTGTTTCCATATTTAACTTTCCAGATAAATGATCAGTGTCAAACTTTTTTTGGCCTCTTCATGGATGATAAGTGTAACTGCAGACCCAACCACCAACCTACCAGGTGTGAAAAACAAAAATAGCAGATTTTGCTGAATTTTTCTGTGATTGAATTTACTCAGGCACCACTTTTTAAAGATATGACTAAATAAGGTAATGGGTATACATTGCAATTTTTGTATGACTGGCATCATATACCCTCATTATATGCACATAAACTGGTGTTCATTGTCTATCGTTTTCAACTGCACTATCTATCTCCATTACAGACTACTGACTGTACTTTTGTACTTTTGTACTTTTATACTTTATATATTTTATTGTATTTGTATTTTTTGTATTTGTTTACAAATACAAATTGTTATACACATTTTTGGTATTTGTATTTGTTATACGTTTTGTTTTATCTATCTATCTATCTATCTATCTATCTATCTATCTATCTATCTATCTATCTATCTATCTATCTATCTATCTATCTATCTATCTATCTATCTATCTATCTATCTATCTATCTACATGGGTATAACTAAGACATATACAGTGGCTTGCAAAAGTATTGCAAGGAACTTTTCCACATTCTGTCACCTAACAACCACAAACTTAAATGCATTTTATTGAGCTTTTAAGTGATAGACAAACACAAAATATTGCATTAGTGTGAAGTAGAATGAAAATGAGACATGATTTGTACAATTCTTATCAAATAAAATTCTAAAAAGTGTGACGTGCAAAATTATTCAATAGCCACCATTTGCTGCACTTACAACTGTAAGTGTTTTGAGTTTTCTCTCTACCAGCTTTGCGCATCTAGAGACTGAGATTTTTGCCCCATTCCTCTTTATAAAACAGCTGAAGCTCAGCCAATTTGGATGGAGAGCGTTTGTGAACAGCAATTTTTATGTCTTGCCACATAAACTCAATGCGATTTAAGACTGGGCCATCCTAACACATGAATGTTCTTTGATCTAAATTCATTCCATCCCTCCATTGAAGCTCTGGCTGTATGTTTAGGGTCATCGTCTTGCTGGAAGATGAATCTCCTTCCCAGTCTCTTGAAGTCTTTTGTTGCCTTAAACAGGTTTTCTTTCAGGATTCGATCTCCCTATTACTCTTACCAACTTCTCTGTCCCTGCTGATGAACACAATCTCTACAGCATGCTGCCAGCGTGATGCTGCCACCACCATGTTTCACAGTAGGGAAAACATTGTTTATTTTACGCAAACATATACCTATAAATACCAAAATCAGAGAAACTGATTTTGAAATTTAAGTGGTATATAACTAAAATTGCTGATCCGAACAACCAATGATTTATAAAGGAAAATAAGAAAAACAAATATTAGAGCTGGAATGTATTTTCCATATCAATTCTCTAAATTATCTTTATGAAACCTTTATTTTAAGGGTTTAAAAACCTTTATTTCTGTCTTCTTCTCCTTAACTCACTCCTGTTTTGAATCCTCCAGTTGCAGAACGCTCTCCAAGGCTGAGAAAAGGACAGCGCTTTCTCGGTTCTTAACCGCAGCGGACAGGCAGTTGTCTCAGACATCAGGATAAGGCCTCCAGGCAGTGGAAAGAGAGACAGCGGCAGAGCGCGAGAGCTGCAGACCACCAGGACCTCCGCAGCCATTTAAATCATTTCCCATCAGGACTGTTTGGAGCCGGAGCACTCTGTGCGACAGATAGAGGTTTGACGGGTTAGAAAGATGCAGACGGAGACATTTGACTGCTCTTTTTGACGGAGCAGTAGGGTTGCCTTTCACTAGTCTCAGCGCTGTTGGCAGCGGGGTGTCATCGTTGTGGCACGGCTGTCAGCCTGCGCCGGCACTCTGGGGGACAGATCTAGCCCTCGCCGCCGTGCGATGGCAGTGCCTGACGTGCTCGCCCACCCGCCCAGGAAATATGTTCCCCAAACCGTCAAGCTGGTGGCCAACGAGTGACGAGAACAGCGAGCGACAGGCTACAAAAACATGATTATGCTCGCGTTTTCTGACACGCTCCTTTATCAGATCAAGAAGACAAGGCCGCGGCAAGGTCCTGTTTGTTTACCCTTAAATGTTAAAAACATACACTAAAAGAACTAAAGGGTCGGGACACATTATACTTACAAGAGAGTGTGAGCATGACATGCCAGTCTAAATCTATAGACATTAGTGTGGAGTCGGTCCCCTCTTTGTAACAGCTCTAACAGCAGGGCTGGAACTCTGCAGTTATTGCAGTTATTAGGGAGCAAAGTGTTGGAGAATTTTCTGTATTATGCTCTTCAGCACCAGTGATGGGAATAACGGCGTTAAAGTAACTAACATTACTAACGACGTTACTTTTTTCAGTAACGAGTAATCTAACTAATTACTCTGACTGTAACTATAACCCGTTACCATTTCTCACACCCCATTACTGCACGTTACTTTAGCCGCTCAATTCACTTTTTTAAAAAACTTTGCATATACGGATAAAGGCGCAAGTAAGTGTGTGTGTGTGCGTTGTGTGTGTGAGTCACAAGAGAGGGAAGGATGAGATAAATGCTGTCGTGCACTCTATTCATCTGGCTTATGAAACACGCTCTGATAAGGTGGGGGCCGGGGGGGTTACGGGGGCGAGTAACACAAAAGTAACGCAATAATTACTTTTACTGGTAACTAGTTACTTTCACAGTGGAGTAACTCAGTTAGCAACTTAGTTACTTTTTTGGAGAAGTGACTAGTAAATTAAAACATTAAAAAATTAAAGTAAACTAATTACTTTTTCAAAGTAACGGGCCCAACACTGTTCAGCACTCCAACACACCACTTTGTAACTTTACGTATAGCTGAGATGCTTTAATCTGTTTTTAATAGGTTTTAACTGAATTTATTTGGGAACAATTTTTGGTAACAATTTATAATAACTTTATTAATATACCATTAACTAATGATTAATTAAAAACTGTTATTTTTCACATTTTTAGAAATTAAAAAAAAAGAAATTAAGTTGCTATCACATTTGTAAATACTAATAAACGCATTGGCGACATGAACTGCAATTGATAAACATTTGCCCGGTTTAAAATTCGCATTTACTAGCAATTTATTAATGTTTAAATCCTGATGAGATAATGATTTGCTAACATTTTAATATGAATATCCATGCTGATAAATAAGTGTCATGTGTGAGCATTTGTTAATATTTAAATTCTAATGAACTACTGCTTTGTTCTCATCTACTGATCATTAGTTAAAAATATATGAATGCTCATCTATTGAAAAGATGAGCAGTGGGACAGGTCAGTACAATGGATAATGTGAAACACAAATATAGACCATATAAACATAAAAAAAATAAACAAAATTATGCTGAACGGAGATTCAATAAAGAGAAAGGAGAAAACATAAAAACAAATATATAATTGTTGTTAATAAGCCTGTTACAAAAAAACAAATCTAAATTGGTTGATAATATCTGACCATATGTTATTGGTTAACTGGCAATTTTAATAAAATAAAATACATATACATACGTATATTATAAAGAGGTTATATATAAACTTTTCTAGATAAAGTGTTTGACACAGCCCAAGTCTTCATACGTCCTGCACTCTGCAGGTCCTGTCATACATGGAAGGAGACAGAGGGGAAGGAGGTGGAGAAGAACGAGCCGTCAGCATCTGAAAAGCAGTAAATGTACTGAATGAGTTTTCATTATTTAAAGGCTGAAGGAAGCAGCTGATTGTAAACGTAACTAGGTGACATAGCATTAGAATCTACAGTAGAACTTATGCTGTGCTTTCATTTCTTTGTATTTTTTTATTCAAAAATGAGTATTGCATTTGTACAAATGTTTCTTACAATTTTTGTATGGGAATGAACAGTGAAATAATAAAAATGAACTGTTGTACATATCATGACTGTCCAATGAAAAATATGCATCTCCAAAACAGCAACTTTACAGAACATAGATAAAACTTTCAATAGAAGTCAATGTAAAAACTGTTTATTTTTAGTTTATTTAGGAAAATTTATATTGGTTCATTCATCAAAAAAAAAAAAAAGAAGAAACAATGTAAGGGACACTTTGTGTGTTAAAATTTGTAGTAAACTATAAATCTACAAAAATGAAGATCCTTGTTTTTCATTGGACAGTGATAATATAAAGAAAGTTGTTTCTATTTTAGCAAGCTATTGTTGTATGGGTAACAATGCTGACTGGATATTTAGTCCTCGCACCAGGCTTCAGCTTCACACTTTTCCTAGTGAAGCTGAACCAAACTCCTGCCCAAAACCTTTGAATTTACCTCCCCATTCTATCTTCAAAGGTGTAGGAAATACTAATAATAATATAAAATACACCTGTGGAAACAGGATAGAATTCAGTAATTAAGTTTTTTTTTTTTTTTTTTTTTTTTTTTTAACACCAGTACCTTTTTTGTGCAGTTAAACCTGACTCTGGTTCATTTGAACCCCTAGTGAAGTTTAGTTAAGCAGGAGTGAAAACAGTAATTGCACTCGGTGTGAATCAAAACAACCAGTCCCAAACTAATTTTGGAGCGGTTTGCCTGTGTTCAGAACGTGATCAGGTCTCGATCTGACCCAGCTATCAAATATACTCCTTTTATTTGAGCTAAACTGCTGATAAGGCCCAGTTTAATCTTATATATTAGCTGAAAAACATTATTTACCACAGATATGAACAAATGCTGTCTCTGCTGCTCCATGCTGTTTACACACTAATAGCTCAATATGTGCAGCGTTCACTGCTCTCAGCCGTGCGGCTCCATTTACTACACAGACATCTGCACTGCTCATCCCATTGAAAACGCTGTGTTTGTAAGCGCAGCGGCTAATTTTCAGCGCCCTCTGCTTTCGCACAGGAACACAGACACGCTCCTGCTCCAGACAGCTCTGACCAATCAGAGGAGACAATGTGCTCGCATGGTTTATTGATGTGTAATTTGCAGAGGTGGAAAGTAATGAATTACATTTAATCACATTACTGTAATTAAGTAGATTTTATGAGTAATTTGTAATTTTTAAAGTGGTTTGTAAAATAAATAATTTTACTTTTACTCAAATATATTTTGACACAATTAATTTACTTCACTACATTGGAAAACTCTCCATTACTGAGTACAAAATAAAATGCTGGGGGAAAAAAATTGTCTAAATAAAAAAAATAAATAAATAGGTGCGGATGCGCCGGCACACGGATGCTCGTGTGTGAAATAACGAGGCAATAACGTCCTAATGCAATGCAAAATGTGCCCCGCCGGACAGAGCTGTCAGCTTTCAAAACTTCCACATCAAACCTGTGAAAGCATGTGGTGGTAAGTAATTTTATCATTAAACAATCTGCTTGAATGTTAAAAAAACATGTAAATAGCATTTAAAGCATAGCAATGGCAAGTTAAAATATAACAATGAACTATAAAACTATAAAAATACGGTTTATAGTCACATATATGACCTTAACTTTTTAATAGTAAAGAAAAAAAAAAAGATCATCATTTGTTCTTGAAAATGTTTTTTGGGGTGTTCTGAACAAAGACTACCTGAAAAGTCCAAATTAGTATGTGGAATAATAGTTTATTAAAAATGATTTATGATTTGTTGTACTTTTTTATACATCAAATAATAAAAAGTAACTATGTAACTTTTACCCAAAGTACATTTTAAATTGAGTACTTTTTTATATTTACTCGAGTAGATTTTTAGATGGGTACTTTTACTTTAACTTGAGTAACATTTTAGCAAAGTAAAGCTACTTTTACTTAATTACAATTTTTCAGTACTTTTTCCACCTCTGGTAATTTGGTGCATTAAGGTTTGTGTCTGTGAAACCAAACCAAACAGAGGGAGAAACGCTCAAAATAAACAAACTCATTAACTGATCCGGACCATAGAAACAAATTACAGGAGGAAGTGTGTCCCAATACTTTTGTCCATATAGTGTGCAGTGTGCTTTTTGTTGCAGAATACAGCAGTGCAAACAAGGCAAGAGGTGAAACAAGCAGAATTATTCATGCAAAATACTAGCGAGCACAATGCCTCGGCCGCTGGAGTGCAATTTTGGCACTGAATAGGCCATCCAGTATTATTTTGTTTGTTATTAATCGACCACAGTGGACAGCCTCTGTGAGAGAAATAATAGGTAATCATTAGCAAAGCGGCTACAAATTATTTATGTAAACACAGCGATATTTTACCTGCGTTTTCCTCGTGCTTCCCCCAGCCATTAACAAGTAACTTGGAAACCAATAAATGTCACAATTGCTTTCACTTAATTAAAACAATAGATATCATACAGCAAAATGCGGTGCCATTCATCGCCCCGTTTCCCGAGCCATGCAACTGCTTGCGGTCTCTTTATGTGGAAGGCTGGCATAAATAACAGCCGTTAAAGTGCCAAGCAATGGGCATCAAAACACATTATTGAAATTGGCCTGCGTGCAGCATTGTGAACAGAGCAGCCTACTTTTTTTCTTGCAAAATATATAAAAGAATACAGAAAATGAGAACACAAAGGGAATTCTATTTTGAACACATATGAAACACAACCAAGACTGAATTTTAGTAGTAAAATGAACCATTTTGTGTTAATAAGGGTCAAAAACTACCCACCACCATGTTTAACAGAAGAGAAAAAAAATATATATATATATTTTTTTTCAGTTTAGAAAAAGTGAAACAACACCTTTGTTCACACTGTGAAAAATCTATGCTATTTTACAAAAAAAAAAAAAAAAAAAAACTAAAAGTAAAGTACAGTTTCAATCGAATACATCAAATTAATTTTAAATCAATCATTGCTGTGGACCGATAAACATTTTAAGTGGCTAAAAATACACTGCCTCGATTTGAGTGTTCCCTAATTCCTAAATAGTAAGTAACTAACTAAGAATTAGAGAACATATACTGCCTGGCCAAAAAAAAGGTCACACACCCTAATATTTTCTTGGACCACCTCTAGCTTTGATTCACTGTGGCTTTGTTTCAATAAGCCTCTGCAAAATTTATTTTTTTTCAAGATTTATTTCAATCCAGTTTTGCTGGATTAATTTTTCACCAACATCTTGCAGCAGCATTGATGATGGTAGAGTCTGACCACAAAGTATTCTCCAGCACATCCCAAAGATTCTCAATGAGGTTAAGATCTGGACTCTGTGGTGAACTCTCAATCCATGGCATGGGCATGCTCCAACTTGCCTTGGGCCTATAAAAGACCAGGTAAAACCATTTTGGAACCCCTTTTTCTACCAGAAGCCACCACTGTTACCCCCATGTAAGTATGCATGAGAGATTGTCCAAAAATATGTCTCTGCTTAGCAAACACTGCAAAGTAATAATTATCTAAAAAAAAATGTAAACAACCAAGCTAGCATGCAACTGAAATAGTGAGTACTAAACAGGGGAAGAAAGGCATTACATGTTTGGGTTTTTTTTTTTTTTCGTCTTCTGGTGTTTATTTCTCACCGGCCAGATGAGGGCAGCATTGCACCACAAACATCAGCTCTCACAAATCCATCAGTTCCGGATGATTTCCTTACATTAGTGCTTCAGAAGTGCTGCAGAAGTAAAGTGAGTTCGATAAAGCAGGGAATCTACTAAAATGGTAAATGTGGGTTGTGTCTGACCTGTGTGTATAAACCTGATGTACAAATATAAAAGCTGCTTCTTTATGAAGTAATAAAGATTTGTGCTAAAGAAACCCTCAGCCATACATGAATTAACATGGAACGTGAATGCAGTAATGTTTGACTCATGTTTCCATTAGAGGGGTAGTGATACAAAAATGACTTTTATTCAAAAAGTAAAACAACAAAAAGTACAAATTTAATAAGGATGTATGATGATCAAAAACAAGCGAATTCAGAAATATCTTACATTCTGAATGATTTAATTATTTGCTGCTAAGATATATAAAGTTATGGAAAAAACAATAAGAGATCACTTAAAAATTATGAGTTTCTTTGATTTTACCAAATTGAAAACCTCTGGAATATAACCAGGAGGAAGATTGATGATCACAAGCCATCAAACCAAACTGAACTGCTTGAATTTTTGCACCAGGATATGGCATGAAGTTATTCAAAAGCAGTGTGTAAGACTGGTGGAGGAGAACATGCCAAGATCCATAAAAAAAACTTTCTTTGCATAATTTGAGGTCTGAAAGCTCTACATTTTTGCCAGTTATTTTCTTTAAATAAATGCTCTAAATTGAAATATTTAGGAACTGTCTGTATATTATGGAATAAAACAACAATATTCATTTTACTCTAACATATACCTATAAATAGCAAAATCAGAGAAACTGATTCAGAAACTAAAGTGATCTCTTATTATTATTTTTTTTTCAGAGCTGTATAATTTAAATTCTCAGCCATACATAAAGTTACATAAAAAATTATTCTGGGTCATTTTTGACCCATGTGTGCATTAGAGTTAATAGGGTTTTAGGTTAAGAAACAACTCAATAATGAACTGATAAATTAATGAGATACACAGAGAAAGAAGGAGAGGGAGATTTGAAATGATTGAACGTTTAATGCTTATAATCATACAAGGGAGCATTAGCATTATCATTTAGCATTGCTGATTCACAATTTTACTTCATTTTAACTTTATTAAACCATTCAGGTCTCAAGTCAGCATGCCAATTACAGTACAGTTACAGTAATTACAATTACAAGTTTCTTCACTTGTAAGAAGTTCACATGATCCTCAAAAGCATCTAAATCATGTCCAGATGGATCAGTTTAGAATCCTCTTCATTATTTATCAAGCGCTACTGGCCGGGGTTTCTGTGGAGCTGTCCATTGCAGTGGGGGTGAAGGGTAGAGCAAGCGTAGAGGAACTTAGCGTAGAGGAAGGTTCAGTTCTGCTCACTGGTTCTGCTTATTAAGAGTTCAAAAGGAAAAAGATCAGCTCTTTGAGACAACCTGATCCAGTCTATCTGTGTCTCTGTCCACGATGGGGCTCAAGCCCCTGAAGCTTCCTTGGGGCCGGTGAGAGATACCGTTCAAAATTGGTGAAATACCTCCATCTACTGGGCAGATGTAGTCTGCTGAATCGTCGGGTCTTCTCTTCCTTAAGTGGCTGAAGTTGGTGAAGCCGAGCTTCTTTGGCTGAAATGAGGAGAAACAGAAGCAGAAAATTGCGACGTTATTCAGTATTAAATTAATATACTAGATAATCCAAAAGTACAGGTATTATGTAATAGGATGGTCCATTATAGATGCCTCATAAATGCTCTCCTCTATCCTGAAGCCTACTCTTTAATATTTAAGGTCTGGATTAGGGTTAAGTTTTAGGGTTTTCTTTAGGGATTCTTGGTAAAAGTTAGGCTTAGGGTTAGATTTAACTTAGTTAACTAAGTTAACTAAGTTACATTGCATTTTATATATATATATATATATATATATATATATATATATATATATATATATATATATATATATATATATAGTGCATTTACAAAAAAAATTGAATATCATTGAAAAGTTACTTTATTTCAGTAATTTATATAATATATTGATGTATTACACACAGAGTGATCTATTTTAAGTGTTTATTTATTTTATTGTTGATGATTATTATGGCTTACAGCCAATGAAAACCCAAAAATTAGTGTCTCAGAAAATTAGAATGTTGTATAAGACCAATTGGTTCTTTTGGAAGTGTGGGCAGTGTGCCAAGTCCTGCTGGAAAATGAAATCCGCATCTGCATAAAAGTTGTCAGCAGAGGGAAGCATGAAGTGCTGTAAAACTGCACTGACATTAGACTTGATAATAAAACACAGTGGATCAACACCAGCAGATGACATGTCTCTCCAAACCATCAGTGATTGGTGGAAACTTCACATTAGACCTCAAGTAGCTTGAACTGTGTGTCTCTCTTCCTTCAGACTTTGCTTCATTGTTTTTTTTCAATGGAATGCAAAATTTACTGATGATCAGTGATGTTGCTTCTTCAATGGACCATCCAAGTAAAGTTTTATCAATCAGGATACAATGCTATGTGTTTGTTATGTGTTTTCATACCCGGACTTTGGCAGTGGTAGTGAGGGGCGTGTGTCCGCTAGCATTAGCATACTCTCGTTTCTCTTGCTGGGCCTGTAGTCCCACCAGACTGTTGAAGTTGGTGGCTAAATGCCGCCTCAGTAGAGTCTTCTGAGGAGGGATGTTAAGCAACATGGCCAAGGTCTCAGAGTTGAAGCGAGGCTCCAAAATCTGAAAGTGAAACAAGCAGATAGAATCAAATAGTCAGTGACCTTCAAGAAATGGTGAAAAAAAGCTTATTAATGAAAGTTATCAATGGACAGGTATTAGATTAGGAGGTTAGCATCACCTTTATTAAAACCATCTTCACAACTAACATGTCTCTCAGGTGATAGGATCATAAGTGAGCCTATAAGTGGGAATAGAGAGTAGAGTGCATAGGCTAGACTGCCAGCCAAATCTGATTTATTATATATCTAGATTGTATACAGATTGGATTTTTTTAATGGCCTGAACAGTCAGAAACAACATTTTTTATTCTTATTATATATATATATATATATATATATATATATATATATATATATATATATATATATATATATATATATATATATATATATATATATATTTATTTATTTATTTATTTATTTATTTTTTTTTGGCAAATCATATCCAAACCACATTTGAAGGTGGTTTGAAATGCGATTACAATTGGAATTGTACAGATTCTTCTCAGTAAGCGTCACTTAAAAGAGTGACAAAAATGCAAAATACAAAGAGTGCTAAATGTACAATGTAGCAATAACACTAGTAAATACATTTGTGATGAGTAAAGGGCATATTTTGCCCCGATAAATCGCTTTTTACACCGTAAATCCAGGCTCAAAGTAGCTCCACACCTCTTTGCTAGAATCTGGAGAGCAGAGCAAACAGTTTGCTCTCATCTTGCACCAGCAAGACATGACGCCTCATTTTAGAACTTAAAAGATTCCTAATTTAACCAGGCCACCTACAACTCAGTTCACAAAGTTCATAAAGGATATAAACGACTTTTCCAGCTGCATGGACTGATATAAATGTGGCTGTTGCTGGTTTAACAGTCACATTTAAAAATTTGCGAGCCACTGTTAATCAGGGAACACCCAGAGCACAGTCTGTTTAACCAATCAGCAGTCATATAGCAGTGTATATCAGAACAGAGAAGTTTATATATATATGTATATGTTTTTGCAAGTAAAATTCTCTTATATGTTTTCTAAACTTTCTTTACTATATATGCATTATTTCTATTCTTGGGATTGTTAAAATAATATTATAAGAACTAATAACATTTGCCTAATTCAGGAAATTTACTTTTTGTCAAAAAGTACTGCTTAAAATAATAATAATAAAAAATATCTACCAATGTAGAAAGACACTTTAAGTCCTTAAAATAAGCATAAATAGTTTAGAAATAAATCAAATAAATAAAACAGTTGGAGGACAACTAGATTTAAGAGTGCTTAACTTTCTAAGGTTTAAATGTTTGCAGTATAAATGAAATGGAGTATTCATTTATATAGAGAACTCACTATAAGGCCTCCGTGGACTCCACTGCCTCTGAGGTTTGGAGCATACTCAGCCAGGTCCACAGAGCGCAACCACTCCATTACCCGATGGTTAGACCACTGCACCACCTCTGATGGAGATGTTTTATTCTGAATAATAAAAAAATAACATTTTATCTTCTGTTGAATATCTGTGAATATGTTTTTTTGTTTGTTTGAGACTTGTGACTTTCCGCATTCACCTGAGCACACACGGCAGAAGCTCTCACCTCGTCCCCCGGTCTCCGTCTCAGGCAGGACGGGTTGAACTTGTTGGCGTGGAGCACGTGGATGGCACATTTGATGCTGAGATGATGGAGCTGACTGGTGACTTTTAGGAACAGAAGGTCATTCTGTGAGAAGAAGGTAAAAATAATGCTGGAGATACAAAAGGTCACCTGCAGAAGCATTTTCATGTTTCATCAGCATCACTTATGGTCAGGGGTTGAGGGATACAGCTGCAGTTTGGCCTTACCACCGTCAGATATTGGAGCATTCTGCCGTCAACTCTGCTCTCATGGAACTGGTCTTTGTACTGGGGTAAGCCAATGTCATCCAACCACCCTTTGAGAAGTTGAGAAACCAGGAGACAAGTTATTTACAGATATTTTACAAATGCTTTAACAGATACATACAGATAGCTCTTGAAAAAATAGGAGACCACTTCAGTTTCTGAATCAGTTTCTCTGATTTTATAGCTATTTATAGGTATATATTTGAGTAAAATAAACATTATTGTTTCCTTTGATGAACTACAGACAACATTTCTCCCAAATTCTAAATAAAAATATATTGTCATTTAGAGCATTTATTTGAAATGGCTGAAATAAAAGAAAAGCTTTCAGACCTCAAATAATGCAAAGAAGAACAAGTTCATATTCATAAAGTTTAAGAGTTCAGAAATCGATATTTTTTGGAATAAATCTGTTTTTTAATCACAGTTTTCATGCATATTGGCATGTTCTCCTCCACCAGTCTTACACACTGCTTTTGGATAACTTTATGCCTTTACTCCTGGTGCAAAAAATCATGCAGTTCAGTTTGGTTTAATGGCTTGTGATCATCCATCTTCCTCTTGATTATATTCCAGAGGTTTACAATTTGGTAAAATCAAAACTCATCATTTTTAAGTGGTCTCTTTTTTTATTTAAACAAAAACTAAAAAAGTTATTTTTTAAAAGGAAACACTGAATGGTTTCACAGCTGAATGGGATTTACAGCCGATAAATAATATAGACAGATGAATTCAGGTCAAAGCTAGTTGCAGATTGTAACTTGTGGGTCTGACTAGAGAGAGTATATGCAGAGTATATGCAATCAGTGATGGTTTGGAGAGTCATGTCATCTGCTGGTGTTGATCCACTGTGTTTTATCAAGTCTAAAGTCAGTGCAGTGTTTTCTTGAAGAATCTTGCAGTGCTTCATGCTTCCCTCTGCTGACAACTTTTATGAAGATGTGGATTTCTTTTTTCCAGCAGGACTTGTCACACTGCCCAAACTGCCAAAAGTACCAATTGCTCTTATACAACATTCCAATTTTCTGAGACACTGATTTTTGGATTTCATTGGCTGTAAGCCACAATTATCAAAAATAAAATAAATAAACGCCTAAAATAGATCACTGTGTGTAACACATCTATATAATATATCAGTTTCACATTTTGTCCTAAATTACTGAAATAAAGTAACTTGTCAATGATATTTTATTTTTTTGAGATGCACCCAAAGATATGAAAAATATAAAGTGAAGAAAAACAGAAATCAGATAATTCTTTATCATATATAACAAACAAACAAACTTAATTCAATCATTTTTTAATAATGTCATATTTAATTCCATAACCCAAACACATAAAAATGGAAAGGTTCAAAGCTCTTTAAATCTTGTCCAACTTGAGCATTGCCACAGCAGAAACAATGCGTTTGTGGCCAGAACATTTAATACCAAGTCCAAATATTCTGGATCCGATCATAATTCTCAATTCCTTTTACTAGAATACGTACGTGTAACCCAGATGTGATCCAGCTCTGAGGATTTCTCCATTGCCTTGTTGCTAAACGACCTGAGCGCCAGCTGTAGCTTCTTTCTGTGCAGGGGGTGTTTAATGGCCATCTCCTACGACACCATACAAATAAAACATTACAGTGAAATATCAGTTAGTCTTAACCCAATCATAATGACAGCATGACTACTGTAGAGCTATTAAATGTGGTTAAAGAAAGGTTTACCTTCTCAAACTCTTGTGGTGTGGCGGAAAGTAGGGTCTGACCGCTGATCACCCACTGACGGGTGAGGTTAACATACTGGCCTAGTCCATAGTCCTCCAGCCAACCACACACCTGCTCTGTGGTCCACTTAGAGAAGGGCAGTGACATGTCTCTGAAACGGAAGAGAGGGAAGCAAACCAAGAACACTGTCAAAATTGTACAGTACTTTTTATATGTAGTTCACACTTATCTGTACCAATAAGGAAACATTTAGAATGCTGCATCCAATCTGTATATATGACTTCCAGACAGAAATCACCACAGAGCAAGTATTGCTTGGTACAAGTGGATCAGACACAGCACTTCTGCTGGCATTTTTAAACACTTCAGCATCCCTACAAGACTAGGAACAGACCACCAACCAGACATATCTAGTCAACAGCATCCTGTGTCCACTGAAAAAGGAATATAGGATGACTTAATATTGAGGCAAAAATCCATTGTTTATTCTGATAAGACTGAAAATCTGTGATTACTTTGCTTATTTTAGGAATAATGATCTTAAATCAGTCTTACTTCAGATTTACACTTTATTTTTAGCAACTTAAACTCAAGAAGTGCACAAAATAAAAAACTTAAAGTCAAGTTATTCTGATTATTGTGTTCACATTTAAACAAAACATCTGTGATATTATATTGATTTAAGTGTTAATTCACTCATTTTAAGATTTTGTGATATCTTATTTTGAGAAATCTTACTAAGAAAAAATTGCTTACCACATTGGCAGATTTTTTTTTTGTTGCTTAATATAATCATGTAAGTCTCAATTAACAAATATTTTGTCTCTGTTTTGCCAACAGATTTTTGGCAGTGCACCAAACATTGACCACCACCATGTCAATTACTGTCATGGCAGCACTAAGAATAACGACCCACCACCCAAATAATAGCTGCTCTGTGGTGGTCTATCCTGTGGGGTGCTGACAATTGAAGAACATGGTGAAAAAAGAATAATAAATAATTTAGAAACACAGAAAAAGGACCACAGTCTGTAATTATGGAACTACAAGTCAGATTATCTCATAGAATCAATTTTAGCAGCTAAACTGTATGACTGTATTGTATTAATACAACCAAAAAGAACAAATTAAATCCATATTCGTTTGCTACTCAGGATTAACATACTTACATCAGATCAAGGGGCAAAAATGACTGAATGGTAATAAGTAACAAATTCCATATTTGTTTGGAGTTTGCCTGCAGGGCCTTACCGAACTGAACGACCTGAGTCCGGCGTCCGGGCCAGCCTGGGTCCAGCTGTAGCTCTGAAGCCCCCTCTTCTGAATTCAGTGGGCTCTAGGTCATCTCCCTGCAGACCCCCTGATTGGGTTCTTCTGATTCTAAACACACACAGAGAGTTCTGCATGATCTAGAACAGCTTTTATTAAAACACAATGATGCTTTTACAGATGTGCACACTCACTTTCCCCACAGTTTGCGAATGCTCTTCTTGTTCTTCATGTTTTCCTGGGAGACGGGAGACTGCTGTCCAGAATCCACTCCAGAAGACACTGGCGAAAGATCAGACATGCTCGTGTCCTCCATCCTCTCTGTCTTTCCTGCATTAAAGGTAAATAAAACACAGATGTTGAAGAAAAACATTCACGTTCAAATGGAACTATGAAGCAAATTGGTGAAATCTCTGCAATACACTAATTTCATCACTGTTTTTTTTTAATGGCATGTAATAATACACAGTAAACACTTTGTTATTACCATGTTATGCACATATAGCACAGGAATTGTTCATTATCTAAAATGCAGACTAATCAGATGTTGTTTTAACCATTTATTTACCAGCAAAATACTGATAAACTAAACTCCTATATGCATTAACTGCATACTGACATTGTAGATATTTTGATTTAACAACCAAAGTGTACTGAATAGAAACTGTGCTGAATAGAATATGTGGTGGAAATTGACTCAAAACTATAATTTAGTGCTTTAAAGTCTTTAATGAGTAATATTATAGAGCACACATTGATATATTAGTGATTATAAAAGGCTTATTAACTATTTTAACCATCCAGATTCCTCTAATTCTGTTTATTTACAGCTCTGTACTATAAAGTTCTGTACTTCAAGTATATGGAATTCCATGGAACAGTATTTACAAAACTCATTCCATGATTTACTGTATACAACTGTATAAAACCTGTAGACAATCAACTTTGACAGCCTAATGCTATGTTAACAAGGTCCTGCAACCAGTGGCCCTAACTTTTCTACCTTTATCTTGCTTCCAAATAGCACTTCAATTTAACACTTGGATGTACACATACAGTGTGCCAAATCCTGCTGAAAAAATTAAATTACTTGATATATGACTTGATAGAACACAGTGGACCAACACCAGCAGATGACATGTCTCTCCAAACCATCACTGATCGGTGGAAACTTCACACTAGACCTCTTGAACTGCAGCTTGAACTGTGTGTCTCTCCACTCTTCCTCCAGACTCTGATCCCTTTGATTTACAAATAAAATGCTAAATGTACTGATGATCAGTGATGGTTTGGAGAGACATGTCATCTGCTGGTGTTGATCCACTTTGTTTTATCAAGTCTAAAGTCAGTGCAGTGTTTTCCCGAGAAAACCTTACAGCACTTCATGCTTCCCTCTGCTTATACCTTTTATAGATATGCAGATTCAAATTTCATTCTCCAGCAGGACTTGGCACACTGCCCACCCTGCCAAACGTACCAATTGGTCTTATATAATATTCTAATTTTCCGAGACACTGCCTTTTGGGTTTTTATTGGCTGTAAGCCATAATAATCATCAACAATAAAATAAATAAACACTAAAAATAGATCAATGCAAAACATCCATATCATATATGAGTTTCACATTTTCAACTGAATTATTACTAAAATAAATAAATAATAAAAATAAAAATCTTTTCAACGATATTCAAATTTTTTATAGATTATATGTGAGTATACTTTTGTATTACATTGCAAAGAATGAAAGCCAAATCAATAGAAAATACCCAGCCAATCAGAAGAGAGAAGACCAAAGTTTAAGGGGGTGGGGGTGGGAAGAGGCTTATACAAGTAAACAAAACACAGCACAGCCAAGAGCCGAGAACGTGTAGCTGTGGGTATCTGCCCTAAACCCTAACAGACGTCCAAACATCTGGCCCTGGTTAAGACTGTAAAGCAGCTGCAGCCACAGATATAGAGCAACAGACAGAGAGAGAGAGAGAGAAAAAGAGATAGAGAGGGATACACTGTAAACCCATACGTTGTTTGAACTCAAATGATTTAAGTCTGTTTTACATAAAATTGGATATTTCTAAACAATACTCAACTATTTTGAGTTAGTTGAACATTTGTGGGCACGCATACATTCAAACTGAGATCTTTGAGTTGAACCAACTTATAATAACTGAGTTTAGTCTGTTTTGTCATTGGCAGCTTCTTTTCTATTGGCTTCTGTCACAATCTATTTGCATACTGGGTGTGTCCAACAGTTTTTGACAGACACTCACCATCAGTTTGTAGTGATTCCCCCTGGGCTACCTTAGAAATAAATCAATTTCCCCTTTAGTTGTAATAAATTAATGTTTTAATTTGTGCTAAATAAAGTTTTCATTACCCATTACTTTAAAAATTGAGCAAACCAGGTGCCTTTAAAAAAGTTAAGTAAACTCAACTTCTGTCTTACAGTTTAACAAAAATAAAAAAGTTAAATCAACTTCCCCTTTAGTTGTAATAATTGATGTTCTAATTTATGCTAACTTAAGATTTCATTACCTATAACTATAATTTTTTTGAGTAAATTCAACTTATCCGGGCTTACAGTGTAGAAAGAGAAAGAGAGAGAAAGAGAAAGAGAGAGAGAGAGAGGGCCCCCTCTACACTACCTGATCAAAGGCGGGGATAAAGCTTGCTGTGGTTTAAAGAGGCGAGTGGTTTTGATTAGCTGAAAGGGTGGAGGAGAGGAGAGGCCAGAAATATACATTGAAAATGGTTCAGCAGAAAGCAGTTAGCGTCAGTAGCTACCTAAAACCGGAGCGCTCGCACTCCTGCAGCGACCTTCAAGCCAAAGCCCGGAGTTTAGAAAGCATGGAGGAAAAGAGAGAGAGAGCAGAGGATACACAGACTAATATCAAACAGAGTTAGACACAGTAGAAAAAGAGAGAGAGAAAGAGAGAGTAAGAACAGTGTTGAGCACAAGCAAGATTAACAACACACAGTATAGAAAGTGTTAATGCTGTCAGGATTTAATTTGTATGGCTGCATTCACAAGTAAGTATCTTTAGAAGAATAGCTTTGTACTGTATGTTGTAAAAGTTGATTTTTCATTAAAGAAAGAAAAAAAACAAAAAACAAATTGACCAAACTTCCAGCTACGCCCTCTCATTACCTGACCCAGGTGTTTCCTGTTTGCTGTTCTGAGTTTGTTTCTGTGTTCCAGTGTCTGGTCCTGTGCATTTTACACATCTGTATGTGTTCTAGTGTTTCTTTGTTTTTGGTCTCAGTGTATTCCGTGTATCTACAGTACTGTGCAAAAGTTTTAGGCACCTAAGCAAATTACATTTAATATATTTAATTAATTTATCTCAGCAATATGAGTGTTGTGGCCCTTAAAAACAACACATAGGATTTAAACAGATGCAAATAAACATAAATACAGTAAAAAGTAACAAGAATTTCTCAGTTTTAGGTACATAGGTTGTATCCTAAGCCAAGCTGTACAACAAAGTTTGTGATGTTAAAGCAATGTTTTTTGTAAGTTTGCTATTTGTATTTATTGTAATGCTTTAGTGTTTTACTAAGCTAATAAACACGTACTGCCCAGATAATTAGCTTTTTTTTTTTTTTTTTTTTTTTTTTTTTTTTTTTTCTGTTAAATAAATTACTTGCTCTTATGTCTGAAGTGGGTTCTTTTTTTTTGTTAATTGGATAGGTTTGAAATGGTTTTGACTCTCTGGTTTGTTATTCTCGATTCTGATTTTTGCCTTCTCCCTATTGTTGGAACTCTGTGTATTACCTGGACTGTTACCGTTTCTGATTGTTTGGATTATCCTCTCTTGTTTGCCTCCCCGTGCATGAACTTTGGACTGTCCCTCACTCTGGTTAGTGCTTTTCCTCTCTGGTTGTTGTTTGCTCCCGCTGACCTTATATTTCAGTCTGACTACCCTGTTGTTATTATTGATATCTGCTCTATTTAATAAAATATTCTTTATACTGCATCTGCGCTTGTCTGAGTATATCTGATCATTACAGTATGAGGCTCATTGTTCATTATATCAAAAATATGCTTATTTTCTGAAATGCATCACTGGCAGAAATGAGGAGAGATGTGATGGGTAAATGATAGTGCTGTCTGTGAGCTGAGTGTGAGGGGATTCGTACGTAGGCTGAGTTCTCCGTCCTCGCTGCCTTCTCGAGACCTCGCTTCTGAGGTATCACTCTTTCCACCATCTGTTAAAGGAGATTTCCCTGTTTGCTCTTCTGAGGTTTGACTCTGGAAATGATTAGAAGATCAAATCAGAATCGACGACATGTTGTAGACATCTGCTGGAAACACTGAATTACATGAATTCCTTAATTCATCAAAACATCCACAAAAAAAACTAAAGAAACATTTGCCTGGAACATCTGATTTTATTTAGAGTAAAGAGAAAAGCATCTGAGGCTCATAGTGATTTGTGTTTTGTGAGCTTTATTTTTATTGTACATGGCATATTAAATTGAATATTAAATTATCATTGTGCAGTCCAGTACTGTTATCATTACACAAATCCTGTTAGCTCTGGTACTGTTAGCTTCACCGCTATCATGCTCCAGCCTTGCTGATTCTGACTGTCATGGCTGTTAGTTTAATGGCGATTCTGTTTAAAACCTATTGTGTCCAACAGCTGTGACATTTAGCTTCACAGCTATCCTGCTACATACAACACTGTTGAGGCTGGCTATTGCTACTGTTAGCTTCATGGCTATCCTGCTACAACCCTTCTACACCTGGCTGTAGTTAGCTTTGTGGCTATCCTGCTCCTGGCCTGTTGTGACTACTCTTTGTTATTTCTAGTTCTCATCATATTAATCAACACCTGGTTTGGTAAATTTGGTAAATGTGGTAAATCAGGTGAGCTGCTGACGGAACTGAACATAATATACACATGCTGGCTGAGGGGCATCCAGGAGAAATCTAGAATCTCTACACTTTGTTCTTCAGCTTGGCTCACAGAATATAACATCTACTTAGTTAAAAATGAGAATTCCTTGTTACGTTTCACTGTATGTATGTTTATTTTCATCTGTTTAATTCATATGTGTTTTTTAGGTAAAAAAACACTCGTATTGCTGAGATAAATGAATTTGTGTAATTTGCTTTGGTGCCTAAAACATTTGCACAGTACAGTAAATACTTTACTCAGCTTACCCAGCTCAATTTAGATTTCATCTGTCATCTTGGCTGTGTTGTATATAAGAGTCAATCAATTTACACTAAGTTGAAATAAAGGTAGATTGATTGAGTGATTGATTGACTCATGGATTAATTGATTGTTTGGCTGATTGGATTTACCTCATTGGAAGAAACAGATTCTTCAGGAATCTACAGATTGGAAAAGAGAAATCAGAAATGAGAGTAGAGAACGAGTAAACTAGTACACAACACACACTGTCTAATCTGTACAGCCTCTTAATTCTTAAAGACAACTGACCTTTTGTGTTGCTCCACCTTTCAAGTCCTCCATACTGCAGGACAGATGTTTCTTATGTAACCTGATGAAAAAGATAAATAAAGATAAAATTTTAGCATAATATTAACTAGCTTAGTGGATTTGCCTTTATACACAGTACATTTGGGACAAAACAAAGACAACTCATTGATTAAGTTGATAATTAAGTAGATTATCTAGATTGTCTTGTGGTAGATATAGAGAAATGGTAAGACATGAAAAGCTTAGCACCTTGTTGGTAGATTACTATCATCAGTGGGCTGAAGATGGACATATGCTGACATACGTGAGCTAGTGATAATGTTATCAACATTTTAGGGTACTGTGGAACATGTTTAATGATGTGGCCAATGTTTAATGATGGTTATTTGGAGAATATTTTTCTACACACAGTACTTCGCCTTTTCTATATGGCTGTAGACCAATCAGAGTGCCCATGCTCAAGCCTGTCCACCATTAAAAAAATAAATAAATTAGAGCTTCACATTGAAGCAATGGAAGTAGTTTTATTATACGTCACTTTGATATTCGATTAAATCTAGGCAATTTACATCATGTGCACTGTGGAAAACAGTGGAGTTAAACAATTTGCTGGAATACAGCTCTGGAAAAAAATTAAGAGACCACTTCAGTTTCTGAATATTTTTTTTCTAAATTTTGCTATTTAAAGGTATATATTTGAGTAAAATGAACATTGATGTTTTATTCTATAAACTGCAGACAACATTTCTCCCAAATTCCAAATAAAAATATTTTCATTAAGAGCATTTATTTGCAGAAAATGAGAAATGGCTGAAATAACAAGACAATATAATAAGTTCAACAAACAAGTTCATATTCATAATGTTTTAAGAGTTCAGAAATCATTATTTGGTGCAATAATTCTGGTTTTTAATCACAGTTTTCATGCATCTTGGCATGTTCTCCTTCACCAGTCTTACACACTGCTTTTGGATAACTTTATGCCACTTCTGGTGCACAAATTCAAGCAGTTCAGCTTGGTTTGATGGCTTGTGATCTTCCATCTTTCTCGTGATTATATTCCAGCGGTTTACAATTTGGCAAAATCAAAGAAACTCAACATTTTTAAGTGATCTCTTATTTTTTTTTTCTTCCAAGGCTTTACATTAGTTTCAGATATCTTAGAACATCCTTAAATGTCATGAACTGTGTTAGTGGCACAGAATCAGCATGTCTTAATGTTTTGGCACTTTATCTACAGAGCTCCTGAGTGATACTGTATAATGAGCATGGTGTACCTGGATTCAGCTTCCCTCTGGTTGGACACTGAAGACGCAAGAAGTGGAGATGAAGCACTGGAGGTCAACTTAAAAAAAGACAAACTAAGTTTAGAGTCCAAAGCAGAGGTTTCACATATGATATAGACACAAATAAACATTTACATTAGTGACATATACCTCAGAGTGAGGCTTAAGAGTGAGAGCCTTCATCTTCACTCCTCCATTCTGCTCCTTTTCCTCACAGCTGCCTTGTAGCGCTGCAGTGGAAAACAAATTATTATGTAATAATCTTCAAGCTTGAGCAGAAACAAGACTCATGTATCAGTTTGTGTTTAATATCTAAATACAGAACGTATTTTATTTCATTGTACAGTAACTCTGTGGAGGACAAAGTAGTAAAGACAGTCAGACTTACAAGGAACTAGGCTTATGCCGTCTCTGAACTGTCTGCACTGGCTCAGGAGGAGGGACAGTTCTTCTATACGCCGATCCTGAAAACAGATAAAATAATACATGACTAGTCGTGTAACTTTTAGAGCTTGATTTTTAACAAAGGCTAAGTTTACACAGCAGGTAAAAAAGTGGTCCAAATTTGATATTTTACATCATATAAAACAGGTGTGTCGTTTATGTGGCTGTGTAAATGGAAAAAAAAAAAAAAAAAAACCTTACAGAATCTGACATTTTCAACTTTAATATGTTGTACTTAAATCTGATACTTAAATCCATAGAGTGCTCTTAATAAACTGACCAAACACAGCTACAGATTATGGCTGCCATGCCAATGGAAAATAAAAAAAATCCTTGTTCGGACCAGTTGTGCCTGCTGTGAGAACATAGCTATTGTGTCTCAGATTCGTAAGGTTGCACATTTTTCCTGCATCAACACATCAATTTCAAGAAATGACAGTTCACTTGCTGCCTAATATGTAGATCCTACTTCTTGCCATGTGCCACTGGAAATGGTTCATTAATGATTTTCCCTTTTTTGGTGGTTTCAATGGTTTGAATAGCTGATGTTAACATTGCTACTGAAATTACAGCTCGGAAAAAGAATAATAATAATAATAATAATAATAATAATAATAATAATAATAATAATAATAATAATAATAATAATAATAATAATAATAATAATAATAATAATAATAATAAGAGACCACTTAAAAATGATAAGTTTCTTTGATTTTACCGAATTAAAAACCTCTGGAATACAATCAAGAGGAAGATGGATGATCACAAGCCATCAAACCAAACTGAACTGCTTGATCTTTTGCACCAGGAGTGGCATAAAGTTATCCAAAAGCAGTGTGTAAGACAGGTGGAGGAGAACATGCCAATATGCATGAAAACTGTGATTGAAAATCAGGGTTATTCCACCAAATATTGATTTTTGAACTCTTAAAACTTAAAACTCTTAAATGAATATGAACTTGTTTTCTTTGCATTATTTAAGGTCTGCAAGCTCTGTATCTTTTTTTTTTTTTTGTTATTTCAGCCATTTCTCATTTTCTGCAAATAAATGCTCTAAATGCCAATATTTTTATTTGGAATTTGTGAGAAATGTTGTCTGTAGTTTATAGAATGAGACAACAAAGTTGTTACTCAAACATATACCTATAAATAGCTAAATCAGAAAAAACTGACTCAGAAACAGAAAGGGTCTCTTCTGTATATTGAAAAAATATTTAGCATTTAAATTGCCTTATCAGTAAGCAGTAGAGGCAGACATGTTTAAAGTAAGACTTCTCTCCCAGATGTACTGTATATTAATACACATGGCCTTAAGACTAGGTGGTGCTTCAGCTAAACTGGGAATCAGAGATTTGGCAGTGAGTTCAGAGGAGTGGGTGCGTTCTGAAGTGGTGGCTTGGGGGTTAACCCTGCCATGCCTCTTTTACCCTCAGCCCATGATGGGGTTTGGCAGGAGCCTGCACCCTAAAAGACCAGGCTGAAGGAACCGCTTTGGCTGAAGCTCTGCAAACTATCCTGTCTGCTTAAGGGCAAACCCAACATCTGTGTGCTTAAAATGATGAATGACAGATACAGTGGTGTGAAAAAGTATTTGCCCCCTTTACAGGTTTCTTTCAGCAAATTTGTTTTTGCATTTTTGCTTGCTCCCCCATAAATTAACTGTGATTATTGACACCTTTTAGAAATCTAAGTTCAATTTCATTACTAACTACAACAAGACCTGATTACTACCAGACCTGTAGAATCAAGAAATCACTTAAATACAACTTGTCTGACAACTGAAGCAGATACAAGATCTCAAAAAGCAATACATTATGCTTCGATCTGAAGAAATTAATTATCTATCAGTCTGAAAAAGATTACAAAATTATTTCTAAGGCTTTGGGACTCCAGCGGACCACAGTGAGAGCTATTATTCACAAACAGAGAAAACATGGAACACTGGTGAACCTTCCCGGGAGTGGCTGGCAAACAAAAATTATTCTAAAAGGGCATGGACAACTCATCCAGGAGGTCACAAAAGAACCCAGAACAACATTTAAAGAACTGCAGGTTACTCACTTGCCTCAGTTAAGGTCAGTGTTAATGATTCAGTGTTAAAGCTTGTTTCACATTTGCCAAACAAACATCTTGCTGATCCCCAGGACTTTGGGTAAATATTATTTGTACTGACATGACAAAAAAAAAATCGTTTTTAGAAGCTGTGTGTCCATCATTTTAGAAAAACAACATCATGCTGAATGTAAAACATGGTGGTGGTAGTGTGATGCTTCAGGATATGGACAACTTTCTGTAATAGATGGAACCAGGCATTCTGCTAACAATCCTGAAGGAGAATGTCCGGCCTCATGACCTCAAGCTCAGGCAGTACTTTGGTTCTGCAGCAGGACAATGATCCAAAGCAGACAAACATGCCCATCTCTAAATGGCAAGGTTGGTTAATATATATATATATATATATATATATATATATATATATATATATATATATATATATATATATATATATATATATATATATATATATATATATATATATATATATATATATATTTTTTTTTTTTTTTTTTATATATATATATTTATATTTTTTATATTTTTTCCTTTTCATAAATGAAGTCAATCAATTAAAATGTTCTTTTTATATTTACACAGGTTATATGAACAAAAACAAAACAGAAAATATGTAAGAGGCAAATACTTTTTTATCAATGACAAATATATCAGTCTTAAAAAATATTAATATTAATATAAGGTACATATATACAGAATAAATGTAAGTTTATTGTTGTATAACCTGGATTTGTCTCAAAAGACCATACAATTTCAGTTTAATGCAATCTGCAATCTCTCACCAAGAGGTACACCTCCCAAAATTTGCCTGCCAGAACCTTTGTATAGATCTTTGTTTTGCAGCCATAATGCATGATATTAGCCTTTGTCAATGAGTGTACATATTTAGTTTTTTTTTTTATCTACCTGAAACTGTACCAATATTATATTGATAACAAGACTAGTCATACTGATCTGTCCATACACATTGCACAGTTTTAATTTACAAATGAATGCATAATACATTGAACTGCCCAGTATATTTACCTTTTCACTGTTGTCTGCTATCAGTAATTCCATCCCTGTCTTTAACTTCTGTAACTCCTGATCTGTTGAGAAAAACATCAAATCCACTTGAATCCGTATTTTAGTACAGACACACAGGCCTCCAGACAGATTATATTCACTCCTCATGCATATGAAGAAGATCATACAAAAAAAAACATCATGCTGTACTGTCAGATATGATATTGATTCAGTTCAGTCACTGTATCAGAAGCAGCTCAACTGAGAGAGGATAAGCAGCATAATCCTCTGATTTCTCCCAAGGACAAACTTAAGCTCTAGTATTATAGTATACCCTACATAATAATACCACACTGGGGGCTGATATAAAGCTGGAGGGTGACAAAGCTATTGTCTTGATCTGAGAATTGACGGTGACAAGTGTTCCTTGTTGAGCTGTTAGCTGAGCTTATAGAAAGGGAGAAGCTTAAGCACTGCCTTTGGGTTCTACAGCAATAGAAAGTCACTAGTTAACAGCCATCAAAACAGAATTTAAAAAAGGAAAAGTGGAAAAAAATGAGCGGCAAGTGTGGAAGCCAATGTCCTGTACATTTATCATCAAAGAAAACTAGGGCATCGCTTTAAAATAAGGCTTCCTTATAAAGAGTTTGTTAAGGGTTTATAAATGAGTTTATTAATGGCTATTAACTAGGTTTGAAAAAACATTAATAAGCAGTTACAACACATCATTAAGAAAGGGCAACAAGCAACAGTGGCCTGGATGCATATTTGACTTTGTCTTTTCCTTCAGTCGGCATTCAAATATTTAATTCAATAATAAAGAAGGTCAGTTTAATATACTGTAATTAAACTAATGTAATATGTTAGTATATAGCACATTATGTTAACATTATAAAGTTGTTTTTTTTTTTTTGGCCCGCCACCTCTCTTCGGAGGACTGTTAATACTTTATTGTTTATTCATTTATTTGTTTATATATATATATATATATAGTTGGGGGAGAGAAACAAAAATAAACAAACAAAAACAAACAAAGAAACAACAAGAGAGAAAAAATAAAAATTGTATGCATATTATATACTTTATAATATTATAAAGTATATATAAAAATTATAAAGTTAAGACATATGTTAATGCTGACTGATGGAAAAGACAATTAATAATCAACAATATAATTACGTTTACGATGTGTAGCTGACACTTTTATTCAAAGTGAATTTTAAGGTTGTTCCTAATACAGGAAGTGGAACAAAGTAGTGTTAGGAGTCTTGCCCAAGGACTCTTATTGGTGTAGTGCAGCAAATAGTCACCCAGAGCAGGAATCGAACCCCAGTCTCCTACATGATGTGGTGGTCCATTAGCAGCTAGTGGTGTTACCACTGCGCCACTCCAACCACCAAGATAATTACATAACCAAAGGTATTGTAACCAAAGGTAATCATCCCACATTATAAAAAGAGCTCAAATAATTTTTTTATCTAAATATGTCATAAGTCAATCCATGACAGCCTGGTGTGACTACCCACCATGTTTCATGTACAGCAATTTATTTGACCATAAGTGTATGTACTTGTAACACACAGCAACTAGACTGGGGTATTGAATATCAACTGCCCCAAATAAAGCACGGTAGAGGACAAGAGAACAAGAAAAGTCATTAAATATAAACAAATATACTAAAAGTCTTACGTTTAGAGTTAAGCCTCCTCCGGTATATCTCCTCTATCAGTTAGAGCAGCATGGAGAAGACACACAGATGCTGTTAGACACCCCAAACAAACATGCACTAACAATACAACATCACACCACACTGTGTTGACACATAAATGTCAAATACTCAGTTAACTAAATACAAAATTATCTATTGAGGTCTTAATTACACTGCATAATCAGACATCAAAGTGCAAATACAGTCAGATTTCTATATTCAAACACACAGATTATTCAGAATGCACCACACCACAAATAGCAAATTGAGACCTTTTGCACAGACAACACAATCACATACATGCAAATACATGAAGTCAATACATGAAACATTTTCCTTGTGTAATATTGAACTCAAAGTTAATATAATACACTCACTGAGCACATTAAGAGTTTAGAAGATGTTATAATTGTGTGGATAATGTATTCTAAGCATATTTCAGCTGGTTAACACCAACCAATCATTGTTTAAATACAACCATATACAGCTCTGGAAAAAAATAAAATAAAATACCACTTAAAAATTATACGTTTTTTTATTTTTTTATTTTACCAAATTGAAAACTTGTGGAATATATTCAAGAGGAAGATGGATGTTCACAAGGCATCAAACCAAGCTGAACTGCTTGAATTTTTGCACCAGGAGTGGCATAAAGTTATCCAAAAGCAGTGTGTAAGAGTGGTGGAGGAGAACATGCCAAGATGCATGAAGACTGTGATTAATATCTAGGGTTATTCCACCAAATATTGATTTCTGAACTTCTGAACTTTGACATTTGGGAGAAATATTGATTTTATATACCCTTAAAGAGCAAAATCACAGAAACTGATTCAGAAACTGAAGTGGTCTCTTATTTTTTTCCAGAGCTGTATGTTGGCTGACCATGTGCATCCTTTCATGACCACAGGTTGCCATAGTCAAAGTGTTTCTCAATCAGTGTTTCTCAATTCTGGTCCTGGAGCTTCCCATCACTAAATGATTCAACATGCCTGAAGGTTCAATGTTCTTCAATGACTTTTGGGATGTGTTCAATAAATGAAATTAAATATATTGTGATATTGTCAGAAATTCTTAATACTCTTTAAATATATGAGCAATTCTCAATTGTAATTACCTCTCTCTGCACTGTCCACAGACACAGGGGCTCTGGAGAGCAGCTGGGCCTGAAGACTCTCGATCTCTGCGTTCTTACACTGCAGAAGCTGCTGAAGGGTTGAGATCTCTGCCTGGAGATGAAACAATTACAGCAGATATAATTTCATTAGCTGGCATGTCCAAATAATGGTCATATCTCTTTGTAAAGTGAGACAGGTGCCGATGATGATGAAATACTGTGGTAGATATTTAAGACAGTGTGCTTATTTAAAACATACATAGAACCTCAATGTGGTAGAACATAGCAACCAAAATATGCAGTGGTAGAAGAAACAGGCTCAGGAGCTGGTGGAGGTGAAGGACATAAGGAGGTATAGAAGCTGCTGGAAAATGATAAACTGAAAGATGAACTGAAAAAGACAGGACAACGCGAAATAATTAAGACTGAAGGAAATTCTATATAGGAGCTTGTGGAGAAAGTGGAAGAGGATGTGGAAGGTGAGGTGGATGAGGTTAAAGTTGAGGTGGAGAAGATCAGGGAAGAAGGCAGAAAGTAAGAAAGCAGGTGGAGGAGCTGGAGTACAAGGTGGGGTAAACAGTTTAGATGAAGGAGATGGTGGAAGAGGTGGTGAAGAAAATGAAGCAGTTGTAGAGGAGATGGAGGAGGTAAAAGTTTAAGGTGGAGAAGAAGTGGAAGAAGTGAGAGGGCAGGTGGATACAATGGGAGAGAGGGTGAAAGAGGTTGGAGAAGAGGTTGGAGAGGAGGTGGAGGAGGCAAAAATGTAAGATGTAAAAGGAGATGATGGATTCTGTAATTGAACATGGTTAAAGGTGTACCTCCGCAAGTACCCACCGCAAGTGGAAATGGGTTTAAAATGGTTGAGAATGTGGAGAAGAAGTGGAAGAGGTGAGAGAGCAAGTGGAGACAATGGGAGTGAGGGAGAAGAGGTTGGAGAAGAGGTTGGAGAGGAGGTGGAGGAGGGGGCACCTGCAGGTTCCTGCTGCGCTCCTCCCACTGCTGCCTCTCCACCTGTAGCTGCTCCACCGTCAACCTCAGACTAGACAACTGAGTGACCAGAGACTGGTAACACACATGCAGAGAGTAAGAGATAGACAGCTAGAGAAAAAAGAGAGAGGAAGAAAAAGAAGAGCAAGGAGTGTGTTAGAATAAGTGTGAGAACAGAGAGAAAGAGAGAGATGAGAGGTAGATAATTGTACCAGGAGATATTAGTATTAGTATTATAAAAATAAGACTAAAGTATTAGAACTACGGCTGGTTTATCAGTGCTCTGACCCCTCATGGTATCTTGCTATAAGATGTTAGCAGCAGATGTGGGTTGTGAGGTGGGGCCTCCATAAGAATTAGTGAGTCTTAGGCACACATGACCTTCTCACTGGTTTACCAGGAACACCCCACCTGACCTGCCTGATGTTTTGGAGATGCTTTGTCCCATTCTTTTAGACATCATAGTTCATTGGTTTCTTTCCAAATTCAAAGCTTCAGATTTTTTCAGTTGGACAATTTTTTTCATCTTTCAATACATCAAATTCGAGAATTGCTGCCTAATTCTAGAGCATCTCAAAAAGAAAATAGAATATCATTGAAATGTTACTTTATTTTAGTAATTCAGTTGAAAATGTGAAACTCATATATTATATAGATGTATTACACACAGAGTGATCAATTTTAAGTGTTTATTTATTTTATTGTTGATGATTATGGTTTACATCTAATGAAATCCCAAAAAATCAGTGTCTCAGAAAATTAGAACATTGTATAAAACCAATTGGTACTGTTGGCAGTGTGGGCAATGTGCCAAATCCTGCTGGAAAATGAAAACCAGCAGACGACATGGTTCTCATCTATATCATATATGAAGTACATTATATATAAAAATAACTTTTCAACGATATTACATTTTTTTTGAGATGCGCTAGTATATAAAGGCATTTGACAGGTGCCATTCCCATTTTTTACAACTCAACCTAGCTGTGGCTGAAGATCTGTTCTGTGAAAGTACCTTTGTGGCTTTAAGCTTCCGCTCATACTGCGACTTCTCATCTTCGAGCTCGTCAACTTTGTTTTTCAGCAGTCTCAACTCCTGGAACAAACCCTGTTTGGAAAATAAATAGGTATAAACAAATTTAAAATATATAAAGACATATATAAGACAAATCCATTCTCAAATAATGATGTTTACAGAGATCAAACTAATGATGCCAGCCTTTTAAATACGGTTTTGATTAGTTATATTAATAGAAAAGGAACAGTACAATGCTGTGCTTCTCCAGGACCATGCTGAGTCTGATACAACTGATACAAGCTTTGAGTGATTTAGTCAAGCATCCTACTCATGCAAATCCTCAGTTGAGTTAATCCCAACAACATAGACCAAACCTCATGGACCAGCCTTCAAAAACTATCGCAAACACTAGTAAACCAAGAATACTGTGAAACACACAGTACTGCAAAAGTCAGAGACCATCCTTCATTTATGACTAATGTTACGCTCCAATTTTAAGTGTTTTCATTTAGTGGGACAGGATTGGTGGACTACAACAAGGGTTTTTTTTAAACTGTGGTAGGTGTACTTGACTTCTAATGGAAAGATCACCATGTGGTACATCAGATGACTTTAGAAACAGATATTTAAGGAGTAATATCTAAAACATTTTCACATGTAAAATTCATAGAATTGCATGCTTTTGATTAATGCTTAACCTATTAGACTCTGTATGTAAGTTCTCATTTCTTCACTTTTGTAACTAAAGTATTATTATAAACAGTTTAAAAGTCCCTAGAGTAGAGCCCTGTGGAACTCCAGAAGATATACTAAACCAAGAAATTGCTTAACCATTTACAAACGCATGTATTACATATGGAAAACCAATGGTCTACAAAGCCTTCACATATTGATTTCTTTATTATTGTTTTGACATTTCTTAAATTTATATAGTAAATAATAAAAAATGTGTCTCTCCTGGCCCCACTTCAAAACAAGTGTCTCTAAAAACTGTGTAATTACACATTAACAATGTATTTTATAATGCATAAAACTACTAATGAAGTACAGATTGTTACAGATTGATTACAAACGGTTATGCTACATATGTGTATGAGTGTCAGTTAGACATAGTACAATATTATGTCCATGTTCCCATTATAAAATCTGTGAATTATGGGAAATATTAGTTTTAATATTCAAAAATAAGCACAGGCCTAACTTCATTCCAATCAAAAGCTGCTTATTCCACACACACTATCACATGATTAAGTACACTCACTCTATTACTATACTCAAGTCTAAATGAATGCTTTGGTTTTAATTTATTTCAAAATGTTTCCCCATTTTCTCAACATTTAGCTTGGCCAATTGCTCCACCCATTCAGCTGCATCTCAGCTGTATATGCCCCATCACAGGTGATGCTACAACACAAGGAGGGTGAAGACTAGCACATGCCTCCTCTGATACATGTGAAGTCAGCCGCCGCCTCTTTTCAAACTGAGAAGTTTCATTGCAGTGCACTCGGAGGAAAGCGCAGCGACTCGGTTCTGATACAATAGTTCACAGATGCCCTAGGAGTGATTAGAGGAAAGAGTGCCATGTACCCACCCAGAGAGAGCAAGGCCAATTGTGTTCTTTCAGGGCTCCCGCAGCTGATGGCAAGCTACATGACTGGGATTCGAACCAGCAATCTCCTGATCATAGTGGCAGGGCTTTAGACTGCCATATTAATGTTGACACACATAGAATTATATAGTCTGTACAACTATAATTAATCTGTACTGATCTGTACTTCACCAGTAGTTACACTTATTACATGATTGTTCATGTGTAAATACACAGATATTAGATACATGCATTTTAAAGTGGGATCAATCTACTAAATTTGCATTGTGTCTGAAAGTGTTTAGCATTGTTATCATTGGCTACTAGCATTTTGGCACAAGAAAACCAAAGTCTAGATTACTAACTAACATAAGTGGTGCCTTCCTGCCTCAGAATTCTGCCTGAGTAGGCAGCATGTTTTGCATTTCAGACTCAGCCCTGACATCCTGAAAAATTAAGTCAATGAAGGGTTATCTCTGACTTTTGCACAGTACGGTATTACAGTTTGAAGTAGGCAATTCCAGATAAATAGCAGGTATTAATATTTGGCAGAACATGACAAAACATATCAGACATATCAGAGGTTTATTCCAGCTTTCCAATCCTTCAAAAGCAAATCTCTAAAATCAAGCTTAAAGCAATGCCTACGCTTTCTCTTCCACAGCGACACAGCTCCTCAGCTAAACCTCCATGCCCCTGTGCCACCACAGGCCTGTCCCCAGCCTGCTCTGACTCTTTCTCAGGAACTTCAGGTGGGCTACTGTCTCCTCCCTGTTCAGGGTCCACCTCCCGGCTCTCTGCAGCCTTTTTCTCCTGGATCTTACAAGAGAGCTCTTGCTGAATCCTACACATCTGCTCCTGCAGCTCGCTAATCAGATTCACTACGCTCTGTCAGAGAGAGAGAGAGAGAGAATCGGACAGGACAGTAGGCATGAAAGAAAAAATCATATATAAAAGATAAAAGCAGGCAAAGAGGAAGAGAAGTGGAACTCAGGAGACATGCATGACATTATATATGTGCGAGGGCGTCCATGCTTATTCGAGAAAGGTCAAATAAAATCAGGAAGGTTCCTTCATGTGACACGGTCTGCTTTTCGACTTACGCTACTGGCTAACGTTTTACTGGCTGGAATAGTTCAGTGCCGCAGTCAGCGTGTCACTCAACAGGACATTTATAAGTCTAGAACGGAACCGCAGTGTGAAAACACCAGGCTGTACAGTCTGAGGAATGTCTCAAAGGTACAGCCACTGGCAGGGCCTTGGGAAATCATCCTCAACAGCCTGGGTAAACACTTGCCTGACCTATTTTTTGAAAGCCAAGGCCTCCAGTAAGGGCTTCTTTGTTTAAGAGCCAAATTGTAATGTCCCGTTTCCAGGATATAGTCACTCAGGGTATAAATTCGAACCAGCTTCAGAATTATGTGTTTTTATCTTAAAGGTTTCGGGCTGGCCATAATTAAATATGTTCATTAAATGTAATACTACTCAATAAAAAGAAAAATAAACTGTCCCCTAATGCCAAGAATCTTTAACCAAGCAAACAGCCTTGAATACACTTGCAATTCTTCATCTACCATTTATTAACACTTATGAACTATTCAAAGAGTCATTTAAGCATCCATGTGGTTCTTTAAAAAGTCATGAATAAATACAGAATTCCTGTTTTTACCAAGAACTCAAGAACCATTGAAAACATATTTTTAAGACTGCACACATCTGATCTGGCTGCAGGTTTTAATTCCAGCCAAGCAGAAGCACCAAAAGAATAAACAAGTGAAATCAGGTGTGCTGCATGTTTATTAGAATGAAATTCCAAGTGTTTGGAATGAGTTAGAGTAGCAGAGCTACAGAACCTTGCAAAAAGATCCAGCTCAAAAACAGCTGGTCATACAGAAAAAAAAAAAAAAACATATCTTAATGCTGGTAGGCTAGCTCATTTTCTAGCTCTTGAACAACATAACAGGGTATGTTTTATCTGAATGACCAGCTGGTCTTGAGCTGGATCTTTTTAGCAGATTAATCATTTAAGTGTGTCCACTAAACTCACATATAACAATACTCAAAAAAATAAAAAAAGACATGACTGAAAACAATAAAAAATAATTAAATAATTAAAAGTTTAAAAATAAAAAAAATATAAAAAGAACCATCTACAGAAACTGCCACTTAATGCCAAGAACTTTTAACCAAGAAAACAGCCTTGAATACATTTGTAATTCTGCATCTACCATCTATAACACTTTTAACCCCTTTAAGTCAAGAGCATTTTAACTATTCAAATAGTCATTTAAGCATCCGTTTGGCTCTTTAAATGGTCAACAACCAACAACAATTTAAGATCTGCAGGTTTTAATTTAACCCAAGCAGAAGCGCCAACTGATTAAACAAGTGGAATCAGGTGTGTTGTTGTTTTTTTCTTTCAATACAATGAAAGTCTGCAGTCAGCCCTGTCCTAAGGTCACAATGCCCAATGTTGAGTGTGGCCTAGAGGACTGTGGAGCACCGGAGCTGTACTTTCTGCAGTAATGGAGCTCCATCCCAAGTGTTTGGGATGAGTTGGAGTAGCAGAGCTACAGTACCTTGCTAAAAGACCAACTGGTCATACAGAAAAAAAATATATATATATATATCCTAATGCTGGTAGGCTAGCTCATTTATAAGCTCTTGAACAACATAGCAGGGTATGTTTTATTTGAATGACCAGCTGGTCTTGAGCTGGATCTTTTTTCAGGAGGGTAATTATTTAACATCAGAGCGTGACCTCACTGATGCTTATCTGGGACTGAACACAATCAAAACCTTTTATTACAAACAAAATTTTTATTACAGTTGATTTTAAAACAAACTTGTACATGCAAATGTTTTGCCATTTAGTACTGCATGTGCTGTAGTGGATTTTATTTTATTTTTTTGTAAGAAGCATTAATAAAAATAATGGAGAAGTATGTTTTAATCATTTTTGTATAGATCATTTTTAGATGGTAAAGCCTATTTTGCTGGGTTTAATTATTTTACTTAAAGCATAGAGACAATGATATAAAAGCCTGCAAGGACAAATAAAGCCTAAAAAAAAACAAAAATAAGTAAAACAAATCTCTAGTATTGTCTATAAATGAAAAAAAGTAAGAAAACAGTTTTTAGAGGAAAACCAGTGAATTATCATTTTATGATGATCTGGAAGCATTGTTGTTTCTTAGAGGTACAGAACATAACATGAGATTTAACAGTGATAAGTTGGCAATTCGATCAATTCATCAAAAGTAATTGTTTATACTTATGTTTTAATTGAAACCATTAACCAGAATTTTATGTATATTCCATTTTTATTCACGTCTAGTCATTACAAGAAATTTTAATTAATTACTTGAAAATATCCATCCTCAAAATAAACTACAGCTTCCTTATTAACTAAAAATAAAAATGAATGGTGACAGTCAATAAAACTATTAGAAATTTGGCGATAGTTTTGTAAGTTTGTTTTGTTGTAAAGTCAAATCCAGCAGCTAAATCAGCTGCAATCTTAGCAGTGTAAACATCAGATGACTGAGGAGAAGAAGCTTCACGTGATACTGAGAGAGTCGGAAAGCACAGTAGACGTCACGGCTGACCGCAGATTGCTATGTATAGAGTCCAGCGGAGTGGGCTGGGGCCAGGGCCAGGGGCTGCCCACCCCCTGACTGGAGGACAGCACGCCAGAGGAATGCTCAGAGCTAGATTGCTGCCATTCTTTCAGACTGAATGAAGCCCAACAGTTGTCAGAAGCTTGGGGGAGCTTGTGTGTAGCATCCAGATTAAAATATAGATCAACTTCAGCAACCACTCTATCAAACACTGAGAGAGACAGAGTCTATCTGCAATACAAGAAGTCTATCAAACCGTTAGTGCTGTCATTGTAGGGTAATACTAACAAAGAAAGTGTAAAATAAACCAGAATAAGTTTTATATTTTACATTCTTTAAAGTAGCGCATCTTGCTTAGATGACAGCTTTTCACAACTTGGATTTTCTCAATCAGCTTTATGAGGTAGAGTCACCTGGAATGGCTTTCAGTTAACAGTTGAGCTGAACTTATCAAGAGTTTCAATGTTTTAGGGCATCAGTTGTTTTAATCCATATTATGGCAAGAACTACTCAACTAAGTAAAGAAAAAAAAAATACTCTGATGCCGCAAAGACCATCACACATTATGATGAAACTGTAGCACCCTAGAAGAGGAAGACCAAGAGTTATCTTTGTTGCACAGGATAAGTTAATCAGAGTTACCAGCCTCAGAAACTGCAAGTAAACAGAACTCCTAATAAAAGCAACTTAAATGCTTCAGAGTATTTTAGTTTGTTTAACACTTTTAAGGTACTACATGATTCCTTATGTGTTCCATCATAGTCTGGATGACTTCAGTATTCATTTACAATGTAGGAAAAATAGAAAACAATAAAATCCATCCTGTTACAATTACAGTAACACTATTGATAACTATACCAGTTCATGGGAGTTATTCTAACAACCCTTTGTGTTAAATATTCACAGCGTTGGTGTTATTTCTCATAGTTGATGTTAAACTATTACATGTTATGACTCACAGGCTCCATCTCCTGATTGCAGCAACTTTTAATCATTGTTTGAGTTTATTATGGGATTTTATGTTGTTTATGGAGCTTTTGTGTTATATTTTTTTAGTTTGTTTGTTTAGATAAGTGGGACTTAGTGTTGTTGGGTTCACTGGTTGACCCTTATTCACCCCTCTTGGTGTTGGGTTGAAGTGTGGATGTTATAACATGGATTTAACACTAATTTGTTCTGTACTGTAAGTCAACATGTGGAGGCAAGCAATCATACCAATGTTTATCTATGTACATACACACATACACACTTTGAAGACACACCACAGGGTATATTTTACATCAGCGAAAAGCGTCCATCATTGCCACAATCTTAGCAATTATGTCAGATACAGTTTTTTCTTTCTTTCTCACAACTGTAATCAGTGCAAGGAAACCCACAGACACACTGTATACATATATATATATATATATATATATATATATATATATATAAGACCATCAAACAGCTTCAGCTGACTCAGAATTCAGCAGCCAGAGTTCTGACTAGGAGTAGAAGAAGGGAGCACATCACCCCTATCCTTAAATCCCTACACTGGATACCAGTATGTTACAGAATAGACTTTAATGTACTGTTACTGGTCTATAAAGGTCTTAATAGTGCAGGACCAGCATATGTATCTGATGTGCTCCAGCAGTATGAGCCGAGCAGAACTCTCAGATCATCAGGAACTGGTCAGTTAGAGCCGCCGAACGTAAAAAAAAAAAAAAAAACTAAACATGGAGAGGCAGCGTTTAGCTACTACGCTGCTCTTAAATGGAACCAGGTGACTGAAAGCATTAGAAGAGCACCAGCACTAAACATGTTAAAATCCGGACAGAAAACCTACATGTTTGATCAGGCCTTTAGCTCAGTTTAAAACACTGCAGCTCCGCCCGCTTTTATTCTGTAATGGCACTTTTATATCATGCTTTATTCATGCTTTATTATTTTTTTTTTATTTCCAATTCCTTGTTCTTTTACATGTTTTTAAAGTTGACTTCTCTGAGTATTTTCTAATTTGTAAAGCACTTTGAATGACCATTGTGTATGAAAGGTGCTATATAAATAAACTTTCCTTGTCTATATGTTTCTATGTGTGCTGGATTGCTGTGACATTAGGAATAAACATAGCATTTACTGCAAACAAAAAATGATGACAATTTAGACATACAGTGGTGAGAAAAAGTATTTCTTTGTTTTTTCTTTTTTCTTTTTTTTCTTTCATATTGATTTTTGTTGATTATCAAACAAACTTGAACACAAATGTTCTTTAAAACTAAATAAATCTGTAGAAGGGCAAATATTTTTTTTTCACATCACTGAATATGGGCTCTTGGCTACATTGTGTGTTAAGCTCCGTGTAACTTGCAGCAGTATATGGGCGAGCATTGTCTTACTGGACTCATGTCTGGAGTTTGCGTCACATAAAAAGAATGCTTTAAGAACAAGCATAATGTTATTTTCAAAATTTACCTGCATAGAGAAATACATTTAATATTAAATTGATGTTTTTGGGAGGTTGGACCAGTATATGTTTTGTATCTGCATTTTGATTTTCATCTAATGGAAAACTTTTTAATTAAAATACAAATTATCAGGTATCAGCCACTGTAACTAATTTGGTTTCCTAGATGTAATTGTGACAAATTATATAACCATTTTAGTATTATTATGCCACTGATAAGATAATATTCTAAGTGCTTAATGATACAATTATACCATTTTAAAGCAATAAATAACCGTGAATGTAAAGAATATTCGTACATTGGATATGGAATTAAGCAATGTTTAAATATCTTAAATAAATAAAACATAAATGCTAAGTTGATATACCAAATCATTCATATTAATGAGCTTAAAAATACCGAGCAATATCATTTTCAGCAACGAATCTTGGGGACAAATCTGTACATTGTAAGGTAAATTAATTATGTAATTATTTTGACAGACCTAACCACAAAAGCAGTACTGCACCATTTAACTTAAAAAAAAAAAAAAGAATGTAATTTTAGCCCATTTTCTACCCTATTTGCATGGCCAATTCCCAAACCATGGTCATATGAGCTCACCCTATCCCTACCAATGCCCCCAGTGCTATGAATATAACATATTTAGAAAGTTCTGTACAGAAATAAAATAAGTACGTGCCTAATTTGAGGATCCAATGACAGCGGAAGGGAACCAAAATATCCCACAGTCTATAATCTCAGTTTTCAATGTCTCATGAGTTTGTTTTGAATCTGAACCCATGGATATGGGCCATTTCACCCACTGCCTTAAAGAACCCGCCAGGAAAAAATAGAGTTTTAGGATTAAGTGACTGCCTCCAAAAATGACTTACAGTAAAGTCAGAACCTGATCTTATCCCACAGAACTCAAACAGACATGCTAAACTACACACCAGTTTAGCCTGAGTGAAAATTAGCCATAGCTCTTTATTTTAAAACCCAGAGGGCCGTCCAAGTTTCCGTGGTTTAACACTTTATATTCCTTTAAAGGACCAATGCTTTAATTGCTTATCCTGAAATGACGGATTTAAAACTGCACAATCTTTATAAAGCAGTTATTAAATACTTTATGGCTGGATCATAATTAGAATAATGTGCATTTTGGATGGATGAATGTATTTTTCTTTCTTTTGAATATTAATCATATTTATATGATTATACAGAATATACAGAAATTATATATATTTTTCCAAATAATTCACTTTTTCATTTTTTATTTTTGTTATGAATCTGTAAACTTGAAATGGCAAGCTGTGCAACAAGGTGGACAATTTTAGTGAACATTGGTGTTTAATGAAAATATGGTTGATCTACAGTTGCAGACACATTTTCTTTTTTTTTTTTCTCAAAAAAATAAATAAATAATCACCATGATATTTTACCATGATTTTACCATGATATTTTACCATGGTGGACTGTTTAAGCTTTACCTCAGCTTAGCATGGAGTCAATATTTGGGTAACACTTTACAATAAGGGTACCTTAATTAACATTATTTACTACAGAATGACTATTAATTGACAATAGTTGATTTATTAGTAACCATTACAAAGTTATTCAGTAACACTTTACAATAAGGATCACAAATAACAGTGCTTATGACAGAAATAAACACTGTTAACTGGTTAAGTAATGTCTGAATTAATTATAAATTGATACTAGTTAAGACATTATCAAACATTAATACATTTAAATGCTTCATAATATTATATATGTCTTAGGTAAACGATTTTGTAATAGCTAATAATGTCTAATGTGAGCCCTAATTGACGTCAATTAATAATTAGTTTAGATGCTCTATAGCAAGTACTGCTAATTAATGTAGCCTTATTGTAAATTAACTAATGCCTCAATTTATATCATGTTTCTAATATTTGTTGAGAAAAAATATTCCCTGTCCCTGGTGATGTATCCAACCAAAAATAAGAACCGCTGCTTGCCATGCAAAATAATTTAACTGCAACTTAACTGCAACATGTTGCCCTGAGAGAACAAATTAAAAAACACTGATCTGGTTAGAAAATGAAAACAAAATAGACCCACAATTAATAAACACATCCAAAGGATGATATAATCATCAAAAAAGTGCTTTGTTGCCTGAAGGCAACACCATGCCATAGAGGTTTCATAATTACTGTAGTTGAGACATTACTTATCCATTTAACAATGTTTATTAAGTCTTAAGTACTGATATATGTGTCACCCTTATTGTAAATAATATGAACAATATTTTAAATAAAAAATAAATAAATGTAATAATTGCTTAACATGCATAGTATAAATTTGACAGGGTTCTGGGTTTTGAAAGGTTTTTTTTCTAATTTTTAACCAATTTTCTCCCCAATTACAAGATCAATTACCCAAACCACTCGTTAGGACTTCCACTATCACTACTGATGCCAAAACACCAGGAAAGTGAAGTCTAGCACACACCTCCTCTGATACATGTGACTCTTTTTGAACCGCTGCTGATGCAACATTGCCGAGTAGCATCACAGCATGTTTGGAGGAAAGTGCAGTGATTCGGTTCTGATACATCAGCTCACAGACGAAGCCTTGTGCTGATCCACATCCCCCTTTGGAGAGAGCAAAGCCAATTGGGCTCTCTCAGGGCTCCGGCAGCTGATGGCAAGCTGCATAACTGGGATTTGAACCATCAATCATGGACCACTCGGAGCCTAAAGCTTGATATTTACATATCAATAGCTAAATGAATAGTATAGAAATGCCTAAATTTCTCATTGTGTTATTTAACTACATACAAAAGTAAAGAAAACTACTTCATATGAAATGTACAGAACATGTTTTTTTTTATTTTATTTTTTTATTTTTTTTTATTGAAGGATGGCATTCCTCTATGTTTGTAAAGCTTGAATAAGGTATTGTTACACCATGTTTATATGCAATTTAAACAACTTTTCTGATTCTACATTGATACTGACCCAACATCTAAGATAAAAGATAATATTTATTAAATAATAAGACTTAAAACGACTAGAAAATACACAAAAACCCACAGGGTTGAAGTTTAAGAGCTGCACAGTACCTCAGCTTTGTGTTGTCTCTCCACGTTGTGGTTCTGTCTCTCCTCCATGCCCACCAGCTTCAGTTTCAGATAGGAAACTTCATCTATCAGATCCAGTTTCTGAGACTCCAGGGCTGTCCTGCTCAGAAGCTCCTGCACAGGTACACGAGACACACAAGTCCATACAGACACTCAGAGACTCATATATGACCTCATACGTGAAGCTCTTTCCTCAAAACCTGTAGCTCAGTGGCTTCAACAAATCCCTGAACTCTGGAGAGACTCGGCTTCACTTTGGCTAAATATACACAGACTATGAGCGCTATATTTACTTCCCCTCTCCATGAGCAAATGACACATGAGAGAGAGAGAGAGAGAGAGAGCTGGAGGGAAAGTTCCTCTAAACCTAGAGCGGTCCACCAGCATACGGTCAGAAATAGAGCTGGACAATATGGTAGCAATATTGTGTCACGATATTTATATCGATTTTCATGATACGTGATGTTTAGTGCAAGGTTTTAATATGCAGACAAAAGACATCAGCAGTGGCACATTCTTAAACAATGCCATTTCAGTACTCTTCCATGCATAGTACAGTGATTTTTATATTTTTGTCTAACATAATCTAATTTCTACTGCCAATTTGGAAAGTCAATTACTACTAACTATTACAGTTACTAATCTGTATTTGTATACATGATAAATAGCACAGCTTTTCTTCTGCCCGCCTTTTTTTATTAAATGGGAAAAGTAACGTCCTTAAGAAGTTAAGAAGCTCCTTAGGAAGTGACTTCCTTGCAGTTCTCAGCCAGATTTCTTAGTTAAATATTGTAGAAAAAAACAGTAACTTGCTCTCTTTGCCTACAACACTGCACCGAACAGTCAACAATAATAATGCATAAAATACAGCTCTGAAAAAATAAATACATAAGAGACCACTTCAGTTTCTGAATCAGTTTCTCTAATTTCCTATTTATGGACACCACTTCTCCCAAATTGCAAATAGAAAATATTGTCATTTGCAGCATTTATTTGCAGAAAATGAGAAATGGCTGAACAAACATAGATCCAAACCTTTCAGACCTCATATAATGCAAAGAACACAAGAGTTAAGAAATCAATATTTGGTTAAATAACCCTGGTTTTTAATTATAGTTTTCATGCATCTTGGCATATTCTCCTCCACCAGTCTTACACACTGCTTTTGGATAGCTTTATGCCTTTACTCCTGGTGCAAAAATTCAAGCAGTTCAGCTTGGTTTGATGGCTTGTGATCACCCATCTTTCTCTTGAATATATTACAGAGGTTTTCAATTTGGTAAAATCAAAGAAATTCATCATTTTTATGTGGTCTCTTATTTATTTTTCCAGAGATGTATAACTGAACCCCTAAGAAAAGGTAGCTCTGGTGGTAAAGACTACACACTGATGGTGAATAATGATTGGGGACACATGTTCATTAAGCAAATAATTGCAAATAGGAAAGATGCACATTTTGTGTAACGTACGAAGAAATGATAAATAGATACTCCCTTATTTATTAAAATACTTTTACTTACATAATGAGGTAAACTCTGCCTGATTAAAGTGAGTGCAAACTGTTGTTCCAAAAAAAAAAAAAAAAAACAGTAATGGTGAATCCACACCAGTAGAATCTGAATGCTACAAAGCCAAACAGTTATGTCTGAACCTAAACTGTGGTCTAACTTAGAGAATACAGTTAGAAATACAATACTTTCACACATTTTCCTCAGAAAGTTGCCGTGCAGGTGGTTTCCTTCCATCCGTTTGAGAACTTGAGGGCCTTCATTTGAAGAAGTTCATATAAACACACTTAAACAGTCACACAGAATATCAGTAACTAAAACAACACTCCAGACTTTAACCCCTCTGTTTAAAACGACACTGACTTCATTGACTCCACTGAAGGTGATTCTAAGCAGCAATGCTATTCTGTCATGTGGATCAGCCCAAGAAAGTATTTCAAACGCTCGGCCGTGCAGCAGCGCAGCTTTAAGCTCGCTTTGTGCCTTTCAGAAGCTCCACATGGAAAATATTAGAGCTGCTGCACTGGAATGAGATTTGCTTTTGAAGGCCAAAACCTCATAATGACCACATCTCAGGCAAACGCACTAAAAATACTTCCCATCAGAGAACCAGAGCTGCAGATTCAATCAGGAGCACGTTTAAAAGGAAAGAAAATAAAATAGAAATGTGCAATTAACTCCGCAGGAAAACGAGGTTTGCACATTGCAATTCAGCTCCTTAATTTCTAGATCAGATGGAAACTTGTGGAGACAAATTGATGTATTAATCCTATGAGGTGAAAGTTCTGACAGTTGGAGTATTAGAAAAGTTTGTCTAATTTTCTGAATGAGTGATCTGGCTGCAGATCTTCTTAACATATACCAGCAAAGTGTGTGACTCAAGTACAGGTTAAAATATCTGCACAAAAATATATATGAAAAATACACTAAAATTAACCTGGGAACATAATGAGTCACTGTACATCTCAATTACATACAGACTAAACAACCAGAAAATTATTTTTTTCTTTTTAAAGTTTGGAAGATGTTTCATGTGATTGAATGATTTCATTATTTGTATCACAATAAATGTAGGCAGTAATATGTTTTCCCATCAGTTAAGCAAGAATTCTTTTGTGATAATGAGGTATTTTACAAAGATGAACTAGAGCCAAATGGTGACATCTTCCAATGTCTTCCAAAAGTTTTTAGACATTTTTATGCTACCACAGCATGTAAAAGTGGCCCAAATCATTGACATACATCTCTGAAAAAAAAAAACAACAACAAAATATAAAACCACTTAAAATTGATGAGTTTCTTGGATTTTACCAAATTGAAAACCTCTTGAATATAATCAAGAGGAAGATAGATGATCACAATCCATCAAACCAAACTGAACTGCTTGAATTTCTGCACCAGGAGTGGCATAAAGTTATCCAAAAGCAGTGTGTAAGACTGGTGGAGGAGAACATGCCAAGATGCATGAAAACTGTGATTAAAAACCAGGGTTAAACCAGTTAAAACTTTTAAAATATGAACTTGTTTTCTTTGCATTATTTGATGTCTGAAAGCCATTTCTCATTTTCTGCAAATAAGTGCTCTAAATCACAATCTTTTATTTGGAATTTGGAAGAAATGTCACCTGTAGTTTATAGAATAAAACAACAATGTTTATTTTACTCAAACATATACCTATAAATAGCAAAATTAGAGAAACTGATTCAGAAACTGAAGTGGTCTCTTTTTTTTATCAGAGCTTTATGTAACACAGACAAACTAAATGTGTGGCAGTATTAACAGCAAAATCACACTGGATCTATTTTTTTTTCTTCTAGGGGCCAAACAATATTGAAATCTGTCTATATGTCAAGTTTTTTTAAAGAGGAGAAAAGAAGGGAAAATGAAAGATAGCAGTGAGTAAGGCTTGCAGTGGTGAGAATACAGAACTCATTAATATATAATATGATGTCTCTGTTTAAATTAAATTTAATTAAATGGATACGCATGTATTACTTCTTTTTGTTAAAAAAAGAGCCTAAAAGCAAAGTTTAAAGTAACCAAGGATGCAAACCAGAGAAGTGTTTGTGGCTAATTAACATTTTTGTTTTGCATTTTAGTGATAAGCCCAGTTGTCAGACATTAATACTAGCTCCTGTTGGCGAAGATAAAACATAATTAATGTACAAGAGAATAATAAAATGATGAAAACAAACATTTGGATTGTAATCTTCTCAAGAGAAAAAAGTGCTTTAAAGGACCTGCTAAGTGAGAAACCCTGGTTCTTAAAACACCCCCTGATCTGGGCTCAAGTCCAGTAGTTTCTTAACCCTGGAACACCACATCCCCCTTCAAATATTTGGGTTGTCAGGGTGCTGTGAGCTCTGACACTTTGGAATCTCCCAAGAATTTCCTCCCATGAGGCTCCAAAACTCAGATCTCTGCAGATCTTCCTCAAATATATCAGCAAAACATCAAATCGTCTGACTTAACTACAGACTGAAATGACATTAATGATCAAACGCATAAATAAAAGTCTTCATAAAAGGTTTTACGAGAAGAAAGCTGGAAAATGAACCTGGGAACCACAACGTCCACCAGTGAGTGACTCTAGACTTCAATTACAGACAGACTAAACAAGCAGGAACCAAAACAGTAGAGGTTTGAAAGAGTTTATTTAGAGTTTGTGAGATTTCTCAACCTGATTTCCTCACATCATTTGGAAAGAGTGAGAACTGCCAGAGAAAGAACGACAAAGGATCTCTGTTTGTAACTGTGGGCTGATATAACAGCACACTGAAAAAAATGATGCGTAACATTTACTAAAAAAAAAAAAATGCAACTTTCTGCATTTGCTTTTTTTAAGTTAATTTTATTTAATGTACATTTAAATAACTTCAACTCGGTTTCAAGACTTAAATGTTACATAGAGTAAATAAGTGAACTGAACTTCAGTCAATCCTTTCTTTTAGTAACCTTTACTTATTTTAGTTTTGCTGAATCAATCCTTTCCTTTAGTAAACTTTACTTCTGCATACAATATTACTTAATTACAATGACTTAATTTATATTACTCAAATAGTTTATGATATATAATATATAATAGTTCCTGAAATGTAAATATTTTTAGTTGAAACACACATATTACAATCTCTCAACACATGGATGGCATGTAATAGAACGGATTGACTGAAGTTCAGTTCACTTATTTACTCTATGTAACATTTAACTCTAGAAACCGAGTTGAAGTTACTTAAATTTACATTAAATAAAATTTACTTGGTAATACTAAGTTGCAAAACTTTTTTAAAATTAATTTTACACATCATTTTTTTCAGTGTAGAGAGACTGAGCCAGAGTGAGAAATTCATTAGAAGAGTGAACAGTAAATTAAAAAATGTCAATGTTACCTGCTGCAGCATCTCTTCTGTGGAGTTGAGCTTGTGCTGATGCTCCTCCAAAGAACTCTCCAAGTCTCTGATCTTCTCTCCCTGAGCTTCTACCTGGTCTGTCAACACACTCACCTGTGTGTGTGTGTGTTTGCATTCGAGAGAGTGAGACAAAGACAAACAGACAGAGAGAGAGAGAAAGAGAGAGAGAGAGAGAGAGAGAAAGAGAGAGAGAGAGAGGGAGAGAGAGAGGGAGAGATTAACCACAGCACTTTTCCCACCACAACACAATACCAGTCAGCACTTCTGTTGTTCATCCCCCCATAGCTTCATTTACCTTCTGATTTTAGATACAATGCCTTGCAAAAGTATCCAATCGCCTTGAACTTTTAAAACTTTTGCCACATTTCAGACTTTAAACATAAAGATATGTAATTGTAATTTTTTGTGAATAATCAACAACAAGTGGGACACAGTCGTGAAGTGGAACAAAATTTATTGGATATTTTAAACTTTTTTTTAGAAATAAAAACCTGGGGAAAAAGTGAGGAGTGCAATATTATTCAGCCCTCTTGTGTTAATACTTTGTAGCAACACTTTTTTGCTGCGATTACAGCTGCATTACAAGTGGCTTGGAGTTTGTTGGCTCTATCAGTTTCGCACATCCAGAGACTGACATTTTTGCGCATTTTTCCTTGCAAAACAGCTGGAGCTCAGTGAGGTTGGATGGAGAGCATCAGTTTGTGAACAGCAGTTTTTTTTTTTTTTTTTTTTCCACAGATTCTCGATTAGATTCAGGTCTGGACTTTGACTTGGCCATTCAAACACCTGGATACGTTTATTCGTGAACCGTTCTATTGTAGATTTTGCTTTATGTTTTGGATCATTGTCTTGTTGGAAGATAAATCTCGGTCCCAGTTTCAGGTCTTTTACAGACTTCAACAGGTTTTCTTCCAGAATGGTTCTGAATTTGGCTCCATTCATCTTCCCATCAATTTAAACCATCTTCCCAAATCTGTCCCTGCTGAAGAAAAGCAGACCCAAACCATGATGCTGCCACCACCATGATTCACAGTGGGTGTTCAGGATGATGAGCTGTGTTACTTTTCTGACACACAGAGCACTTAATATTTAGGCCAAAAAGTGCCGCACCTTCTTCCACAAGCTTGCTGTACCAACAGCACTTCTTATGTCTTTCTTTCAACAGTGGATTTCTTCTTGCCACTCTTCCATTAAGGCCAGATTTGTGCAGTGTAGGACTGATTGTTGTTCTATGGACAGAGTCTCCCACCTTTGTAATAAGTAATAGGTTAATTACAATAAGTAAATGAGACATATGATCTGATATATAACTTCTATTACATCATGTATGAAGGAACAGCTCCAGAAAAATACATTTGTTCATTCAAAACAGAGGATTATGAGTTTTTTTTAACTCTAAATATATATATATATATATATATATATTTTTTTTTTTATTTGACCACCAGTTTTATTAAAAACTACAGCAAATATGAAACATAAAATCTCACTGGTATATTTGTATTACGTTGCAAATCCTAAATCTCAAAGCATCTCAGATGAAATTTAATAAACCTCTAACAAACATTGGATGTAAGCTTCACTGAACTCACTCTCCAGACCTGTTTCTGTGTTTGTGACACCCAAAGTGTGTCAACAGCCAGTAAAGCCCCAGCAGGCCCAGTCTTGTGCGTTTTTTGAAACAGCACAATGTAGTCTGAGCTGTTAATCCTAAAAAAAGACAAGCAAGCCTTTCCACAAATCTCAGAACCGCTCTGTCTGTAACTCACTGTAACGAACACCAGCAGCACTTCCCAATCCAGTTCAGCAAACCGGTCACTGGCTTGTATATTCCCGGCACTTGGCTCAGGTACAGGTGCTCTACATTCACAATTACAGCCAATCACACAAACACACGACAGGGCAGAGTAACTTCAACCTGCTGGTCCAGACCCAGATCCAGTGATCCAACAGAACAGAACCCATTTATTATTCACACCCTCAGAAAAGAGTCCAGCTTGTTTAAACAGATACAGTTAGGGTCTGTATAATGAAATTGAAGCCCCCTCACACTCACCCTGACTGAACACACACTGTCTGAATAATTTAATAGATAATTAGCAGCAGTTTAATGAGTCAGTAACTCAGAACGATTGTAATTTAAAACCAAGACTGAAAAGAAGGATCTTCTAAAAGCAAAGGGATGCACAAAAGGGAAGAACAAAAAGGAAAAAAAGAGACTACTTAAAAATTATTCTTTTTTTTTTTTTTCGAAATTGAAAACCATTGCAATACAGTCAAGAGGAAGATGGATGATCACAAGCAATCAAACCAAGCTGAGCTGCTTGAATTTGTGCACCAGGAGTGCATTAAATTATCCAAAAGCAGTGTGTAAGACGGGTGGAGGGGAACATACCAAGATGCATGACAACTGTGATTAAAAACCAGGGTTATTCCACCAAATATTGATTTCTGAACTATTAAAACTTTATGAATATGAACTTGTTGAGATACACATTGTTACAAATTAAGGTTCTACAGGTTACATGTTATTGCATGTGTCAGCATCAATTTTGACTTGTATTAAATAGGGCATGGTACTGTATACATGTATGTTTCTCCAACAGCTTTATTAGGGTAGGTATCTAGACTTGTGTTTGTTTTTTTGAATATTAAAAATCATAATTCAGATTTCATCATGAGAATATGAATACAATATTCTGCGATGTCTAACTGACCTTTATACATACCTTTATGTGTGTAGTTACACCATCTTTACAACTGTGACAAAGCATACTTCACCTGTAGTTACACTGTTATTACATGTGTTGTAAATTTTAATTACAGAGTATTTTGATACACCATTAAATGTACCCAAGTTAAAATTAATTCCACACAAGATTGTTTAGCTTAGTTAGTTACTGTATTATGTATCTCCCCATTATTAAGGAAAAAAAGTGTTATCCTATTCCAATTCATGTGTAATAACATGCTTGAAAATGTATATTTCTGATTAGAATAATGCAGTTAGAAATACACACAGCTACCATATTTAGAATGGTCCAGTACATTATTAATCTGTGAGAACTAAACATATTATTACTTATTTTTAGCATATCATAAATTCAGAGGTCTTATTTTACCACAAATTGTTATTTTAAATGGTTTCCTAAAGGTGTATATTTAAATAAAACTGGGGTCTTTAAAAATATGTGTAGGTATATATTTTAATATTTCCCCAAAAACACATAAAACTAATACAAAACCCTCCTCAAAACAGTACAGTTTTTTTATTTATGATAGATAAAAAGATTTAAAGAGTTAAAGAGTTAAGCCAAGTCTTTAGGGAGAACCTTTAAACTGATATTTGAAACTAAATAGTTCTTTAGAAAGCTAAGCTACTAAGGCATCACTCAAAGAACTCCCATAAGGTTCTAATTATCCAAAACATGTCCAAAGAAAAAAAAAAATACATAAACACATGTCTTACCTGCAGCACTAGAGATTCCTTATCTCCCTCTAGACGAGACAGACGTTCCTGATAGCTCTCATTGTTTCCGAGTGCCCGCAGGTTGACCTGTGGACCAATGAAAAGGCAAAGATAGTGTTACATTTACATATGGCTACAGTTTGAATGGTTTGGAGAAATCAGTCAGTTTTAAAGCATGTAAACCGAGAGGCCCACAGCAGCACTGACCCACGCTTCCTGACGACCCTACAGAGAGGCTTAATCCATCAGCTGTTCCTGTTCCAGCCTCAAACCAACAGCAATAGCAGAGTGTATTTGTGTGGTGGATGAAGAAACTCTTCTGATAAAGCCTTACTTCTGACCTGCCCACATTGCTAAACCTGACCCAGCCACACAGGTTCTTAAGCAGTATTAGTTTTCAGATTCCGGGTTTAACGGCCAGCGCAGGCAGCAGGAATGTGGGAGTTAAAGGAATACAGTGTGCCAGTGATGTGAGAAATACTGCATAACCTGTGAATGGCCTCACACTTTTCAAATGAGAAACTGTTCACTGACAAATACACAATAGGAAATAGGAAACAATGTGATGGATTTAGCCTACCAGCCATAACTTTAAAACCAATGAAACGAAAACCATAAAGAAATCGAATAATCTGCTTTTAATGGCACCTGTCAAGAGGTGGGGTCTACACATAGTAATGAGATAACTGGGTCATTCCTGATTTGCAAGCTCAATACCTACCAAAAGTGTTCCAAAGAAAGTGAACTCTAGTGCAATTTAGTGGAATGTTCTTAACCCAGAAGAGCCCACGGTGAGGTACTGTGTCACAGACCCTTTAAAAGATGTGAAAATTGCCTTAGAACACTCTGTCCTTTACTTTAACGTATGAAGTTCCTAAGTGACCACTTAAACATGATGAGTTTCTTTGATTTTACCAAATTGAAAACTTCTGGAATGTAATCAAGAGGAAGATGGATGATCACAAGCCATCAAACCAAGCTGAACTGCTTGGATTTTGCACCAACGTTATCCAAAAGCAGTGTGTAAGACTGGTGGAGGAGAACATGCCAAGATGCTTGGAAAGTGTGATTAAAAGGGTTATTCCACCAAATATTGATTTATGAACTCTTAAAACTTTATGAATATGAACTTCTTTTTTTGTTATTTCAGCCATTTCTCATTTTCTGCAAATAAATACTCTAAATGACAATATTTTTATTTGGAATTTGGGAGAAATGTTATCCGTAGTTTACAGAATAAAAAAAAAAAAAAAACAATTTTCATTTTAATCAAACATATACCTATAAATAGCTATTTATTTTGTTCCTAACCCTAACCTTATTTACAGAATGTAGGTGTGCTGGATTAGTGCTTAATATAAAACTAGCTCATTTGAAAGTGGATTTTCTGTTTTTACAGCTCTGTTTGAACCAGTTTAACAATTTTAATGCTTAAATTAATGTTTTAATTTTTATATAGCTACTTTATAAAACTAATTTATAAAACAACATGCTAAAATACAAGTTATGAGGGGGATTCAGGTAGTCCATTGCTGCCACTATGATCAGGAGATCGCTGTCTCGAATCCTGGGCATGCAGCTTGCCATTAGCTTTATATTGGCCTTGCCCTCTCTGGCTGGGTAGATGGAGCTCTTTCCCCTCATCACTCCTAGGGTGATGTTGATCAGCACAAGGCGTCTGTGAGCTGATGTCTCAGAACCGAGTTGTTGCGCTTTCCTCCCAAAACACTGTGATGCTACTCTGCAATGCTACATCAGCAGCAGTTTAAAAAGAGGCAGTGATTGGCTTTACAAGTGTCAAAGGAAGCGTGTGATAGTCTTCACAATCCTTGGTTTGAGTTATAAAATTTTTGTTGCGTTATCAGAATTTTAACATTGAAATATTTACAGTCATGTGCCCACAATAAGAAAAATGAATGTATGTAATTCAATTCTGAATTTGACATCGATATTCAGAAAGGGATTAAAAACTGTTATAAAAACTTAAGAAGAAATTGATCAAACTGTACAATGGAAACTCTTCTTTAATATAATTATCTACATATGTCTTCAATTCCAAACTGGACCACTTTTGTTTGTGCTATTAAAATCAAACTGTAGGAGAAGAAACAATGGCGGTAAAAATGGACAAAAGCAGTGAGAGCTATACTCAAGGTAGCAAGGTATCGGATGTCATAAAAATATAATGTGATGTCTCTAACTCAAGCTTACTTAGAACACTTTGTCACAACTGCATAATGTTTCTAAGAGGAAAAGAATATGCTTAAAAATGATGCTTAAAGAAAGAAACCAAGAATGCAAACTAAGAATGCTCACTAAAAAAATGACATTGAGGTCAAACACATTCACGATGATGAGGCCAGCTGTCAAACACCACAACTCTTGAACTTGATATTTCCTGTGATGCTGGTGAAGATGAAACCGAAACTTGTAAACATGTGAAGCATTGCTCTTTTGTGCATGCACATCTGTTTAGAAGCATGAACTATTCAGATAAATATAGGAAATGCACTGCATATAAATTAAATTAAAACGATGAAAAGTGTAGACAACCCAAAATAAACATAAGATTAAAGTATTTAAATATTAGAAATGTATGACATATAGATACATAATGTACATCTGCATAAATATACATACCTTTAGGTAGCAGCATAAATACCTATAAATCAAGTGACTTGTGAAGTCATGTACATATTGTAAGGGTAGACATCAGTGCTTAGTTGGCAAATGGCTCAAAGTTACTTAAAATTGACCAAAGTTTATCATGTTAGGAGTTCATCAGTCTAATGGCTTGGGGGAAAAAACTGTTACAGAACCTGGTGGTCCTGCCCCGAATACTCCTTTTTTTTACCAGAATATCTTTTACCAGAAGCTTTCTTTTACCTGCTCTGTGAATGTAGCCGTATGTAGCCGTATTCATCAATCAGAGCAGCACTAAACAAACAATGTAGAGCAGTCTTAAGCAAAATTAAGAGAAATAGGAGATGTAAAAATATTTCAGTGCATGCATTCTTACCTTTTTAAGCCACACAAAATACTTGTAAAAATCAATGTCGCTCTCCATGACTTAAGGCCATGTTCCTTGTGTGCTTCTCTCCTGAGATACCAGAACAATGACTGTCTTCGGGAACTGGAATTAAATGCAGAACTACACTAAACAATAGAGAGAACCTAGTCTACTTCCCCTCAATTCTCTCTCTCTCTCTCTCTTTCTTTCTCTCTCTCTTTTAAACAGCAGTGAGTCTGTGTCGATCTCTCTCCATATGGAGGCTGCTTTAGGGTTCTCAAATGAGCATCTGGTTTGGAGCAGCGACTCTGTAGTCAGGCTTCAGACTGAGCTTGGAGCTCCTATACCAGCAGCTGTACTCTTTCCACTCTTTCTTCCTACATCCCTCCCTCCCTCCTCCCTTTCTTCTTCTACTTCTCCCTTATTCCCCTCCCACTAATCACTTCAGCTCCTTTTTTCATCTCCTACATTAATTCCACTCCTTTTCTTACACCCCTCGAGCCACTCACGTCCTATTATTACTCATGTACACTCGTCCTCTACCTCGACACTCGTCCGTCTGTTCTGATTAGCTCTCATTAGTGAGTACGAGTCTGAGCTGAGCGCCGTATCTGCTTTGAATGGCTTTGTTTGGTCAGCACGTGTTGCTCGACAGGAGAAGGCGGTAGAAAGAAAGAAAAAAAGAAGAGAAAGAATGAGAAAATCAATGCAATTAAATGAAAAGTGAGTGGATGAGAAAGAAAGGAGATTTGTAAAGGAGGGATAATGGGAAGACATAAGCAAGAAAGCAGAGGAAAGGAGGGAAGAAAGAAAGTAAAGATGAAAGATGGATGGATGGATGTATAGAAAGATGGATGTAGGACTGAATGTAGTGAAGTAATGAGGTAAAGCGATCAAGCAAAGGCGGGGTTTGGCGGATTGTGCGTTTGGGCTTGGGGTTGGGGTTGGGGTTGGAGGCCCCCTTTTTTCCTTTTTTCACCCGCTGTCTCTCATTACTGCTGGGTGGGCTGCTAACCCAGTGGAAGCTCCCAGTGGAACCCCTTCCCACCTCCCCCATCCCTGCTCAGAGGCCCCCGCATGGTACAGTCTACTGCACTTGAGGTACAGGGCTCATGTATGAGCTCCAAAGCACGGTAGAAACACTGTAGATGGAGCATGACCGGCTTTAACTCACACCGCAGACCTATTATGTGGTTATTAATCTTGAAAACATACACAGTATGTCTTTAATCTCGATTTGCCAAATTTGTAACTAGCCTAGTCAGGGAAAAAGATACAATAAATATGTAAAAATAAAGTATGTAGGCCTTTATGGTACCAATCAAACAATTGGACACACCTCTTCTCATTCAGTGTGTTGTCTTTCATTTTCGGATTTTTTACGTCGTAAATTTAGTATTAAAGGCTATATTGAAAGTCACCTTCCACTAAAATCCCCTTTTCTTGTTCTTTCTTGCTTCTTTTTCTTGTGGGCTGAGCCACTCTCCCCGCGGCATTGATAACATTTATTTCGCTATGTCTTTACAATTAAGGCTGTATCTCTGAAAACATTTTGTCCTTTAAGTTTTAGAGCTGTAAAATTGACTGTGGGCGAAGGCAGGTCACGTTCTCTGCTGCTGTGCTGTTAGCCAATCAGAGACGATATGTTCGCATGTATGAATATTCATGAGCAAGAGCCAAAATACTGTCTTTCTTCAGAGACCACTAATCTAGTGAACTAAAGCAGGGCTATACAGAAACACTGGAACAATTGTTTTCACAAAAAAATACCATCTCAGTTTCTTTTTTATTTTATTTTTAAATTAATTAAACTAAAATGTAGCACAAAACGTAGCCAGTCAAATTATTCTCAAATTACATATATTTTTTTTTAGTTTTGCCAATGGATTTTTTGCAGTGTATTAATAGTCTCTTAACAGCACAATGCTGCTTTTATTGAATTGGCAGTAATAAGGATGGCGTGTCCTGGCCGATGTCTCTGAGTTTTATTTGTAGCTCCGCCCCCTAGTTACTTTTGCCCAGGTGTTCCCAGTTTCCTTTCCCACCTTGTGTCTGTATTTATAGTTCTGTGTTTCCTGTTTTCTTTTGTCGGTTCTTGTACATTGTTTGCATCTGTTCCGGTTGTGTTTCTTTTTCTATCTGTACCAGTACTTCTGGTTTATTGTTTGTATGTTTTCTGTTTAAATAAATATTACATGCGTTTGCGTCCACTCTACACGCCCTTCCCTGCTGCATCCTGGAACGCTCTTCCTCCTCACATACGCGGGTTGGACTTCATTACCCAGTTTAAAACTGCTCTTAAAACGCATCTCTTCAAGACGGCTTACTCATTGTGATTGTTGTATTTAAGTTATTTTAATTTTTATTTTTATTCAATTGCTACTTGTTTTGCTTTTCTGCTTTAAATATGTACTGTTTGATCTATGTACTGTATGTACACCGGATCTCTTAGATGTAAGGTGACCTTGAGTGTCTTGAAAGGCTTATTGTTCTTATTATTACCTACTTCTATATTTTAACATTGAACATGGCTCACCCAAACAGATTTTGTAATATATTATAGTATACATCAATTAGTTTAACAGAGATTAGTGCAGAACAACAGTACCCACCAGGCTTTTGTCCAGCCACAGCAGTAGAGTGTGTGCTGTGGTGGAGGGAACTTGTCTCCTCAGAGCCTCCTTATCCTCCTGACCCTCCAAAGCTCCTTTCAGCTCCTCAGCCAACTGAAGAACCTTCACCGAGGGGCAGAACTGCACAGGGGCCACCGGGACCAGAGCACGACTCGCTTCATCCACTGGTACCACAGCCTTAGAGCCTGGAACACAGTGTGTATCCAATAAAAATAATGAGATGAACTTCAGATGTGTACATCATTTCCACATTAGCTCTGTGTTGATGTTATATGTGTAGTTTTAATCTGTGAGGAAATTACATCCACATTTAAATCTAATGCATCACTTTTGTTATTTCCAGAGCAGATGGAGATTTGGCAGCAGACTGGGATTTTCCACTCGCTTTCATTCGAGTTCATTGATGTGCACATGAAAAGTACTTGTCCATGTTCAGAGTTAGTACATGCTTGCTTATATACAGTATGTTAACATCTTACATCTTAGAGCTTAAACATCCGTGAGATCCCATTAAAGACCAACTGCTCCATTCATCACTAAGGGTGAGAACATGTTTCTTTTATCAGTGGATTTTCCACTCTGGTTAATTACGTCAGAGACGGCCACACATATTGAAGCCCATGTTGGGTTAACTGGTGTTAATGTTCTGCTTTCATCTGTAAGGAAACCCTACTCTTAAGCAATATACTCATCTACACTCATCGTCAAAAGGAATTAACCTACAGGAATTAAAGAACATTTTTTTGATGCCAGATCACATTATTACACTTTATTACAAACACTTTGCCAGCCAAGCCCGTTGCAACAAGGCAAGCAAACCAATGAATTGCCTAGGCCCTATTGAACATAACGACAATCTGTGTGAGCATCCCTTTAAATTCTGTGCAATGAAGGAAAGTACAGCAACACTGTGAATTAATGATGAATTAACCTGAATTAATGGTGAAAGCAGTTTAAAAAATGGGCAGATTCTTAATTAAAAGGCTACAGCAACTGGATTGAGTGTTATGTGCACGACATGGAAGGTAGCTAGGTTATTTCCTTTGTTTGCTGTATTGAAAACTCATGTATTAGCTAACTTGCTAGTTACTAACTAACTTAGTGACCGTAGAAAAACATCCTGTAGTTTGACTAGCTACAGTCCTGCTTACATGCTTCACTGAACTATCTGTCCAGACACATAACGTGGGCACAGCATCCTTCTTCAAGTTTCACATTTCAACCAGTGTATTAAAGACACACTCTTTTATAAAGTGTTCTGAACTTACTTTTATGTCCACGTTAATCTGTAATATCAAATCAGACGTAAAATCAATGTTAACATGAACGTTAAATGCCAAATACACTCCAGTTAAGTGTACACTCTTGTAGGACCAGATTCTTTGCCATGGTAGGATATTAACTATCTAGCCAGCTAAGCAGGCTACTCTAAAGAGCTTGACTAACGTTACCTCCCCCCAATTCGTTTTGGCATTAAACCGAGTTAACCAAGTCATAGCCGGAGACCTGAGTTCAGTTTGCTTGCTGTCTCTCTGCTAACATTCATCTGACTAGACTGGCTGGCTGGGTAATAATAATATGAATACCCTTAGCTAGCTAGCTATCAGAGTAACATACATCTTAAACTGAAATGGCAATCTCTACTGATTTTGTGAATCTATTCACAGTGAAGTATGGGATCTTTGGGGAAACTATGAAGGATTTGATTTCTATTGGTGAGGCAGCATTGCAAGTTTATAGCAGGGCTACATACAGAAACACTGGGACAATTTGTTTCACAAAAAAACAGCACACTTCAGACTACAACTGGGCATTTTAAAATGAATGAAAAACAATGGAATGAGACCCTTAAAACCTATACAGGAACACAGTGCAGAATTATACAGTAAACAAGTAGCCACATTTATCTTTGAGGACAGATCTGCACACTCTTGGTATTTTAATCTCGGTGTCTTCATGAGGTAGAGCCACCTGGAATAGACTTCTCAGCGCCTTAAAGGAGTTCCTGGAAGTGCTGAACAAAAGTTGCTGCTTTTCCTGATCAGGGGATTTTGGAGGATAAACACTTTTTTAACTGTTTACTATGTCATTCTAGATGTGTTTCTTTATTGTTTTCATGTCTCTAATATTAATCTACAACATACAGTACAGGCCAAAAGTTTGGACACACCTTCTCATTTAATGTGTTTTCTTTATTTCTTTACCTGGCCTCCACAGTCACCGGACCTGAACCCAATCCAGATGGTTTGGGGTGAGCTGGACCACAGAGTGAAGGCAAAGGGGCCACCGTTTCAAGTGACCACCTCTTGAAGCTCACTGAGAGAATGCCACGAGCGTGCAAAGCATTTTGAAGGAACTAGAATATAAAACATGTTTTCAATTTTTTTTATTAAGTACATAAAACTCCACATGTGTTCATAGATTTGATGCCTTCAGTCAGAATCTACAATGTAAATAGTCATGAAAATAAAGAAAACACATTGAATGAAAAGGTGTGCCCAAAACTTTGACTAGTAATATATCTTTGATATACTGTATATGGTCAGTTTTATGGACAGGGATTAGGTCTAGTCGTAGACTATATTTTCCTCTCAGTGGAAAATTTCCATTCAAAATTCTTTGCAGTCCAAGACTAGGCTTAATCCCTGTCTGAAAACTGACCCATAGGGTATTTTTAAACCTCAACATAGAACAACCACAGTATATCCACCAGATGGCACTCTCCCTCCATTCCTTTAAACAGCTGAACTGGACTGGAGCCCGCCCAGTTTACACACAAGCCACTTTAAAGAGCTGCTCTGGGGGACCACCCTCAAAACAAACAGCCCTCCATATTTAAAATAGTGGCTCCACATCTGACTGCGCTCGCAAAGACACTTCAAAGATGAACCATCACAGAAAAAAAAAACTATATTTTACTATTTTTGCTATTCTGTAATTATTATGCTGTAGTATTATGATTTGCCCACATCTATTAACAGAGTGACGTAAAGCATTAAAATATATTAAATGCGATGGGTGGAAAATCATTTTAAAGAAGAATAAGTCAAATTTCCAACTTTACTAGAACTTTATGAATTAAATCCATATTGTAGGTTCATTATTTTTCTTGAACTGTTATTGCACTGAACATTTAAAAACATTTAAACTGAAGTTTTAGTTTCAGTCCTAGATTTACCTGTATCAGCCAGTTTGATTAAGTCTCTTATTAAGGCAAGTGATCAGAAGGTAAACCTATAAAAGGACAATAATAAACTGATAAACTACAGAATTTATTTACATATTTAAGACTATTAAAAGTGAAAATTGAAGAACTGTATATTCCTACATAAAGGACAAAATAACAAACAATATAACTTCACTTTTCTAACATTTCTCACAGGAGGATTTAGGCAGATTACTGTTTTTTTTTTTTTTTTTTTTTGATTGGTCTGCCATGGCTTTTTAAATATTTATAGAATTTTTTTTTGACAAATTCTGTTTTGCTAAATTTTGCATATATTTAAAAGAAAAAAAATGATTGGTAATGTACAAGCGAATAATATATATATATATATATATATTAAAAAGTTTTTATATTTCAGTAATTCAGTTAAAAATGTGAAACTCATATATGATAAAGATGTATTACACACAGAGTGATCTATTTAAGCGTTTATTTATTTTATTGTTGACGATTATGGCTTACAGCCAATGAAAACCCAAAATTAAGTATCTCAGAAAATTAGAATAATATATAAGACATATTAGTACTTTTCACTTCGGACTTGATAATAAAACACAGTGGATCAACACCAACAGATGACAGACATGTCTCTCCAAACCATCACTGATCATCAGTAAATTTTACATTTTATTAGTAAATCAAGGGAGCAGAGTCTGGAGGAAGAGTGGACAGACACACAGTCCAAGCTGCTTGAGGTCTAGTGTGAAGGTTCACCAATCAGTGATGTTTTGGAGAGACAAGTCATCTGCTGGTGTTGATCCACTGTGTTTTATTATCAAGTCTAAAGTCAGTGCAGTTTTGTTTTCCCAGAAAATCTTACAGCACTTCATGATTCCCTCTGCTGACAACTTTTGTGAAGAGGTAGATTTCATTTTCCAGCAGCACTTTGCACACTGCCCACACTGCCAAATGTACCAATTGGTCTTATATAATATTCTTAATTTCTGCGACACTCATTTTTATGGTTTTCATTAAATAAATGCCTAAAATAGATCACTGTATATAATCTATATAATATACGAGTTTCACATTTTGAACAGAATTTCTGAATTAAAGTAACTTTTCAATTATATTAATTTTTTTGCACAGTGTTGATTTAACCCAGTAAACATAATGGGATAAAAAAAGCAACATTAAAAAATACTACAACCATGAATGTCTTTTTAAAAATATTCACGAAATAAGACAAAATCTTTCTTAGAAAATTGTTTTTGAATCCACATCCAGGACCAGGATTGCAACCCTGACCCCTGCAAGCACAATTTACAGTATCACCACCTTAATCACATTCACCATCAGTCACACTCTGACCACATGACTGCTGTTCAGCAGATGTTTTCTGGGTGGTGGTCGTTCTCAACACAGCCGGGAGATGCAGTGAGATGGTACCAGTGCATCAAAGCACAGCATCCTGAGTTTTTTACGTCACTGTCAGGCTGAGAGGAGGTTCATGCTCCAGAAATATCCAGCCGAGAGCAGCTCTGTGGTGAGACTGTTGACCACTGATGAAGGGTTACAGAATGACAAGGACAAATTGTGTGTTTCAAATATAGTGTCAGGTTTCAGAGTGTGTTATTTGAGTTCATGTAAAGAAAAAGTAACAATAAATAACTAGTTAAGGACCTGCTTTTAGTGTGAACTGCATTTTCTGTGTGCTTTAGTAACCAAACAAAGTGTGCACTGAAAAAAATAGCAGTCGGCATCCATTTGTTGATTCAGTGATATATTTTGTAGAAAGGAGACAAAGGAGACAGAGCTACTGGAACAGGCAGCCTGTTCCTCCAAAAACGTAAAAGGACACTTGAATATTTCTCTCTAAGGATGAATTTTAGTTTGTGAAGGTGTAAGAGACCAATATAAATATAAGGCTGGAGACCTGTAATCTTCAAAAGAAACATAATTTAACAATAGCTGATAGAACAATAGAACCACTTGAGCAAGATATTAATTTAACATATTTTTGTCCAGCATTACAACACAGAGTTAAATTCATAAATGCCAATTAAAACATTACTGTGCAAAACTGAAGCATCATGTTAACCATGTTAATCATCTTCCCTGGGCTTTAAGACATCTGGGTTGAACCATTACACAGTGGAGATAAATATTGTGATCAAACAAATCAATATTCCAATCTTTTTTCAAAGTAATGGATGGTGACTGTTTGCTTCATACCAAAAATCAAAAGGACCATCCAGGCTGTTATCAGCTATCACCACCAGCCTTGTGAGAAAAAGAGGTAGCTCGGACACAAGTACCCCAGCCACCAGCACCCCAAACCAATCAGAAAAATGGTGTAAATAGTTCGTTTTTTATGCTGTATGTGTTTGATGATTGCTTTTATATGTGAAAGCAAGTATTTTCTAAAGAATTTAAAACAGACTTGTATACAGTGTAGTTAACATTTACTAATGAACTGTGATTTGTTTTATGTGTATGGCTGTTGACTGTTGTATCAAGTAAAGTGGCAACTTCTATGTAATAATAAAAAAAAATACAGAATTAAATTTTAGACATTTATTACACATTTGTATGCTATTCTATTCATAGCCTACTACTGATGTGAAGCTAAGACTCTGGTAAATCAATTTGAAGTGCCAAAAGAGTTCATCCACACACGTAAAATATATATCTTTACAAGATATATGAAGAAATTTAAAATTGGATTCCATTTTTTAAGGTTTAGGACCAGATTAACTCTTTAAACTTCCTGCAGATCACACACTTCCTCAATATTGAGACAGCTGAGACTGTTCTGAGTATTTTGATATAAAATCAAATACGTGGGTATTATGTTTCATGCAAGTGCATTTAAAGGCAAAATTAAGAAAATCCAAAATATCCAAAAATCGAGATAATGCCCGTAGACTTCAGAAATTAAGGCTTAGGTGTTTGCAGGAAGAACCAAACCAAATAACACATGAAACATTTCATCACTTGGTTTTCTTGACTTTAAAGTGTCTTTTTAGTTCTGTTTACTTTGTAAACTTATTTTGAAAACATATAGCATGCCAGGATTTATGCAGAAATGTGTGAAAATTAACAATAATTGCAAATATTTCACTAGAAACACTTTAAAATAAGACTACCTTTATAAAGGGGTTACAAATGGTTTACAATTAGTTTATTAATGGTTACTAATTAAGTTGTAAATGCCTTAAAAATTATTAATAATCAGTTATAACACTAACACTATATAGACGGCTGTGGGTTCACTATTTGGCAAACAACAGGTCATTGTTGCTTTTTCTTCATATGTGTTATTACTGATTATTAATGATTTTAAGGCATTTACAACCTAATTAGTAACCATTAATAAACTAATTGTAAACCAATTATAAACCCTTTATAAAGGTAGTCTTATTTTAAAGTGGTACCATTTCATTTTTACAGATGTTTCAATACAACAGAATTCAACTCAGTCAAACTCAAACTTTACATTTTTAAAGCTTTGCAAGGACTAAAAAAAGCACATCAAAGCATCCCACCATTTTCTTACTAAGGATGCTTTGATTTCCATTGGTTTAAATAAAAAAAAAGAAAAGAAAAGAAAAGAAAAAGTCTGCTGGTACATAAAGAGAAGATGGCTGGATGCCTCCGAGGCTCAGACCCCGTTAGAGAGAGAGAGAGAGAGATGTCAGAGGTAATGTCTGAAAAATGCTGTAGACACTGCTCTCTCACCAGACCCTGCCCTCACTCAGCGACTGCTCTGCTCTATTATATAACAGAGGAAGAAAAGATCCGCAACACCACGTCGCACAAAATCCAACCACACCGCTCACAACTGCACGACTGTCACGAAGATGAGTCAGCCAAATACTTCTGTACTGTCCTGACCTCAGAGTGAAGTGCATTCACATCTCAGCGGGACTGCATAACACACATCCCTTCAGCAGAGTGAGGAATTTCACCCGCGAACCTTTAGGCAATTACTTAGAGGTGGAAACTTTTTACAGTGTAAAAGCATCATTTTTAGTATGACATTAAGACAGTGGTGTGCAGTAAAGCCCTTCTTACCCTTCAGAGATCATTACATAATATTTAACAGGGAAATATATATTATAGTTATTGTAAACTATAAGCATATATTTTATAAATTAACCCTTAGAACCCTACGGACAGATGTCCTGTCCAAAATCGCACCTTGTGTTCTCAGCTTAATTACTTAGAAATCCCTTCACACATAAACATAATCCATATATGGTTAGAAAGGAACTTACTCTTCCCCAATCAATATTATTTACCTTTAGTGCTTCAAACATATTTATATGATGTTTCAAACCAAATAATATCAGTAAATAAAGACTCAAAAGTGTCCACAGAAAAAGTGTGAAACTACCTGCTTTACTCAAACTAAAGTTAGGTATGGTGTGCGCACTACTTTATATAGTATTTATTTTACTTGCACATTTTTACTAAGTAGTTATTTTGCACTAAACATTTTTATTTATTTAGACTAAAAAGTTTACATTTTTGTTTATAGTTTTCTTTGTGTGTCCTGATCAAAATACTGAAAGGCATAGGCTGCTCTGAGTGTCAGGTTTTTAGTATCTACATGTATCCTAGAGGTGTGATTATTGATTATCAAGAAAAATAACTCCGTCTGATGCTGTTTCTCCATGTATTTTGTCAAAGTATTAATAAGCCATGTAATGAACTATCATCCATATTCGTATGCTTTCAACTCATAAACACTCTAGTCTAACCATTTTTGAAACAATATCTTATGTGTGAATATATTTAAAGTCTATACATTCAAAAATAAGTGAAAAAAAAAACAGGCGCTTGGTAAAATTGTGTCCAAAACATGACCAGTTCCAAGAAAATATAACAATTCTTTTCTTTTACATTTTAAATAATTATATTTTTGAGCAGCTGTATGTCTTCTGGAGTAAATGAGATCAGGCTATGTGACTGTCTGATATAATTACTGTGTTATAAGACAAAAACAGCCTAGGGTTCTAAGGGTTAACTAAAATAAAAAAACAGCAACTTATTCAAAACATTACTCTGTGTTTTTTCAGTTGCTACAGGATTCTTATCTGACTGACAGCAGTACAAACCAATCAAAACTGCTTTTTGAAATGGCCTTTGCCCCCATGTGTCTGTTTGACCCTTCTACTGATTTTGTGAAGGGTGTAGTAAGGGTAAGTCTATGAGCAAAGTTGTCAGACAATCTATCCAATCAGATTCATGATTTTCACTACGGGGGCGGGGCCATGGCTGTCTAACCCCTTCTCAGCAGCGTTTGGTTAGTCATAAAATAACGCGCATGCTGGCTTAGTTCAATAGTTAGCTCACTATAATGGAATTGTGACTGTAAATAAGACAGATATTGTGTCATATCTAATTAAAAGCCTTATAAGACCACCACTGCATTAAGACCACCTGCCTAATATTTATTAGATACTCCTTGTGCAACCAAAACAGCTCTGATCCTTAGAGTCATTGACTTATCAAGGCATGTGAAGGTGCCATGTGGTATCTTATCTGGCACCAAGACTAATTTTAGAATCAGATCCTTTAAGTCCTGTAAGAACTTGTGAGATGGGACCCCCATGAACATCAGTGAGCCTCCTGCACTCAAGATTAGAGGTGTAAAAATGTAGTCTGTGTAGCATGCTTTTATTTTGTTCCTTGTCCTTTCTCCAAACCATCACTGATCATCAGTTAATGTTACATTTTGTTTGTAAATCGAGGGAGCAGAGTCTGGAGGAAGAGTGGAGAGACACACAGTCCAAACTGCTTGAGGTCTAGTGTGAAGTTTCCACCAATCAGTGATGGTTTGGAGAGACATGTCATCTGCTGGTGTTGATCCACTGTGTTTTATTATCAAGTCTAAAGTCAGTGCAGTTTTTTCTCAGAAAATCTTACAGCTCTTCATGCTTCCCTCTGCTGACAACATAGAGATGTGGTTTTCATTTTCCAGCAGGACTTGTCACACTGCCCACACTTTCAAAAGCACCAATTGGTCTTATGTAATATTCTAATTTTCTGAGACCCTTATTTTTGGGTTTTCATTGACTGTAAGCCGTAATCATCAACAATAAAATAAATAAACGCTTAAAATAGATCACTCTGTGTGTAATAGATCTATATAATATGTGATTTTCACATTTTAAACTGAATTATTGAAATTAAGTAACTTTTAAATTATATTCAAACTTTTTGAGATGCATTAGTGTATAGCCCCTTTGTTTCAGTTTATTCCGTGTTCTGTTTGCTAAAGTACGTTTTAAGTTTTAAAGTTTAAGGTTTGTTGTTTATTTTTATCAAATAAATGAATTCCATTTACATCCCCCCTCTCATACTTGCTGTAACCCTGACACTCTTGTCATGATTTAGTTCAATTCAAAAATGATCCTGGATTTACAATATTTAAAACTAAATTTGAATGACAAAAAATAAAAAATTGGATTTGTATTTCTAAAGTGCAAAAAGAGCGCAAATACGGACTTTGAACAAATCCTCTTTGTATAAATACTTGTATATGAACTATTTAATATTTTATTTTATGTACTGTTTTAAGGTGTGCTGTTTAGTTTCATACCTAATCACCAACCATTCTGTGGTAACACACAAACTTTAGTTCTTTTTCCACCTGTGACACCACAGACTGGAGTGAAACGCTTGCAGTAAAAAAAATTGGAGTGGCTTTAATAATCAGGACTGAACCAATAAATGTATTCAAAGTACAGGAAAAGGTAAAAACCGGAGCAAAAACATCAAGGTAAACTATCAAAGGGGACTGGACAATAAACAAAAGCCTAAAACAGCTCAAACACAGAAATAGACAATCAGAGAAATAACGCTCGGCTATGCAGCTAAAACAACAGAGGCAATACTTTGTGAAGGACAGACAAAACAGACCAGTATATATACATGTGAAAACAGCTGAAAGGAATCAAAACTCAGGTGAGGCTGATCTGTCAATCTGGTGCTGTTTGGCTGGCTGAGACACACTGAGAAGTCCATTCTGGGAAGTGGAGTTTGTGAATGTGGAAAAGGCTAAAGGAATTGGAAGGCAAGACAGCAAAATAAACTAAAACTGGCCATCACAAAAAATAAATAAAATAAAGCAGCAAGAGAAAGACTTACTCTCTCCCCAGTGACCACCACCAGATAATTGTGTTATCGCACACAACATACGAACATGACCTCAATCATTTTTGCTGACCTCAATATAGGCCATTGTGTTTACTTTAGAGTAGAGAGCTCATTAGCATCAATGACTTTTAATGTCACCTATGCTTAAAAACAGTGTTTTATTTATGTAGGATATTTATATTTATAAATTCCTGAATATGAAGAATGTCTGAATATTTCTAATATTAAAAAATGTTATCTTAATAATTCTTTGTTATGTTATAATGCATGTTAGTGTGCAACTTTGACCTGGCAGCGTCACAACCCATTAGAGATGGTACTTTGGTTGTGATAAGCTGAGCTGACATCAAGTGGCTCTTGAGTAGAATGCTTCGTGCACCTCCAGAGCTGAAGGGCAAACTCTACCTGAAAGAAACAGCGGCTGAAAATGAACTATTTTAATGATGTTTGACTTTCTAAACCATTCAAATATCCAAAAACTGTTTTACACCTGATCCATAGATGATTCAGACCAACAGCACCTATTCTGATTAAACCAAATTCAAGCCAATTATCTGGACAGTTGATTCCGCTTAAAACATTTTCAGACCTAAATTATGTTCAAGTGGTGGAAAAATATAAGAATGATGTTTTCTGTCTGTAAGGCACACAAAATAATCCTACTATCCTAATATAAAATGTAAATTAAAACTAAAATATTTATTTCTAATCATGATAAAAAAGTATAATAAATCAGAGAATTAATAAAAACAAGCTTGTATTACTTTGCCTCATTTATTCTGTAGTGCTGACATTGTTGACTTTTTTCTTCAGTGCAGTGTTTTTCAAGCTTAGCTGTTTTTTATTGGCTGGTTTGCCTGATTCTCTGTCCTATGATCACATTTCTGTAAATTTGCATGTGACAATACCAGTTATAAAAAGCGCTATACAAATAAATTTTATTTGATTTGATTATTTTCTGATAAACATCCAAAATACCCTCCCACATCCTAACCTTTTCAAATTTGAGATGAGGGTAAAGTCAGCAAAGATCAGGGAGTTTAGTTCTCCTTTAAACATACTGTAAATCTATTGATATCATGCCCAATGGTTCTAGGTGAAAGTTACTGGGGTATAAAGCTCTCCCAGCATTGAGCTGTAAAGCAATAGAAAAACTTGTGTTTTCTGGATTGATGGTATACTGTTCAATACTTTTGGTGGGATTGTTGGTATCATTCAACACCCTGACCTGATTTTTTGTTGTTGCTGAATGCAGTCAAATCCAACCAGAGCAATTATCCAAAATGTTGATGAAACCTTCCCTAGTGGAGAATAGACGATACAACTCTAGTAAAAGTAGGGTAAAACACTTTTTGAAAAGTTTCAGACAAAACAACAAATTCCTTTCAGACAAAACAATAAACTGCAGATGTCCCTGTCTTTACAACATTATAGTGCATATAGTTGTTGAATTGATAAACTGAAACTCAGTTAATTAGATTAAAATAACTATTTTTCTTTTAGCTTTTTCTAAAAACATGAACCCTGGTTCAGACCCTCCCACCATGTCCCTTACCATGCTGGATACATCAATAAAAACGATCCCTCACAGATATAAAAAGCAATATTTATAAGTGAAGTGCAAATCTTACCAGCTATAATATCATCCATTTGCTCCAAGGCTGCCTCCAGCATGGAACTGGCATCTGAAGCCATGGTGATGAGCTACCTCGCTCGCTTCGCTGCTCCGCTTCACACTGAAACACAATCAGAAAAATCCATGCAGCAATCAGAGAGCACCTCACTTCAAAGTCAAGTTCAGAACCAGAAGAAAATAGTTTCTGGATCCACCCAGAGAAAAACAACAGCGGGGCCTGCTCTGATTGTGTGTATTCACAGTGACTGTGTTGCAGTGCATTCACATTGGTAGTGGTTTTGGTTTAAGGCTTTCCTTTCATTTTGCGGCAGCCACTCCCGCTGTTGTTCGTATTTTGGGCCGGCAGCAGTGGAAAAAAGGGGCGGGCTGAGTATAAAAAGTTATTTGCATAATCAATTGTATTTCAACTTGACTGCAGAAAAAATTGTGGTTGTTCTAAATAGAAAGACAGGAATGGATGTTGAGGCTGCACCCTTAGACTTACTACTGTATGTCTAATATGTGATTGGTGTAATGGGTGTACTGTAGTGGATAACAACACCAAACCCCTTAGTATGCAGTTACGTAAAAAAAGGAGATATGTGGTCTGATTAACCATTAGAACCCTAGTCTTTTTTGGTTTATTTTTTCTCAGTTTTTTTGTCAGTTCCTCCTTCAGGTCTTATAACACAGTATATCAGACAGTCACATGTCATGAACTCTTTTACTCCAGAAGTCATATGGCTGCTCAAAAATATAATCATTCAAAATACAAAAAGTAGCAGAACTTGGCATCATGTGATGTGCTTAGAGACCCAAGAGTGTAAATGTAATGTAATTGTAATTGTAAATACAACTGATTATGTGTTTTGAGCAAATAAATAGAGACATATTGGAAGAATAAAACAAGGAACTTTGACAGAGATTTTAATTTTTTAGGTATGTTTCCCAATGGGTTTCTTTTAGATGCTTTACTGCACTGGGATGTCATTGCTATTTTTAGAAAGAGTAAGTTCCGCCCTTTACAATATATGGATTATGTTTATGTGTGAAGGGATTCCTGAGTAATTAAGCTGAGAACATAAGGTGTGATTTTGCACGTAAAATCCGTCCGTAAGGTTCTAAAGGTTAATCACTGGGTTTTGCCACAAGAAGTCATGGAAGTGCTTCCCTCACTGCCCTATCAAAAGGTTCTCAGAGACTACTTTAGCGTAGTGCACCTAATGGTGAGAGATTGTAGAATGGTAGACATGCCTCTACAACTCTACACTCTAAGGGCCGTATCTTACACCCTGTGTTGTTAAAATAGTATTGGAGTTTAGGAATAAATCTACGCTGATGGGCCTGGTGGTCTGGAAGTGAGGTGTGTTCAGGTAAATTTCTACCATGTTTCTTTTTTAGTGGTTGAAAACACAGGTGCGCCACTGATTGAAGTGAACCTAGATAACAGTCAATCGTCAGAGTCCATTCTTATAGGTACACCCTCACTTATTAAACAAACACACACAGATGCTCTGCAGAGCACAAACCTAACTTTTTCCCCAACAATAAAACAGTTTCTCCAAACACTCTTCAGACTGGGTGACACGGGGCATAATTTGCCCCAATAAATCGCCTTTTCCAACGTTATCCAGCTCAAAGTAGCTCCACACCTATTCATCAAAGATAAGTACTTTTTATCATGTTTTACGACACAGTGATACAAGGGAGACTACCATCTCAGCAATGTGTGTTGCCTTTCATGGCAAGGCTTCCAACTGGCACTTCTCAGGAGGATAATTCTCACCCACATACAGAAAGAGGTTCCCAGGAAAGTCTTTACCAGATTGCAACACTTCCTTATTTTTACTACCTGCTTGGTTACCAGATTTATCACCAATCAAGCATGTATGGGACCAGCTGGGATGCCAGCTTTGGGAACCTATGATTGTACAGGATCTACAGGCCCAGCTGGAACAACTTTGGGCACATGTGCTGCAGGATACCATATAGAACATGTATACTTCCATGCTCAACTACATCTAATCTTGTATCCAGGATAGAGGAGCCCTACATGGTACTAGAGTCCCCTTTCACATGTTTTATGTTATTCTAATATTGTAATCATTTACATATATTACCATTACATTCACACATATACAATTGTTATATCTAAATTATTATGAATATATTAATACATTTAATGACCATACCAACAAGGAGAAGAGCATGGGGCTGGTCAAGTGAAGGGAATTAGACCTAAATGAGGAGGTGTACACATAAACATACACACACACACACTTACGCAAAACACACACCACGTGGACATGCACGGATACACACACACACACACACACACACTGTGAGTCTGAAATGTCAGCTTCAGCTACAGCAGCAGTAATCAGTCTGGCAACACAGATTACACAGCCCTGCTGGTGACAGCGTCTGACAGCTATTACTGCAAATAGTGTGTGAAACACCTGACATCATAGCTGTCTCAATCATTAGCATCACTGCACACACTGAGGACACACACACACACACACACACACGGAAACATCAAACACAAAATATCAGACCTACAACACAGGAGGGCAGAGGAATGCAGCAATAGTGCCTCACACACAAAAGCTTATAATGCAATATAATTTGGTGCAGTATATTGATGAGTGTTTTGCTGAAACGTAGTGTATATTTCTATTATGTGGGACTATTTATATAAATATGACTGTAACAAGACATAAAATCACACTAAAAATATTTCTCATAATTTGTTTACAACATGTATTTTTTCTTCTTCATATTTTGGAACATACAGCTCCGGAAAAAAACACTTCAGTTTCTGAATCAGTTCCTCTAATTTTGCTATTTATAGGTATATGTTTGAGCAAAATGAACATTGTTGTTTTATTCTAAGATGCAGTCCTTTTAGACCTCAAATAATTCCAAACAAAAAACAAGTTCATATTCATAAAGTTTTAAGAGTTCAGTAATCAATATTTAGAGGAATAACTCTGTTTTTTAATTACAGTTTTCATGCATCTTGTCATGTTCTCCTCCACCAGTTTTACACAATGCTTTTGGATAACTTTATGCCTTTACTCCTGGTGCAAAAAAATACAAGCAGCAGAAGTTCATCTTTGTTTGATGGCTTGTGATCATTTATCTTCCTCTTGATTATATTTCAGAGGTTTTCAATTTGGTAAAATCCAAGAAACTTATCATTTTTAAGTGGTTTCATATGTATATGAGCTGCCAAATAGAAATTAGTTAAGATACTTTAGTAGAAAGTATGTGATATCTATTAAATGATCATGTCATATATTATAGTAATATAACTATATCCATAAAGTATAGTACAATATCTAATATTCTGTGCATCAGTACAGGGGTGTATAAAAATATAAATGTATAAATTTGCAAGAAGCATCTTTACTGTTTCATCATTTACTAAATTTGTTTATAAGCAATGTCATATCAGATAAAATTGGCTATGTTTCATTATATTCTCCAATGTGTTAAAATTATTAGAAAATAAATGGAAATGCTGCTATAAAACATTCTTTAGCAAAATACTAAAAATATACAAAATGCAATCCATAATATTCAATATGCTCAATAATAATATAGGCTGCTGTGAAAATGTACATATATTAATATTTAGAAATATATTGGTACATAATACATAGTATTTTCAGGTATATTATAGTATATTTTGGCTGCATAAAACAAAGTTGTTGGTTGTGTGTAAACATGTACAGCAGCATGTGAGCTCACTACAGCTTTGCAAAAAAAAAAGTGAGAAAGTGTCTCACACAGCACTTTTACACTGCTGAAATAATGTTGTTAGACTGCTCCTTTAATTATGATGCTCTACAATATAATTTACTCAAGACTCTGTTGCTCTGTTTAGTGTTATCCCTTCAGACACCCAACAAATTTCACACAAACAGAATCAATATTTTTTTTTTTATTAAATTGCATACCAATCACAAATCACATATCATATCAGCTGTGATTTGATGATATTATAATTTTGTTTTATTCTGCATGAGACAAAGTGTTTAAAATATATTGTCTATACCATAAAAGGTGAGTAGAGCAGATGCTCTTTAGTTTCCAAAAATGCAAAACAAACCCATAAAACAATGTTCTAAGGAAATAATTATAATATAACCGATGCAAATCACCCCTTACTTACTGTAGTTGTAGAAACTCCTCGAGTCTCTGAAGGCCGTTGCTACATCAGCTCACTGTGGATAAGGCCAGAGCAATTAGCCTGACCCTCCTCCTGTAGGACCACCAGCACACGGACACTGCTGATCTAAAGCCTTTCACTTCAATCAGCCGAATAGATTACAATAAATTACACCGTTTTAATGACTCCTCCCATTCCCACAACCAGAACAGAGAAATATACAAACAGAAGCACAGCAGATCCACCAGTGGTACCCTGTTCCTCACGTTCTCCAGACCCTGCTTCCCTCCACACTCATCCCACAGACTGAAGCATGCTCCCCTGCTCTACTGCAGTTCTGATCAGACCTTCTGAGAAGATCAGCGAGCAGCTAATGAATCAGGCTATTAATACGGTTATGCAGTTACAGAAATCCTGAGGAGCATCAGTAGATGATCGTGACTCATCAGGCTCTCCCGGTGAGTATTAGCATATTAGCATATCACTGCCGGGCACAGATAGATGCGCTCCAGTCTCTTGATGTTTTAATGATAGTTCAGCAATTAAACTCCAGCTCCTCAGGCAGAGACAGACCACCACCCTCACTCACACTCACTAACACCATCTGCAGCACCAGCCCTCAGAGAGAGAGAGAGAGAGAGAGAGAGAGAGAGAGAGAGAGAGAGAGAGAGAGAGAGAGAGAGAGAGAGAGAGAAAAGGAAAAAAAAGTATGAAATATAAATGTTAAAAATAATTAGAGAAAGTGAGACATGAAAAGAGACATGGTTGAGAAATTGAGAAATAGAGAGTGAAAATGAGTAAAAAAAAAGAGGAACAGACAAATAAAAAAGAGAGAGGACAAAGAGTAAGTGGAAGAGATGGAGGGAAAGAGTGAGGGAGGAGGACATCAAGAAAACAGAAAGAGAGAGGAAACTAGTCAGGAGGTGCATGAGGTAGAGAAGAAGGAGGTGTAATGTTAAGAAAAAAAGTGAAAAAGAGTGAAAACAAGAAAGATGAAGAGAGTCATAGTGAGAGAGAGAGAGAGAGAGAGAGAGAGAAAGAGAGAGAGACTGAAAGACATAGAGGATAAGAAAGGAAAAAGAAAATGAGAATAATGAAAAAAGAGAAAGGAATAGTGTGGAGCGCATAAAGAAAGAAATAAACAACAGAGATAGAGATAAAAGAAAAGAGAATGAAATAGAGTGAAATAGAGAAGTAAAAGAGATTTTTACCTAAACAGAAAAAGAAAGAGAGATGAAAAGAGGGATGTGCGAGAGAGAGAGAGAGAAAGAGAAATTTAAGGGTTCAAAAGACAGAAAAAAACATGAATAAGTACAGGAAAGAAAATGAGAGAGAGAGAGAGAGAGAGAGAGAAGAAAGAGAAACAGAAGAGAGGTTGCACTGTATAGTAAGTGTCTCTTTAATAACAGTGTAGTTACACAATAATAATCATGTAACAACAGAGTGTTATTACAGTGTTAAAGATTAATTACAGATTAAGTACAGGTTATGTATTTGTTAACATGTCTTTTTTAAATACTAAAAAAACATTTTTCAGATTTTATTATGTGAAGATATTGAACAACCTATTTAGCTATAAAGAAGAAGAAGAAGAAGAAGAAGAAGAAGAAGAAGAAGAAAATAATGAAATATACAAATAAATACCCTAGTTAGTTCAGTTCTGAACTAGTGTTAATATTCTCAGCTTGAGTTCCATAAAACAACCCGGCCACAACACTCCATCACACACTCCTGACCTTTAACCTCTCTCTCTCTCTCTCTCTCTCTCTCTCTCTCTCTCTCTCTCTCTCACACACACACACACACACACACACACACACACACAACACCCTAATTACGCTCATCAATCACTGACTACACCTTCACCCTCTCTAACACACTCTGTCACTCACCAGCCATCCTCCAGACTCCAGCTCACACTCACAGACTGAGTACACACACTCTCAGAGTGTATACAGCAGACCACACACACACACACACACACACACACACACACACCTGTAACAGTTTTACAGCACTGTAAGAAGTATTAATGACTTCATCATTAAACTCACTTGTTGTGTTCCTCTACATCAGTGACCCCCCCCCAAACCCAGTTTAACCTCAGCAGTATGAGTCCAGTCCCAGTACTGATTTAACTGTTACACCAAATCTGAACTGGGAAAAGAGAACAAAAAAGTAACTCACCAGTAAGATCCAGCTTCCACTTCTGTGATCCACTTCTGATTCCCAGAGAAGCTGCTGTAAAAGAGCAGCACTGAGGAGATCAATGACAGACAGCAGTGAAGCCTCTTTAGCGCCTCCCACAGGTCAGCCGGAGAAGCCTGACAACATAAAGTCCTTTAACTCAATCTTAAAACAAACATTAAAAATAGTGTAAAATATTTAGAAGATTTCTTTTCCTTCATGCTGTACTCAAGCACCAGGGATTGGGGAGGACAAACACTTGTATTACTGTTTACTATGAAATTCCATGTTTTCCTTAAAAGTTTTCATGTCTTTAATATGAATCTTTAATGTAGAAAAATTATAAAGAAAGAAATAAAGAAAAGCATTGAATTAGAAGGTGTGTCCAAACTTTTGACTGGTACTGTAATCATAGTCACACATCTCTTTAATATCACTAAAGCACTGATTTAACACTGATTTGTCTTAAATACAATACTCAACTTCTTAAAAGTAATTTATCACAACATTCAATGATAATATGAATATTATTCTATATTTTCAATCCACTCGCATGGACTGGTTAATTTTTGCAAAATTACTTGGAAGATCAAATTTCACAGTTTAACCCATTAGCTGTATCCATTCACAGCCACAGCACATAGACTCTGCCCCCTTGTGGTTTAAATGGATTATTGCAGATGTGGACACATCTTTTTGTCAAGTTATTAAAGTTATAAAGGTCCCACTTTATAATAACTGTGTAGTTATACATTAACAATCATGTAATAACTAGAGTTTAGTGTAACTACTGGTGAAGATTAATTACAGATTAATTACAGTTGTACAGGTTGTGGAATTATAAAAAAAAAACTTATTTTATGCATACCATTACATGTGAAAATTCACACACACACACACACACACACACACACACACACACACACTATGTCCTAATGAACACGTCAATATTGATGTTGACATATGCAATTACATAACCTGTACAACTGTAATAAATCTGTAACAATGTGTAATTCACCAGTAGTCACACTGTTATTACATATATTGTTAATTTGTAATTACACAGTTATTACAGACATTTATTAAAAAGTGGGACCAATTAACTGCTAAACACAGTTTTAATGGCACCGCAAGCAGATAAAAGAACATACATTTTAATTTTTGTCTCAAAATTGTGAGCAATCAGCTTCAGTGATGTGATTATTTGACCAGCAGGTGGAGACAGATTTCTACATTTGCACCCACAGAAAGTTAAATCCCTGAGCCATTGTGCATTTAATGTTTTAAACCAAGAGCACACACACTTGCTATTGAGTTAAATTGTGAGATTATAGCATTGTGCACTCACTGGTTCTCATTCATCAAAAAAAAAAATCAAAAAGCTTAAAACTCTAAAATTAACAAAAAAAGGAAAAAAAAACATATTAAATCTGTGCTCTTTAGTTGCTCTGCGAGGAGATCGCCCAACTGGATCGCAGATCCAGCGCCTGTTTGAGAAGCAGACAGAGCTCCACTTAGTTAAGTCTACTTAAATAATTTGAGGTAGTTTTTTGATTGAAATGAATTAACCCAACTGGCACCCAACCGACCTTCAACGTTGAAATGTGGATGAAATAGGACGAAAGTAATGTCTGTTGCTTCAACGTTGAAACAACATTTAATCAACATTTAATGTTAAATGGTTGTGCTAAGGTTGAAATTTTAACGTTAAGTCAACATAATGTTCTCAACCTTCTGCCTTTTGAATCAGCATTTTACATTTAATCACCATATCATTTCTAAAAATGGTTGGATGGAGGAATAAAGTGGTATTTTACTTCTATTTGCAGTAACTGCTTTTTAATTTAACACCATGTTCTAGTTCTATTTGTTTTACTGTTTTAGTGTTTTTGAGATCAGATGTTGAATCAGATTGGTAGCGGTGGACAGCTTTCTTTATACTCAGATTTATACTAAGATTTACTATAATCCATAGGATTTTTCTCATTTTAGTGAGTTATGGTTTATTAAAGATTGCACATATGATGTTGAAACAACGTTGCTATATCAACGGTGATAACATTGAAATGCCAGCTGGGGAGATTTTAAAACTCAGTTTATTTTAAATACTTTATGGAATTGAACAAATGTTCATATTTAGGTTCAACAGACAAATCACACGTACATGACACTCAAAATGTGGTGTACCTGAAACATATCTTTTTAAGTAAACCCTCGCTGCTGTCCAGGTTTCAGAACAATGGCTGCCTATCAATCCAGCTCACAAAATCACTGTGTGTGTGTGTGTGTGTGCTCACTAGTGTGTGTATTCACTGTGCAGAATGGTTAAAGGCTTAGGCCACAGTCCATTTGTGTGTGCAACACATGCATGGTGAATACGGTTCCCTTGTCTTATTTTAATTTAGACATCTTTTCGACAACCTGAGTAAGACATCTTTTCACCGACCACTTACAAGCAAATCTCAACCACACTGAGACGTCTTTCCATCATCTTTTTTCAGTTTTTCCTGTCTGGTTTATGTCGTAATGACACTGATTCCGGGAGGATTTTGGCTGATTGCATCAGGTCTCGCTGTATTTGAGCTGGGATTGTTTGAGATTAAGAGGGCATGGTCCAAAAGCTCTGCATAAAGGCCTGGGGATGACTTGTTACACCACTGGTTGCAACAGTGATAAAATATGGATTTCCCTTTATTATTTCCACCGCCTCAAATTAGACATGAATGTAATGAAAAGCTGAGCAAGATATATAGAGAATTAATGGAGTAGATCCTGGCATCACCATGGGGCATAGTGTGATAGCTCACTCATTCCAAACAGCGCAGCCATTACAGTCAGATCTGTGTTAGATGTTAAATAGGACAGCTGCATAATAACAGAGTTCAACTATTAGGGATGATTAACCCTTTAAAAATGCACATTTAAAACTGGCTTTGTTGCTCTTTATCACACTTTTTTATTCATTTTAGTTTTTTTTTTTTTTTCTGAAAGGCATTGTGGATAAATGAACAACATGAATATGCTACGATAACAATAATGAGAAAACTAGGAGTATAATTGAACAGACAACAGAGTCATTTAGGAGTAGTTAAGTCACTTACAGTGGCGTGAAAAAGTGTTTTCTGTTGTTTTAGTTTTTTTGTTGTTTTTACTGATATTTTTCCAATTATCACACACATTTTAATGTTAGTCAAAGTTGGTGCAACAACTGCAATCAAGGAATTGGGCTCCGCTCTTCTTTACAGATTTTTTTTTTTTTTAATTCAGACACACTGGAGGGTTTTCCAGCATAAACGCCCTGTTTAAGATCATCCACAGCATCTCAATCAGACTTTAACTAGGCCACTCCAAAACCTTTATTTTATTTTTTTATTTTTATTTTTTAATTCAGAGGTGGACTTCTTTGTGTGCTTCAGATCATTGTCCTGCTGGAGATAACAGGACATCTCACAATAAAATACTATCACAACGGTGTGAAAAAGTATGTGCTCTCTTTGCATTTTTGTCATATTTACATTTTTTCAGATTATCAAACAAACTTTAATATCAGACAAATATGACATGAATTAATATGGAACCATGATTTCTGCTGCTTACCAGACAATCCTGTATAAATGATTCCAGGGATGATCTGATTAGTCTCGAATTGACATCAGTAGAAGTCTAAAACTGCTTCCCATGCTGCCCTATTAAATGTCTTCAGAGGCTACTTTATGGTAGTGTACATCTTGGTGAGAGATCGATGACTGCTAGACATGCCTTTATGATGTACTAGAGGACATGTGTCACGTCCTTGCCCTGATCCCTATCTGTCTCTGTGTCTCATGTGCTTTCTGTGTTTGTTTTACTCCGTGTCTCCGTCACAGTCCAGTTTTCCTCCACGTGCCCCTGTCTGTGTTGATTTTTAGCTCCGCCCCCTCGTTACCTATCCGCTGTTTTCTGTTTGCTGCTAGTTTGTGTGTTTAAATAATCCCCTGTTCCTGTCTTCTTCGTCCGGTGTTGTATGCTTTACGTCCGTCAGGTTGCACGTTTCTTAGTTTTCTCCATGTTTCTTGTTGTTTTTGATTTAGTTTCAGCTTATTGTTTGTTTGTTTTCTTGTTTATAAATAAAATCACTCACATTTGTGTGCACTTTCTGTGTCCTCTCCTTGGTGTTGCAAAGCTGACAACATTCCACTCTGCTTAACTTTCAGGTCATTGCTAACAAGAGCCTATTCGGATTGCATGCAAACGATGTCATCAACAGAGAGCGTTGCCCAGTGGCGATGAACACGGTTTGTGCTGAAGGACCCAGTATTCTTCGGTTCCTGCTGTGAATGAACGTTATTGGTTCCTTGGTTTTTTTTTCTTGGTGGAAATGCATTGAATAGCTCAAAATTAGATTCCAGATACCAGAATGGTGCTGATTCCACGTCAGTGAAAAAATGCCAGTGAAAAGTGACAAAAAATTGTCACGCCCATGGCCGGTTTTCCCTGTGTTTCTCATCTCCCCGTGTGTTTCCCAGTAGTTTTCCATTCACTAATTTGTCTAATTTGTTGCTCCGCCCCCTCTTTACCTGTTTCACCAGGTGTCTGTAGTTTTGTGTGTGTGTTTCCTGTGTATATATAGTCCTCGTGTTTCAGTCTGTCTTTGTCTTCCCTGATTTGTCTTCCCGCGTTTGATCTAGTTTATAGCCCTTATTTATATTCCTTGTTTATTTCTTGTTTATTCTTGTTTATTTCCTTGTCCTTATTAGTTTTTATATTCTGTATTGTTTTAGTTCTTCGTTTGTTTCATTTGTTACCCTCCCTGTATGTTTATCTTCTTTATCTCTCATTTGTTCCTCGTTTGTTTCTTTGTTTACTTGTTATTTATTAAATAAAGTACATCTTACCTGCTTTTACGTCTGCCTTCACATCTCCCTGCCTGCATATCCCTGACAGCTATTGGTTCTAAATTAACCACATTAATGTTTTGCCAATACCCATAGTCAACAGTAGCCCTTTTATGACTTTTAGAGGTAAAGCGTTGTATCTTTCTATAGTTAATGTTAATGATGATGATGATTTTAATGATGAATGTATTCCTTTTTCATATAAAGAGCATATATCTATTCGCCATAGTCATTGTGAGGAGTGTATGCATGTTAGTAAGTGAGCAATGTGCATTTCTGTATGGTTGTGTAGGTGTATAGCTTCTGGCTTTTTAGCCCAAGGCTGAGCATTGTCTCTGGAGCACAAAGCTGCTCTTTTTTTCCCTCCCTGGCACTCTGTCAGTCTGATGCACCTGACCTTCTCTCTGATTATGTGCCGTCGCTAATGTAGTCTTCACAGAGGGGAGGAAATCAATGAGCTGCTCTATTCAACAGCTCGCTGACCACACAAAGTGGCTCGGCTACAGAGGCCCCATGCAGCTGTGTTGTATATCACCATATCACTGCTGGAGAGTGACATATAGGTTTTAGGCAGCATATTTGTAGCTCTAAGAACCACTATCACTGGCTACAACACTGACACAAGTCAATTTATGGGTCCATTGACCCCACATTACTCATTCTGACCACTCAAGCCATCAATCATGTTGAGTTTAGGAGCTTTACTGCTGTCCATTAGTGTCCATATGTACGCATATGTAAGCAATAAATAATGCTCACTGAATATGAATAGATAAAGGATGAAGGAGTCTTAAGAGATGCTACATTGACAGTGCATGTAAAAGTGGCTCAAATCTGACCTTTTTCATCATACAGTCATATGAAAAAGTTTGGGCACCCCTATTAATCTTAATCATTTTAAATATTTTGGTGTTTGCAACAGTCATTTCAGTTTGATATATCTAATAACTGATGGACACAGTAATATTTCAGGATTGAAATGAGGTTTATCGTACTAACAGAAAATGTGCAATATGCATTAAACCAAAATTTAAACAGTGCAAAAGTATGGGCACTCTTATCATTTTATTGATTTGAATACTCCTAACTACTTTTTACTCACTTACTGAAGCACAAAATCGGTTTGGTAACCTCATTGAGCTTTGAAATTCATAGCCAGGTGTATCCAATCATGAGAAAAGGTATTTAAGGTGGCCAATTGCTAGTTGTTCTCCTATTTGAATCTCCTCTGAAGAGTGGCATCATGGGCTCATCAAAACAACTCTCAAATGATCTAAAAACAAAGATTGTTCAACATAGTTGTTCAGGGAAGGATACAAAAAGTTGTTTCAGAGATTTAACCTGTCAGTTTCCACTGTGCTTTTGCATACCTCAGGCGACTCTGTTTGTGGCGTGCTTGCAGAAATGGCATATTGCACATTTTCTGTTAGTACACTAAACCTCATTTCAATCCTGAAATATTACTGTGTCCATCAGTTATTAGATATATCAAACTGAAATGGCTGTTGCAAACACCCAAATATTTAGAACCAAAAATGATTACGATTATCAGGGGTGCCCAAACTTTTTCATAGGACTGTATGTGACACAGATATCATCTATTCATACTACTACACAATACATACATTTACATTTAGGGTACTTAGCAGACGGCATTATCCAGAGCAACCTAAAGAAGTGCATTATTGTCTACTTTGAAAATACCTATAGATAGTTTGTCGAGATCAAATTCAAGAGATACATCAAGCTTTGATGATGTTTAAACACCTAGGAGAAAAGTGTTGGTTTAGGAACTAATGTAAAAGACGTTTGAAGGCAGCAAGTGATTCTACTGTTCTGATACTCAGTTGAAGTTTGTTCCACCATCTTGGTGCAGTACAAATAAGAGTTGGGATTCCTGTTTTCTGTGGGACTTGAGGGATGGTAGGTTGAGCCAAGCTCTAAGAGCTCTTGGTGCCAATTTGGCTTTGACCATTGCAATCAAGTATGAAGGAGTTGGTCCGATTTTGGGTTGTAGACCAGTGTTAAATGATTAAATTTAGAAGATTAAAGGCAAGTTGTGCTGCTGCCTCATTCTGAATCATTTGCAGGGGCCTGATAGCTCATGAAGGAAGACCTTCCAGAAGGGAGTTGCAAGCCTTGAAATAACAAGAGACAGTAAAATAACTTGAGAGGCTTCCTCAGAGTGAAACAGTCAAATAATGCTGTCCATTTGTGTATATATACATCTACGTAAGCAATAAATAATGCTCACTAAAAATGAATAGATAATAGAGAGTCTTACAAGATGCTACATTCACACTGCAGGTAAAAGTGGCTCAAATCTGATTGTGTAGTAGCGTGAATTTTGTGAACACCAGATATTATCAAGTGAGCACCAGCCAGCAAACAAAGAACGTTATGAGAATGTTTAGCCAGTTTTTAAGCCCAGGTCCAGGAAGCTTAGCTTAAAAGGATTCTCATGATAACATTCCAAAACCCCCAAAATTCTAAATGAAAACAAGTGACATTGCAGTGATGTTACATTTGGATTTGCTACATAAAAAAAAAAAAAAATCTAAAAAAACATTTTTAACATTTTAAGATCATTCATTTTAATGTTCAGGAAACTTTTTCAACAAATATTGTAAGCTGGGCAGATACTATGTATTAAGCAACAGATGCTATGTGGTGAGCAACTCAAACTATTAGGTGTGCACCAGATACTATGTAATGAACATAAACATTATCAAGTGAGCACAATATACTATTAATCAAGCACCAGATAGTATCAAGTGAGTATCAAATACTATGTAATGAACATCAGAAACTATTAAGCACTTTCATGTGAGTACCAGATGCCATGGGTTAAACACCAGATGCTATTAAGTGAGTTCTACATTCCCTCAGGTGAACACCAGATTCTATCAAGTGGTAATTATCACATACTGTCAAGTGAGCATCAGATATGATGTAGTGAGCACCAAATAGTAAATCAAGGAAGCTGCATATTTAACGTACAATTATTGCCATCTATTAAATTGTTTTTCATGCTTGTGTTCCTGGTAGATTTAAATCAACACGTCAGGGTTGCCAAGTCTCACGCATTTAGAGTTTGACTCCTGCAGTTAAATCTATTCTTGGGCTCTCACACCACACTTGCTATCTCTCACACCCTCCCCCTCTAAACAACTTCTTAATCAATGTGGATACACAGTATATTTTCTACCACTGCAGATAAAACATATACAATAAAAAAAAAAGACGGGAAAAAATAATATAAAGTTCATTGCCTGTTTTCTACCATATCGTTCCTCTTCTTTAGTTGAAAAACATTAGAAAGAAGCTTCAGACACCAGCACTGCCTTAATTGATTAATTGCATTTGAGCTTTAAAAAAAATCAGACTATTTTATTAGGGTTTATTGGGATCTTTATAAAGAGTTTATAAGAGGTTTATAAATGAGTTCATCAGGTTGTACGTGCCCTAAATAGGCAGCACACTATTAATAAACAGCAAAAAAAAAATACATACATAGAAAGGACAACAGTGGGATATCATTTGTCAAATTCTGATTGCATATTCAGTTATATTTATTGTCAAACCCCTTTTTTTTTTTATTAAATCTCATCTTTCTTTGTCTTTTCGATCACTCAGCATTATACCTACCTACCATATTACCATATTTGTAAATATGTTGACCCATTTAACTGCTGAGTTTATATATTTAACCTATAAAGATCATGTGTCATACACAAACATATAAAAGTACTGAATAGACAGTCATTATTAGTCATTGTCTATATTAGCTCACTGTTGCCCTTTCTATTGATGTGTTATAACTGCTTATCAATACTTTTTAAGGCATTTACCTTTTTAAAACATCAACCTAATTAATAACCATTAATAGACTCCTTTAAAAAAATTATAAACACTTTTCAAGTGGTCTTTTTAAGTGGTACCAGATACTGTATAGGAAAAAAATTACTATAGAATTACAACATTACATAACATTTAACAATAAATTCAGTCAATAAACAGTTTTACTGATGCATTTTATCATTTAGAACATTAGAATCTTTCTCAATTGAAGTTAATGTATACATGCAGAATTAAATAAATATCTGTATGGCTGTAATAATTGTAATCTTTGTGTGGTAATTGGACAGTATCAGTGAGACCATCTGGATTATTATCATATTTAAACACAACGCTGACATTGTCTGGATGCCACAAGCACAACTTTCTCATTTTGATTTGGACATCACTCGTCACAGAGCCACTGAACTGGGTCTAATCAGTGCCAATCAGTGGACAGACTGGCCCATAATGAATCATGCAGTATAGGATTAGCTGGCATTTACAGAGGCTATGCAATGCAAAAACATTGTCTACAGTTTTCAAAGCCACATTTACCCTGAGTTTTAAAATAAATATAAATTATGTTTATGAGTATTAATAATTAGTGATCATTAGAATCAATACAAGGACTGATATCATAACAGTGACACTCCTTCTTACTAAATATCATTATTTCCACTTGAAACTGCCTCAATTCTCCTTGGCCTTTATTCCATATGTTGCTGAAAAAAACATATCCATGTTGATTTGATTGCTTCATAGAATTTGTTAAGTTTTTGGTACCACTTTAAAATATGGCTCATTTATTAAGAGTTTATAAAGGGCTTATAAAGCAGTTTATTAATGCTATTAACTTGGTTGTGACATCATTATTAAGCAGTTACAACACATGAATAGAAAGGGCAACAGGCAACAGTGGCCTGGATGCTTATCTTACTTTGTCTTTTCCATCAGTCAGCATTAACATATCTAATAAAAACACAAAGAAAGTCAGTTTTATTTGTTTATGGTATGTTACACATATACGTATCATAGAAAAAAAAAAAAAAAAAAAAGATTTGTTATTTGAATTAAACTAATGCAATATGTTAGTATACACCACAGTATGCTTAATGGATAAATCTTTAATCTGGGTAGTTAAATCAATAAAATGTTTAATATTTATGTTAATGCTTGGTATGGTGCAGTGGATAACACCACCACCTGCCAGTGAGATACCATGTGGGAGACTGGGGTTCAATTCCAAGTCTGGGTAATTATACTGTGCTACACCAATAAGAGTCTGTCATGATGAGCACAGAATAGCAGACAAGTGCAGATACTGATAAAAACAATGTACGTTTATTATAAGAATAAACAGATGTAGACAGAGTCGATACAGAGAAGTGGGTGATAACCAGTAAACGGAGCAATGTAGGCAAGACTATACCAGAAACGATAACCAGTCCAGAGTTCATACACGAGTAATCCAGTATCAGAGGTAATCCAAGAGGCAGTAGTGAAAACACAGTCCAAGTCATACACAAACAATCCAGTATCAGAGGCAAAGGCAATAATCGGCGTCGAGAAAACAAAAGCAAGGTAATACACAAAGTAAACTGAGATAAGGGATAAGTAACGCTTTGTAAAGAGGTGAACCTACAATACGCGGCGTGGTAGTCTGTTTGGCGTGCACCTTTATAGTGCCAGTAATCAGTATTCGGGACTTCCAGGAGGAAGCAGGTGAGGTGTCACGTGATCAGGTGAGTGCGTGATGTCAGCGGGTGGTGCATTCTGGGTAGTGTAGTTGTTGACCTGAGAACCTCCGTTAGAGCTTGGTGTGGAAGGGACAGAGGAGCTAACAGTACCAGACGTGACAGAGTCCTTGGGCAAGACTCCTAACACTACATTGGTTCAACTCTGAAACAGTAATAACTCTGTAAAATGATCTGGAAAAAAAACATCAGCTAAATACCGTAAAAGACAATATTAACAGTTTAAATGATAGTGGAGTCACTATTTGGCAAATGTTCACTATCTGCTGTTGCCCTTTCTACAGCTTATAAGTGTTTCTTTTAAGTATTTACAACATAAACTAATAATAATTTATAGACTCGTTTATAAACCTTTTATGAAGGAGCCTTATTTTAAAGTGGCACCATTTTTTAAGAGTACCAAATTTACTCCTAAAGCACATTTAAAAGCCACAAGGGCACACCAAACTGCTGTACAATACAGAAGTACCAACAATAAAATGCATAAGATTAAACAACAATAAGATATAAGATAAGTAAATAAAAGTATCTAGTATCAGCAAGATTCAAATTAAACCCAGACATACAAAAAACACTGAAAGGCCTTATAGTACCAGTAGGTTTTTAGATTAGACTTAAAAACTTGTAATGGTCGGAGATGCCCTAATACAAAACAGGCAGATTATTTCACAGTTTGGGTGCTCCAATGGAAAAAGCTCTGTCACCTTTTGACTTCAATTTAGAATGTGGCATCTCCAAGAGCAGCTGATTTGAAGATATAAGGACTCTTCAGGATGACAATGCATGCAGAAGGTCAGAAATGTATGATGGAGACATGCCATTTAGGGACATGCCATTACAACAATTAATAAGACCTACTAATAAGTCTACTCTGAATTTGATGGGCAGCCAATGCAAAGAGGTCAGTACAGGAGAGATGGGCTCCCTCTCCTTTGTTTAGTTAAGAGTTGAGCAGCTGCATTTTGGACGAGCTGCAAATGTGACAGAGCTGATTGTTTGATACCTAGATAAAGAGAGTTGCAATAGCCCAACTGTGATTTAATAAAAGCATGAGTTATAATGTCCAGGTCTTTAACAGTTAAGATGGGTTTAAGCTTGGCAATTTTTCTGAGCTGATAAAAACTTGCATTGACCACAGAGTGAGTGCAGTGAGTGTATATTCTAAACCCCCCAAAAATACAGTATATACTTTATTATTAACCTTGACAACCCCATCCCCAAAAGCACATTCAGAAGTTATAATGATAAGTGACAGATGATAAGTGATACAGTAAGTCAGTGAGTGCAGTGATTAGAATGTACCGTGTACAATTGCTCTGAACAAAAGTTCACCTGAACTCCGGACCCAGAAATTTCCTTCCTTTCATTTCTATGACTCCTTTTATTGGGTCAGATGAATATTTTACTGCATCCATGCAGACATGGCAGAAGAACTCAGCGGTTTATTTATATCTCTCATTATCCTCTCATTGCTCTCATTTTAGCATACTCTGAACAGTTTAGCATCCTGGTCACTCACTCGGGCTTTGGTCACATGCAAATAATGCTTCTCCAAGGACACTAAAGCTGAGTGAAGAAATGAAATACTGAAGATCTTGAGATTGTCACTGCAGACATAAGGACGTTATATGAAATGCGTAATAATAAATGGCATAAATTGATGACAATGAGGTCAGGGCTGCTCTGACGTTTATTGCTCACACAAAGCATGTTTTTACACCTGAATAATACAACCTACTATTATAAATTAAAGAAAAATAACTCATTTATGAGCAGATATTAAAGAATGTAATTATTTTAGCTCCTGGTCAGACCCAGCCAACAAACTTCACCGTTCTATTGATAAAACAGCCAGTGTGAAAATGCCCTTGGAATTAAATTTCTTCTATCATATTAATTGGATGGAATTAAGAAACATTGCCTCAGTGCAGTAAGGTGACCCAGTCTTATTAAATATCATTTGTGTCTGTGCTCATCCCTGCTCATTCTGTGAAATGAGGAATATAGGCAATGTGAATGGCTCAGTAGGCACACACTTAAGACACAGATAGGAAAAACATATGGGTGAATATAACAGAAAATTATGTGTGAATACATATACAGGGGTTGGACAATGGAACTGAAACACCAGTCATTTTATTGTGGGAGGTTTCATGGCTAAATTGGAGCAGCCTGTGGCCAATCTTCATTAATTGCACATTGCACCAGTAAGAGCAGAGTGTGAAGGTTCAATTAGCAGGGTAAGAGCACAGTTCTGCTCAAAATATTGCAATGCACAAAATATTATGGGTGACATTTCAAAACAGAATTGTTGGTGCACGTCTTGCTGGCGCATCTGTGACCAAGACAGCAAGTCTTTGTGATGTATCAAGAGCCACGGTATCCAGGGTAATGTCAGCATACCACCAAGCAGGACCAACCACATCCAACAGGATTAACTGTGGACGCAAGAGGAAGCTATCTGAAAGGGATGTATGTACAGAAGGCACAACTGTCTCAGTAGTGAAAATTAAACCCCACATACATGGGCCATTATTAAAATACTGTGCATTTTTCCCCTCCATAAATAAATTAACCCCTTATTAATGACTTATGATAAGTGGTGTTGATAAAAAAATGGGTTGATCACAACAGAATTCTGTGATTAATTGACATTAATCAATTTTTTTTTTGCTTCTTTAAATGTAAATATAATTTTCAATATTAGACTGGCAAAAATATATAAAATTATATTCATATTCATAAATTATATTCAATTTTAAAAAATCAGATTAATCACAGCAATATTCTGTGATTAACTGTGATTAATCGGACTTGTTCTTCTTAAGACATTTTTTTTATATAGTGGCTTTTTAATGTAAATAACAGAATGAATGTAAAAATATACAAAATGTATATTTATATAATTATATATAGAATATTTGAGGGGAGATAAAGCCAAACCTTATGAACTCAGCAATAGTAATCCATGCCATGAGTACATTACTACAAAAAAACAAAACAAAAAAAAAATGCTAAGAAACACTAAAAAAGCATCAAGAGGGTCTGAAAAATTAAAGAAATTACGAGAGAAGTCTGCAATGGGATAAATCTGTGTTAAAAATAAATAAATAAATAAATAAATAAATAAATAAATAATGCATTAACATCTTAACGTTTCTAGATTCATTACGCTCTCTAATATTGACAGCACTACTTACTATTTGTAATTCTTTAGATTATTTATTACATTATATTAATTCTACTTCAGACTACAGAAATTACATAGATCATATTTTTAACTACATACATGGCAAAACAATTTTGTACCTAAAACATTGAAGGTTGTCATTCCTCCATGTTTGTAATAATGTGTTTATTCAGAGTAAATCTTGAAAAGTGTATTGTTGCACATGGTTTAATTTGACCTCTATATATCCTTATGTCTCAATATTTTTTAAATAGTTTCTGGGCTGCAGGGTCTGCTTAGTACAGTAAAGAGCTAAGTGGGCATATCTATGCACTCTAAGATAAAGCCTGACAGCAGGCTAATGTATGGCAGCAGAACCAGCTGGGTTTATTTTAGTGAGTGTATGTCAATCAAACAGTACTCTGTGCTATTACGCCCAACTGGGTGCAGCTATTTCCATCCTGGACTGCAGTTTATTTGTTGCCTTATTTAAAGCAATGATGCAGGATGGCTGTAACACTAAGAGCTTATTAAATATAAAATAGTGCATAAATATCAATGTGATAAACATTTACAATGCATCTTGTTGATTTACTCTTGTTATTCTTTTCATTTTTATTTATTGCCTATAGACATCTTGACATCTTTATCTCTTATAACTGTGTATTTACAAAAATTAACAATCCATGTAATAACAATGTAACAACTGGTAAAGTACACATTATTACATATTAATTACAGTTTTACATGTTATACAATTACAATTGTTTATTAGTGTCAGTTAGACAGCAGAATATTTGTAATGATTTTACTAATAAGTTCAAGAGCTATTGAAGAAATTACACAAAAGTCAAAATTGACAATCTGTAATTATGTGTACTTCACTAGTAGTTACACTGTTATTACATACATAATTAATGTGCAAGTACACAGTTATTAGAGACACTTATTATAAAGTTGGACTGACATCTTTCTAAACAGTTTTATTTAAGTTTATACTAGATGTGTCATTAAAAAAATAATCAGATTATTCACAACAATATTCTGTGATTAACTGTGATTAATTGCATTTGTTTTTCTTAAGACGCAAGTTTTTATAGTGGATAATGTATAATGTATAATGGATAATGTAAATAATAAAAGAATGAATATAAGAAATGTAAAATGCAATTATATTTATATTAGTGGTAGCAATTTAAATACTAGTAAATAATTGTATGCTTGAGGGAAGCTAAATCCAACATAGAACACTGGAATAAAACATGCACAATGAATTGGATCGAGGTGTCACACACTGTACCTTTAAGATCAGCCTCTCCAGAGTACTGATAGCTGACACCACCCTCCCACACACCGTGAGATATTGCCACAACAGTCCCTTATCAAGCAGTCTGCTATAGTGTTTGTTATTTCTTTTTTTCTTTTTTTTTTATCCATGCCTGTCCTTCACTATGATTTTGCTTTGTGATTTATCCCTGGTTTTGAACTCTGCCTGATTTTTGGACTACACTTTTGCCTTGTGTTTTGGATGAATAAAACCTACCTGCATTTGCATCCAAACTACCTTGGTTGGTTCTTACAAGAGGAAACTTATTTTTTTACTTTGTTGTAAACATCTCAGCTTGTTTGTAAGGATTTCTGAATTTCAAGCACGAGCACCACACGTGTATCAGGACCTACCAACCAAATTAGTCAAAGATGTGGAGTTCGACCAGCAGCAGTAAGTTCATGAGCTCCACGTTGACCAGCTGAGGGGTAGAATTTGGGGTCAAACTTGGTGGCGTAGTTTATTTGCATTAATATAATAATGATGCATTTTTGATTCCAAATTAATTGCTATGCCCAATGTCACCAGAACACTTTTTTAGTTTAATCAGGTAAGGACAAGCTATGATTTTGATCATTCTCGTCTCAGAAAATCCATCCTCTTAGAGTACAACCTTCACATTTACAAGTTTATTTGTGACATACAGTGCAATAAAAGTTTGGCTAAAATCTAAAACATGAATATATTTCAATTAGCTCTCATCTAGTGCTCGTCTTAGCCTCAAGCGTTAGCATCTGCCCAGTATAATTACAGCTCTGCTGAGGTTGCCGAATCCTGCAAAGTAAACACTCTCCAAGGTCTTAACATGTCTTTCAGGGTAATCAGAATCATCACATCCTGGAAATGTGCTATACTGTATACCAGTGGAGTGCAGTTAATATAGTGGGTACCCCTTCTGCAAAATCCCCCCGCCAACCTATACATAGATTTATTTTAGAACTACATATTCTTTATCTCGACGTTTTCTTATATGAGCTTTATGTACATTAACAGCACAAACATACAAAAATCAATGCTTAATTTTCTACAAGTACAGCCTACCAACAAATATCACTCATTTGTATGCCTACAAGACGCCAGGGCAGCCAAAACATTAAGTACACACAAAAACTCACCAGTCAGGTGGCCTATTATTGTGAATTAGATTCACACTGAAGCCCAGCCTTTAGAAAGGCTTTTTAATATGATATGACACAATATCTGTCTGATTTACCATTGCAATTTTATGATAGTTCACTAACTATTGAACTAATCCAGCATGAGCTCCGTTTTACACTAAGCAACGCGTAGCCCCTTCAGCACAGCGCTGAGAAGGGGTTAGACAGCCATGGCTCCGCCCTGGAGTGAAAATCATGAATCTGATTGGTTAGATTGTCCTGCAACTTTGCTACACTGTAAAAAGTGAAGCATGGAGCTGTTCATTCAAGCTAATAAATATGATTGAACACATAGTACAATTATTGACTTTATTGTGAAACTCAACCTTTTTGAATTTTGATGTGTCAATTTTGATTCAGACTAAATTAATTACAATTCTGAAGGAAATAAACCAAATGTTTTGGTTCCACTGAAATCATACTCGAAGAAAAGAGATAAGGATGTAATATTTTTAATTTGAATCAAACATGAAGTGCGCATGCACACTGTGGAGCACGGGAGAAGTTGTAGAGAAGTGCTTCAGAGCACTGAGGGAGAGAGGGAGAAAGTGCCTGAACGCGCTCGCGAGAGAGAGAATGAGAGAGGGAGAAAGTGCCTGAACGTGCTCGCGAGATAGCAACGCATGCTTATGGTATTGTGGCGTCGGGACTGGAGGGGGGGCGCAAGGAATTATGGGAGCTCACCCTGTTGGGGGAAGTGGGTGTATTTCTGCATGTTTATGTTACTGTTTATCCCAGAGTTTCATGTCATGTTTTATTATCACTGTTCTAGTATTATTCATGTAGTTATCAGTTATGTGGTTGTTTTGTGCCTCACCCTTTGTGTGTTTTCTGTGTGTGGGAGTGGGGTTAGCTGCATTGGAGCTGTAGTTAGTTTTACTTTCAAAAGTGGAATCCCATGTAAATCCAGCTCTTAGTGTCCTCCTCAGAGCAAAATAAAAAGAGTAAGAGAGCACTGAAACGAATCTCGCTGGTAATCCGTCCTCTTCCATGCCACAATAACTTCTGGAACTTCTGAATATGCTGCCATGTTTTTTTTTTTAAGTTCGGTTCAATTTAAATGTATTAGTTTGGTTCCGAAACTGAAATGTAAAGAATTTAACTTGGATCAAGGTGAATAATTAATATTGGGTCGAGTGAAGTAATATGGTTTATGTCAAAATAAAATAATAAGGTTGTAACAATTGACTTTATTTAGATTGAGTGAAGTCAAATAGTTTCGATGCAACAAATGGACATCAATTTTTTTTAATTTGAGCAGGGCTACACTTTTTACAGTGTAATAGATTCATTACTACACCCTTCACGAAATCAGCAGAAGGGTCACGCAGACATGGGCAAAAGCAATTTTATAAAGCAGTTTTGATTGGTTAGAACCGCTGTCAGTCAGATATAAGTCCTGTAGCAACTGAAAAACGCAGACTAATGCTTTGAATTAGTTGCTGTTTTTTATTTTAGTCAATTTATAAAATATATGCTTATAGTTTACAATAACTATAATATATATATATATATATATATATATATATATTTCCTGATTAAATATAGTGTAATTATTTACATGCACCTATTGTAACCCCTTCTCTGAAGGGTTAGAAGGGCCTCACTTCACACCACTGCTGTATACTATCAACGATATGAATTATTAGCGATTGCAGGCGGCTTGTTTATAGATCAGTGGAGATAGCCACTTCATTTTTTTATTATACTTGGCATTTGTTCTGTATAATTTAGTTGTTGGTGTGTAAACAAAGACATTCAGTGTGATTTGATGTGAAATGGGTAGCTGTACAGAACTTAATTTGTTTTGGTGGAGACCAGCCAACAAATCAGTGTGAACAATAACAATGAACTGTTTGTTGTCATGGATCACAGCATTGTAAAAAATGATTTATGGAGCAAGTAAATATAGCAAAATCAATTCTTTTCTTAAATTATTCTTTCTCATTTTCTCCCATTTTTTTCCCAACTTAGCCACAAGACCAGGAGGGTGAAGACTAGCACATGCCTCCTCTGATACATGTGAAGTCAGCTACCATCTCTCCAAGTCACCCTAGGAGTCATGAGGGGAAAGAGCAGCATCTACCCACCCAGAGAGAGCAAGGTCAATTGTGCTCTCTCGGAGCTCCAGCAGCAGATGGCCAGCCGCATGACTGGGATTTAAACCAGCGATCTCCGACTCATAGACTGATGGACAACTCGGCACCCCCAGTCAAACATTTTTTTTAACATTTGCACAAAATAATTCAGCAAGCAACTGAATAGAGAATTTTGAGTTAAATCCACACTGTTGCCTAATTTTCAGCTGTAAAACATGCTATACCTCAGAAAAGCCAATAAATATCACTAAGCATTGCGGACCATATATTTTGGGGAAATATTATCTAGTAAATAATATCTAGCTTAAACAGCTTAGACACACAAAAAGGTAAAAATAAAGCTTACACACTATTTCTTAGTACATTAAAAAATATACATTTTCCCTATTGGCTCCTGAGATCATTTATTTTTTTACAACGGGTGTGTCCCCTCAACCTTCAACGTATATAATGATTGATGAATTAATGATTAACTGCCTGGCCATGTTGTAGGCTATAAGAACAAGTTATTATTTTCTTTACTGTGAAGTGTGACTTTATGCTGAATTAATTTGCCCATGTAATGAGTAATTTAACTGGAAGCAGGTTCATTTTATTCTGTATTAAGAAAAAAAAAAAGCTAAAATCCCCTGAAAACTTGCACTCCAGACTTCATGTTGCTGCTACTTGCCTACTCTCCCTATTTTTTTTGTATTTATCGGCATATCTATTTTATTGTATTCTATTTTATTTTGTCTTATATTTATCTATTTTACCAATTGCTCTTAGGGTGTAAACTGGACCGTAAGAATATGATTTCTTTCCACCTCATGTACCATATATGATGTGAATGACAAAAAATTTCCTTGAATCCTTGAACAGTTAGTCATACTGAGTGACACATAAGAAATATCAAGTTCCTACTGGCAAACATGAACCTCTCTCCTCCTTTAAGTATGAACTGAATACCTAAAGTGAAGGTAACCCTGAGCAACAAGGATGCACACTTTTACCATGTTTTTTAGCTTTAAGAAGATATTTGATTCCCTTAAATTAAGATGAAAGGCCAGTGATTCATTTATAACATGGTTATAAAACATCATTTATATAGGATGTAGAGTTGACAAGAGAGACACATATTCATAAGCAATACTTGTCAGTTAGATGATTGATTTTGAGGCCCAAGTGAGGCCTAGTTTTTTATAACACATTTATTAAGCATAATTCACTAGAAGAACCGTATGACAAAATAATAGCTGTAAATGTTAAATGATCAGAGTGAATAAAGAAAAAAATGAGTACAAATGAAATGCTACAATTTTAATTACAGAAATCACACAAATGTTAGTGATATTTAATACATATGTTTCATATAATGTGATATGTGACACTGTGGTTATTGGCATAAAATATTTTTAAATATGTTCTAAGTATTGCTTTAGAAATGCTTTATTAAATGCTTATAAGTATGTTATTAAGCCCTGATTAAGGTAGCCCTAAAACAAGGTGCTACACCACAGATAATTGAGTTTTAATACCAAATCAATTACTTTATGTATTCACAAACACTGGCCTCCACAGTTTAAATGTCTTAGAAGCAGGGTTTTTTTAATACTCCAGACTACATCTCATTTATCTACACAGCATTTCTGCAGATGGTCTGATCTGCTTTCTAATATCATTCAGTAGTCCCTGTGCTTCTGCTGAACACAGCCCCACAGCCCCACTCACATTTACTCTCTGCAGTGCATGTTGTAAAGTTATGTGATTAAACCATTTATCAAGGCGATGGCTCCGGCTCCTGTAGGGTTATCATTTTTATAGAGGTATTACAGGGGCATTGCATAGAAAATCCCAAGCACGTATGAAACAATCACAGGTTGGAGGACTGTCAGGAATATTTCTAAAGCCTGAACAGAAATAAGGCTTTTGTTTAGTCTTGAAGGTTCACACTACAGACACATTTAGTGGACAAATGGGTACCACTTAAAAAAAGACTACCTTTATAAAGGGTTTATAAATGGTTTACAATTAGTTTATTAATGGTTACTAATTAGGTTATAAATGCCTTAAAATCATTAATAATCTGTTATAACACATATGTAGAAAGGGCAACAATGACCTGTTGTTTGGCAAATAGTGAACCCACAGCCATCTATATTGTTACCATTTCTACGTATGTGTTATAACTGATTATTAATGATTTTTAAGGCATTTACAACCTAATGAGTAACCATTATTAACCTAATTGTAAGCCATTTATAAACCCTTTTAAACCCATTTAAAGTGGTACCGACAAATGTATTGAGACACCTACATATTACATCTATACAAGCTTTTATGATGATCTCCCATTCTAAATCCATAAGCATTCATGTGGAGTCGGTCCCCCCTTTTGCAGCTTTGGAGGTTTTGGAAATATGTAGGTATTCAGTCAGCAGAGCTTCTATCTAGGAGATTGGAAGGAATGTCACCAACTGACTTATTGTAACAGTTTTATCCTGTTACAGTAACACTTTACAACCACTCATTCTTTCACTTAGCAGACTGGATGGCTAGATACTTGATTTTATAAACCTGTGGCAATAGGAATGAATGGAATTTTTAAATTGAATTATTAAATGGGCAATAACTATGGTGTCACATCAATGTCAAAAGTCAGGGCGCAAAATTTACAGGTGAAAAAAATTAACAAGCGTGTTTTAACATTTTGAGTGTGTCAATTAACTTTGGCTTGAGCACAAAAGTGAAACTAGCGAGCAAAAAAAGGAAATTGTGCGCGCTCAACAGAATATTGCTCTCGAGCTTCAATTTCTTCCTCTCGGGTGTTTTTTTTTTTCTCTCGAATTCACAGTATTACATATATTGCACGTCCCACTTTTCAGTTTTTTTATTTTTGAAAAAAGTTTAAAACATTCAATAAATTTCGTCCCACTTTGCAATTGTGTCCCACTTGTTGTTGATTCTTCACAAAAAAAAAAAAAATACAATTTCATATCTTTATGTTTGAAGCCTGAAATGTGGCAAAAGTTTGAAAAGGTCAAAGGGGCTGAATACTTTTGCAAGGCACTGTAAGTCAGTGGAGCACCTGTGTTTTCTGCCGCCAAGATAGAAACACACCAGATATTTACCTGAACACACCTCACTTCCAGACCACGACATCAGCATAAATATATTCCTAATCTCTAATGCTAATTTAATGGCACTTAAAAAGACTGTTGATGGGGTGTAAAATAGCAACGGACATTGCGACAGGCCTTGCACAATTTGTACAATAGGGCTCTTAGACTATAAGCCAGCATAAACCACTCATAAAGAATGATCAATCACATATCTCATTTTTTTTTCTCTGTGTGGTTTTATTCCAGTGACTTCCTGTAGAACACAGTAATGGTTTAGAATTGAACTGGAGAGTCTCCTGGCTTCCCTCCTCCTCCCCCTCCTCTATGTGTTCCTGACTGAAGTTCCTCAGCAAGCTAAAGGCCGAGCACTTTCAGAAACACATCAAAGATGATCAGGATGAGAAGAGCCTCGGGGAAGATAATGGATGTACTGTAGGTTCAGCAAGAGCTTGGGTCGACAACCTGCAGCTCTGCGTACTCTGTAAGCTCTGCTAGCTCTGCATGTTCATCACATTCTACTTGATCTAGTTTCTGAGAATGTTGGATGGGTTGGAGGTGTTGTAGGTTTTGCAGTATCGAGGCGTAAGGTTGCTTAAGCTCAATAATGGCCCTTCTATAAGGAGTCATTTTTTTTTAGACGATAAAAATCCATTTTAAGGTTTAAAAATGAACACATATTAACCCTTTTAGACCTGAATTATGCTCAAGTGATGACAAAAATATAAGAACACTGTACGTTGTTTTCAATTTATACACATATACAGCTCTGAAAACCTCTGAATTATAATCAAGAGGAAGATGGATGATCACAAGCCATCAAACCAAGCTGAACTGCTTGAATTTCTGCACCAGGAGTAAAGGCATAAAGTTATCCAAAAGCAGTGTGTAAGACTGGTGGAGGAGAACATGCCAAGATGCATGAAAACTGTTAATAAAAAACAGGGTTATTCCACCAAATATTGATTTCTGAACTCTTAAAACGTTATGAATATGAACTTGTTTTCGTTGCATTATTTAAAGTCTGGAAGCTCTAATTTTTTTTTGTTATTTCAGCCATTTCTGCATTTCTGCAATGTCATTACTATTATTTTTGTTACTGATCTGTTACCACTACAATTACTGATTTATTATGTAATAACAATAAATGCAAAGTGACCAATTAAATAATGTGTAAATACAACTTGTTACCTTAAAATTATTATATTATTACCAAATTGTTACAGAGCTATTACCTTCAAAATTACTGATTTTTTTTATAAGTTACAAGTAGGGAATTGATATTTAATTTATAAATAAATATAACCTGTCATAATATTACCATATTATTACTCACTTAATATCGATTTGTAATGTAAAATGCTACCACAATTTTTAAGGTGCAACTACGTAGAATTATCCTAATTATCCTAATTGTTCCTCAAATAATCCCATACTATAGCTTTCCTTTCTTATGAGCAAGGGAAATTAAAGAGAGAAGAAAATGTACAGAGTGCAGAGAAACAAAAAGAATGGACATTTGTTTACAGAAAACTTTTTAGACTAAGCGTGACGGTTCTGCTACATTAAAAATCATATAAATGTTTATGTCTGTATTATTTAAATGTTTGCTGCTTAAACAACAACTCTATGTTGCAAATAGCTTTAGAGTGAACAACTCAATGTTCTCAATAATAAAAAAAAATACCTCTTGCTTCTTTATTATCTTCTTTTTTAATGTTCCCTGACATGCCACGCATGGCTGTCACCAGCCTATTCTCCACACTTTTAAATCTGATATTATTGCCCAAAACATAAAGCTTGGGAATGCCATTACAACCTGCTTAATAAGAACTCTCTGTTTCTGTATCTAAAAAGGTAATCTCATCCAACAAACTCAACCCGCCACGCAAGACATCATTTATTACAGGGATGCCAGATAAAAAATGAGTTTTATTCAATTTGACTGCCAAAGATGTAAATGATTATGCCATTTTCCCATACATTCTCCATGTTTTATGACATCATTACATTGTTTCAGTCTTGTGTAATCCCGAGGCGACGTTATTTAATTATTATTTTATTATTCCTTTCATTTCTAATGCCCTGCAACCACTCTTCAGTGGATTTTCCCCTTAATCTCTCACTTATCGAAAGGGCACACATGGTGCTCAGCTGCCTTCTCTGCAGATAAGCCGTCTCATATTGGGGGGATTAGAAATGCTCGATATTGATTTACAAAGTTTAATTATGAGCTGTGTGTTCAATCCTGTGTGGTCAGCCTTGTGTATTCAACACGGTGCAGAGTCACGGCGCGTGCTAAGTAAAGCTTCTCTTCAAACCCTTGCCAATGGAAAGAAAAACAACACTTTTTATCTCTGTTGTCCAATTACAAGCATGTATCTCCTAAATAGTGATTTTACAGGAGAAGGCAAATAATGGAAATTAGTGAATAAGTTTAACGTCAATTTAAAATATAAAATTGACTTGAAGCCAGTCAAAAAATAAATTCAGTTTAGTGTGCGTAAAAATTATCCTTCAAGCTACAGTATTATTGTATTTAAAAGGGCTAATCTAGGGTATGAGAGGAACTTTTCAGATAAAAATACTTATACAGTGGGGAACAGCAGCAGGAGCTCCTCAGACCAAGTGCTGTTCAAATTTCTCTCAAGGCAGAATGAAGCGTTTGACTACACAGAGCTCCCACCGAGCTACCATTACTCCAGTGCATTAGCTTGTTATGCTAACTGGCTAGCATTAGTTAGTAAGCTGTATCTGGTCCTTTGGCGGCGCTGTTCTACATGGCTCTCTGCAGCGCCTCTAGCTGTTTGGCAGTATGTGAAAAATGCATACTGGTTTTTATTTCCTATCCAGTAAACCGCCCAGCACTGATGGAAAATAAATTGCTTTATACTTTAGTCCATAATTTATTACCACATACACAAATAGTCTCAGTTTTACTGCATTACTATACACTTTTTACTATTAATATTGTTTTCCTAATTTAAACATATTCAACTGTATTAATATTTTTAAACTGAATAAAGTAAAACCATAAACTGAAAGCCCATAACTTGTTTGAACTTAATACATACTTCCGGACAATTTTTATATAAAACTGACTAATTCCAAACGTTGCTCAAATATTTTTAGTCAAGAGAACATTTACGACCACATATTGAAACATTCAGAGATTTTAGATTGTTGAGTTAAATCAGCTGACAATACCTTTGAGTTTAGTCTGTTACCATTATATATGTGCATACTGTTTGTGTCCCCAGTTCCTGACACTTACCCTCAGTGTGTAATCACTTCCCAAATGCTACTTTAGGTTGTAATTCCAATTCAATGGTCTTGATGTTGTAGGCTGTAATAGCAAGCATCATTTTCTGAGCTGCAAACTCAACTGTGTTTACTCTACAGCAAGGGTGTCCAAACTTTTTTTGTTGTGGGCCAGAAGGAGAAATATATTTGAAGTCACGGGCCACAGATTCTGTAATAAAACAAATAATGAAATATACCACTTTAAATAATACATTTTCTTGATTACTTTCATCCATTTTACTTGACTTACTATTTTTATCTTTGACAGTGTTGTGTAAACTAAGATTTTTCAAATTGATGTTTCATTTTATGATGTCTCTTAATATTAAACTCCTTAATTACGGCAACTTTTAGAATCTTTTGCTTGTTTTCTGCGCTACAACTGGGCACTCTCTACACTTTTAGACTCTTTGGCCCGTTTTTCTGCGCTACAACTGCGCACTCTCTCTGCTTTTAGACTCTTTGGCCCGGTTTTCTGCACTACAACTGCGCACCCTCTCCACATTTAGACTCTTTGGCCCGGTTTCCTGTGCTACATCTGCGCACCCTCTCCGCTTTTAGACTCTTTGGCCCGTTTTTCTGCGCTACAACTGCGCACCCTCTCCACATTTAGACTCTTTGGCCCAGTTTTCTGTGCTACATCTGCGCACCCTCTCCGCTTTTAGATTCTTTGGCCCGTTTTTCTGCGCTACAACTGCGCACTCTCTCCGCTTTTAGACTCTTTGACCCGTTTTTCTGCGCTACAACTGAGCACTCTCGCCGCTTTTAGACTGTTTGGCCCGTTTTTTTTGGGCTACAACTTCACTCTCGCCGCTTTTAGACTCTTTGGCCCGTTTTTCTGCCCTACAACTGCGCACCCTCTCCACATTTAGACTCTTTGGCCTGTTTTTCTGCACTACAACTGGGCACTCTCTCCGCTTTTAGACTCTTTGGCCCGTTTCTGACACCTAGCGTTCGAACTTTGAATCTCACTCTATAAAAACCTGCTTAACAGCGGGCCAACTTTCATTCTATTTCTAAAATACTTCACTCCAAAAAAGGAAACGGGCCGCAAATGGCCCGCGGGTCGTAGTTTGGACACCCCTGCTCTACAGCATTTGCTTTTAGCATCTATGTTTTATTAAATAAAGTAAAAAAAAGCTTAAAGTTTTAAGTTTAATTAACTTTTTTTCTAGTAAATGTTGCTTTAAAAATGAAGGCACCAGTCTCCTCCAATTTTTTTCTGTCTACTGGACGCAATAGACGTTCCCCCAGAGTCTGTAAAACCAGCACAGTCACACACATTTAATGTATGCAGCATTAAAACACAATACCCTTTGTCTTTTGGCTTTTTTTTTTTACATACTGGTCCTCGCTAAATGATCTCAATGATTCTGGAAGCTGTTAAACCTTATTCTCGCTCTGTCAAGGGCCAGTGAGCTGCTGGGTCATTTACAGCAACAGCAGCACATAGCTGGGGAAACAAGTGTGGCCCACGTCTTCAGCGTTACAGCATCCCTGTCACATTATAGCTGTGAGGAGCTGAGGGCCGGAGCACGAGGGGCTCGTTAGGGGCTCGTTAGGGAAAAGAGAGAGGCGAGTGATGTGCCGGAGCCCGGAGTGAAGAGCCGTGGAGCCCGGCAACACTCGGCAGCACTCGGCGGAAAGTGTTTGTGTGTGTTTCCGTCTCTATGATTAAAAGGTGAGCTGAAATTGATGCTGTGTCAAGCCACGCTTGATTGCTGGCAGAGCCACTTAGTGAGCTCCAGTGAGTCACATATCAACACTGCTGTCCGATGAAATTCATGCATCTCCATTTTTGTCTGTATTTATATAGAGCCCTGTAGATGCTCTGTACACTGGATGGATAGATCAACAGTAATGCTGTAACATTTATTTGGTCATTATAATTGTAAAAATAAATCAAGGTGCAAGTTCCGACGCTGTCAGTTTGCCTGCTTTGGACTCAAAAAAGACTTCAATTCCCAGTATGCACTCACACCGGACTCTGCTGATCACATGAAGCTACGGCGCTCCCACTCTCCCAGTTACTGATTGTTTGCACCTGGTCTTGTATAAATACCGCTCGGTTTTCTCTGTCCCTCAAGGGGTATTGAATCTAGTTAGCTAGCGTTTCTACAACGCATTTCCTTTTGTTTATTGTCTTTGTTACCAACCTGTTTTTTGTTTTTTTCCAACAATTCTTGCCCCAATTGTTTCCATTGCCAACCTATTTTGGTATTTTTGACTACTCTTTTTGCCTTGTCCTCTTATCTGCTGGATTTCCTCTGTATCACCCTGTGTCTGTTTTGCCTGACCACTCTCTGGTATGTTGATTATATTTGCTGCCATACAGTTATTGACCCTGCCTGTCTCATACTACTCATGTAAGCCTGGCTCCTGTGTTAATAAACTGTGTAATAAACAGCACCACCCCAGGAAAGGAAAAGCAAGAATTACCTCTGTTGCACAGAATGAGTTCATCAGAGTTACCAGCCTCAGAAACTGTAAGATAACAGCACCCCAGATAAGAGCACCAAAATGCTTTAGACAGTATTTTGGTTTGTTTAACACAATATAAAGTTTAACTACATGATTCCTTAGGTATTCAATTACAATGTAGAAAATAAGTTGGAGAAATTTATCCAGCCAGCTCACAATCGCTGACCAGACCCGTATACTTGGAGAGCTTCCCAAAAGCTTCTTCCACGCCGTCTCCTCATAGGACTGTCAGCTCCAGCAGCACAGCTTGCTTGGTTGACTCAAGGACACAAGGACAATGTCAGGTCAAAGGTTGAAGACAGTTAAGTGGCTTGGGAACTTTAACTGCTGTTCAAGGTCCACCAGCACCCGCCAGCCTCTATCAGAGGTCAGGATGCCTGCTGGTGATCTTCTGACCATGGCTGCCTGCTCCCCAAACGTGAAGAAGGTCATGGTTGTGTCAATGAAATATTTTAAATTGTCAATCAAATCAATCAATTAACCTTTATTTTCATTTATTTTCAATGCAGCAGAGCATTTACAACTTACAGGGACTGAAAAATCAATTTAAAGTAAAATCAAGTATTTATTCAGGTGAGCTAAAAAAGGAGCTTCATAAACAAAACAACAAAAAAAAAAAAACGGTAAAAAGTATTAGAAAAACAAGCAAAATCTAAGACTTAATTAAAAAGAAATAAAAGAATTCAGAATGAAAGGATAAGTGGACAGGCTAAACTGTAAAGCAATAAAATGAAGAGATACATAATTAGCATAAACTAACATAACTAAAAATGAAGTAGCTAAAATACTGTAACACCTAGATTAAACCCAGATGGAGCAAGGCCAATTGTGCTCTCTCGGGGCTCTGGCAGCTGATGGCAAGCTGCATGACTGGGATTTAAACCAGCGATCTCCCGATCATAGTGGCAGCGCTTAGTCAGACCAACTTTTAACAAGAAACCTAATATAGTTTGCTATAGTTTATTTAAGCAATTGACTAATTTATATTCAACTTACTTCAAATTCATATTCAGTATAGCAATTCCAAGTATTGTTCACAGAACAGCTTCTTTTCTATTGGCTTCTGTCACAATCTATTTGCATACTGGGTGTGTCCAACAGTTTCTGACTAACACTCACCATCAGTGTGTAGTGATTTCTCCTGGGCTACCTTAGAAATAAATCAAGTTCCCCTTTAGTTGTAATAACTTGATGTTTTAATTTACGCTAACTCAAGTTTTCATTCCCCATTACTCAACTTTTTTAAGGCGTTTTTAAGGCTTTTTAAGGTTTCCTCAATTATTTTTAAGTACATTCAGTGTGTACAAAAGCTTGATGAACCAAATTTGAACCATAATAACTGCACAGTCTAACAAATCACATATTACATCAAATCAATAAGTCTAATGATTTAAGCCTGAGCTTGAATTTAAGTTTCATGAATCATAACAAATTGATTTTACTCCAGAACCATATTATGACAGTGAAGACTCGAATATGGCTGCAAAACTCAAAAGAATCCCCCCCTTTTAAGCCTTGCCCAGACAGTCATCCCATTTATTCCCATAAGCTCTCAGGTTACGGTGATGAAATGCTCAGTGTTCCGCTGCCCGCACAGAACGGCTAAATGACAGAGACAAATCAATCCGCTCTGTTCGCAGACATCAGCTCCATTCTGCTTTTTATTCCAAAGCAGCAGATGCAAAAGGCTATTATCTGCCTACTGGACTCGATTGAGACGTGACCTGCTCTCCTAATAGCGGATTCTGGAGAACTACCCGGGAGTCCAGTCTGCAGAGACAGCCGACTGCCTCAGCTATCATATCTCTGCTCATCCTCATCGGCTGACTTTCACCAGGCATTGATTGTAAGCGCAGATAAAGTAGAGCCAAGGGAAATCAGAAGAGCTGGTGAGCTCGGGGTAATACTGGATAATAACCAATATAGTAATATTTGCCTCATGCGCTCCTGAAGGCCTCAAGGAATCACCACATAAACAATAACCCACAATCATGCAACTTATCATATTTTCATATGTACAGTAGTTCAGAGCCCGGTTTCCCTAAAGCGCCTTAGCATTAAGAACATCTTAACATGGAGAGACGGTACTCAAAATGAAGCTCCTTCAACCATCAAAGAATCATCTGAGTGATAAGAACCTTTTGGGAAACCCAGCTTAGAATAATACCTTTCTGTTGTCCAACACATGACAATAAAGAAAAAAGAAAAAACATTTATAAGATGTATTTAACATGATCTCCTTTATCCTGTAAGTTCAAGTTAAAACATTATGGAATCGTAAAATAACCATGAAATGTAAAAACTGTAACTTTTGTACATCTCTACTGGATAAATAATTTACAGTGGTATGAAAAAGTTTAGGCACCCCTGATAAGTTTCATGATTCTCCTTTATAAATCTTTAGAAAACCCGCCTAAGAATTATTGCACACTTTCCGTAAATCCTATTAACTTAATTTCACCTCTCAAATATCACTGTGTTCGTTTGATATATGATACATTTAACTGAAATTGCTGATCTGAACAACCAGTGATTTATAAATAAACATCATGAAAATGAACAGGGTTACACAAACTCTACTGCTATTTTTAAACATAATTATCTCAATTTAAATATAAAAAAATGTATTTTAGTACAAACATACATATTCATAATATGCAGTAAATAAAAAAAATCTTTAAATTGTTCTCATTGATGTGTTTTTCAGGTCAGCTGAACTTGCTCAATTATTTTGTATAAATGTTACACAGTTAACTTGTGTTATATTGATTAACTCCATAAAACATTTCATTTTTAATGTTTCGATAACACTTTCTATGAATGCCATCGCTCTATTAGTCTCTATAACCACATTCATATAATATTATAATGCATTCATAAGTCATTATAAACATGGCTATAAATATTTATAAAATGCATCACCCATTATAGCCATGTTTATTATGCATTATTAATTGTAATCATAATACATTATGAGCTGTGCTTATAATATGTATGTTAAAATAGTATCTATCATTAATAATCCAGTCCTACAGTGAAAGTCCGTCACTTTACTTGGAGCACACAGAAACCTGTTATACTACATTATAAGTACCTTTAAATAATATTATATTTAAGTAATATTTTATAATATTTCATATTTAAGTATAATTCATGAGTGGTTAAAAATATTTTAATTAATATTATATTAATCATTATATTAATATTAATATTAATTAATAGTATTATTGAGGGTGTGTTTATAAGTTGGCAGATTTTGTTTTTTTTGTCATAATGCAAAATTCTGCAAACAGGTACTGAGTTTCTTGGTCCTGATGTATAACAGGTTATAAACACAGCTATTAAGGATGCATTACAATCACAATTCCTAACGCATGATAAAGATGACTATGATGGGTTATACATTTTTATAAATTTGTATAGCCATGCATATGATGCCTTATAAATGCACTATATTGTGTTATGAGTATGTTTATAGAGTCTTATAGAGATGACATTCATAGTAAGTGTTACCAATGTTTCTAATTGATCACAAAGTCTCCAACTAGAGTTGATTCATTGATTGATACACAAATCAATGTTCATCAGTTGCATTAAAACACTTCACTGGAGGGGAAGGGGTGTTTTATAAGTGTTTCCTAATCAGATATTGCTTCTGATTTTAAAGATTAAATTGGATCATTTTTTTTTTCTTTTTTTCCCTAGAATTATTCAATAGATCAATTAGTACTACAGTTTATATTGTGGTTCTGTTATTTCTCCTTAAAAATAGGCAGTTAGTGAAAATTTTGAGATTTATTTCCATCCTTTCACCACAGACACATTAATTTCACACCAAATTTATTTTTAAAGCCTATGTCATTTGTTTACCCACAGAGCTGAGTATATCTGTTTGAGCCGCTGTTGCACATGCTGGTAAATGATGCTCATTTAGCGTTTGAAGCTTATTTCTGAAAATCATTAACTTCAATTATCTTTTTAAGCTCCTTAAGCTCTTTGGATTCAGGAGAGCTCGAAATTCGATTATTTATTCTTGCTGTGTAAATATTGAAAGGCAAGTATTTCAGCCCAAAGGTGTCTGACATGACCATTCAACAGTTGCTCATCATGGCAAATTCTGCCATTTAGAATAAACTCACTGGGCCCTAGTTTAGTGATCTATAGTGCACCGGTCAATTGCAGATCATGCAGCTGGATTTACGTGAAGACACAAAAAATATGCCTTGGTAGCTTGAAACGTGCAAAAGGCGTGAACCTTAATTAATCATAGTTCCCTTAATTAATCATAGGTGTGTTTTGGGTGTAATGTGATACAAACCAACCTTTTAAAAAGCAGGTGCACTCTGACTTTTGCGTGTTCGTATCTTAACAGTGCAGGGCTTTTTTTTTTTAGCACATCTCCCACAGACATCATTTATTTGCATTATTGCTGACTAGGTCTATCTTCCTAGTATATATATATATATATAATATGGTTGACAGTGTTTATTTATTTTTTTTTTTAGACAAACAATTGGTTGTTATAGGTTGTTTTTTTTATTATAAATACAAAAAAACAGCCTAACCTTCCTTCTTGCAGCCAATTGTCACTTTAAAGAAAAATGAATCCATCACAGAGTTATTGCTTTGTAGCTTTTAGCTATTAGAAGAAATAAATTTGTAACTTGCTCTTACATCCTACAACACTGCAGTCAGGCACCATTTTAAAGTCATTACATCTAAAATCTAACTGAATACCTAAGATAATTTAGCCCTGGTAGGTGAGACTTAACAATGATATTGAGTTATTGGTGTGTGACACACCCACTATGCAAATATTTGATGTTAGGAATCAATAGGAAATATGTACTTTTTGTATAATGTAGTAAGAAATGTTAGGTAGACGTCACTATTTATCTATTTTCATAATGTTTACCCAAAATATAGGATGAACCTTTTCCTAATAAATTCAGTTAAAATTGTGAATAAACTCTAAAACATTACTTTACAACTCTGTACACTGCAGTCAAACCTTGACAACTAACTTATAAAATTCAAAATATCCAGATCCAGAAATATTTTTTTTGCATTAACAGATAAAAACGACATATATTTTTCTAAGAAACGTGTGTTTATTAACATGAAATTACATTTTACTTGCAAAGTCTGTAAAGAAATCATCAGCAAATGGCAGCAACAGTTTCATGACGGAATTCACACATTATTTTCATGACAAAACTGTTTCAGACTGTACCCCACCAAAACACACATTCATGCACTTTTGCGTAAAGAAAAATCCGAGGAATGATGTCCGGGGAAAAATATGTCCTCAAGAGCTACGAATGACACAATAACACACACTACAATATCCATTCAAGAAACAGGAACCAAGACTATACTGAAAAAAAGAGACGCTTAATTAAATAAAGCTTATAGACACCCATACAAATGCTCTTCGTGACCTAGAATGTTTTTTTTTTTTTATAAGAGCACTAATTCCAGTGCAAAAGTGAGCTTGTGGTAGAGTTCTGACTGAGCTGTTCTGAGCCAGTAGTTGGAAATGATGCAATAGCAGACTACATGAGCATCAGATGAGGCGTATTCTAGCCCTCACTCTTTCCCTCATCACCCTGCCTGATTGGTGGTCATCAGTTTTTTTTTGTTTGTTTTGTGTGTGTGAAGGGGAGGGGTCTATTACATTTGAGACTAGCTACTACACTGTAATAGAAATGTTTAGGTTCTAAAATTTTCTTTTTCTTATTTTTTAAACATGAAACAGGAGGATATACTGCCAGTTTGAGCAAGTAAACTATATGTGACTTATTTTTAAATACCTGTTCTTTTCTTTAACGTAGATGCTTATTTGCCATTGGTCTCCAATATATACTCATAATAATATAATCAACAGGAATGCAACTTGGTGGGTTGTCACGCCAGACCATCATGGAGTAACTCCCACTTTTGTCATCGTGGAGATGATGACCAATGAATTAAAGACAAGATCTGTGATATTGTATCACTAATATCCTGTTTTGTAAAATGCCAGATCACCTTTGCTCTTTATTACAGGCACTTTGACAGCCCAACGTTATGTTAATGAGGTCCTGCAACCATTGGTCCCACGCTTTATGAGTCAACAATCTTGTGCACTATTCCAACAGGATAATGCTCATCCACACACTGCTGATATCTCAAAAAATGCCTTGAGGACGCAGATACTATGTCCAAACCTGCGTCCGACTAAAAATATATGGGATGCTATTGGAAATGTTGGATATGCTATTAACAATCCAGCCCTAGTCTGTGAATATTTCAACTGGATGGTGGATTACTGCGGGACACCATTAGGAACCTCTACAACTCCATGCTGAGAGGTCTTAAATGCTGCCTTACACACTACATCTGCATGTGTAGCTCAATGTATATGACCAAAAGTTGCCCACAACAGTCTAAATTGTAGTAATTTACTGTTATCTTGTTATCTTTTGTTATATTGTTATCTTATTATATTGTTTTTTTGTCTTCTTTCCAAATTGTATTGCAATCTGACACTTCCTTTTGGGAGCAACCATGTTTTTAACCATTTATTATTTATTATTTAACAATTATTCCTCCTATAGCGCTTAAAAAGAGCTAACTAGCTATATTTTGGTAAGGATTAATGATGTGATTGTTAACAGCTTAGAGGTTATCGTTGTGTTTATTGGTGTTATCATAAGAATGGCTATGTTTGTATTGTTGAGTTGTTGTTTTAGTAGCCTATACCTTAAATTTGATCCAAAAGTGGTGGCTCATCAGGTTTGTTTGTTTGTTATCTTAGTTTGATGGGCGGAATAGGGTAAACTTTATTTAATTGTGATTTTTTATCCTTTATATTTTTTATCCTTTATATTTTTTATCTCTTGTGGTGCAGTGGATAACACCACTACCAGCCACAGGATGAGCTACCACATCATGTGGGAGACTAGGGTTCATTTCCAGTCAGGGTGAATGAATGCTGCACTACACCCTTAAGAGTCCTTGGGCAAGACTCCCAACACTATATTGGCCCACTTCTGTAAAAGAAATAACCCTGTAAGTCACTTTTGCCTTTGCTAAATGCCTTAAATGTGATTTGTTTTTTTATTATTTTCCCCTTTTTACACTATTTCCATTTATTCTTTATACTGGACATATTTTGAAGCCTTAAAATTAAAATCAATTAACATGTCTTATCATTGCAACTGGTTTACGTTCTATTGGGGAACGCAACACTGGGAGGGCACAGATGTTATTTTATTATGTTATGGCTTGACCTAAACAAGGTCATAACATAACAGCCCAAATTAATACTCGTAAAAAGTGGTAGTGAAATGTGTATATAGAACCTAAGCATGTATATTACCAGTGTAACATTGTTAACACTTAAAAAAATAATAATAAATAAATAAATAAATAAAACATTACTAAGGACACCCTTTTTCTCTTTTCATATCACCATATTTTGTGTAAAAATAACCATACAGTATGTGACCACTCAACATGCAGCTGAAACAATCAGTGTTCCCATGCAAGGAAGGGCTTCCAGAGGCACAGGTTGAACAGAACCGTGTTCCAGGCCTTTTTTTCTTTAGAAGTGAGACTCCTCCACACGTCAGCAGCTCCGGGTCCGGCCTGACAGATATCAGGGTGGAGCCACTGCCCAATCAAACGCCTTAGACCGAGGCAGGAATTTCTCTACGGAGAGGGCGGAGTCCTGAGGGAGTTGCAGGACCCTGTCTGGCTTCCTCCAGTGGACCCCTGGTACTGCAGGAAACGAGAACAGAGCAGGAATCAATACTCACAAATTAGATTCAGACAGGTTCATCAGGTCTATTTGAGATAATTCAATTCCATTCAATTTAAGCCAGTGAATATTAGACTGTTTCCAGGAGGCACTGCAACAATGCAGGATTAAACAAAGTCCAGGGCTGAATGAAAACATAGACTAAATAATAAAGGTGTAAAGCTACACGCATCTAATATGCAGATATTAGAAAACCCTTGCAAAGCACTTATTAAGCCTCATCAAGACAGCTGCTGGTAATTAACAGGCTGCTAATGGTGCCATTACTGACATATAACTGAACTAAATTATTCAGTTAATACCACAGCCTTACATAACTACAAAAATGATGATACCATGATTCTGCATTAGTGTGTGAGTGGTCTTTTTGTGGCATTCAGGCACAATAAAGTCCTTTTTGCATCAAATCATAATAATATAGCTATTGGTTCCAGTCTTCAGCAGGGGAGCAGACAGGAGAAGGTATTGGATATTGAGTTAATACTCTAAAAATATATAGTATGGTAATATGGTTGACATTGAGGTATTTTTTTTACCAGGTTAGACAAACAATTGGTTGTTATGGGTTGACTTTTTATCCTAAATACAAAATAAAACAGCCCTTCTTCTTACTTGTAGACAATTTACATGTTAAAGGAAAATCACGTAGCAAAAACATCTAATAAAAATAATAATAATCCAGCACAGAGTTACTGATTTGTAGTTCTCAGCTATTGGAAGAACGAAAATGGTAACTTGCTCTCATATCCTACAACACTGCAGTCAGGCACTATTACAGATATTACACAAAATCTAACTGAATACACAAGAGGATTATTCAAAGTCCAGGGCTGAAGGAAAATATACACTAAAGACTAAAAATGTAACTCTATACGCATCAAATATGCAAATATTAGAAAACCCTTGCAAAGCACTTATTAAGCTTCATCAAGACAGCTGCTGGTAATTAACAGGCTGCTAATGGTGTCGTAACTGACATATAACTGAACTCTGTTATTAAATTAATACCAAAGCCTTACATAACTACAAAAATGATGATACCATGATTCTGCATTAGTGTGTGAGTGGTCTTTTTGTGGCATTCAGGCACCATAAAGCCCTCTCAGTAGCAAATCATGATAATATAACTTCTGGTTCCAGTCTTTAGTCTTCAGCAGGTGAACAGACAGGAGAAGCTTGGGGGGAAATGCTACACAGTAATTGGTAAAATTGTCTGTTTTCAGATGTCAAAACTGGGTATTTCCAAACATTACTCAACTATTTTGAGTTAGGTAGATATTTGTGGCCACATAAATGTGCAAAGAAGGATCTTGGAGTTGAATTAGTGCTGGGTATTTGATATCAATACCCAAATTATACTTTTTTCAATACTATTTTTTTTCTAAATTGTAACCGAAAAAATACAAAAAGCAATAAATATTCTCACACAACATAATTATTTAACAGTCAACAAAAGTAATCTCATTATCATACTGTCACCAGTTCTTGAAACAAACAAACAATGAGCATATTGCTTGTGTTTTTTAAGAACAAGAACAACAGAATTACTTGTACTTAAACTAGAGGTGGGCGATACCGGGAATTTTGGTATCGATCCAATACCAAGTAAATGCAGAGCCAGTATTGCCGATATCGATACTGATACCGATACCGATAAGCTTTATACATGCAAATGATCCAAAAATCCAGGATATAATTTTGCCAAACATTGTAAGTGATAGCAAAATACTTTATCACAATCAACATTTTTTGTTTAGAAACAATGGAACAGTAACAAAACAAAGTTTGCCTTAACATTAGGAAAATATATGTCTTTAAAAAAATAAAATAAAAATTCTACCCTCACTAGACATCTTTTCTAATTCTAGACATCTTTTCTAAAAAAAGGAATTGTCTTTCTTTCAGTGCAGTTCTTTCATTTTTTTTCTTAAATTAACAGAGTGTAAAAAAATATCACTCAACACAAATCTTCTGAGGTAGATTCGTGTCAACTCATGGAGAGCGCTGAGTGGGCGGGGCCAGGCTGAGCCACATGATGCAAGAGACCAGAGAGTAGACTGTGGTGAATCTCGTGTGCAGCAGTCAGTGCGTGCGGCAGAGAAAAAAGCTTGAATATCGATATTGATCAATACCAATACCAGTGTTGGTATCGATATTATCGATATTTGGATCGATCCGCCCACCTCTAACTTAAACTACAAATATTTTTCCATAAGCATACTGCTGGATGCATTTCAGTTTTTTTTTAAGAATTCTTTTTTTTATATTAGCATTAGATTGTAAAATAAATTATATTTTTCAGTGGTGTCAATAACTAAAAATATATTAGAATCATTTTTTTTTTTTTTACGAAACAACAGCGCCAATATTTCATGAAAGGCAGCACAATTAAACCAGAATATATACATGGGAAAACAGCTGAATGGAATCAAAACTTAGGTGAGTCTGATCTGCCAATCTAATCTGGTGCTGATTGGCTGGCTGAGACACATGACTAAGAAGTTCATTCTAGAAACCATTGTGCCACTGGAAAAGTCTGTATCTGCTAATGATAACTGGCACTTACTATTCAGCTTACACTGTATATTTCTCTTGAAATTACTAAGATTTAAAATAATAGCCAGAAGTACACCTTTTTTTAAGTTAAACTCAATTGTAAACTCTAAATTAAGCTAAGTATACGTATGGTAAAGTGTGTACTAAATTTCATCCAATTAGACATAAAATAAGACACAATAATGAGCACATTATATATTTTTCAGCACATTAGACTAGCATGAATTTCTGCAAGCGATGCTAATGCTACAGCACTGGACAGCTGAATACACACGTACAATGTTAACTGGGAATTCTATCAGCTAACAGATGTCCACATGCTGAGGAGTGATGGAGGAATAAAGAGGGACAGATAGAGAGAGAGATAGAGAGAGAGATGGAGTGAACTCATGATCTCCCACTGATAAAATCAACGCATTAATGGTTGCACCACTACTGGGGCCTTGCTTGGTCTGGACAATTTAGAATATGAAAAAAAAAAAAAAATGGCGCTATGAAAAGTGCTTAATATACTTTCATTGTGTAATACTGTAGTAATGAGCAGCCACTTAACTGCTGGCCTGCTATGGCTTAATACATTATTTCTTCTAAGAATAATACTACTTAAGAGTTACACATTTTGATATGACAGCAAAGTTATATAAAGTAAGGCTCTCTAAAAAGTAGCTCCTAAAATATATCCTGGAGGTTCCCTGCCATGCACATTTTTACAATTACACTAGCTCCAGTACAGCTGATTTGCCTAATGAGCTAATTATAAAGCCCTTCCTGAACTCAGAAAGTTTCTGAGAGCAGTAGAAATGCTGAATGTGGGAGGTAGGGTGCCTTCCTGAGATTGACGTTGGAAGTCACTGCTCTAGACTATCACTGTGTGTAAAATGTTTTAGGCATGGTTTCATTAAGGTACTGTAAGTTCCTGTTGAACTAGAACTAGACGATCCTACCCAGTAGGCACTAGATATGTCAATATAAAATATGAGGATTTAAAAAAAAAAGTCATCTTCAAACGTTTTTGCTGGGTTTAAAACTGAAATCTGGTTGTTGGTTGGTGTCAAAATCCAACATTGTACAGATTTTATGTTGTGGTTGAAAAATCACATATTGACCAAAATAAACATTGGTTTGACACCAAGCAACATTAGACAGATGTTTTATTTTGATTACTTGAACGCCATGATGTTAATTTCACTTTGTGTTGACATTAATATTATGAAATTTAATGAAATGTAAACTTTAACCTTGTCAAGGACGGCTTCAGTATCTGCTAACATTTTGGCTCCAGCCATGTTGAGATTGGCTGTTAGCAATGTGGATAACATCCCATCCTTGCTAAAAACTGTTGATAGCATCACGCTATAGATGACATGAGGCATAAAGGGTTGGATTTTGATGGAGGAATACTAGACACTACAAAAAAAAAAAAACATTTGATATTAAAAATTTATATTAAAAAGTTACTTTATTTCAATAAATCACTTCAAAATTGTGAAACTTATATATTATATAGATGTATTACACACAGAGTGATTTATTTTAAGCATATATTTCTTTCATTGAAGACCCAAAAAATCTGTTTCTCAGAAAATGTAGAATATTATATAAGACCCATTTTAACTTTCTGCAGTGTGGGCAGTGTGTCAAGTCCTGCTGAAAAATGAAATCCACATCTCCATAAAAGTTGTCAGTAGTAGAGTCTTTAAACTTGATAAAACACAGTGGATCAACACCAGCAGATGACATGACTCTCCAAACCATCACTGATCATCAGTAAATTTTACATTTTAATTGAAAATCAAGGGAGCAGAGTCTGCAGGAAGAGTGGAGAGACACACAGTCCAAACTGCTTGAGGTCTAGTGTGAAGTTTCCACCAATCAGTGATGGTGGTTTGGAGAGACATGTCATCTGCTGGTGTCATCTGTGTGTAATACATCTATATAATATATGATTTTCACATTTTGAACTGAATTACTGAAATAAAATAACTTTTTGTTTGGTTTAAACCTGAATGTTTCGACATGCACTCTACCATCTTGCATGTGGAGTGTCATGTGGATGGTCACTGTCTTTTCTTTTGGGAAAGGCCTAAGTTTCCACAGAGTGAGATTGAGATGTACAGCCAGATGTGTAGCCAGACAAACACAAAGAAAAAACTTTGCAGCAATTCTCTGCTCAGAATGTCTTTACTCTACTCTATCTTTACAAAATGATTAGCTCATTGCTGCTGCATCAATGTTTAAAACCTTATGCATCACCAGAAGCTGAAGTTACTATTGAATAGACATGTATGGATACTTGTGGTGAATACATGTGGTCATGTGGTGTAAAAAATAAAAAATAAAATAAAATAAATGCTCTAAGCGTTGAAGTTTGAGGTTAAAAGTAAGTTCTGTGCTGAGAGGGTAAAAGTGAAGCAGTGCTTGAATCACACAATGCACTTTCCACCACCCCAGCCTGCAAAACCATCTGCTGCGAGAGAAACAATTTGTTCTTTCTCCCCGCAGTGCAAAACGAGAGCCCAGAATAGATTTATTAATATATAATGCGCCAGACAAGTCCGTTATTTCAACAAACAGGAAACAGAAATGTTCGCTTCCTCGCTGCAAAGGGTCAGCATGATCCCCCTACTGCTCCGATGACTGTCTATCCTTTCTCTTCTTCTGTTTTCCACTCCAGTGATTGTTTCCTTCTGAATCGAAAGCTGGTACCCCAGCAGATAGAAGGAAAAAAAAAAAAACAATGAACACATGCAATTCAAACTGATGGCATTTGGAAAATGAGTTTAGCATGAGATAAATGAGGCCTGTGGAGGCATCATAACCTTGACTCAAATGGCATGGGATGAAAATGATAAATAATAAATGAGCACCCTTTACAGTTCAGACCACGGTCTGGAAGAACATGAGCAATGAGTAACCCAGACCTAAACAGCACTTCTTTCCCTTTTCTCTTTTTTTTTCTACTTTCTGTCTCCTACACTGTCAAATTGAAAATTAACATTAAAAAAAACGTGCAAATAATTTGGAATAAGTATTGTATGTTGTTTTAAACAATGTTGTATGTTGAATGAATGTTTTTGAACAAAAAATTTTATTCGTAACCTAAGACATATGTATTTTTTCTGTGAGATGGGAGGGGCTTAAAAGGGGTTTATAGTGGGGGAAAAAAACAGAAAGAAATTGTGGAGAACGAGAGGGGAGGGAAGAATAAGGGAGGATTTGGGGAAGCAAGGAAGAAGCAGAAGGAAAAGGGAACCTATATATATATATATATATATATATATATATATATATATATATATATATATATATATATATATATATATATACATATATATATATATATATATAAAGCTAAATTTTGGGCTGGATCCCTTTATTTGGTTTTGTACATTCCTTTAGACTATTACCTCTGTGCCTTAATACTGGACATCATTAACACTTTTCTTTTTTCACTCATTGGATTTGTCTTGTTTCTCTACCTTCCTGTTTTACTATTGATTTTGTTTCCTTTTCTCTCGCTCCCTTAATAAAAGAATATACATAAAAAACCTTCAAATTTACAGATTAACATTAGTTATTAGTTTTTTTATTAAGATCAGTTGCTTTTATTTGACACTGCAGATTAAGAAAAAGCAGTGGTGTGCGGTGAGGCCCTTCTAAAACTTCAGAGAATGGGTGACAATAAGTGCATGTAAATAATTACATAATTTTTAATCAGGAAATATATATTATAGTTATTGTAAGTGTAATAAAATAAAAAATAGCAACTAATTCAAAGCATAGGTCTGTGTTTTTCAGTTGCTATAGGACTCTTATCTGACTGACAATGGTTTTAACCAATCAAAGCTTTTTTAAAATGGCCTCTGCCCCCTTGTGTCTGCTCGTGGACCCCTCTCCTGATTTTGAGAAGGGTGTAGAAATGAATCTGTTAGCAAAGTCATAGGACAATCTAACCAATCAGATTCATGATTTTCACTCCGGGGGCAGGGCTATGACTGTCTAACCCCTTCTCAGCACTGTGCTGAAGGGGTACACGTTGATTAGTCGTAAAACAGCACGTGTGCTGGTTTAGTTCAGTAGTTAGCGAACTTTTATGGAATTGCGACTGCAAATCAGACAGATATTGTGTCACATCATATAAAAAGACCCCTTAAAGGCTGTTCTTCTATGTGAAACTAATCCACAGTAATAGGCCGTCTGACTGGTGGGGTTTTTGTGTGTACTTAATGTTTTGGTTGCCCTGGCAGACTATCGTCATACAAATGAAGGATATTTGTTGTATGCCTGTACTTGTAGGAAAATTAAGCATTGATTGTTGAGTCTATTGTATGCTTTTGTGGTTTGTAGCTGTATTTGTGGGCTGTTGATGTTTGTGAAGTTCATTAAATTATTATTAGTTATTGTAATTTTTATCTATGTGCCGCTTGGTAGGGTGGGGGCTGGTGGCGGGGTGGGTTGGGGTTGAGTGGATGGTTTGCAAAAGGGGTATCCACTATATTCACTGCACGCCACTGAGAAAATCCAAACTCGTACACTTTTAAAGACTGAAACAGTACCAGATGCCACTTTTTCCAACTGTGTGATTCTATGTTGTGCCACTGGAGTGGCCACTGCAGCTTTGAGCCAGTAAAAAGGCACTCTTAACAGCAAAGAAAGAGTTAACTTAGGGTTAGCTCTTACAGCCTTTAACTCAGCAGCCTGGCAGTTAACCAGTACATAAGATGCACATAGATATCTAAGAAAAGCTGGCTCATGGGAAATGACTACACAAGGACAGTGAGTGTCACACCAAGGGCCCTATTTTAGTAATCTATAGTGCACCGCTCAATTGCGGATTTTGCTGCTTGATTTAGAGCATGTCGTACAGTATATTTTACTCTTATTTTATTTATGTAAACCTCGCTCTCCCTCAGTATCTCTCTCTCTCTCTCTTTCATTTGCTCAAAGCTTTACACATTACTATTACTTAGTGTTACTATTATGTATCTCAATAGAGGCACACTTCTACCAATGCTACAAGCTGTTTTTCTTGGCTGAGTGCAGAGGTCAAACGCATTACTATTTTTTTTTTCTTTTTTAATGAATGTCTTTCCACAGCCTCACAGGCAGAGAGCCACAGTTCTATTCCCCGAAACATCTTACAGTAATTGGAGTGACTGCATTACTGAAGTGGCACGCTCACACAGTTTTCAATAATACAAATGCGAAAAGAAAAATACAGAAATATACAGCTCCAGAAAAAAATAAAGAGAATAAATTATCTGTGATGGCCAGTGCACTACCCTTTATGAACCTCAGTCAAACCTCAGACATCACTGTTGCACCTTCACAGAGGGGTGACCAGTACTAGAGGGTATACAAAAAGAAAAGTGAAAAAAATGTGATCTCTAAAGAAGGAAATAGGTCTATAAGGAAAGCCACACAAAAAGACAAGAAAAAAGGGGGTCTCAAAAGATGGAAAGAGATCTGAAAAGAAAGCCACTGAGTGGTGCTCAGCCAGTTTTGAGTTTGGTTGTGTTTTAGTTTGGTTTATTTGAACTTAAAAGCTGTCTTTTGTTAGTACAAGCCATTTTGTGGCATTTCCTTTGTTCTGTTTCCTGCCTTTTTTTCACACCTCTTGTGTGGATATTCTAACAACTGAGTGTGCTCTCTCTCTCTCTCTCTCTCTCTCTCTCTCTCTCTCTCTCTCTCTCTCTCTCTGAATGAACATAACCTGGAATCGGATTTATTCCGCTGCGAAAGGAGACCGCATCACACCCGCCCAGTATAAAATGATTCTTCCGCATGCTCAGTGAAAATTACCGATTCTCACCAGAGAAAACCCTAAATCCCCCAAATCCCAAAACTTACGGACATCAGTATTTTGAATCATTCTGGCACAAAATAAGATCAAGATTATTCAATTCAATTTTTCAATTCAGGTCTATAATAATTGGGCTGGCCATGACTGTGTCTTGATCTGGTGGACCTTCATCCACACCTTGATTGAGCAAGCTGTGTAGCATGGAGCATTACCCTGCTGGAAAAACATCCTCAGAGTTGGAGAACATGGCCAAAGCAGGAGGAAAGCATGTTTTCTTCCAGGATAACCTTGGATGTAGCTTGATTCATCCATCCTTCACAATTAAAAACCTCTAGAATATGAAAAAAAGTTAACTGCTTGAATTATTTTTGCACCAGGAGTGACATAAGGTCACCCAAAAGCAGTGTGAAAAACTGGTGGAGAGCATACCAAGAAAACCGATGAAAAACTGTGACGAAAAATAAATCTGGGTTATTCCCCCAAATATTGATTTCCAAACACTTGAAAAGAGTTGAAGTATTGTTGTGTCTAAATGAATATGACAGCACTGCATCTTTTTTGTTATATTGATCTTTTCTCATTTTCTGCAAATATATGAGCTAAATGACAATATCCAATGTCCAGTGTGTGTATGTGTGTGTGCCTACAGACTAAAAGAGTGGGAGAGAGGATATTTGTGGAAACAGTATCATGCTGACAAACTGAGAAGTCACTAATTTATTTATTTTGCCTGACAGGACAATGACTGGATGAATATAATGGGCTTCAGACTCAAGTAAACAAATACATAAATAAATAAACAGCGTTTTGTGGCGTGACTAACTCTATTCTAGCAAAATTTGGACTGGATCTCTCATATTAACATGAGAAAGAACTGAAATGAATGATACTGTGCCAAGGCCTTAAGGAAATGTCATGTAAAGCTACTGGTATTAATCTGGGAAGAAAGCATCTATTTTTTTGATGTGTGTGTGTGTGTGTGTGTGTGCATGTTGTGTGTTTAAATGAGTGTGTTTCTGTTTGTGTGTGTTAGCTTAGACATTTTCAAAGTTCTCCTTGAGGACGTTCTATCTAGGTGTAAAAGGTATTGTGAACAAGGGTCCACACCAAAGGAACCATTCAAAAAAATTGACCTTTTGAACCAATTACAATAAACTGAATCAAACAATTGCCACTCATCAAACAATAGATAAACAAAAAGAACCAGCCTTGTGTAGAAATCAGACTTCCCTTGATGTGAACTTGTGAATCACACAGCAGAATATGCTTGTGATTTCCGTATCTACTGTAACTGTAGATTAACATGTAGGGCCCTATTTTAGTGATCTATTGCGGATCATGCACTTGAATTTGGGGTGTGTCTTTGGTACAGTTCAAAACGCACAAAAGCTATGTATTAATTCTCTTAATTATTTGTTCTGGCTCTGACATCATTTTTTGTTAGCTAAATGCCCCCTACTGGCAGAACAGAGAAAAGCCCAGAAGGCAAGAAACAGAAAGTAGTCATAGCAGAGCATATTGGACTCCATAACCTGAATCTGCTGCTATCCTTTCTGGTCAGCCCATTAAAAGGCATTCCCTATACGTAAGACTAATTTATTAACATCTATCTTTAGTTTAAAGGCATTATTGAGGAGAGTAAACTATGGATGGCATGTATTTATTAGGCTCTTTGTTAGGACTGATGACAGTTACTTTCTGCCTCATGTTTGGCCCACTATAGCCATTTGTTAGGCTAGTAAAGTTTAGTTTTGGTTGTTAAATGCAAAATATCATTGTATAAAAACTGTAGTTGTTGATATATTATATTTTCTTATTACTAATGTACAATTTCTGTATTTTTAGTTTCACACCACCTGTACAATAAACTCCTTTAACATCACTTTGTGATTGTGGGATTGTAAAAGCCTTCAAAAGCAGGTGTGAATCTGACTTTGGCGCATTCGTCCTGTACTAATTCTCTTAATTATTCATGGGTGTGTTTTGGGCATTTGGGTGTCTTTTTAAGAGGCAGGTGCACTCCAACTTTGGCGCATTCGTATCTTAAGGAAATGTCATGTAAAGCTACTGGTATTATTCTATGAAGGAAGCATCTATTTGTTTGTAAAATAGCAATGAGCAATGAGCTATTTGTAAGATAGCAATGAGCATCACAGTGCACAATGCAGAGGGTGTACGATATGGCCCATAGTCATAAACAAAAATAAAGGGTTTGCTAGACAAATTTGTTTTGCTTATTCTGCTGCTTGATGCACATGAAGTGACGTATAGGAAGATGCCGCCCACCCAAGCAATAAGGACAGGATGTGGCAAGATATTTAGTCTGTTCATTAACTAAACTGCAGATTAAAACCAGAACTAATTATTACTAATTATTCTGGACTGGACTTTCAGGTGTAACATCCTTAGCTGTTATAGTTCAGGGTCCAGTTTCCCTAAAGCACCTTATCATTAAGATTATCTTGTCTGGTAGGAATATTGTTCATTATAATGCTATCTTGACTTTTTAGCAATCATCTTTGTGATAAGAAGCTTTCAGAAAACCAAGCCATCATTAGCTGCCCTTGAGTCAGATATACTGTAGATAATTCAAGCTCAATCTTACCTCTACAAGTGGGTGCCAACGAGCGATTGGCTTGCGAGGGTACGTGAGCATCTCATTCCAGTGGTCTCTGCCCAGACTCTCTGCATCGTTACCCACCCGGCTCACACCTATAACCTCGTTGTGACCTACACTGTGAAAGGAGACACTCTTTACTGAACATGAACATGGAATACCGTAAATATACACATTTTTATAATGTCTTAGAGGGTTGCACTGTGTGTAATCTAATCACTCATTAGTTAAACTTATTTTGGAAATTACTTTTGGATTATTAATGACATTAATAAATCTGATATTTCGACCCAGATGTATAACCTCTTATAATCACAGTTTATGATGCATTATAGTCACATGTATTACAGTATTATACTGTAAATATGTATGCACATGTTTATAAAGACTTATAAATGCCTTGGTAACTTTTTACAATAAGGGTCACAATTACCATTATGTTTAAAAAATAATTTGGTGGGATTTTCTATGAATATCCTCTTTATTAGACTCACATATTTAAACATACTCATAACGTATACTACCGTATTTATAAGGCATTATATGCATGATTATACATATTAATAAAATGTATAACCCATCATAGCCATGTTTGTTATGCATTAGACATTGTGATTATAATGCATCATGAGTTGTGTTTATAACATGTTATATGCCAATACCAAGAAATTGCTCATTAATTATACTATAATTTTAGTTATAGTCACTTATAATGTGTTATAACAGGTCTTCGTCTGCTCCAAATAAAGTGACAGACTTTCATTGTATGACTGGATTATTAATGATAGATTTATACTATTTCAACATAAATATTATAAGCACAGCTAATAATGCATTTTAAACATGGTTGAAATGGGTTATGCATTTTTATAAATATTTATAGCCATATTGCTAACGACTTGCATGAATGCCTTATAATATATTATGAATGTGGTTATAGAGTCTAATAGATGTGACATTTATAGAAAGTGTTACCAATAATTGTAATGATCAATGTCTTAACTATAGTTAGTTAGATATATTCTGCTGCAAGTACTGTTGATTAATGTACCCTTACTGTATATTGTTACCAATGCATTTTAATGTATTATGAATATTATGTCTATAAGGCTCTATATAATACATTATAATGTGTTATATTAATATAGTCTTATAGACATGATATTCATCTGAAGTGTATAGCAAAAGGATATAGAGAATGATGAGAGTTGTGGCTCACCGATCGTAATCCATCACAGCTATTAAAAGACTAATTTGATCAATATTCTCTGGAGGGACATCAAATACTATAGCTTCATTATAAACAGGGTTCAGGGTGTTCCTTTTGGTGGACGTTTTCCTCTTTTTTAACCTTCGGCCTTCGCACATTAGAGAAACCTTCACATACGGGTCTGAAAAAAAAAAGGAAAAACAAGAGATACACGATTTTAGTTTGTAAAAAGTTTTTTTGAAATAATTATTTTAAAATGAATGTTCAGTTACAATTTTTATGAATGTCATCTCTTTAAGACTCTATAATCATAGCCATAACAGATTATAATGCATTCATAAGGCATTATTAACATGATTATACATATTTATAAAAATTTTAAGCGTTTATTATGTGTCATAATTTGTGATCATAATGCATTAATAGCTGTGAATTATTCTTGTCTTGAATATAATATTAGTTACAGTCACTTATAATGTATTATAACAGGCCTTTGTGCGCTCCAAGTAAGGTGCCAGACTTTCGTTGTGGGACTAGATAATTAATGATAAATATTTATACTATTTAAACATACATATTATAAGCACTGCCTATAATGTGTTATGATCACAAGTCATAATGCATAATAAGCATGGCTAAAATGGGCTATGCATTTCTATAAAAATGAATAATCAGGTTTAGAATGCCTTATGAATGCATTATTATATGTTATGAATGAGATTATAGAGTCTTATAGTGATGACATTCGTAAAAAGTGTTACAGATTTTTTTTTCTTTTTAAACTAACAAAAAAAAAAAATACCCAAAATGCATCACAGTGCTCACCTGAAGCTCCAGTAATGTCCATGGCTTTCAGGTTGCGTGCTTTTACTACAGTAATAGTCAGTCGACCGGCAGTGGGCAGGTAACAGAGAGAAAACATCAAATCCCCCAGATCCACATTATCCTAAAGAAGAGAAACAGAAATATTACAAAAATGTTATTTTAATTAATTCTCTTGTTGTTCAGGGATTTATGTACAATTTTAATTTACTGCAGAATCACATTAAACCCATTCTATTTATATGCGGTTAAACGTCAGAAACAACCTTTCAGACAAAAAAGAGTAGAGAACAGATAATGAACTGAACCCACTCACTGTCTCTGAGTATATTCCTACACCTCGCTTCGCTCTGAGCATCACTTTCCATTTTTGTAATTAACAGCCACGTTAACACTTGCTCTCAAAATACCAAGTGTGTGAAGCGAGGCAAGGTACTTTTCTTGCACCTATTCATTCGCTTTTTCAACGCTGAATGTGATGCAACTACAACACACAAAGCCTGCTTTATAAATGAGAGCAGAGCAAACGACCAGGTCACAAGTCTAGTCATGGCAACAAAAACAGGCTTCTAATGGTTTATTATAGGCGGTGTAAACCAGAACATACTAGTGTATCTCAAAAAACTAAGAATATCATTTAAAAGTTACTTTATTTCAGCAATTCAGTTCAAAATGTAAAAAAGTTTTTTTTTTTTTTTAGATTGCCATAGTAAGAGTTGACCAGGGACTACAGATGAAAATATGCCTTTATGGCTAACTCTGGCTTATTTACAGTTGTTTTCTATTGATAAATGAGCATTTTCCCTGTCAACTAAATAAATAAATAAATACAAATATATATATATAGATGTGTTACACACAGAGTGATCTATTTTAAGCGTATATTTTATAAGTATTGATGATTATCTCTTACAGCCAATGAAAACCCAAATGACAGTATCTCAGACTTTTATATAAGACCTGGTATTGGTACTTTTGGCAGTGTGGGCAGTGGTCCAAGTCCTGCTGGAAAATAAAATCCAAATCTCCATAAATGTTGAGGTTGGCTGTTAGCATTGTGGATAACCATGCCATCCTTGCCAAACCTGGTTGTAAGCATCACACTATAGATGACATGAGGCATAAAGGGTTGGATTTTTTTTTTTTTGACAAAGGGATATTAATGCATCTCAAAAAAAAAGAAAAGAAAAACTTTGAAAAGTTACTTTATTTTAGTAATTCAGTTTAAAATGTGAAACTCATGTATTATATGGATAGATAATACTACACACAAAGTGATCTGTTTTGAGCATTTATTTCTTTTATTTGTGAACCCAAAAATCTGTGTCTCAGAAAATTAGAATATAAAATAAGAACAATTGGTAGTTTTGGCAGTGTGGCCAGTGTGCCAAATCCTGCTGGAAAATGAAATCTGCATCTGGGAAAACAAAACTGCACTGACTTTAGACTTGATAATAAAACACAGTGGATCAACACCAGCAGATGACACGTCTCTCCAAACCATCACTAAATATCAGTAAATTTTACATTTCATTTGTAAATCAAGGGAGCAGAGTCTGGAGGAAGAGTGGAGAGACACACAGTTCAAACTGCTTGAGGTCTAGTGTGAGGTTTCTACAATCAGTGATGGTTTGGAGAGACATCTTACAAAAATCTTACAGCACTTCATGCTTCCCTCTGCTGACAACTTTTATAGAGATGCAGATTTCATTTTCCAGCAGGACTCATAGAATCTTATCGAAATTACATTTATAGAACCGAATTGACACAATTTTGAGTATGATACAATTCTTAAAGTAGCTTAGCCTAGGTTTCTGTAGATATCAAGCGCACCATACTGCACACAAGAGGAAATCTTTTTTTCAGATGATTGTTGTCCAGTCAAACTGCCGAATGTCTTTTAGACTCTTTTCAAGGACAGAATCTAAAGTCAGAGACTGAAGTTTAGAGAGAGTGTTTGCGTGCAGTTGGGACACTTCTTCGAGCCTCAGGGAACGAGTTGATCCTCTTTGTATCTCTGGTTGCATGTCTAGGCCAGAGACAGTCTATTCTCTTCTGACATTTACCGATAATATCCTAATGCTCCCAGTCCTGAGGTGAAGAAAGTCCCAGGGAGGTAATGGCTGTAAAATGGGGTGAGATTAGAAACTTACACCCTGCTGTTCGTTTGAGGTCACACTCAGCAGGCAGTGACACTTCTTCCACCATTCGTGAGAAGATAAAGGTCACTCTGACGAGGGAGTTCTGTTTAAAACTTGAAACTTTTTGGCTGCAAGTGAAACAAAACTAAATGAATGGATGAATAGCAAAGATTAACTTCATTTTTTTGCCTTATTTGTTTTAATTATTTTACCACATTTTTTATAGCATGTATTGTATTCATTGTACTACTAGCGAATTTAATAACTAATCTGTAATCTGAATGTCTAGTCTTTGTGATGTATCAAGAGCCACAGTATCCAGGGTAATGTCAGCATACCACCAAGAAGGGCCAACCACATCCAACAGGATTAACTGTGGACGCTGTAAGAGGAAGCTGTCTGAAAGGGATGTTCGGGTGCTAACCCGGATTGTATCCAAAAAACTTAAAACCACGGCTGATCAAATCACGGCAGAATTCAATGTGCACCTCAACTCTCCTGTTTCCACCAGAACTGTCTGTCACCACAATAATTTATTGTGGTCTAAAACCAGGTGTTTCAGTTTCATTGTCCAACCCCTGTATATATACTTAATAAGTAGTAATTTTATTACTATATTTTAACAAATGATCAGTAGATGTAAACAAAGCAGTAGTTCATTAGAATTTGAACATTAATAAATGCTCACACATGACACTTATTTATCAACATAGATATTCATATTAAAAAAGTTAGCAAATCATTATCTCATCAGAATTTGAACATTAATAAATCGCTAGTAAATATAAATTTTAAACTGGGCAAATGTTTTTCAATTGTTTTTTCAACAGTTCACATTGCCAATGCATTCATTGGTATTTACAAATGTTTTTTAAGCTCCACTATTTGTTGCTGATAGTTGAAGACAGGTAGATGGCACCATGCTGCTCTTTTAACTTATTTGGCTGAAGACCGAAAGAAAAATTAGGTGAATCCTCTTTATTTTAACTTTAAAAACTACATGACAATTGTAAGGGAGCATGTTTTACATGTTGTTGGACTTTGCTTCTTACAGTCCAAGCCTAAAATTGGTATTTGTTCACAAAATAAAGACACAAGGTGCAAAACTAGACTTGGAAAAGTACATCTGATTATCTCTCTTCTCCTTCTTCTCACGGCATTGTGGAGGTTTGCATTAAATCATCACTGTCAGGCAGGACCGCGGCTATCCGGACCTCAGTGACAGCGTTCTGTTGCTGGAGGCTACAGGGGCCTCTCTAATGATGCTCTCCTAAGGATGGTGAGCTCAGGAAAATATCGATATTTTCTCAGCCTCAAACAATCTTCATGTAGAGGCGGATAAAAATAGATATTTGGTTGTCTGGAAGCCCAGGCCCCTCTGCAGCCCTGCAGTCTCATGGCAGCATTGTGCTTTGATTTGTTTTCATATGCTGAAAGCGAGGGCACAGATTGGTATTTAAACTTCCATTTTTTTTTAGCGAGGGAGGAATTCTCTCTGGAATTAAACACACAAATAATCCAGGTTAAAACATAGTCCCAACTACTAACTTTACTTAAATGTGAAAATGTGAAACGTAGGATTAAGTTGATTGTTTCTTCGGTAACACTTTCTATGAATGTCATCTTTATTAGACGCTAAAACCACATTCGTAACATATTATAATAAATTCATAAGGCATTATAAACATGGCTATACATGTTTATAAAAATGCATAACCCACTATAGCCAAGTTTGTTAAGCATTATGACCTGTGATCATAATACATTATAAGATGTGCTTATAATATCTATGTTAAAACAGTATATATCTATCATTAATAATCTAGTCCTACAATGAAAGTCTGGCACTTTACTTAGAGTTCCCAAAGACCTGTTATAATACATTATAATTGACTATAGTTAATATTATATTCAAAACAAGAATAATTTATGAGTGGTTAAAAATATATTTATAGGATTATTGAGGGTGTGTTTATAAATTGGAAGCTTTTTTTAGTCATGATAAAGTCGGGTCTGAGTTTCTTGGTATTGATGTATAACATGTTATTAACCCAGCTATTAAATAATTATACATTTTTATAAATATGTATAGCCATGTTTATAATGCCTTATGAATGCACTATAATGTGTTATGAGTATGTTTATAGAGTCTTATAGAGATGGGAATTCAAAGAAAGTGTTACCGTTTCTTCATTACAATGATAAAATATCACAAATTGTAATTGATAATGATTAAATTAATAGTTAACATGTATTGTACTGGGTACTATACTTTTATTGTTCAAATAAAGTGGTACTATGTCAATCCATGCGACATGAAACCTTGTCAGAAATGACATTCATATTCAATGCAGAAAACCCCAAAAGCAAAATCCATTAAAGGCTATGTATTTCAGAAGCAAAGATGGGCAGAGAATCTTCAGTTTGTCAACAAATGCATAAAAAGTTAACTGAAATGTTAAAAAAAAACATTTAAAAAATTGATAGTTCTTAGATCATACAGACACAAATCATAATACCATAACATGATTCCAAGAATCGGGAGGAACTGCATAAGAATTTGCATAAGGGCAAGGGCAGAGGTCCAAAGCTTAAAGCCAGTGATCTGCATCAAGAACCTGTGTTCAACAACAGCTGATTAAACCTAGGGTGGCCAGTTTTGGGTTTCTTTTTTTGAATTCATGTCTAATATGTATTTTCTGAACTTCTCTGATATAACAGCTCAATGCTAATTATTCAGGTTAAAGGTGGTTCTTCCTTTAAACAGCTATAACATGTATTTATATCAGGCTACAAACAGGGCTGCTTTATGAATTCATGCAATGCAACTATGTCTTAAAAGCATTTGACACTGTTTTACTCTTATTCAGTGTGGGCATACCTTTTGCTAATATTACTTTTATATTTTGTTACACTTACTTTTTAAGTTAACTGATCATTTATCAGTTTTAAAATCTGTTACATTACATTACATTATATTTGGCAGACGCTTTTGTCCAAAGCGACTTACAATAGTGAAATACAAAAGTAATAGGAATTAAGATAACCCATTTTTAGATAGGGCTTAAAGGAGGTCAAAGGGAAATAATGGGATAGAGGAGTGAAGGAGGGGAAGAAGGAAATGGGGTTAGAAGTAGTTAGTGTGTTAGAGGTGTTAGGTGAGTAAGAACTCTTTGAAGAGCTCTGTCTTCAGGATTTTCTTAAAGATAGTGAGAGATTCTCCTGATCTGGTAGTTGAAGGTAGTTTGTTCCACCATTGGGGAACTCTGTATGAGAACAGTCTGGATTGCTTTGTGTGAATGTTTGGCAAAGCGAGGCGACGTTCATTGGAGGAGCGCAGCGGCCGGGAGGTAGCGTAAGCCTTCAGGAGCGAGTGCAGGTAGGAAGGAGCTGTTCTGTCATCACCTTGTAGGCAATTGTAAGAGTTTTGAATTTGATGCGAGCATCAACTGGTAGCCAATGGAGCTCAATGAGCAGCGGGGTGACATGTGCCCGTTTTGGTTGGTTGAAGACCAGACGTGCTGCTGCATTCTGGATCATTTGGAGTGGTTTTACTACGCAGGCCGGGAGGCCAGTTAGCAGGGCATTGCAGTAGTCGAGGCGTGAGATGACGACTGCTTGTACTGCTTGTACTGTTATTTCACTTGTTTTAGTGCTTTTTAAAACATGTTGAGCCACAGCATAGAGGCTACAAAACTCAAACTATGCAGCCTTTCAACACAGCTTTAACCTAAATATCTAAAATAAAATGTAAATGTAGCCTAAAATACACACTTACCTCCATCACCTCAAAGTCCCTGTGTTATCCTAATTTAACTAACGTTATCTCCATCACCTCAAAGTCCCTGTGTTATCCTAACTGTACTAACGTTACCTCCATCACCTCAAAGTCCCTGTGTTATCCTAACGTTACTAACGTTACCTCCATCACCTCAAAGTCCCTGTGTTATCCTAACTTTACTAACGTTACCTCCATCAGCTCAAAGTCCCTGTGTTATCCTAACTTTACTAATGTTACCTCCATCACCTCAAAGTCCCTGTGTTATCCTAACTTTACTAATGTTACCTCCATCACCTCAAAGTCCCTGTGTTATCCTAACTTTACTAATGTTACCTCCATCACCTCAAAGTCCCTGTGTTATCCTAATGTTACTAACGTTACCTCCATCACCTCAAAGTCCCTGTGTTATCCTAACTTTACTAACGTTACCTCCATCACCTCAAAGTCCCTGTGTTATCCTAACTTTACTAATGTTACCTCCATCACCTCAAAGTCCCTGTGTTATCCTAACTTTACTAATGTTACCTCCATCACCTCAAAGTCCCTGTGTTATCCTAACTTTACTAATGTTACCTCCATCACCTCAAAGTCCCTGTGTTATCCTAACTTTACTAATGTTACCTCCATCACCTCAAAGTCCCTGTGTTATCCTAACTTTACTAACGTTACCTCCATCACCTCAAAGTCCCTGTGTTATCCTAACTTTACTAACGTTACCTCCATCACCTCAAAGTCCCTGTGTTATCCTAACGTTACTAAAGTTACTACCTGTTTATGTGCTACACATTCCTGCTCAGTCGGTCTCTCGCTTCCTCCGTCACAAGCCTGCTCTCCCAGTCTGCTGCTGCTGTCTAGAGGCTGAGGCTAGAAGCTACAGTGAGTTTATTTGCGTGTAACTTCTATGAACAACATCTCTGTTTCTCCAAACTGCCTCTCCTTTAACATACGCGCTCAACACTGAACGTACCACGCAGAGAAAAGGTGTAGAACCGGCGGACACACATGTGCTTTCGCTTGTAAACACTCAGTGGTACACTGGCAGGCCCACGCTTTCTTGTTCACACACACACAATACAAAGTAGATAGATTTGAGGAGAAGGGCGTGGCTAATTTGCGATACAGAGAAACCTGGAATGGAGTGGCATGGAACAGCGTGGCAATTCTAATCACAATGCACTTTACATGTACTTTTTTTGAAGCAGTTGAACAAAATCCCGGACGATTTTGAAAACATTTTTTTATGTCTCAAAAGTAGGACATGTCCGGAAAAAAGAGGACATCTGGTCACCCTAATTAAACCACATGGGCAAGAGATTACTTTGACAAATAATTTATCCAGCACTAAATTCACATTCAAATGCCCCTAAAAACTTTACTGTGCAAACTGAACCCCCATGTTAACCATGTCCAGATGTAGCATTGTCTTCTCTGGGTTCTGACACATCTGGGACGAACCATCACTCACGTGGTCCGACTAATCAGTATTTCATAGATTTCTGGAAGAGGTTTCTGGAGGACTTTCCAGACTGCTGGAACAAATCAGCAACAAACCCAAAAGTCAGGGTCTGCGACAGTATCAGGTTGTGTCAGTGCACTTTTATGTGATGCAGCTTTAACGCAGAAAAACACTTTAATATCTCAAACCAACAAATTACACATTACAATGTCACAGCTGTGGAGAAGAGGATATGGGTAGAGGGCTGGCCAGTGTGGAGAGTTTGTAAGAAAAATGGGGGATATGACAATGTCATATAATGGTAATGGTATAATGCTTTACCATCCCAACTATTTTGGAATATATTCTTACGATAGCAGAAATTGCTATGTGTTCCTTTTTTACACAGTATTATTTGCTAGTTTAAAATGAATGAAAAATGTAAAAAAAAAAGTGTTTAAATGTCTAAAAAATAGGTATACTTATACAAAATAGCTTAAATAAATGGATTTTTAAGTGGTGCAGCCAATTTTATTAGCATGACCAGAATCGCTTGGTCATTTTCCCGCAAACAGTAAATATGTAAGCAATTATTGGTTTGAAATATTGGCCAAATTGCCTGATATAGATGTTTAAAAAAAACAAAAAAAAAAATACATTATCAGGTAATGCTGATTTAACTTCAATATTGTTGGGCATCCCTAAAAAATATTGTAAAAGTATTGTTTCTAGCACTACATAACAGTGCTGGGGATGACACTAAAAAGACCTTTAAACATGTCTTGCCAATTAAAGTAACTGGTACCTAGACCTGTCACAATAATTAAATTATTGACTTATTGTACAATATGTGGACATAAGATCAATAATTTTGCTGGCCATTTTGTTAATTGTAAGCATAGAAAGCCTATTAACATGACTGAGCTGGTAGGTCAATGTTGTGGAGAGTTAAACAAGCTGTTTTATTTATTATAACCTTAATAAATAATAAAAATGGTATTTACAATTGTATAGTTGTATTATTTTCCCATTATATTACCATTATATCTGTCAATGTCAAGGTCTCAAAAGGACTAACATATTTTGGTAACACTTCCTATGAATTCTGCATTCATAATGCACTGTATGATATGCATAATACCTTATAATACTGTAATAAGCCTGTATAATAACTAATAAGTACGACATTTATAACACATTATAAACTACAAGTATAAGGGTTTATAAAGAAATACATAAAATCATCAACATGTAGTTGTACATTGTACAAAGTGTTGTAATGCACTATAACACAGATTTGGTATATTTTGGTATAATGCATTATAATATGCAGCAATGATTTCTCAAATTATTTTTTTTTAAAGTATGTAACACATTCTAAAGCATTATATACAGTCATTAAACGTGAAGTAAATTTTACTATGCCTTATTGTAATGTCTTATAGAGCATTATGAGTGCTCCTTACTGGCTTTAAGTGAAGTGTGTTGTCAAGTGCAGTAACTTCAGTAAGGCATAATGACATTTACTTGATGTTTAAAAGGCATATAAAAAAACTTACTTCAATTAAAGTCTGTAAGGCTTTATAATGTGTTATGCACTTATATACTGTAAAAGCTTAATTTGAGAAATCATAGCTGCATATTATAATGCATTATACCAAAATATACCAAATCTGCGTTACAGTGCATTACAACACTACATTGCACAATGTTCTTATGAACAGATTTTATAAGGCATTATGATCCCTTTCTTTATGAACATTATACTTATACTTGTAGTTTATAATGTGTTATTAATGTCGCTGTAAGTACATATACAGGCTTGTTACAGTCATTATAAGGTATTATGCATGTCATATAGTGCGTTATGAATGCACTCATAATGCATTATGTATACAGGGTTTATAGGAAGTTTTACCCATATTTTTTGTCACAGTAATTCCAAAAACTAAACATTGACAGGCCTACTGGTATTCTAGAAGGCTTTGTTACTTTTTCACCAGAACGTATGATCTCTATCTCTTTGAACGACTTCAAAGGCAGAATTAAAATCCCATGTTTAATTGCACATTTATCTTGATTCGTTCTATCGACTGCGGCGAACAACGGCTCTGTGAAGGTGTCATTAGGAGGGTTTGTTTGTGGTCGTCTGGCTGTTTGTCTGCGCTCTTTAATTGAGTCACTTGATGAATAATGTATTCCGGAGGCTAATTAGATAAAGGTCAGAAGCAGCTGATAAATCATGGATAATAACTGCATATATCATCATCATCATCCTCTCAGCCTCTAGAGCCATCGATTGCTTACAGGTACGGGTCAGCAATCGGTTTTTAATCACTCAAATGATTAAACTTTAACTTCTTCCACCTTGAATGAAGGTGGCCGGAGGCATGATTATATCTTCTGAACTGCAGGGACAGATGCGGTATTGCCGCGGCCCCATATGGTCTGGAGCCATATGCCAGTTTAAGGCCTACTGAGAATGAGAATTTATAACAGTATTTATTCTGTACCATATGAGCACTATGATTGTGCTACGATTGTTATGGAAAATTGTTTTTGATTCATGTCATGGAGGTTGCTATTTGTACCCAACTGCTAGAGCACGCATTAGAGTAGAGGCAAACACTAAACAAGCAATTGTCCTGAATCCACATGAACAGTTTGAGCATTTATAACCAGCATACTCTGCTTTTTGGAATATTTACTCCTTTTAGTGTATTTGTATGATCATTAAAAAGACTTTAGGGCAGAGTTAAAAGTAAAACTCTTCTGCGAGTTGATCTTGTGACTTTTTCAACAGTTAAAACTAAACATCTTGCAAAAAGCACATATTTTCCTATTAGCTCCTGACATAGTGTATTTAAAGAACTATAAGGCTCACTGAATTATAAGGTGCACTATCAAAAAACGTCTATTTTCTGGTCTATTTTCATACATACGGAACTGGACTGGAATATAAGGTGCATTATGTGACACTAGTAAGAAACAGGGGTGTTGCCATTTTTTTCCTTCTAATTAAGGCTGGTGAGACCTGTAAAGCTAAGCTATGTTACGTAAAAAAAAAAAAAACTGTAATTCTTAAAAAAAAGTCAAACTACTGCTGGATGTTAATCTACACAGATTTCTCTCCTGAAAACTGTTTATTTGGGTGAGTAAAGCGCTTCAGTTTATTTGTAGTAAGCTTAGATTTGCAGATTTCCAATAAGCTGGCCAAGGTTAGCAGCTAATGCCACCCTACAGCAGCCTTGAGTGTTCCGGTAAGCCATTTTATGATATTAGGTAGCGGTTTGTCCAGTGTAGCTTGTTTTAACATGGTAAACGTGCAGACTATAATCTGAGATTCTCACCTCTAAACGGCTTAGCACGGTCAGGGGGTAATGCTAATGCTGCTCCAGCAGTGCTAGCTAGGGTTAGAATCAGACTACAGGCCGATAATACTCACCATTAAATGGCAAAAGAGCTAGCACTTAGTCCGGTTAGTGGGTAATGCTAATTCTGCTCCAGCAGTGCTAGCCAGGGTTAGCAGCAGGCTACAGGCCAATAATACTCACTGATAAACAGCGAAAGAGCTAGCGCTTAGCAGTGTTTGCAGCTAATGTTAATACTGCTCCAGCCTCAAGTCTTAGTGCTGGGGAACTAAACGGAATCTTCTGTATAATCCTGCACTTCAGCAGAGTGGGTTTAGTGCTTCTTATAATGTGTAAAATTCATACAAAAAATGCACTGGATTATAAGGTCCACTGACAATTTTTTGGGGAAATTATTTTAAGATTTTAAGTGTGCCTTATAATGCGAAAAAATACAGTAAATTATGTTTCAACAGACCATGGTTAATGTTCCTTGAGTATTCAACTATTGCTAAAGTAAATTAAATGTAAAAACAATAGAATGTGTTGGTAATTTAATCCATGTATTATTTGTTTAATGTTAATACAGGATAAAAGGCTCTTGCCTTCCTTTCATATAGGAAAAATAATCCACCAGAACTACTAAGAACTACTCCAATAAAAACAGCAACTTGCTCTTATGACCTATACCACTGTCACCAAGCAGTCACCTGTTGCAAAAAAAATATAACTGAATGCCCAAAGAAAATCTAACACTGGTGGGCCAAACTACACAACAATGGTAAATGAAGGCTGGAGGAACATGAATATTATACAAATAATCGATACCCTGAGCCAACAGGAAAGAGATTCTTGCTGATAGATTGCATCAATAAATGATAGATAGGCATCACCTTATTTTGAACACTTTTTTGCATTTTTCTCTAACTCTAACACAGTTATCCATCTATAGAAATGTGTTGTGTTTGAGCTTTTATGTTTGCTCTATGATTGTTGCGGTAAATCATTTTTAATTCATGTCAGCACCTAACTGGTATTGCAAATATTGCAGTATACAATGCAAACGTTAATCAAGCAAATGCCTTGAATGCACAAGGACAGTTCATTCACCAATGCACATCACTTTCTCTGTGTGTGTTTGTTTGTTTATGAGTGTGTGTGTGTGTGTGTGTGGTTTCGTTGGATTAGATTGCATTGATCTGTAGTGAAACTGTGGTTCCTGTGAGGATTATTCACAAAAACCAAAGGTGAAAGGTGACTGAAAAGCACTCCAGTTAAACCAATTTGCGCTTCCAATAATCAATCACCGCTGGAGGACAAATTTAAATTAAGTCCACAGAAACCAGTCTAGATATGAGCATTTGGGAAATGCAATAATTCACTTTTCCCACCATTTCCAGCAAAATCCCAGTACACCCAGTCTTATCTACCTGACAGAGCAGCTCCCCTACTACCAACCCAATTCAACCAAGAAGATAGAAAACTCCCACTGGCTTGGGGTTGAAATGAAAGAGAGAGAGAGAGAGAGAGAGAGAGAGAGAGAGAGAGAGAGAGAGAGAGAGAGAGAGAGAGAGAGAGAGAAAGAAAGAATGATAAGGATGTTTGGAAAATTGATGAGGTGATGCACATCATAGAAAAAATGAACAAATGGAACGAAAAAAAAACAGGAAACATTTAATCTATCCAAAAAAGAAAGACAAATGATAGTGGAGGAGAAGAACGGAATGAAATGAAGTAAAATAAAATATTTATTCATGTGATGTAAGGCTGAATCCATCTGTTGGTACAAAACAGAATGCCGAATGTAGTGCATGATTAATCAACAGGAAAAATGAGTGAGGTTCCATGAATGGGAATCGCAGTGTACCTCCACTTTCAATCATGCAGAGCACAAGAAAAAAGGTCAGTACTGGAAAAAAAAAATCAGTAACAGAATTCGGTATGATTCTAGAAAGAACCAAGAAAGGTTTAGAAAGGTTTAAAGACCCATAACAGACCTATATGTTTCTTCTATAACAGAAGAAACATATCACACACACATCACACACATCAGGCTTCCTACTATGGTTCCCTAAAACTGAAGAAGCATTAAAAGAGTTATCAGTGGTTTTCTTTCCTAGTAAAGACATTTGTTAGAGGTAAAAAATACAGGAAAGGGTATTTTTATGTAGAACACTGCTATGCAAAATTAACATTTAATTTGTGTAAACTTGACAGATTAATATTGTAATTTAGCAGTGATTTCAATCACTGTAAATTAATTTACATTTTTTTTCAGTAGAGTTATTTACTTATCGTCTGTAATTTTAACAGGAAAACTCTGGTAACCACAGCTGCCAGCGTTTTCCTGTAAAAACTACAGTTTTTTTTACAGTGTAAATAACCTTTAAGTAGCCTTTTGGTACTGTAAAATGAAAAAAAAAAAAAAAAAAAAAAAAGAACTTTCTGGTTTTAACTAGAACCACTATACACAAGTGGTCTCTACAGATCCAATTAGATTAATCATACATAAAACAAAAGTAAATACTTATTGAGTTATTTGAATTGTTGTGGCTCTACATAAAACTGTTTCCTTTACTTAATAATATTGGAAACAAAAGCGTTTCCACTAGGGCTGTACAATTAATTATATTGTGTTATTAAAAGGTGTCAGGGTGCTCCGGACTGTGAAATGGCTACGCAAAACTCCACTTCCCAGCATGCACTTTCCTTGACTTTCCTGACTCCTCTGATCATGTGATAATATGGCGTTCTCTCTCTCCGAGCTTCCGATTGTTCCCACCTGACCTCCTGTGTATATATACCCCTCTGTTTGCTCTCCTCATTGCTGTATATTCAATCTAGTTTACTAGCTCTTCTGCAATGCATTTCTTTTGTATTTCTGCCTGTAATGGCCTTGCCCAGTTTATTGTTTGTTTAGTTGCTGACCTATTGCTGTGTTTTTTTTACTCTTCTTTTGCCTTCCCCTTTTGCGTGTTGGATTCCCCATGTATGACCCTGGTTTGCTTCACTACTCTCTCTGGTATGTTGTTGATTCTCGCTGCCCAATTTTTGTTGACCTTGCCCGTCCCTCATAACTCTTGTAAGCTTAACCCCTTTGTTAATAAACTTTGTGTAGAGTATCTGCGTGTGTCTACCTTGTTTCTGTAAGATAAACACATTAAAATAATTCCAGTAAAACACTAAATAACCATAAATCTGTGTGCACTCTCCACATGCAGCAACAGAGGGAGCTCTTCACGCTGCAGATTGTGCTCATGTGAGGTAACTAGACTGGACGTAGAGTAAGGCAAAGAGAGGTAGAGGGAAGTAGAAGGAAGTAAAGGTAGAGGTTTACTGCCAACACACACAAAACTACTGCTTATCTTGGGGGAAATGAGCTTAGTCAAACCAAAACCACACAAAAAAGGATATCAGCATATTCCTAGTTTTCACAATTCATTCTTAAACTGGAATGTGAACCACTTCAGCATTAATTTTTTTCAGTCTGTGTCAGTGGATAGTTGGCATTCACAGGGAGGGTTTTTGACTAAGAAGAATCAATCTTTCTCTTGCTTTTTTTTTTTTCTGTGTAGACATGTAATATAGTTATGCATACACTCAAAATGTGAATGTCAATTCAGTAAAGTCATTACTTTAAAACTCTTTGCCAAATATTGCATTCTGCTAACATAACAAGTCAGTGGTCATGATCATTACCACACACAGCACAGTCCACTGGTACCAGAAATACATCTCACTGTGGACAATGCAGTGGGCGGTAACAAAAATGAGTGGCAGTGTTTGGCTAGAATTGTTCTTGTGAACAGACAAGTGACTCAGAAATCCAAAAATCACACCAGCATTCAATGCAAGATCCACAAATGCACAAGTATCCTGCAGGTCAGTGCAGCATTTTGTAGCTTCCATGGGAAATGGCAAAAGTCATTTGTTAAACATGAGACCATTTGATACTGTGATGGTTCTCCTGGTGTAAAACATAGACCAGCAAACAATAAGCCAGATATCCCAGTTTAGTGGAACTTCTACAGCTCCTTTGTTGCTGTTGCTTTGCTGCTAACATTCAATACTATTGATTGCAGACAAGTCAAAGCTACTAATGAAAATTTCCCTGACACCTACACCATTGTAAAAAGCATTTCCTCCTTTTAAAATCAATGGTTAAGTTTATGATTCCTGAAGGAAATGCCCACGGGAAAACCAACGTAATCAACTGCACCTGCAGCTGTGTTTAAAATCATTCCCTAATTTACTCATTTACAATTTACTCTACCCATATCAATCTATAGACTGAATGTGGAAACACGCTGAAACAATATAAAAGAGATTTTCTGAACGATTCTATTTCACTGTGCTGCAGAGTTCACTTTGACCCAGTCTAGCTTTTAGTATTCAGCTGGCAGCGCAAGCTTGAGCTCGGATTTAGAGAAAAGAGGAAGCCTCAGAACAACTGAACACCGTTATAACACAGAATATAGTTAGAATACAAGAATACAAGTACAATAAATGTACGTAAAAGAATTATCGTCTTCCAGCACAGAGGTACTTGGTTCCAGTTCATATCTGGGTAAAGTTTCCATGTTCTATGTGTCTGCTTGGGTTTCTTCCAGGAACACCGAGTTTCTCCCACAGTCCGAAAAAAAAAAAAACATGGAGATCAAGAAAATTGAATATTCTAAATTGCCCAAAAATAAATTGGATACCCTTAAAAACAGATATGGATTGGAACTAGTCGGTTGCGGGTCAAGTCCTCAGTGCTTAATGCAATCCTCTAGGAGGACGGTCGTTTCCGGTTGAGAGTACGCTATGTGTGATTGGCTGCCTCTACTCACCGGTGTGTATTAAGTGTGTGTAGAATGTAATATAACGTAATGTAAGTGTCCTTAAGTGCCTTCAGTGGAACAAAGCGATATATAAGTGTAATTGTAAGTAAGCAAGTTAGTAAAATTATAAGTGTCCGTTATCTGCACGCTACATAAGTGTTGTGTTTTATGAAACTGACATATCAAAATGGGATAGCATGGGATAGCAGTATGTAAATTGATTATGAAGCATCACCTCATAGCATCACAGGATTAGTTTCTCAGGGGGATGTCTGTGAAAAATATTTTACACTTCTACTAAGTGATAAAACTCTTGCTTCCAGACTGCAGTTGAAAAAACAGGAGGACCAGTGAGTTTTTTAGGCTTTCTCAGTCACGTGACATCGCGTTCAGTAGCTCCTCCATTTCCACTCGCTGTTGTGTTTACAAGGATCTCCATGGAAACATACGCCTAAAGTGTAGTTACAGTGCGTAGCAGTGGACAAATAGCTATTTTATTAAACGCAAGTTCACCATGGAGTTCAGCCTGTAATTTTCTCAGAGGACGTCTGAGAAAAACACATCCACAGTATCACATGTACTGGGAATAATACATTACAGAAGGCACTACCACCCAGAGAGGACAGAGTAGTAGTTGTGGTTATGATCGTGACCAGTTGCATCTGCCTAGAATTGTTGGCAAACGGAAAAGAAACTGTAGAGGCATAAATCACATCCACATTTAATGCAGAAGGCCCTTTATGCATATGCCACAGGTCAGTGCAGTGTCCTTTAGCTTCCATGGGACATGACAAAAGTCATGGGACATAGAACTAGTTCTTGTTTCATGACGTTTTGCATGTCACTGTACATAATGAGCTAAAAGAGGAAATCAAATCCCATGGAAAGTTACCAAAAATATTATTTGGGGCAATATTGTAGGATAATCATTTTTAAGGAACTTGCTTTGTATGCAAAGGTTCTGGACCAATTGACCAATTGATTTCCCATGACAAAACAAATGAATGAGAAAATAAATGAATGAAGTTACAGAGGATGCTTTACAAACAACACTCAACACTCAATCCTTTCCACTTCATGTTCAACCAACACCAACTCAATCAACAGACATCTAGGGCATTTAGAGTAACCAAATTATGTAATCTCTATGCTTTTAGACATGTTTCAGTACATGTTTTGGACAATACTTTTGGACACGGTCTTATAGTGCCCAGAATTAGTTCATGCAAACATACGAAGAACATAAAAACTCTACCCAGATAGAGACTTGAACCAGAAACCCCAGCACTGAGAAATGAAAATGGTGACCACACACCCAGTGTCTCACCTAAACCCCATGTAACAAACCTAAAAATCTTGTAGGAACTTTACTTTTTAAGAGTAAACACCATATAGTATCTTATCTTATACAATCTATACAAAACAGACCAATAACCTTTTGATAAAACAAGCAAAGGACTAATACTCACCGAGGACACATAGTAGATGTCCCTGCAAAGCTTGGTCTCCCGTGGAAAGTCTACCAGATCCAGGAAGTTGTCCACCACCACTTGTCCAATGATGTCATGACGTGAAAAACGGTCAAAATCATAAACAGTGAAGTGGAGCTTTCGCGTGGGAAGTTCAGCGTATGCCACAGGGAAGAGGAAGACCTCATCAAACACGGGGTTCAGAGTCTTGCGGTGCACCTTGGTCTGGTGCTTGGTCTTGCGGTCGGGCAGGAGATAGATTTTAACGTAGGGGTCTGAGGTGCCGGAAAAGTCCTTGGCTGGAAGATCTTGGGCACGGTGGATCTTGACGATGAGCTGCTCCAGATCACAGTCATATTTCAGGATGAAATGGAGGCGACCGCACGCGCCACCTCGACCGCCTCGGTTCTCCTCGCCGTCCAGAGAGCGCTGCTTATACAACTCAGGTTTAAGCCTGCCAAGACTCATCCCCGTCAGAGAGTCTTGCCTCTGGAACTGAGCTACCATGAAGTCGGGATTGGACTGGTTCATGTGACGCCGGATAGAACTTTGCCTGTGAACAGACAGAAATAAGAGAAGACTTAACGTCACTTTAGAAGTTAAGATAGACATTTAATAAGAGAAATGCAGAAAGAAATAAGCTTAGATTATACTTTTTGACATGCTTGTGTGTGGCATCTATTAAAAGAAGAAAAATTACAATTATCTGCCAGATATCTGTCACTTCAGGAATAAGTCCAGCCACTTTTCCAAGAACAAACCTCTCATTAAACAGGCTGGCAGGAGGATTTGCTTCAGTCAAAATATAGCAATGAACATAAACAAGCATAAAATACTGCATGGCTATAAATAGTTCAACACTTAGCAATGAAATTACCAAAGTTATATAATAGTCATTTTTGCTTGAAATTATACAGCTCTTAAACAAATTAAGAGACCACTTCAGTTTCTGAATCAGTTTCTCTGATTTTGCTATTTATAGATTTATGTTTGAGTAAAATGAACATTGTTGTTTTATTCTATAAACTGCAGACAACATTTCTCCCAAATTCCAAATAAAATTTGGAGCATTTATTTGCATAAAATGAGCAATGGCTGAAATAGCAAAAAGATGCAGAGATTTTAAACCTCAAATAATGCAAAGAAAACAAGTTAATATTTATAAAGTTCTAAGAGTTCAGAAATCAATATTTGATGGAATAATGCTGGCTTCTAATTACAGTTTTTATGCATCTTGGCATGTTCTCCTCCACCAGTCTTACACACTGCTTTTGGATAACTTTATTCCACTCCTGGTGCAAAACCTCAAGCAATTCAGCTTGGTTTGATCATCCATCTTCTTCTTGATTATATTCCATAATTTTTCAAAGAGGTAAAAACTCATCATTTTAATAATAATAATAATAATAATAATAATAATAAGAAGAAGAAGAAGAAGAAGAAGAAGAAGAAGAAGAAGAAGAATAACCATTTTCAATGAACATACTAAACAAACAAAAAAGAAGACCACAAATGTTAAATAACAAAGTAATTAAATAGAACAGAAAAGGAAAGGGAAAAAGTTATATTCACATTTTTATTTGGCACAAAAAAATAAGAAAGAGAAAAGGAGCTCAATCTTAAAATCCTTGAACCTTGAAACCACAGCAACCCATGCAGGTACCACAGCAACTCACGCAGATTGTTGAAAAAGGCCAGTGAGTATAGAAACATGAAGGTGGTCACAATATTCTGACAGAAATGTTGAAATGTTTCCTTTTTTTTTAATGAGTGCTTCAGCTATATGAGATAAATAAAATCTACCACCTGCCAATCAAAGGAACACCCCCTGCATCTGTATGAGCTTTATATTCACTGAAGCTTCATTGCTGATGCTTCTACGCTCTACTGACCGCCCCACAGCACCCAACCCCACTGACCGGACACAGGTGGACGACGTCTCCGAGTTCTGCCTCTGAATGCGGCTGTTGCCATAGACACCGTTCTCCCGGGCCTTGGACTCCGCCTCCAGGGGAATGTCTGGTGAAGTGTGGCTGATCTTCAGGGCTGCCTCGGGTACCGGCACAGGTGGAGGAGACGCGGGCGCTGGAGGAGAGACCGGCGTGGGCGGCACCGTCGTCTCCTTAACCACCGAGCCTCGCGGATGGTTCCGGCGGTCGAGAGTGGCATCCACTTCTGTGTAGATGGGCTGTGGCTGGAGGGGCGGGGGAGGCGGGTGAGGGTGGGGGTGTGGGTGAGGGTGGGGGTGAGAGTGAGGGTCCGGTTGGCTCTCTTTGGTGCCAGGAGAGGAGAGGCCTCGCTCGCGCCATGGAATCCAGCAGAGCTTCCAGGAGACGAAGAGAGAGACGCCGAACAAGGCCAGGCCACAGGCGGTCACCACCAGCGACAGCAGGCTCACCGATACATCTGCAATATCCAGAGATAAAGATGGGATATTAAGGGAATATTCAGTATGTATTTTATTTAGAAAGCTCATTGAAACAAACAAATTATCTTAAAATTGTGCATTTTTGTGCATTCACTCTTTTGGCCATCAAAACCATCAAAAAAAATATGTTTTTTTTTAAATGTTCTGCATTCTAGAATAATACTAAAGTTATCCAAACTATGTAGACAAACATATAAAATACTTTACTAAACAAAAATGTGTTAAATAAATCAGAATATGTTTTATATTTTAGCATATTTTAGATGACAGTTTTGCACGTCTTGGCATATATATATATATATATATATATATATATATATATATATATATATATATATATATATATATATTATTTTTTTAAGTCAGTTTTATGCAGTAGAGTCACCTGGAATTTAGGCTTTCAGTTAACAGCTGTGCTGAACTCATCAAGAGTTAATTACTTCATTGTTTTATGTCTCTTATTGTGTTTGAGAGCATTAATTGTAAACTTGTGAAGAGGTAGAGTTACAGGTATACAGTGAATAGCTCTATTTGAGTAATGTTTTAATCCATATTAGGGCAAGAACCACTCAACTAAGTAAAGAAAAAAATATTATTTTAAGAAAAGAAGGTCAGTCAATTGTAAACATTTCAAAAACTTTGAAAGTATCCCTAAGTGCAGTCACAAAGACCATCAAACATTATGATGAAACTGGCTCCCTGGGAAAGAAGTAAAGATTGTCCTGTGATGAAAATGTGGTTGCTTATGTTTTGAATTGTTTATGCTGACTTTGTATGGGAGGTAAATCCTCTGAAATGAAAACACTTTTTGAAAACACAAATACCATTTTCCGCTTTCTTTTTTCAAACGCGTGACAATATTATGACAAAATTGAAAACAAAATTTAATCACTTAATTTGCAATTGCAATTTTTCACTTGAACAGAGGTCAGTGACAAAAAATGTAATTAAAATGAAAAAGGATTTTTGCCATTTCATTATTATTACCATGCGGGTATTTCACAGTCAAACCTACAATGAAAAGTTAATTGTGAAAAGAAAAAATAAAAGCTTCACTTTGGCCTTGCCTTTTCTGGATGAACTGCATAATAAATGTCTAAACTAAAATCAAAATGCAATTGTAGTTTTTAAATTATTTTTAATTATCTTTCTTTGCAATAGGCTGCATGTCTGAGAGAATTCAAAAGAAAACACACACAAAAAAAAATCAATATTCAAAGTGAACGAACAATTTGTCCTTTTTTTCTGTGTGGACAGCACTTTAAGTGTAAAAAAAAAAAAAAAAAAAAATGCAACAGAAGATTAGCCTATATGCTGGCAATATACTTTTCATTTATCATTTTGTTTTTTTTATTTTCAACTATACCAGAATGCAAGTACATGTAAATTTACAGTAGGTGTGGCTACAACTATGGACCCCCCCCCCCCCCCCCCCACAAGCAAGGGCAAGGCACTGGCTCGCTGCTAGTGAACAACAGCCTCAGCAAACTGCAGCCACTTCTGTGGTGAGAAATTCTTTCAAAGTAAGTCGCTTATTAGTTATTTCAGCTAGCTAATCAACGAACAATCTCATTTGTACTGTCTCTCTCAGCATTGCCTGCTGTAACCCAGCGGCTTGCCCTCACTTGCGGGAGGTTCTGTAGTTGTAGCCCCTCCTACTGTTAATTTGCATGTATTCATATTAGTGTTTTAATTTCAGTTTTATTTTTTTGCGGGATTTACCTCCCACAATTTTGTCCTGTTTTAAAGACTCAGTTTTAAAGATTTCAGTTATCATAATAGTTTACCAAGAGAGGGTGGACAGCTTAAGCTTTTACCCCAGCTAAGAATAGAGACAATATGAGGACTATTAAGTGAAATTAATATTATTAAAAAATAAATATTGGGCATTATAATTAAAAATAATAAAACAACTTCAAAACTTTAAGAAATTATAGTTAAAAAAATGTCTTATATAAACTTTTAAAATAATAATTTGATGTAACCAAACATGGCAGGACATGACACAAAAAAAACCCACAATAAAAGTAAATTTAAAAATAAATCTTAAAAAATATATATATTTGATACACTATTTATTAAACAACTACGCTGTGGACACAAAATGCATGTTATATTGATATTAACCTATTTGACAATGAAATAAATGTGCTGACTGAAGCCTGGCAATACAGATTACCAATGGAATGTAAAAGGGATTCATGGATTAGTATGATTACGCAATCCCAATTAAACAGAACAGCAAAACAGCAATAATAGTTCTCCAGATGTCTCAGAGAAAATCATTCACAATCCTTGATTACCAGCCAGGAAATTAGGTAAGTACAGCTCTGGGACTGAACGCTGCACAGAAAGTTCACATTCATTTTTCATAATTAACGGCTAATATCTGATTAAAAACGAAATGCCCTCTTTTATGTTCTGATTAGTCATGGCATTTCTGATGAATTCACAGCCAGATTCATCTTTAAAGCTCTGAAGCACTGCGAAGGTGAAGCAAAGGCAAAAAGCCAGGCAAGAGCTTTCTTCCTCCTCAGCCTCCTCAGAAAGCTGGCTCCCATTAGTATGTGTACATCATCGCTCCCGACTTCGCCTGGTGGGAGCCTGCGGGGCCTTTTTCGGTGGGTGCCGGTTGAAAGCTTGGGTCTGTCACTGCACTGATGTGTCTTAACCAACAGCGACTCTAATGAAATCTCTGTGCTTTAATTGCAGGCGGGAGATTTAGTTAATTAGGTCCGAGTCGCACAACACAACCCGCTCTTCCTTAACTTTAAAGAAATACTGACACGTTTAATTAAGATTAGCGAAATGTACTTAATTGCGTGGCTTATCAGATCCGAGATCATAATGCTACGGCTTGTTGTCTTCTTTGCAGGATGGAACAATTAAAATTGAGAAAAAGTATATGCTGGAAATTTGAGGAAGAAGCTCATGCACTTTAAATTTGGGTATTTAATTAATTTGCACTGTAAGAGGGCTAATCAATTGCTACGATTTCACAAATCTGATATGTCCTCTTGCTTGATGTATACATCCTTATACACTTAACATTAAAATAGTAATTACACCAAGAAGGAATCAAAGGACAGAAATGAAACTTGGTGGGTAGTTGTGCCAAAGTGTGATGGTAGCAGGTCATTTTCAGTTTAAAGAATCTGTGAGTGGAGGCACCATAATTAGCGCATGTCTGGTCTGGTGTCCATGCAAGATGCCAGATCACCTTGGTTACATTTGGGGTCCTGGGTTCAAGTCCCTATCTGGGTGGGGTTTCCATGCTCTCCCTGTTCTCCTTTGTTGGTTTCCATCAAGGACTTTAATCCCACAGTCCAAAAACATGGAGATAAGCTAAATTGGATATTCTAAATTGCCCAGAAAATTGGATACCCTAAAAATTGCCTGTATACCCAGATATGGATTTGCACTCTGTGCTGTGGGTCAACTCCTCAGTGCTCAATGCAGTCCTCCAGGTGGACGGTTATTTCCGGTTGAGAGTACGCTGTGCACGATTGGCTGGCGCTTCCCAATGGTGTGTGTTGAGTGTGTGTAGAATGTAATTGTAAGCATCCTTCAGTGCCTTGAGTGGCAGAAAGATGCTAGAAGTAAGCGTAATTGTAAGTAAGTAAGTAAGTAAGTAAATAAATAAGTAATAAGGTCCACAAGGAACTTTATTCCAAAAGGAACCATAAGGAACACTCTGGTGCACTATTCCAACAGAACAATGTTCATCCACATACTGCTCCCATCTCAAGAGCTTGTGTTAAAAGATACAGATATTATTCACCAGATCTATTCCTAGACCTATTAAAAATGTGTGGGATGGTGTTGAGCATGCTATCAACATTATCAACACCCCTACAGCTAAATCTGCAAGAACTGTGTGAGAATATTCAAGCTGCATTGGATGAATTATCACAGGACATCATTAGGAACCTCTACAACTCTGGCATTTTGCACTATACATGCATTACACACTTCTTCTCCAAGTGTAGCTCAATAAGTATTAACAAAAGTTGTCCATATCAGTCTAAAATTGAATCATTTATTGGTCCTGGTCATTTTCTTATTGGTTATCTTCATTCTGGGTGCAATAATTTTAATTACATACAGTTATCAAAACACAGCATTCTTTTTTTTTCTCTGTTTTTTATGGACTTTTACATACAGAAACTGCATCTCAAAGCATGTGGATGAATAACTGAGCCCTTTCACACACATCCAGTCCCACAGTCACGGAGGGAGTGCTGAGAAGATGCGAGAAGTCACGACAAGCACTGTGAATAATTTCTCTCCGTCACCTCCATCAAGCCCCGCAAAAGCAACTCCAAATCTTTGGCAGATACACCAACATAATGAGATGAATTCAGAAGCTTTTAAAGCTTTGAAACTTTCAAAAAGAAAGACCAGTTATGTGATATCATTACTGAGAAAAGATCTGGCCCAGTAATAATAGAAAATACATATACTGTATATACATTTATGTTGCACCTTTTACTGTGTAACTGTGTACCCATAATTTTATTATGATTTAAAATAAAAAAAACAACTCAGGAAAGTTAAAGTTTCAAGGGCGCAATGGAAAAAATCAGAACTGTACAGTAGATCTCCTGCCTGACACAGACTCTTGGGTCCATAATACAGACTTTGCTATTTGGGTTAATGGGCTTTGCATCAACACTACAAGTCCCAGAAGGCATCAGCCAATGTCACATGTCCAGACTTCCAACCATCAGAGTTGCCAGGTGTGCAGTTTTCCCGCCAAATTGGGCTTGATTGAAAATCCAGTCGCAGATAAAAATTCAGGGGTGGTGAGGTATGTCTTTTTTGGGGGGCTACTACTTTTTAAAAATTACCGCGGCCGTCAAAAAAAAAAAAAAAAAAAGGGTGTTGCCTTGGACGTTAGATCAACACAGCGAGCAAATGTAAACAAGTTGAAACTAAAATCTATTTTCCAAGACTGATTACAACAATAAGAACCAGGAGAACATAACGACACAAGGGAGGACAGCATGAAAAGGAGAGAGAGAGAGAAAGAGGGTGAGAGAGAGAGATAGAGAGAGGAAGAGAGAGAGAGAGAGATGACAATGTAACCAGAAATAAATGTTTAAGAAAAGAAAAGAGAGTTCAGGAAGTGCAAGAATAAAAATAAGTAAGTAAAAGTCAGTTTCTTTTTCTTTGCTTATTATGTTACTATGTGGATATAAAACTGGTATAAAATAACTAATAAAACACTAATGTTACAATATTATTTTTAATGACTTTAAAATAAATAGCAATATTGATAATAAATCCTGTATAAACAAAATACACAGTTGTGTATTTTAGGCTGGATATGTTTGTTGGACCTGGCGACCCTGCCAACCATGCCAATCACCAACCATCTTCATTGATTTCTGGTTTGTTTGGACTCTTTTTCTGGCTCTTTTTCTGGCTCAATCTTTCTCTGGTTTTGACTGTTCTCTGTATAATGATTACACAACCTGACCTTGCCTCGTATATATATATATATGAGAGAGAGAGAGAGAGAGAGAGAGAGAGAGAGAGCACAAACTGCAGTAGTATACACAGTACAAGGGGCAAAAAAAAGTACAAAAACTATATATAATAAAATGTCAAAAACAATTATAAAAAAAGACACAAGGAATCACCAATTCTCCTACTTCTGAACATTGGCTCATACATCAACCAACCATACTTCTACCAAACTTGGAAATTAAGCCCTAAATAGACCACCAATGGTCTACCCAACCCAGCAAAAAACAAGTATTTTATCCACAGGGAAATGCACTAATAAATTAACAAACTATAAATAAAATAAACACAGAATAGAACAAAACAAAATACTCAAAATAGTTTTTGAACACATCATAGGCCACAACCCCATAAAATAAACATAGACTAAATAAACTTAAAAAAATAATTAAAACCTAATGAACCCCAAATAACCCCCTTCTATATGTTATGGCCCAAAATGAGAATGCTTCATTTTGCACAGGCACTATTTAAGGGCAGCCAAAACTGGTTTTGGGCCTTTTGCCAAACCAGGAAGGGAAAAAGGAGTACAGTTGAATATGTAAGTATAATCTTAATTTACCGTACCTGCAGCTAGTGATGGGTCTGACGACCCTGAAACCTCGACACATGCGCCGAGCTGTCAAGGCGAAACCCCGTGTCGGTGCGCGTATCAAGTTAAGGAAAACCACGTGACCGATACACTCCCTGTATCGTTTGGTAGCGATGGGTCTGACGACACTGAAACTTCAGCGCATGCACCGAGCAAACAAGGCGAACCCCTGTGTCAGACCGCGTATCATTTTAAGGAAAACCACGTGACCGATGCATTTCTTCGCGCAGTTGCTTGCAATGACTTTCTTAGTCCAGCAGATGTCGCCATTAAGTGATACAGCAACACAGTTTCAACACAGTGTCGATACAGTTTGGGAAATGTGCCACACACCCAATGAGGCTTCATCTGCCCATCACTACCTGCAGCTATTAAAAAAAAGAAAATGTATAGCTCAGTAACATACTTTAACTGTAAAATGTGATGTATGTTCTAGGCTAGCAAACTGTTCAACTTCTAAAGGGGGAAAAATTAGCATTAAGTGAGAAAATGGCTTGGTAAAAGTGTAAGAACTGAGCAAGTAGTGCAGGGACAGAACTGGAATGGAAACTAATTTGTTGGAACCAGTGAAAACATATAAAAATAATAATAATAAATAAGTAGTAATTTGTAATGATGTTTTTAGAAGCCTTTTATAAATGTGTATGGCTTTTTTTTGTATGGATTGTTTTTTTTTTACATGTAAACAAACAAATGTATTTCGAAGCATTTTAAAAATGTGTATGGCTTTTTTAGTGTGTATTGTTTTTATGCATATAAACAAACAAACATAGAACAAAGAAAACATATAAATTAACCAGAGTTGGAAAAAGTACTGAACAATTGTAATTAATTAAAATTACCTTTACTTTGCTAAAAAGTATAAGTAAAAGTACCCATCTAAAAATCTACTAGAGTAAAAGTAAAAAATACTCAATTTAAAATGTACTTTGAATAAAAGTTACATAGTTACTTTTACTCATTTGATGTAAAAAAAAAGTACAACAAATCATAAATTAAATAATTATTAAATTAAATAATTTTGACCTTTCAGGCAGTATTTGTTCAGACCACCCCATTAAACATTTTCAAGAACAAGTGGCATAGGTTTCTATGATCCATTTTGTTTCTTTACTGTTAAAAAGTTAAGAAGTTAAGGTCATATAGGTGACTATAAACCTTATTTTTTATAGTTTTACAGTTCATTATTATTTTTTACTTGCCATTGCTATGCTTTAACTGCTATTTACATGTTTATTTTTAATCATCCAAGCAGGTTGTTTAATGTTCCCAATAAAAACTTGAGGAATTATCATGGAAAACATGAAAACATACAAAAAACTGTTGTTCGGCGCATGTGCAGTGCCATAAAGAAGCACATATCGATGGGTAGCATAACTCGACAGAACACCGGTTCCCCCAAGCCGTGCACACAGATCCCAGCCTGCACAGCTATTTTACACAGCGTCTCTCCCACTAACCGTAGTAAACATTGCTGGGAAAAACTGCCATAGAGAACAAAACTAATTTTTTTATTATTCAGACAATTTGTTTTTTTTGTCCCCAGCTATTTTTTTTTTACTCAGTAACAGTGAGGTTTCCAATGTAGAAGTAAATTACTTGTGTCAAAATATACTTGAGTAAAAGTAAAATTACTTATTTTAAAAACTATTTTAAAAATAACAGATTACTCATAAAATTTATTCAATTACAGTAATGTAAGTAAATGTAATTAGTTACTTTCCACCTCTGAAATTAAAATCAAATATTTAGTTTTAAAAATTAAGCTGCTTTCTTTTTTTTTTTTTTTTGGTCTTTTAAGCAAACTTGCAGTGCTCAATCTAAAAAAAAAATGATGTGAAAGGTACAGACTGTCCATAATGTATGATGGTGCCAAATCCATTTAGGGCCTTAAAAACAGTAACAGTACTTTCCAAATCAATCATATGAGAAACTGGAAGCCAGTGTAATGATGCCAGAACTGGAGTTATTTGTTCTTCTATGTGTTGCTATTATCATTCTGACCGAAGCATTTTTCTTTAGAAGGCCAGTAGGCCAAGATCCATGTAACAGGAGTGACATAACAGCATATAAATGTCAGACTATCAGGTTGCATTGTTGAGGCATAGATTCTAGCCTTAAAACAGTTCCAATTGTTATAATAATTGTTTGTTTAGAAAGTGTTTTATATTGTTAAACACTGGCAATTATATTAGAGTAGACAAAAGTCATAATAAACTGTTATTGTTCTTGGTCTATTTTAGTTTAATGAGTGTGAAGCATAGCCTTATTGTTAGTTTTGCTTTAGGCTAAATGTTTTAGAAAAAGTAAAATTGTTCAGAAAGTATTTTTTTTTTTTTTAGACATTGTTAATTATATTAGAGAAGATGGGGAAATTGTTTTTTTTTTTTATAAACATTGCTCTTAAATAATAGGTCTATGCTTCTTCAGTGTTGCAATGTTAAAAAAAAAATGTGTATTTGAAGAGCCTGAAAATTATTTTAAAAAGCTCACTTTTAATGCTCAGCTAAATAAAAAAAGGGCAAAAGCTACTTTAAAAACATCTAAACATTTATGCAGAATTCCCTTGCTGTATCCCACTAAAACCAGCAGGCTGGCCATTTCATCACACAGCATGAGGTCTTAGATACTCTGTTAGGAGTCCACACACTCGCATCTCAGCGCTATGGAAATAAGCACCTTGGGGCTTCATTAACTGAGGAAGTGGGAGTGTGTGTGTGTGACACATATGTACATCGATCAGCCATAACATTAAAACTACCCGCCTAATGTAATGTGAATCTCCCTTGGGTCATCAAAACAGCTCTGACCTGCAGAGAAATGCGCTCTATATGACCTCTGATGGTTTTCTGCCTTATCTAGCACCAAGGCTAACAGTTAATCCTCCTCCATGATTATCAAGCTTCCATGAGCTTTGGCCACCCGTTTGGCCAGCTCTTTTGGTACTCACCACTGCATTCTGGGAACAACCTACAAAAGTATTTGTTCACCAGTCCCAATCACTGAACTCAGCTTCCAATTACTTCCATATCCAAACATGTAGAAATCCAGTCGTGAAAGTGTATCACTACAAAATATTCCACAGCCTACTAACTGTTCAAGATATTATAATGCATTGGGGTTGGCGGATGCTAAGAAGAAAAGTGTGCCTAGTCCTGCTGGAAAATGAAATCTGCCTCTCCATACAAGTTGTCAGCAGAGGGAAGCAGGAAGTGCTGTAAGATTTTGTGGGAAAACAAAATTGCACTGACTTTAGACTTATTAATAAAACATAGTGGATCAACACCAGCAGATGACATGTCTCTCCAAACCATCACTGATCATCAGTAAATTTTACAATTTATTTGGAAATCGAGGGATCAGGGTCTGGAGGAAGAGTGGAGAGACACACAGTCCAAACTGCTTGAGGTTTAGTGTGAAGTTTCTACAATCAGTGATAGTTTGGAGAGACATGTCATCTGCTGATATTGGTCCACTGTGTTTTATCAAGTTTTATGGAGATTTCATTTTCCAGCAGGATTTGGCACACTGCCCACACTGCTAAAAGTACCAGTTGGTCTTATACAATATTCTAGTAAGTCATAATTATGAACAACCAAAGAAACTATGCCTAAAATAGATCACTCTGTGTGAGAATTACTGAAATAAAGTAACTTTTCAATGATATTATACTTTTTTGATATGCACCTATACATCAATTTGTTTGCTAGTGTGAAGGTAGATGGTTTGGTTGCACTTTTTAAAAATAATTATCAACAGAAGATCTGGTGGACCACTAAGGGTTGAGGTCAAAATTATTATATTTAGGCTCTTAGGGGCAGCTTTTCAGACAGATATTTAGTCTTGTCTTGTACTACACAGCAGTTTGAGTAGAGATTTTCCAATATAGTATATGACTAGGCATAATGCCTGACTTGGAAACTGAGTGTAAAGGTTTAGGTTTTGAGTTGAAGGATTATGTCTACATTTAGGCTTACATTATTTAGGTGATCATCTACTAAGCTTCTATAGAGGACCAACCAAACCAGAATTACTGCATTCCTTTCAGTAGAAATGCATTTTTAAAACATAATTCTTAACATTTTTTTCAGGTTTCCAACCAATTTTAAAAATGAAATATTGCAAGTTAAAATATTAAAAAGAAATATTAGCGCCTTCTCATTGTGTTATTTTTTTTCTCCAATGTCACCAGCAGATGAAATGGCTCTCCAAACCAATAAATTTTGCATTTTATTTGTAAATCAAGGGATCAGAGTCTGGAGGAAGAGTGGAGAGACACACAGTCCAAGCTGCTTGAGGTCTAGTGTGAAGTTTCCACAATCAGTGATGGTTTGGAGAGTCATGCATTTTTAACAGAATTCTTAACATTTTTCTCAGTTTTCCAACCAATTTAAAAAGGAAATATTGCAAGTTAAAATATTAAAAAGAAATAAAAAATATTAGCATCTTCTCATTGTGTCAAATCCTTTTCAGCAATAAATATATTAGACAAAATAGAGTCCGTCCGCTTAGCTCCATCAATACCACCGTCCAAAAGAGCACTCAAGCCTTCCTTCTATCTCTCTCCTAACACATTTCTCACTAATGTTCACATGTTCCTGACCTCTCTAATTAGGTGGGTCAGCTGTATTAAATTAGAATTAGAATTAAACTCTGCAAAGTGACTGCATCTCTCCAGCACAGCCATGATCTAAAACCATCTAAAGCTGGGAGGCTTTGTACTGCACTCTTTTCCATAAAAGTGAACACTTTAGTTTAAAGACTTCCTTTTGTGCTGCATCTTGAGTCAGAATACTGTAATCAAAGCTGCTGCAGCAGAAGAGCAGAAGGTCAAGAGCATTAACTAGAGCATTACGCTGCATGACAATTCTGTGCTGATTTTGTTGGTAAGAATTGGAAGTTCTGAAGCAGCTACAACCAGAATGAAAAGTGAAATCTTAAGCTTTGTTCTGATTTATCTGAATAAGCTGCAAGTATTACATAGCTAGATAATCTTACTATTTTTGTGTGGATAAAAATTAAATATTCTGTGAATCTGAGTAGTTTGTGTTCAAACTTGATTCAGAATATCTTAATTTAACCACAGAGAAACTTATTGTAAACTTAGATGATTAAGATGTATTAAATAAAGGTTATTAATTGACTTTAGACTTCAAGTTATTCAGAAAAAAACTGTATAGATATGTCATATTTCATATTAATTCACATGGTGATGGTTTGGAGAGTCATGTCATCTGCTGGTGTTGATCCATTGTGTTTTATCAAGTCTAAAGTCAGTGCAGTGTTTTCCTGGAAAACTTTACAGCAATTTGATTCAAATGATCTAAAACAGTGTTTCTCAACCAGGGTGCCGCGGCACCCTGGGGTGCCGTCTGGCTTCATCGGGGGTGCCGTCAAAATATTGCGCCTCACGTGCTTATTTCCTTTCCAGAGTCAGCTCGTGTCGGGGTGTGTCCCAAATCACAGGCAGCATACTCTGAAGGATGCGACCCACAGAGGCGGTGTATTACTGCGCAGCTGTGACGCAATCTGTCTTCGAATACAGCCTCTGAAGGATGCAGCCCCTAAATTGGGACACACTGTAAAGTTTTTGTCCCCCCACGCGATGCACGCGCTATTTTATTTCATATTCCGCCAGCAACACCCCTCGTTCTCACCTGAAGTACTGCGCCAGCCGCCCCCCCCCCCCCCCCCCGTCCGTCCGTAAACTGGGGTGCCTTGACATCTCGCATATATTTAAAGGGTGCCGTGATAGAAAAAAGGTTGAGAAACGCTGATCTAAAACACTGATTTTTTTTTTTTTTTTACTGGCTGTAAGCCAAAAACAATAAAAGAAAGTATTGCTTATAATAGATCACTCTGATCTGTGTAGTACATCTATATAATATGAGTTTCACATTTTCAACTGAATTACTGAAATAAATTATTTTTACATTTTTTTGCTGGCAATTTTAATGAAGATGCGGATTTCGTTTTCCAGCAGGACTTGGTCAAAAGTATCAATTGGTCTATTATATAATATTCAATTTTTTTGAGATACTGGTTTTTGGGTTTTCATTGGCTGTAAGCCATTATCAACAATTAAATACATAAATGCTTAAAATAGATCACTCTGGCTAATGCATCTATATAATATGTATAATATATAAAATTACATTTTGAACTGAATTACTAAAATAAAGTAACTTTTCAATGATATTCTATTTTTTGATTATGCACTAGACAAGGGGAAAGGTGGCCCAGTATGCAAATAAATAAATAAATAAATAAATAAATAAAATTATAATAATTATAATAGTTAGTTAATATCCCAGGAGACAATGGGAAAGGTGTTTTACTCATCAATGTTGCAATACCAAAACACAAAATAAGGCACATACTGTAGGTCCTCATATATTATTGTAAGAACTCAAGTCACTGCAATTACTGTGAATTAACTGTATCAATTATCCTTAAAAATATACCAAAATATGGCAAATAGTTGATCTTACACAAAATAAGAGTAATTTTTCAAATTAGCAAGAACTGCGACCTGCTTTCCGACCTTTAGTTCTAACAGTTCTACAAGGACTACTGGTTCATTCTTTACAAACTAACATACAGAGACACTGGCAGAAGCTGGAAAGAGATCCGAATGTGTCTGTGAAAGCCAGAAAACGAGAAAGAGAAACTAATCCGCCTGAAACATTTATTACACTCTACAACTGTAGGGGGAGCCCACGAGCACAAAATCTCCATCCTACCTAGTGGAGTCTTAGGTGATTCAGAATTGATGTAGTATTTAAGTGAACTTAATTAATTCAGTAAGTTGTGTATGGGTACAATATTTGATAATTTAGTGTTTAAGTATTAATAACTCATTAACATATATAAAATGTATTACATCAGAAACTGAATTGTGAGTAAAAGATCTATTCACCTACAGGCTGAAAAATCAAAGCTGCATTACATAATATTACATAGCAATTAATATTTTAAATGCTACTTTTAGCCCAGAATGATTATTAACTATTAATCATTCACACTGTATTACTTAATACAATTATATCAGTAATAATTATTTATCTCAGGTCTGTGCACTCTCAGGGTTTTATTAATACCTTCACTATGTGGTTGATACGTTATTGATCACGTCTAAAAATCTCATCTATGATGTTTCAGTAATGTTAAAAAAAAAATCTGTGTGAACTCCAGACACAGCTCCAGCACAGTGTCCACAGTGTTTCCATGGCAGTAACATAAATGTGCTAATTAAAGCTGAACTGGTGGAAAATTACTGTTTTGTTCTCTGACCTGCTTTTATCACACTGATTATTTAATTGCACGGTAGACTGCCATAGTGTTCTATAGTGGGTTCTCCAGCAGAGCGAGGTCAGTTATAGATAAAGACTCAGCAGTGCAGCCTGCAGTAACTGGTGTGTCCACCTGCATGAAAGAAAGAGGAAAAGCCAGCGTACTTTACCTAAAAAAATCTATATATATATATATATATATATATATATATATATATATATATATATATATATATATATATATATATATATATAAATTAAACATTTGTCCTCCACAATCTTCTGATCTAAACCTGATGAACTGAGATGGTGATTTGAGGTGATTTGGGATGAGCTGGAGCTTCACAGCATGAAGGAAAAGCAGCTATAACTGCAGCAACTATTGTTCAGCACCTCCAGAAACTCCTTCAAGATGCTGAAAAAACTAATCCAGGTGACGCTCCCTCATGAAGAGACTGAGATTAAAATACCAAGAGTGTGCAGATCTGTCCTCAAAGATACATGTGCTACTAAGAAGAATCTTAAGTATGCTACCAACAATCCTTACCACAAGATTTGCAGGAATCATGTGTATATTCAAGCTGCAACGGCTGGATCTGAATGTGTCTCTCATACTCTTACTTTCTCTGTAACTCTCTCTTTCTTTCTTTCTCTCACTCTCTTTTATAGGTAAAAAAGAGATCAATATAAAGCGCAGATATGGTTTATATTGATTTAGCTGCCTGTCTGGTAGTTCTCACATGATCTAAAATCAAATAAATCAAATAAAGAAGAAAGCATCCCAAATCCAATATTTTTCATCATGTGTGACAGACATGGTGAGCTGTGGTATGTGTAGCTGTTTAAAGGTAAAAAAAACAAATCTGACATTTTCTATTCCAGTTTGGGCCACATGTATTTGTAATACTGAAATCTGATACATATCCAATCCACTGTGACTCAAAATTTTACAACCAGACTCCAAGTGTCTCATAGACTGCTGACAGATTCTCACTGAAGGCATCAAAACTACTAACTACTAAGAAGTTTCAAAAGAAGGAAAATATAGAATGATAAAGATAAAATATGTAGATGTAAACAGTGGATAGTAAATAAAAAAGCTTGTAGAGCAGAAAAGGGATAAAAAATAAAAATGGGGCATCTAGGAGAGTCTGCATAGATGTGGGTATGTCCCTTGGAGTGACCGGAGTGACTGGAATGAAAAAGTGCCACAGAGTGGACCAGCCAAAAAAATGAATGCAGTAAGAGTGCAGATCAAGATAGAGTCCAGCATTTCTAACTAGGCTATATATTTTATTCAGCTTTACTTAATTTATTTTTGCTGAATCAATCCTTTCTTTTAGTAACCTTTAGTTAATTTCTGCATACAATATTACCTAATTACAATGACTTAATTTATACAATATTACTCAAATAATTTATGACACAATATATTATAATAATTCCTGAAATTGAAATTGATTCAGCACAAATCAATGAAGTAAAGTTTACTAAAAGAAAGGATTGACTGAAGTTCAGTTCTCTTATTTACTCTATGTAACATTTAAGTCTTGAAACCGAGATGAAGTTACTTACATTTATCTGAAATTAAATCAACTTGAAAGAAGCAAATGCAAAAAAAAAAAAAAATAAGTTTAGCCTGAGGGGCTCTACTAAAATGTTTTTTTAAAACATGGCAACCTTTTATTACCTTTTTTAAGACTCTTACTGACCTAACAATTGAGGGGGAGGAGGGTTAATTCTTTTTTTCTTTCTTTCTTTTTATTATTATTATTATTATTATTATTATTATTATTATTATTATTATTATTATTATTATTATTGTATATTTATTATTATTATTATTATTATTATTATTATTATTATTATTATTATTATTATTATTATTATTATTATTATTATTATTATTATTGTATATTTATTATTATTATTATTATTATTATTATTATTATTATTATTATTATTATTATTATTTATTTATGTAATTTTCTTTTCTTTTTGGGATTTACTTTGATAAATATGAAAACGGATGACTTCTGTACAAATATTTTGACTGTATGCTGGTCAGCTTTTTCCTTGAAGTCATCAATAAAAATCATTTGGGGGAAGAAAAAAAAAGGAGCAAATTCAGAAATACTTTTTTAAAGTAAATTTTACTTATCATTTTTTTAGTGCATATTATATGTTGATTATACTGATTAAGGCAAGCAGAAAAAAAGTTTTACATTTAACAATTTTTCTTAGATCTTCAAACTTTAAAAAAGGTCAATTTGACCCATAATATAACAGGAGGGTTAAGAATGGAAAATACTTATTGATTTTATTTTTACTTTATTTTAAGAATACTTTTAAGCACTTTTTTTTATGAGCTCGGTCCAACCAGGCCTGTGAAAAGTGGTGGGAAATGTCAGCCCAGGCATCGGGTCGGGTTCAGGCAGAGAGTCTAAACTCTAAGCTGCATTTCTTCAGGAATCTCCAACACTGTAAATTCTCAAATAATACAAATCATTCCAAATCATCTGAGAGCAACGGTATATGTGCTGTATGTTTAATAACGATGTGATACTTTAAACTGAACTACAATCAGGTGACATTCGTGCTGAATTCTTACTGAGACTTTCGGTATAGAGTGGATCTGCTGTCACACCATCAGTGCGTTTAACAGGCCGAGTGGTATCTCCACATATGCATGCCAAATTACTACTGCCACTCAGAAAAAAACTCCATCTGTGAGTCACAGTGATCGTAGCAATTGCCTTTATTACTATTCTCCACCTCTCCCCGCTTTGATGATGTGGGATCCAATCGGAGAGAGATGACACGCCTCAGCTGCGAGTCTTTATTAAAGCAAGGCTCTGGGACTCCTCGAGAAAATAGTCCATTGTGTTTCATTGAACTGACGCTGCCAGCCATGAGCAGCTGTCAATACGACCTGAGTGTGTGTGTGTATGCCTGAGTGATGGAGAGAGTGAGTGAGCGGGGGAGCGAGCGAGTGAGAGAGTGATGACTGGAATAGAGAGATAGAGAGAAAGAGAGAAAGAGAAAGAGAGAGAGAGAGAGAGTGCATATACATTGCATAGCTGGCAATCAGCCAAACGTCACTTGAGACTTGATCCGTCTGCTTCAAAGTCTGCTTTTGCAGTCTGCTTTTTAATTCTTGTGACCATTTATTATATTCATTAACCATCAGACTACACTGAATACACTCGTATTTTCACTTTCACTTACAGTACAGGCCAAAAGTTTAAACACACCTTCTCTTTTTCAATGCGTTTTCTTTATTTTCATGACTATTTACACTGTAGATTCTCACTGAATGCATCAAAACTATGAATGAACACATGTGGAGTTTTATGTACTTAACAAAAAAAAATGTATATTTTAGTTTCTTCAAAATTGCCACCCTTTGCTCTGATTACTGCTTTGCACACTCTTGGCATCATTCTCTCAATGAGCTTCAAGAGGTGCTCACCTGAAATGGTTTTCCAACAGTCTTGAAGGAAGGAGTTCCCAGAGGTGTTTATTAACACTTGTTGCCCCTTTGCCTTCTTCACTCTGTGGTCCAGCTCACCCCAAACCGTCTGGATTGGGTTCAGGTCTGGTGACTGTGGAGGCCAGCTCATTTTTTTTTTGTTAAGTACATAAAACTCCACATGTGTTCATTCATAGTTTTGATGCCTTCAGTGAGAATCTACAATGTAAATAGTCATGACAATAAAGAAAACGCATTGAAAAAGAGAAGGTGTGTCCAAACTTTTGGCCTGTACTGTATTTCCTTTTATGCTTGAATTTTGTTCATCTTGGGCGATGACCTCTGTCTTGAAGGGGTGGGGTTATTCCAAGAAGATAGGGTGTACAGGGAAATCTTGGAGTTGTTTGAAGAGTTTGATATTTAAAATAAAACAAATATATGGCTTCAAACACTGTTGTAAGGCAGGTAACCATTATATAAAGAATAACTGAATAATGAAGGGATGATTGACTTGGTGGGCAGGACTTCACTCTGATGTTAAGTGTGGAGGAGGGCCAGGAGCCAATAGGATTTTTTTTTTTTTTTCATCTGATGTACTAAGATATGTTTGATATCATATTTTATGAATAAGGCACACCAGAACATAAGGTGACATATTTCTCTTCTAATTCAGCAGGTCTCGCCATTGGGAGTAAACAAATTCTTTAAAAAATGAATGTATTTCTTAAGAATTTGAAAATATAAAAAAAAAGGAAAAAAAAATCCTTCAATGTCTAACAAGCGCTGTATGTTTATCTACACAGATTTTTATCCTTAAAATCGGTTATTTGGGTGATTAAAATGCTTTGGTTTTTTACCATATTTTAGATTTCCAGTATTACAGTGTGGTTAGCAGCAATGCTAGCCGTGGTTAGCAGTGCTTAGCGCTACACTGAGGAACCCTGAGTGTTTCGGGAACCCAGGGTGATATAAGCTAATGGTTCATACATTTACATTTAAATTTAAGGTATTTAGCAGACGCCCTTATCCAGAGCGACTTACAACAGTGCTTCGATGTTACTTCAAATATCCAGAGCTACTCTTTGAAAACTCTTTGAAAACTCTTTGAAAAGATGTGTCTTCAGTCGACGTTTGAAGACCGCGAGTGACTCTGCTGTTCTGGCAACCAGTGGAAGTTCATTCCACCACCTTGGTCCTGCAGCACAGAGAAGAGTCTGGATGTCTGTTTTCTGTGTGTTTTGAGGGATGGAGGTTCGAGCCGAGCCGCACTGGAAGCTCTAAGAGCTCTCGGTTGGTGCAGATCTGGCTTTGACCATTGCCATCAAGTATGAAGGAGCTGGTCCGTTTTTTGCCTTGTAGGCCAGAGTTAGGATTTTGAATCGGATGCGGGCGGAAACAGGAAGCCAGTGGAGGGAACGCAGCAAAGGAGTCACATAACTTCGGAAGATTGAAGACGAGTCGTGCTGCCACATTCTGAATTAGTTGTAGTGGTTTGGTGGCTCGCAGTGGAAGACCAGCCAGTAGAGTGTTGCAGTAGTCAAGTCTTGAGATGACAAGAGACTGCACAAGCAGTCCCACATATATTGTTTAACACTGTAAATACTCAGACTACAGTCCAATATACTCACCTCTGAACTGGGAAAGAGCTAGCGCTGTGGTCAGAGGCTTGCGCTAATACCGCTCCAGCCTTAGAGCTGGAGAAACTTCACTAAAACTCCTTTATAACGCTGTACTTCAGTGGAGTGGCTTTACTGCTCCTTAATACCTGACTGGTAAAATTCATACATAAGGCGCACTGTCGATTTTTTATAAAAAGTAAAGGATTTTAAATGTGCCTTATAATACGAAAAATACAACAAATATTACCTTACTAAGTTTGTCTTAGCTCCTTTGGCTCAAACATAGTTCACAGGAGTAAATTCTCAGATAACTTTTTTAAATATAACCTCATGTTTTTTCCTTTAATGCTACAGTTAAATATATAGGTGGCAGCTGTATTCAAAGGGCATGCCATGATGCACTGTGTTGTTATTTAAAACGTTATTTACTGTATAGTTGAATGTAAAAACAAATGCATATAAATATATATATATATATATATATATATATATATATATATATATATATATATATATATATATATATATATATATATATATACTGTATATTATTAATGTGAAGATTAACATTGCTCTATAGTTGTGCACCATGCAGCTTGATGTAGAGTGTGTCAGTGTGTCTTTGCTGTTGTAACGACAGAAAAAAGTGAGCCCGAAACACAAACAAGGTATGTACTAATTCTCTTAATTAATTATGGGAGTGTTTTTGGCATGACATGTAATAATTCTCTGCCAAATCTGCATGTCAATTGCCATTCCCTTTAGAAGCAAAGTGTCCTCTGACTTTTGCGGATTGCTATTTCAGGGGTGCAGCTACCTGGATGTGTCCAACACTTCTCAGCAGAGGAAACTGAGCTGCTCATTTTGTTTTCTTTGTTAATGTAAAAGTTTACATAGCTGACAATAGGCATGCACTATGGGTTTGTGCACTGCTACGTGTCCATATTTGCAAACAGGGTGTATGCGCTTTAGGGATGTGTCTGTGTTGACAATTCACTGCCAAGATAGCAATGAACGTCTGACTTTTGACATCTGTGTAGGTTCATTTGAGTCATTTCAGTCAGTGGTGCACCTGTGTTTTCTGTTGCCAAGATAGCAATATACTCCAAAAATTTACCGGAACACACTTCATTTCCAGACCACTACTCCCAACAACTATGCAGGCACAAGACGTGAAAATAGATTGTTAATGAGGTGTAAGATTGCAATGAGCACTGTATTTTTACACAGTGTTTGTATGAAAATTTTACAACTATGCTTTACTGTATTCTTATTAACCCAAAAAAAAAGCAACCCACTGCTTTAATTTCCAGACTACTGTCCATACAAGAGAATCTTCTGAGCCTCATAACGAGCCTGAAGACAATCACACATGTCCTCACACCATTCAGGAGGAGTATCTGGAGTGTCTGCTGAAGCTGCAGCAGTTGAATAACATGCCATTCGTGGGTGGGGAATAAAATAATCCTGCTTCTGCTTTTCTGTGCAACTACATCCCTCATATAAGAGTGAGTTCTGGGCTTATTGTGCAGAACCGTGGACCACTATGCACACTTAATGAACTGATAATTTAATAGGAAAATCCTAACAATAAAGTACTGTTTCTATTAAATACAGAACATTGCTAAAAATATAACATTGCTTGGAGATCATGGAACTACTTAGTGAGGGACACCAGTAGAGTGAATAGTGTGCTGTCTTACCTCTTAAATCTTTTGCTATTTTGATCAAAGATAAAAAAATAAGATATTAAGGCTTTGGCTATTAATGTTTATTGATATAGTTAATTTAAGCATTGGCTAGTACATTTCACAGAAAGAACATTTTCCAATAGGCTACCGGCATTATTTATTTGTATAATGGGTGTATTCCCGCAATCTTCACTTGCCAACCAGAGCCAAAGAGGCACATGTTCACTTTACTGCAAAAATGGTATAATTGCACTACTGAATTTTTGGCACTTTTTTTTTATTTTACTGCTGTCAATTTGCTTACTTTTAAATAATATCCATACAACATTACTGTTATCATGTGTATATTTCTATCCTGAATTTAAACTTAACATCAATTTAATATTTATATTTAATTAGTTTATTTCTTGCTTTATTGTATGTTATTGTATATTTTCTACTTTTATCTTTATGCGGCATACTTTGCGAGGAGCAAAGAAAGAATTCAATTGTACGAGGAAACTTGTTTCTTACGTTACACATGTCAAACATTTTGAATCTTGAATCTTGACATTTGTGATATTTATCCTTGGATATAAGGTAGACTTTACTATATATATATATATATATATATATATACTGTATATATATATATATATATATATATATATATATATATATATATATATTGTGGCGTGAGGAGGCGGGGGAGTTGTGGGTCCGCCCCACGCCAGAGCGCAAAGCCATGCCTGTCTCAGCTGGCCCGCATGAGGGCTGATTGAGCCGCCAGTTGAGACAGGCATATATACTCAGCCTCCGCCATCATTTGGGAGAACTCTCACTGAGGAGCTGGGGGCTGAGGCTGTGCGGACTCGTATTTAGCCTTTAAAGTAAAAACTAAGTAATTCTATGGACTCTAGAGCCCCTTTGGGCTGAGTTATGTTTATTTGAGTTATTCTGGGTGTGGTGGAGGGCGTTAAAAGCAAATAAAAGGTATGATTTGAGTTCATTTAATCCCCGTGTCTGTGTATCTCTGTGAGCTTCCTCCTTCCGGGTCACAGTGGTCACGCCCCTAACCCCAGGGGCCTACCACAATATATATATATATATATATATATATATATATATATATATATATATATATATATATATATATATATATATTTATTTATTTATTTATTGTGAATATGTTTTCAACATGTATTTACACACAATACGGGGTGAACAAAAAAAGATGACATTTCTGCTTGTTGTGGCTACTGCGCCTGCACAGATCTCCACAGCACCCCTCTTCCATCTCAACATGACCATCAGGACTTTATTCTTGAATTGATGCCAAGATAAGCATTTTAAGAACTCCCATTCATGTGCAGTCTATATATGGTCTCTGGTAAGGATGTTTTATAAAGCTTTTTTAAGCATTTTAGCACACCTTTTTCTAGCCATTCTAGAAAATAGCTAATTATAGTTTATTATACCAAAGTAGATGCAGTGTAAAATAATAGTAAAATGCTGGATTTTAACATACAGTACAATACTGTTAAAACAAATACTTGTAAAATGCTGCTGGTTAATTGCTATCATTTTAAAGGCCTTTTGTTTTTTCATAGTGCGTGACTGCTTTTGCTTCTCCAGCCTAATCCATGCACATCATCATCACATTAACAGACATTCAGATGCTTCTAACACCAGCTTTGGATTTGGTATTGCATCTCCTGCTGCTTGTGTTGTACAGTAACACTGCTCTTTGAGGAGGAGGACTCGCTAAAGCAAACACATGGCTTTAAATGGGTCATGTAGTCTTCAGGGAGAGAACGAAAGAGAAAGATAGATGGGAAGAGAGAGAACTTGACACAGATTGTCTGTTTCATGTCTATTTTGATTGTAATCTACAGTAGTTGCTGATCAAAGACCTCAGTATTTCGGGTGCTCAGGTGAGAGTTCATCCGGAGAAGAAGTAGATCTTCTTGAGGGTATTGCTTTCACACCTGCACACTGTAGTAATCCGGTTTGTTTTCAAGCTTGGTGTGATTCATTTGAGCTGGTGTGAATACAGTAATCCCTCTTAAACATGGACCAAAGAACTACACCAAGACTCTTGAGAGGAAGTGGTCTCAGTCTGGTCTCAAGCGGAGTCTGAGTTCCACAGGGTTCTATTTTAGGGCCTATGCAACTGATGTAAACTAAAAAAAGTAATGAAGTGTGGGCCCACATATATGGTTTAAAGAGTTTAAGAATTTAATGAGTTTAAAAAAATTGTAAGCCTAATAAATTACCCAGATATATATTACAGTTATTAACAAATACCCTTTCTGCTTGTGCTTCATGTTAAACTGTAAAGAAATATATATGCTAGACCAGAACACAGAACTTCCCTTCTCCCACCCCCAGACGAATCTGTCCAATTAGAAGAGAGAACATTCAAGGTTTTTTTGAGGCATCTGTGGTGCATTTGGATTTTCCACTGTGTGAAAACAAACCAAACCAATGGGGAACTGCCAACTACAGGCATAAAAAACACCCTTATATGAATATATGCAGGCTTAACTATATGTTTTTGATGGCTTAGAGGCTTTGCATTATACAGAGTTTATTTAGTTTAACAATAGAGTTTTTTTTTTATTTTAAGGATGGCGTAGAGAACCACCATAAATGGTTCTTTGAATGACGCCATTGAAGAACCACTTTGGTTGCAAGTTTAAAGAGTCATTACAAGGTTGTATACTATACTAGTGCATCTCAAAAAATAGAGTATCATTGAAACGTGACATTATTTCAGTAATTCAGTTCAAAATGTGAAAACACTGCACTGACTTTGGACTTGATAGAACACAGTGGATCAACACCAGCAGATGACATGTCTCTCCAAACCATCACTGATTGGTAAAAACTTCACACTAGACCTCAAGCATTTGGACTGTTTGTCTCTCCACTCTTCCTCCAGACTCTGGTCTCTTGATTTACAAATGAACTTAAATACATTTACTGATGATCAGTGATGGTTTGGAGAGACATGTCATCTGCTGGTGTTGATCCACTGTGTTATATCAAGTCCAAAATCAGCACAGCTTTTACCAGGAAATCTTACAGCACTTCATGCTTCCCTCTGCTGACAACTGCAGACGGAGACGCAGATTTCATTTTCCAGCAGGACTTGGCACACTGCCAAAAGTACCAATTGGTCTGATATAATACTCAAATTTTCATTGTCTGTAAGCCATAATCATCAACAATAAAATAAATAAACGCTTAAAATAGATCACTGTGTATGTAATACATCTATATAATATATGAGTTTTACATTTTGAAATGAATTACTGAAATAAAGTAACTTTTCAATGATTTTCTAATTTTTTGAGATGCACTGGTATACTCTTGCTAAACTTGCCAATTGCATCTACTCCACTAGTCTACACTCTTAACCATACTTGCCACAGAAGTTCCATAAAGATCTATGTTCATAATTAAGATCTTATTAAAGTTTTGTTTAACCCCTTAAGCCCTTAAACTATTTAAATTTTATATGTAATTTTATTTGTAGACTCGCATTAAATACTTTAAAGTATACATTACTTTTAGAGGCCTTAAAATAGAACCCTGTGGGATTAATAGTTCACGTCAGTTAACAACGATTGGAGTTTAAATGTGCACTTATGCAGCTCTAGTCACATTTCACACTAAAGAATCTTTATAAAATGGTTATTTATAGAATGTTGTCACTCAAAATGCCCATTTGTAGCATCTTGATTATTAATAGTATAATGGTTAATAAAGTTGCAGTTTAAATGTACTCTTCTTTAGCTTTAGTTACATTAAAACCTTAAAAAGCTTATTTACACTGACAAATCTTCATTATATGGTTCTTATTGAACCAAAAACTACTGTCACAGAACCATTATTTTAAATAGTACACAAGCGAGAATGGAGGTTGCCGTTTAAATGTGCACTACTACTGTTTTAGCCATCTTAAACATTGCTCAGAAATCTGTATGATATATATATATATATATATATATATATATATATATATATATATATTGAATCAAAGGAGGTTGTTCTATGGCACTGCTCAAATAACCGTTTGTAAAATGTTCATCACCTGAATTATAAATGTCCACTCCTTCAGATTGAGGTACACTTAGTTATTCTAAGGTTATTTGTGGGACCAAATGAGCTTCTTCTTGGGCATCGCTCAAAAAAAAAATTGCAGCACATTCATTTTTAAGAGTATACCTCTTGCAGAAATTGCATCAGTGTATCCGTGCAAATGCATTCACCACAACTTACACACTTTTAACATAAACTAAGGTTTAAAATGAAATGTCTTTGTTTGATGTGCATGTTCTTTCCAATTTGATGCATCTATGGTGTCAAAAATGTGCATTAACACCTTGAAAATGTTCTTTACACTCACACATCTCTAATTAATGGGTTCTTAATGAAGCCTAAAGGGCTTCTTCTTTGGCATTAAAAAAAAGAAAAATCCTTTGTGAAACCTTTATTTCCACAAGTGTAATGAAGGTTGCTGTTTAAATATGCACTACTTCAGCTTTAGTTGTAACAATAAAACCTCAAATATGTTTGGAACACTGATAAATCGGGATTGTATGGTTCTTTATAGAACCAAAAGTGGTTGGCACTTGAACAAACCCAGTGATCTGCTACTATTCTTTCCACTGCAGTGCCAAAGTGGGTGGGTGGCACTCACATTCATCACAGCTGGCCAAAAAAAAAAGAGAGGCTGGGCTCTCCACTGGGCAGCTCTGTGCTACAGGTAGTCTGGACCAGAGACAGGTCTGGGGGCTATCTGAGGTAGAACTCATCAATGCATTAAGACAAGTCAAGACAAGACAATACAGGGCAAGAAAAGACAAGATAAGCCAGCCAGAAGTCCAGCAGCTGTGGCTCCTACCTGACTCGGAGTACCTCGGTCTGGCCAGGTCTCGGAAATAGTAAATGAAGTCCAGGCAGTTCTCGTTCTGCACCTCCCCTTTAGAGCAGAGATCCGTGAGCAGCTCCAGAGCTTTCTGGCAAATCCCGGCCTCTCTGTCGACAGGCATTGCCCACCAGCATGCTGGTGAATGGATGCGCTCCTCGGCAGCACCGCGCCACCACCACTCCTCCTCCTCCTCCTCCTCCACGCGCTGCTGCTGCTGCTCCTCTTCTTTATCTTCTTCTTTCTCCTCCTCCACGCGCTGCAGTCCTCGCGCTCTGCCTGCCTCAGTTCAGCACCAGCATCCCCGGCTCCCTAAAGCCCGGCTCTCTCCCCAGTCCGCTCCGGTTCTCCGTTCTCCAACCTGTTTCAGTGCATCCCGTCGCGCGCTCCGGCTCGCCCGCGGTGCACCGTGCGTGTGCGTATGCGCGTGTGTATATGCGTGCTTGTGTGTGTGTGTGCGCGCGCGTATGTGCGTGCGTGCGTGCGTGTGTGTGCGCGTGTCTTGCTGCGCGTGGAAAGTGTGAAGGCGCGGCTGAGTTGAAGCTGCCACCGGTTGAATCCAGAGGCTGGAGGGAGCTGTCCACTCCGGCGCGGTGCTGAAACTAACCTAACGCGCGTGCACGAGAGCGCGCGACCCAGAGCCGGAATACAAAGAGCGACCACTACTCTTTCAAAGGGAAGGAGAGAGCGAAAGAAAGAGAGAGAGAGAGAGAGAGAGAGAGAGAGAGAGAGAGAGAGAGAGAGAGAGAGAGAAATAATTAGTAAAAGATTGAAGAGGGAGAGAGAGAGAGAGAGAGAGAGAGAGAGAGAGAGAAATAATTAGTAAAAGATTGAATAGAGAGAGAGAGAGAGAGAGAGAGAGAGAGAGAGAGATTGAAAGAAATGGAGAGAGAGAATCAGAAAAGAGTGGTAAAGAGACAGAGAAAGATGGAGTGAGAGCGAGATCGAATAAATAATAATAAGAGAGAGAGGGAGAGAGGGAGAGAGAAATGAATACGAGGATAAATGCTGTGTAAGACAGAGGGAGAAAGAGAGAAAAATGAAGAGGGAGATTGAAAGAAATGGAGAGAGAGAGAGAGAGAGAAATGGAGAAAGAGGGAGAGAGAGAATCAGAACAGAATTGTAAAGAGAGAGAGAAAGATGGAGGGAGAGAGAATGATAGAAGAATAGTAAAAGAGAGAGAGAGATGACAGAAAAGAATAAGAGGGTAAACACTGTGTAAGAGAGACAGTGAGAGAGAGAAAGGTAGAGGGAGAGAGAGATAGAATCAGAAAGGAATAGGAGAAAGAGAGAGAGAGAGATGACAGACAGAGAGAAGAATGAGAGGATAAATGCTGTTTGAGAGAGCTATATATATATAGTGTTGATATATTTTTTCTTTGAGATGTGCAAAGAAATTGAGAAGAAAATAGAACGAGAGAACAAAAAGGAAAAAAGGAAGAATGAGAGAGAACAAAAAGCTAGAGAGTGAGATAGAGATACAGAGAGAAAGAAACACTGCTAAACATCAGCTGGGTGGGAATGGGGGGGTGAATGAGACACAGATACACAGAGAGAGAGAGAGAGAGAGAGAGAGAGAGAGAGAGGAAAAGAGAAGAAAGGGTGTATCTATCTAGAAATTTGAGAGAGGGGGAAGCTATAGGAGGGGTGAGTACAGTTTCGCCTTCAGCTCGTTCTCTCTCTCTCTCTCTCTTTCTCTCTCTCTCTCACAGTGGTGCTGAATTGAGTGAACTCTTCTCTCCTCCATCCTGAGTGAAAGTCTCGAGTCTACAGTGACGGTTTGGTGCAGATGAAGTAGAGAAGATCCAGGCTGAGGAGATAATGATCACTAATCCTGGGGGCTTCTTTAGGAGGGGCTAAACAGGGGGGGGGGGGTGAAGAATCTCGGCTGACTTCTGGCTGAACATGTATTCTCTCATGAATGTTGCATGAAGTGACGACAAGCACCGAGGCAGGGCAGCTGCTGTCAGTGATCTCATGGAGATATTCTCCAGCTGTGTGGTCTGCTGCACACCATCCACTTTTCCCCCACCCAATCAATGAGCCAACGGCTCTGGATACTGACCTGCGCTGTCGGTGCATCAATACTGGTTCTGTTTAATTAGATGGACTGTTAGAAGATGGTAAAAGATGAGCGGAAAAGGAAAAGCCAATAAGCCAGAGCTGATCTTGTTAACCTGACGTGAAATTATTTACTCAGGTCTGCAGTTCCTTTCACATTTACTGGACTTAATCAGCTCAGATCAGATGCTCTAATACAGAGTGGGATTCAACTAGATAGAGATAGAGGGATATAAGTTCATTTATATGCATTAAATAATTTTTCAAATTTCTTCAATTATCTAATTATTATATAGACTGTTAACCTGGACTTTGTATCTGATTTAAAAAAAAAAATACAATATATATGAATCATAACTATAACATTTTAGTATTTTTTCCACAATTAATCACATATTTGACTGTGTAAATATTTTTAAACTGAATGAACAAAAACCCTTTTAAAAATTAAATTGAATAGATCATATCAATGTGTGATTAGTAGGATCTATAAAAAGTATAAAGTATAAAAAGTAAACATTGTCTTTGTACAGGAAATTGATTTTTACAAAAAAAAAAACAATGTCCTCATACAGAAACAGTCATTTGTTTTAACATGTAAAAAAAATATCCTTGCGATTTCGTAATGAGAAAAACCCTATTAGTCCAAAAACAAAATTTTAGCTTTCTACAGTAATTAAATAAACTAGTCTCAAATGTAAAATTCGATGAGAACTTTTACCTGGCCAATGCTTCTGTTTGGACTGGCTGTAGAAACCTTTGACTGGGATTCACATCATTTTGTTTTGAATCAATTGAGTGTCTAGTGACCACTAGATGGCCTCGATATAAGGACATAAAGGGTCAAGGTTTTAAAAAATGTCATTATCATGTGGTGCAGATAAGTTCTGCATATGAGTATGCTGGGTCTCAAGAGGTTGAGAGAGATTTTTTTTTTTTTCTGATTTCTTAGCATGTGTATATGCTTACCCCGATTTCTTTCATTGATTTTCAGTCTGCACATGCATGCAAACATACCAAGATACAACAGAATGAAGAGTTCAGCATGCAAATAGACTTAATGCTCAATAAAGCCTCAAATAATTTAATTCTAATCAAATTTATTTGAACAGCGTACTCTGAAAGGAATGGAAAATGCTGTGTAGTCCAAGGCCAAGCTTAACCATGTCTGGTAACTGCTTTTAAATTGAAACTCACACTTTATTACTTTAGAATAGACCCTAAAATAGATCCCTGTGGGACTCCAGAACCTTTGATAAGCCAAACAATAGTTTAGAAACTGAGGTATTAAATGGTTAAGACCTAGATATCAGATTTAAACATCTACTCAAATAAGAGAAATGGATTATAGCTAAGAACAGGTGCTAACCATTGTCACCAGGTCCAGAAGGTTCACATGCACTTGTGGCTTTTGTAGAAAAGCACCGGCATTCTAGCCAAGAAGGTTATAAAGCAATAGAATTCAGCCTTTGAAGACAACAAGGATCTTAACTGTTTGGGCAGCTAGAAGAAGGTCAGTCCCCCTGACCACCTCAGCTTATCTCTCATATGTCTTGAAGGATGGTGGATCGATTTGAGCCATACTTGAAGCTCTAAGCTCTGTACTTACAGGTCAAGTGTTGACCATTGTCACCAGGTAAGGGGGTTCAGGAGGTCCACAGGCACTTGTGGCCTTTGTCAACAAGCTCCAGGGTTTTGGGAAAAACAGGCAGCTAAAGCAAGCCAAGAATGTTATAAACCATAAAATTGGATTGTTTTCAGTTAGCATTTGAGGACAACATAGAACTCAATTGTTTGGACACCTAGGAGGTGGTCAGTCCCCCCTGAACCCCGAGAGGTTCAAGAGATAATTTATCAAGAAACATCAGGGTTTTAGAAGAAACAAGAAGACAAAGGAGGCCAATATTAGTGATAAAGATATTGTAGTCACCAGGTATATGGTTTCCAGGAGGTCCAAAGTAGAGCTTAGGTCGGCCCCAAAAAGTCCAGTCCGAGCTCATGCATGTTGTTCCCGAGCCCACTCCGCCCTACCCCATTAACTGTCATTATGGGTCATTATGAGATTTTTAAAAACATTTTCAGGCTGTTTAAATGATGTTAATTAACATTGCAACACTGAAGAAGTATAGACCTATTATTTAAGAAAAAAGTTTAAAACACAAACAATGGGAACAAATGATCCACAGTCCTAAACATCGGTAAATTAGGCTACAAGAATGTTGTCTGAATGACTTTCCTCTAATCTAATCTAATTTAACAAGGTTTTATAATATAAAATATATAGTCTAATTGCAAAAACACAAAAAAAAAACAGCAACAAGGCTATGCACTGCACAATCATTTGGATCATTAATCCAAAGTAGACCAAGAACAATAACATAATTTACAATTACTTTTCTTCTACTCTAATGTAATTAACAATGTTTTAGAATGTGCACTTTCTGAACAAACATTTTAATATTTATCACATAGCCTACGTTTAAAAACACACAAAAATACAGCAATAAGGCTATGTACTGCACAATCATTAAACACAAATAGACCAAAAACAATAACATAATTTACAATTACTATCATCTACTCTAATATAATTAACAGTGTTTAAGAATATAAAATACTTTCTAAACAAACAAGCTTTTTATATTGAGCTTATAGCCTAAGAGCAAAAACACACAAAAAAAAGCAATAAGGGTATGCCCTGCACAATCATTAAACCCAAATAGACCAAGAACAAAAACATAGTTTACAATTACTTTCCTCTACTCTAATATACACTAATTAACAAGGTTTAAGAATATAACTTAAAAAACTTTACGTAAAAAATATTTTTTTATTTTAAGCATATAGCCTAAGTGCGAAAACACCCACTGTGCAGGCCAGAGCTGTGTGACTGATATAAAGATTCTTTATAAATTCTTTATAACTTTAAAACATTTTGATTTCTTACTTTGCTAGATTAGGATTACCACGTCATTACTTTATATAAAATAAAAATAGCATCACAAAACTGAAGCCTACATCACAGACCATTTTATTGAGCCTGACCTGACCCAGTCTGAGGAAAGTTTGGCTCAGGCTCAGGCTCAGGCAGAGAATCTAAACTCTAGTTCACAGTCATTTGTGGCCTTTGTAAACAAGCACCAGGGTTCTAGAAGAAACAGGCAGCCATAGGAAGCCAAGAAGGTTATAAAACAGGGGCTAAACAACACCACAGGAAGCTTGAGCTCCAGTCGTGCAAGCCTAAGATATTTTACCTTCGATTGCTTTTGTGGACAGTAATTGATTTTCAGCTCGGTCCAGGTAGGAACACAGTGTTCTCACAAGAGGAAAAAATAAGACCACACACACACACACACACACACACATATATATATATACACACACACATATACACACACTCACCCAGTTACACAAGTGAGTCTGAGATGTCTGTCAAATACATTTTCCAAACATTTAATCTCCAGTTTCACTCTCGCCCTCAGTGACGAGTGCACAGCGGAAACAGCAGCACGCTCCCAACTTTTCTGACCTATTGCATTTGACAAGTCATTGCAGTGTGAAAGTGAAAGTTCTGTGTGAGCTTTCTCTCCACCCAGTCAGGGACGGGGCCATCGCCACAGTGAAGAGCACGCCGAGTGTGAACACAAGCAGACAGGCCTTGGACGCTGACGGTAATGAAGATGCATGTACTTTCTTATCAGTGTGCCCCACAGTCCCTGACACCTGCTTCTTTCTCCTGGTAAAAATGTGTAGCCTCTGATATACGGTCATCTTTACTCAGTAAACACCTCACTAAAAGGAATAAAAAGCTACCAACAGCAAGACCACCATAGAAAAAGACCAAAGGGAATGATAAACAGGCACCATGGAGGTTTGGAACTAAACTCCAAAAAATAACACTTTAAATGACCAGAGAATTTAATCAGAAACTGTTGGATTGTGTATTGGTAATTTTTTTCCCCATTTTTTCCCTATTTTCTCCTATTTTAGCTACACAAATTGTCCCACCTATAGAGTTTCTACTCAGCTGTATATCCCCACCACTGGTGATGCAGCAACACAAGGAAGGTGAAGACTAGCACATGTCCCCTCTGACACATATGAAGTCAGCCTGTGATGCAGCATTGCAGAGTAGCATCACAGCGCGCTCGAAAGAAATCGCAGCCACTCGGTTCCGATACATCATCTCACAGATGCATTGTGCTTAGGAGTAATGAGAGGAAAGAGCGGCATCTACCCAATCGTAGAGAGAGCAAGGCCAATTGTGCTCTCTCAGGGCTCCGGCAGCTGACAGCAAGCTACATGATCGAGATTTGACTAGCAATCTCCTGATCATAGTGGCAAAATGAAATGAAAATGAAAAAATTTATATTTAGTAATTTTGAATAATATGCAATCAGAACAGTGGGATCTCACAACAAAGTACAGCACTGGTTTCTATTTAGCAGAATTTGAGCCACTGTCTGCAACTAATCTTAACATGTAAACTAATCATTCAAAATCAGTACTGTGAACAGGGGTTCCACACAACAAGTTTTTTTCAGAAAAAAATAAATCTATTTTTTGGAACCTTACAAAACCCTAATTTGATAAGAACACAAAGTTTTTTTTTATTATTTATTTACCCAACTATAGAAGACTAATAATGATTTCCTGTCTAGTTTTTACATAACTTAACTTCATTTTAAGATTTACCTAAAAAACTATTAATGACATACATGTTATTCTGTATCAATGGTCACAATAGCATTCAGTCAACATAAAGCCACAATCAGCAGTAAAGTACGTTGTAACTTACTCTTATAGCCTTTGACACTGATACCTAATAAGCACAGTTTCATATAAATAACAACAACCTGATAGGGAATGGTAATCTAGGTGGTTTTGGTGGTGCCTAAACACTGAGGGCAATTGAGGTGGACATTCCCAGTATGCATATAGATGGTGCCAGGAGCCAATACGAATGATAGGAGTGATCTGAATTTTACCCAATAACGCTACACTGCCCAAACGTAAGATACTAGAAAATTGATTCTTAAATCAGACCTGTTGAGATGCATTGAGGTCATTGTTTGTGATGCTGTGAATGACGCAAGAACACTAAAAAGAATCTGATTTGTCTTTCCATAGTTTTCAGACTCTGAAACATCCAATACCCCCAAATGCGTTTTTGATCTGATTTTTTCATGTGGTTTCTGGCTGTCTAGACCATCACTGTTGGTCTGAATATAGCCTCAGATTGTGTCTCCAAGAAATAATACATTATTTGGTTGAATGAAAAAAAAAAACTTATCCATGTTTGAATGAAAACTAGCGATTGATTGGTGTCATACCATCATCTTTTCTTTATGTAAAACCAACAGCCATTCAAAAATGCTTTATTTTAGTGTAGTTTTGCTTATGAATGACTGATCTGTGAGATCTCTCACTGCCAGGCTTGCGTTGTAAAAAGCCTCGTCTCATAAATCATCAGATAACCTTTGACCGCCAGTTTAGCAGAGGTGTGTACAAAGCACTGCCAGACAGCAAAAGCTATTTGCCGAACAGAGACGGAAGCAGAGGCACTTTAAACCTCACGGTCCCCAATTACAAAGGTTGAGCCTGCAGTCAAAGCTGAATAATGCATGCGATATGCAATTTCCATGCCATGGGGTCTAACTGTTAAAGAAACATGCGTACACAAAAGTGTCTACGGGTTGTTGTCTTCTTTTTATGCGGTATGCAGCTCAGTGAAAAAGCATATCGGTGTAGGTATTGCATTTGGAATTTTAAAGCTGAATAAAACTGAATGCAATAACCCTGAGTAGACTGGGTGACTGAATTAAAGATTGTAGAGTCAGTTGCTAAAAGCTTCGTCTTTATTATGCACCAAATTGCTTTGCAAGGAATGCAAAAAAAATAAATAAATAAACAAATAAATAAAATAGAGAAAAATGAATTACTGCAGAATAACAGGTACAGTACCTGCAGTTCTCTCTTTTTCTAGGTACGCCAAGCAGGTCTGACATTAAAATCACTGACAAGTGAAGTGAATAATATTGATTTTCTCATTTTAACTGCACCTGTCAAGGGTGACAGTGAAGAGTGAACAGTTTTTGAAGTTGATTTTTTGGAAGCAGGACAAGTGGACAAGTGTAAGAATCTAAAAGAGACTTAGAGAAAAATCAAATTGCGATGGCTAGACAACGTCCGGATCTGAACATGTCCAAAACATCAGGCAGGTCATGAGAGTCTTGCTCTAGGTTAGCAGTGGTTACTCCAATACCAAAGGTGATCAAGGTGCTTGATCACTGCTTTAACAGCAACTATTCAAAACTTGATATAACACAGTCGACCAACACCAGCAGATGACATGTCTCTCCAAACCATCACTTACCATCAGTAATGGTTGAGAGTGGAGAGACACACAATCCAAACTGCTTGAGGTCTAGTGTGAAGTTTCCACCAATCGGTGATGGTTTGGAGAGTCATGTAATCTGCTGGTGTTGATCCACTGTGTTTTATTATCAAGTCTACACAGGAAATTTGGCAGTGTTAAATCAACACTGTTAGTGTTAAATCAACACTAATAAGTGTTGATTTAACACTAACAGTGTTGATTTAACACTGCCAAATTTCCTGTGTAAAGTCAGTGCAGTTTTGTTTTCCCACAAAATCTTAAAGCACTTCATGCTTCCCTCTTCTGACAACTTTTTTGGAGATGAGGATTTCATTTTCCAGCAGGACTTGGCACACTGCCCACACTGCCAAAAGTACCAGTTGGTCTTGTATTGGTCTCTAACACTGATTTTTGGGGTTTTCCATTGGTTGTAAGCCATTATCATTAACATTGAAACATTTTGAATTACTAAAATAATCCACTGTGCCACACCAACCACTAATGAAACAAATACAATTGTTTTAGCTAGTCTGAAGAAGAAAGTTTGCAGGTGGCAGATTTCATCTGGATATCATATCCCCAGCCAGTGCCCTAATGGATCCAATATGGTGTTCAATTACATTGTTGGGCACTCATTTATCATATTTAACAGGTATTGAATGATGACTACAAATAATAAACGTTAATTTGCCTGAAGGTTGTGTAGTTAAATAGCAAGAAACAAGGCATGAAAACAAAAATATGCAATTTTCTACCCACCCAGTACCCAGGAAGGTACTCTAGGTCCAAGGCTAAGAACCACTGTTTTAGTCAACCAAAAAAATAATCTTACAGTATAGTTAAACCATTATTGCACTCTTTATGTATTTTATGTTGCTACATCTGGCCTGTGTAACAAACTTTCTGAATGGACATGGTTGTTCTTTCAGAAACAACATCAAAAAACTTCAAAAAACATCTTCTTTTGTTTTTTTTGTTTTTTTTTTGTAAAATCAAATGTGGTTATTTTGTTGTATCATTCCTAAAGATGTTCTTTTTGGCATTTCTGTAAGCTTCTAATGAAATTCGAAATTCGATTCAATTCCACTGCTGGGCACTCATTTATTATATTCACCAGGTATTTAATGATAACTACACTATAACTATAAGTTATTTTTCTTGATGGTTGCACGGTTAAATTTCTAATGAATAAGAGATGAAAAGCAACAAACAGATGAGTGCAGGTCAGTACAGTTGGTGTATCATTCCAAAATAAGTAAATAAGTGCTTTTTGGCATTTTTTAATGCTTGCTTTTCCAGAGCATACGGAGAACATAAGCTTCTACCGCAAGGTCCAAATTCTTCAGAGATGCTGCCACAGCTTGGTGATCCAATGCTCTTCTCCATCTGGGCGGTTCATGTGAGGAGGTGTGGTTTGGATCTGGTTCTTCTGAAATGGTCTGAGAGTATAGTCTCACCTTATTGGTGGAAATGCTCAGCAGTGCCGCACGGCTGACGGTACAAAAAGATGCAGCGCAAACCCCGCAGGCCCGGGAAGCATGTGGTGCCTTCAGCCTCCCACGCCGGCGGCGGCGTCTTCTGACACAGCGAGAGACGTACAGTACTGGGAGTACGGGGACTGGGAGTTGGAGACGGGGAAATTAGACGGAAAAATGCACAGCTACATTGTGGATCCTATAAAAATACACGCTCCTGTGAGGGTGTTTATACGATGATGCGCTGCTGGGGTCACTCGCCACACATGTGACTGATTCATAAGTGAGAAAATGAAGAAGAAGCACTGAGACAGAGCTCATAAGACTGTGCCAGTAGCCTCCAGCCATCCCACTTGGTGTCCATGGCAACTGACAGGCAGAGGTGCCTCTGGCTGCAATTCTCATTCTCACATACCATTACATAAACAGCACCAGTATCTTCCATAGGCAGAGCACTGGGCTGACTGTGTTAGTGGGGGTTCACAGTGCACTTCCATTACACAGGCTTACAGCAGTCTCCTCACGCAGGCTTTCTTTACCTGTTAACCCTACATTCCTCCACACACACAGGCGAATATACAGTACACTGTGCAGAAGCTTTAGGCACCTAATCCCATTATTGTACACAGCATTTAACTTTTTATGATTTTGGTATGTTTTTGTATTTATCTTTATTGTTGGTCTTATTTTAACGTAAAGTTTTAGTTTCAGTTTAATTTTTTATATTTTGGTAAGCTTTGGCTGCATTTTTTACCCTTCTTTTTTGCTATTTTTTTTCCTTTAATTAATTTTTTTCCCCTTTTTTCTTATTTGTTTTGTATCATATTTTATAATATCTTTTTTACTCTATGTATTGGCTCAGCTACATTGTAAATGAGGGCCATGACTGATCAGTGTGTAGTGATTTCCCCCAGGCTACCTTGGGTAAACTGTTTATCCTCTGTGTTGTAGGCAGTAAGAACAAACATCGTTTTCTGAGCTGCAGTAACTCTGTTTTGGCTGTGCTCTCAAAACTGTTTATATCTATGGCATAAGTAATTTCACATTTAAATTGCTTAAGTAAATTCAGTATATCCAGGCTTACAGTGCACATAAATATAAATAAAAAATACAAATTTGGAAGAATTTTGTTTGTGAATCTAAAGAACAAAGCATGAGCTTGCAGACGCCTCAGTGAGTGTATTTAATTTCTTCACCAGCTCACCTGATTTAACATCATTAAGAACTGATTACCAAGCCAGGTGTTGTAAGATAAGAGCAATGATACTTCCAAAACTCCCATGGGGAGAGCTTTGGAGATGTTTTAAAGAACACACGCAGTGTATTTATTTGTATTTATTTTGATATTATTAATTTAGTGAGTAAATAAACACACTACCCAGGTAGAGGCTTTTCATTCCAATTTCCACAGGTGCCTAAAATCTGAACAGAGCTGTGCTTTCAAAATATTTGGCTGTGTTCCATTTCACTCATGAAAAAAATCTGCCTCTGAAACAAGTTGTGATGGAATTATAAATTATAAATATTGTATATCATCTCAACTAAAAAGCTTATATATGAATAAATATAAACCATTTGTAATAAATAAATAAATAATTAAACAATTTTACAAGAAAAAAAAAATAAAAAAACAGATACATATATCTGCTGAACTGGTGAACTTTACATGTTCTGCATGCACCAGAAAAAAAAAAATAAAATATATATATATATATATATATATATATATATGTGTGTGCAAAATGTCGTTCAATATTTGTCTTATTCATTTATGGTCAGAAAGTCAAATTAACATTTTAATCTGACAATTATTTGATAATTCAGGCTTTAAAAGACAAATCATTTGGATCAGATATTAGTGAGTTTAAAGCAGGAGAGTGGTACTCCACCAAAAAAAAAAACACAGAGAAGTTCTTTGTTTCTGAAAGCTTTAGTAAAAGTTTTACCCAAAGACTCCAGGGCTACATCACCTCACCTCCTATGTCCCCACCACCTCCAGGTTGATCCCACCATTTGCCTGGGTCGGAAGCGTCAAAGTTTCAAAGAATATATCTACACTGACGGGCGTTAGAGGTGGGCAGATCGATCCAAATATCGATAATATCGATACCAACGCTGGTATTGGTATTGAGCAATACTCGTGTAAAAATATCGATATTCAAGCTTTTTTCTCTGCCGCACGCACTGACTGCTTCGCACGAGATTCACCACAGTCTACTCTCTGGTCTCTTGTTGTTGCACATGCATCACATGGCTCAGCAAAGCCAGCCAAACCGCCACGCAGATAGGCTCAGCCTTGCCCCGCCCACTCAGCGCTCTCCTCGAGTCGACACGCCTCTACCTCAGGAGATTTGTGTTGAGTGATATTTTTTTTCACTCTGTTTATTTAAGAAAAACTTGCATTTGAATTGCACTGAAAGGAAGACAATTCCTTATTTTTTATTTTTTTTCCAAATGACAATTCTACCTCAATTCTAAAAAAAAGAAACAAAGAAACAAAGAACTAGAAAAGATGTCTAGTGAGGGGAGAATTTTTATTTAATTTTTTTATATTTTTTTATTTTATATTTAAACTTTGTTTTGTTACTGTTCCATTGTTTCTAAACAAAAATGTTGATTGTGATACTAAAGTATTTTGTTATCACTTACAATGTTTGGTGAAATTATATCCTAGGTTTTTGGATCATTTGGATCTATAAAGCTTAAATATTAAAAAGTATCGGTATCAGTATCGATATCGGCAATACTGGCCCTGCGTTTACTTGGTATCGGATCGATACCAAAATTCCTGGTATCGCCCACCTCTAACGGGCGTGGTGGTCTGGAATTGTTCAGGTACATTTCTGGCATGTTGCTATTTTGACTGCGGAAAACCCAGGTGCTCCACTGACTGATATGAACCTAGACAACAGTCCATTCCTATAGGTGCACGATGTTAATAAAATAACATTGCTGTTCCCTTAAAGTGAGCTGCTGGCGTGAACAAACATGCAGGTCAGTAACCTCTGCTGAGACGAACAAAGCACTGGAATGCACTTTCTGATTTACCGTTTTTACCCTTTTCTGCCTGAGTACCCCTTTGTCTTGAGATACTGTAAATAAAGCTCTTTTTTTATTACGTCTATGTGTGCCTTGACAATTTGTTCATGCCTTTTGTGTGCTTTGAGCTGCACCAAGCAGATGTTTAGTGCCCTCGCGATACCAAAGACGCAAAGATACGCCCTAAATCCAGCTGCACGATCCGCAGTTGACCGTGCGTGATAGATCTCTAAATTAGAGCCCTTTAACTTATTAATATACTTTATTTTAATATCTATTTAAAACATTTCTTCTCTCATTTCTCCCGTACCTCCAGAGTCATTCCTGTAGTAATGCAGTGAATAGGCAGAAGAGATGGACGAAGACTCCCAAAAGAAGTGTGGTAACGTGAAACACTCTACAGGGAGGAGGTGAAGCTGTGTGCCCCTTTCACACTCCTGATAAGACTCATGTCCAGTTGAGGCTCTCTGTCTTATCTGGAGTGTGAAAGGGGCACAAAGGGCCAACTGCTTGCCCCCTTTCACCCACCTGATAAGACTGATAGCCTCGACTGGATGTCAAGGAGACTTGTGAACAGTCCATCATGACTTTTTTTCTGTGGACTGTTTGGGCTGGTGTCACCTGACCTCTGTGCAGACTTTATCTAAAAGGACTCGCTCATAGACATTCTACACCACATTCGCACTAGACCTACACTAGACAGAGCTTTTTTACCAGCTCAAACTGACATTTTCTCAGTGATTATACAGTCCTTTCTTACCCATCAGCAGAAGCACAAAGCCTTGGGGTAGTAATGGATGACCAGTTATTGTTCTCGAACCATGTTGCAAATCTGACTTGGTCATGCAACCCTCTATGGGTGACTCCTTTGCTGAGTTCCCTCCACTGGCTTCCTGTTGCCGCCCGCATCAAATTCAAAACCCTGACGCTGGCCTAAAAAAGCCAAAAAGGACCATCTCCTTTCTACTTGATGGCAATGATGGTCAAAGCCAGATTCAACCCACCACCACTCAAAACCCACAGTAATTACAAATCACACTGATTATCAAAAAGTTCAATATATTTTAGACTAATATGGGCAACTCTTGGCATAAAACTAACACAAAATTTTGGAAAAGGAACATTATACTGAATGTTAAACATGGTGGTTGTAACGCCAGACAGGTAGGAGAGACGCACGCCGAGTAAAAGGTAAAGGCGGGTTTATTTACAGAGTTGTAAACAGAGTAACACAGCCAGAGAACAGGTTGAACAAGACTCACACTGGAAGCAGGAATCGTAATACAGGAGACAGTCCAAGATCCAAAGCCAGAGAGACAGTCCGATAATATAACAAATCCAATAAGGGCAAAGACAAAAGGCAAAATCCGTAATACAGGCAAAAAGATCATAACAAAAGGGCAGACAGAAAAGGGTTTGGAATAACGCTCAGTACGCAACATGAGTCGGCAATACCTCGCGAAGAACAGACGTTAACCGAACCCTATATATACAAAACATGGAATTACTATGAACCGGAACTTCTTAGAATACAGGTGACTCTGAACGGGGGAGCGTAACGCGATTGGGTGAGAGTGAGCGGCTGACGGTGACGTCATGGCCAGTGGGATTTTGGGAAATAGAGTTCGGGTGTGTGAGAGGAGATCCTAGAGACCTGACAGTACCTCCCCCCGAGGAGTCCGAAAGAACCGAAGGACGAGGACGACACACAGGAACCGCCCCTCTCCGCCCGGAGGCCCGACGGACACGAGAACCCGAAGCGGGGATAGCCTGAACAGGAGCCCTGGTCCTGGGACGACCCCTGGTCCTGGGACGACCCCTCCTGGAGCCGCGGACGGAACTGAGAGACCGAGTAGCAGCAGACCTATAGCGCCTACCCCTTCCAGGGTCAGGAGACCTCCTCCTTGGACGACCCCGAGGGCGTGGTGCTGGACGAGACGGATGCGACCGATGGAATTCTTCCACCAACAATGGGTCAAGGACGTCTGCTGCAGTAACCCAGCTTCTCTCCTCAGGTCCGTAGCCTTCCCAATCAACCAGGTACTCCAGGGCTCCCCTCCTCCTTCTGGAGTCTAACAGGCGCTCCACCGCGTAGACGGGTCCACCATCCATGAGCACAGGTGGAGGAGGCAGCATCCCATGCGAGGTCTCATCCAGCGGACCAGGGATAACCGGCTTAAGTAAAGAAACATGGAAAGAAGGACAGACACGATAATTAGAAGGTAATTCAAGACGGTATGTAACTTCGTTGATTCTTTTGATTATTTTAAAAGGGCCAATAAACTTAACTGATAATTTTTTGTTGCCTTCGGGGAGCCGGAAATCCCTGGTAGATAGCCAAACGCGATCTCCTGGGGAGTAGAGCGGGGCCTCACGACGATGACGATCAGCCTGCTGTTTGTGTTGTTCTAACACGGCTTCTATACGTCTGTGAGTCTCCTCCCACACCTCCTCGCTACGGCGCATCCACTGATCTACAGCAGGGATATCAGAAGGTTCAGCTGACCATGGCATGAGCGGAGGTTGATAACCTAGGACACACTGAAAGGGTGTTAACTTAGTGGAAGAGCTGATAAGAGAATTTTGAGCCAATTCAGCCCAGGGGAGATATTGGGCCCAATCATGAACATTGTTAGAACAATATATACGTAAGAATTTCCCTAGTTCCTGGTTCATCCTTTCACACTGACCATTACTTTGAGGATGATAACCGGAAGACAAACTGACAGAGACACCCAACCTACTCATGAATGCTGACCAGACTTGAGATATGAATTGAGGACCGCGATCAGACACTATATCCTCGGGAATACCAAAAATACGAAATACCTGATTAAACAGGCTTTCAGCGGCTTCAAAAGCAGTGGGTAATTTAGCGAAGGGAATGAACCTAACACCACGTGAGAAACGATCAACGACAGTCATAATGACTGTATTACCCATGGAATCAGGAAGATCTGTAACAAAGTCTACTGCCAAATGGGACCAAGGTCGAGCTGGAACTGGTAATGGTATAAATTTACCGGCAGGTAGAGTACGGGGAATTTTACATTGAGCGCAAATGGTACAAGATGATACAAACTCATGGATGTCTGAACGCATGTTTTCCCACCAAAATCGACCCTCCAATAATTGATAGGTGCGGGTCTCACCGGGATGTCCAGAAGATGGGGAAGTGTGAGCCCATGTGATTAATTTATTTCTACACTGATTTGGTACATATGTTTTGTTAGGTGGGCATTGTGCGGGAGGAGGTGTAATTTGATTAGCTTGACTAATCTCCTCCGAAATTTCCCACCTGATAGGAGCCAAAATTAGCTCTGGTTTTAGAATAGTGGTGGGTTCTGAGATGACTGAATTATTTTCATCATAGATACGCGAGAGTGCATCAGCTTTAGTGTTACGGGACCCTGGTCGGTAAGTAACAGTGAAATTAAAACGAGCAAAAAACAAAGACCATCGAGCCTGACGTGAGTTCATGCATTTCATGGATTTCAAAAACTCTAAATTTTTGTGATCAGTGATAACTACAAAGGGGTGTAAAGCTCCCTCCAGCCAATGCCTCCATTCCTCTAAAGCTAATTTAATGGCTAAGAGTTCGCGGTCCCCAATACCATAATTCTGTTCAGCAGGAGAAAGTTTATGAGAAAAATAGGCCACAGGATGCATTTTACTGGGTGAGCCTAATCTTTGAGAGAGTACAGCCCCCACTCCCACACTGGAGGCGTCAACCTCTACAATGAATGGTTCTTTAGGATCAGGATGTTTTAACAGAGGGGCAGAAGTGAACTTCCCCTTAAGGGTAGAAAAAGCATCGTGCGCTTGTTCAGACCAAACTAAAGTTTTAGTATTATGTCGCAACAAATTAGTGAGTGGTGCTGCTACTGAGCTATAATTGCGTATAAAACGTCTATAGAAGTTGGCAAAACCCAAAAATCTCTGCAGTTCCTTTACTGATTTGGGAATGGGCCAGTCTACTACTGCCTGGACTTTATTATTGTCCATTGAAACTCCCTTAGCATTAATGATATATCCCAGAAAAGAGATAGAGGAGAGGTGAAATTCACATTTCTCAGCTTTGATAAAAAGTTGATTTTCTAGCAGACGAGATAGGACAGCGCGGACCTGGGGAATGTGTGTGGTCAGATCGGATGAGTAGATTAGAATGTCGTCTAAAAATGCAATCACAAACTTTCCTAACATGTCACGTAGGACATAATTTATAAAGGACTGGAACACGGACGGGGCGTTTTTGAGGCCAAAAGGCATAACTTGGTATTCATAGTGCCCCCTTGTGGTGAAAAAAGCAGTCTTCCACTCATCTCCCTCCCTTACTCTCACTAAGTTATATGCACTACGAAGGTCCAATTTGGTAAAGACAGAAGCCCCACGTAATTGTTCTAAAGCTACAGGCACTAGAGGGAGAGGATACGGGTAAGTTTTAGTAACTGCATTAAGTTGTCTGTAATCTATACAAGGTCGAAGACCACCATCCTTCTTTTTTACAAAAAAGAATGATGCTGCAACTGGAGAAGTGGAATGACGAATAAAACCCTGAGCCAGGGCCTCCTGCACATACTCCTCCATAGCTTGTTCCTCAGTCTGAGTCAAGGGATAAATGTGAGATTTGGGGGGTATTTGATTGTCAATGAGATCAATAGCGCAATCGTAAGGACGATGTGGTGGGAGTTGTGCGGCACGAGATTTGCTGAAGACTTCAACAAGATCAGAGTATTCAACTGGGATATGTGCAAGAGACTCAGGCTCAGGACTCTCAACAGTGGTAGACTGGACTTTTAGTTTAGGAGCAGTAATACAATGTTTATGGCAATATGGAGACCAGGAAATAATTTCATTATTAGACCAGGAAATCAATGGATTATGTTTTCTCAACCAAGGGAGACCCAAAATAACAAAATAATCAGAGTCCATCATGACAAAAAACCTGAGCTCCTCAGAGTGCAGAGCGCTGACGTTCATTCTGACAGGAACGGTGGCGTGGGAAATGGTTCCCTGTCCAATTGGTTTCCCATCCACAGCAGACAGTTTGACAGGGTTATCCAGGGGTTCTATTGGAATCTGGAGTTGTCTGGCCAGTTGGTGGTTCATGAAGTTCCCCTCGGCACCGGAGTCAATTAGTGCTGGAAACACAAAAGGAGAAGCAGACTGGCAGAGCAGAACAACAGATATGAAGATAGATTTAGAAATCATGTCAGAGTATAGACCGCTTACCCCTTTAGCGTGTGGAGAGGATTCCACACGCTTTCCCGAGTATGTAGCCCAATCCAAAGCCTTGCCGGTTAAACGTGAAACAAAAAATGAAACCCGAGCTCTGTCGGTGGTAGAAGGCATGTTGGAAAAATATAGCGACATCTGGAGCAAAAAACCTCTACACAGATCAGGGGTGCCGTCATATTTATCCGGTTTGCTCACGGAAAAAACAGCTGCTGCCGGGGCTGGATAAGTTAAGCTAGCCGGGGCCTGGCTAGCGGGAGCTAAGCTAGCTGGGGTGGCTATGCTCAGCTGGGCTAACTGAGCAGAGATACCCTGGAGGCTAGCGGTTATCTGGGCTAGCTGGGAGTGTTGCTCGGTTTGCTGGGCGGTGAGAGCACTAACAGAATGAGTGAGACCCTCGAACAGCTGGCTATGCTGCCCGAGCAATCTCCTCTGGTTATCTACAGCCTGTTGTAAATCCTTAAACTCAGCCATCTGTCTTTTCGGCGAGGTATTATGTAACGCCAGACAGGTAGGAGAGACGCACGCCGAGTAAAAGGTAAAGGCGGGTTTATTTACAGAGTTGTAAACAGAGTAACACAGCCAGAGAACAGGTTGAACAAGACTCACACTGGAAGCAGGAATCGTAATACAGGAGACAGTCCAAGATCCAAAGCCAGAGAGACAGTCCGATAATATAACAAATCCAATAAGGGCAAAGACAAAAGGCAAAATCCGTAATACAGGCAAAAAGATCATAACAAAAGGGCAGACAGAAAAGGGTTTGGAATAACGCTCAGTACGCAACATGAGTTGGCAATACCTCGCGAAGAACAGACGTTAACCGAACCCTATATATACAAAACATGGAATTACTATGAACCGGAACTTCTTAGAATACAGGTGACTCTGAACGGGGGAGCGTAACGCGATTGGGTGAGAGTGAGCGGCTGACGGTGACGTCATGGCCAGTGGGATTTTGGGAAATAGAGTTCGGGTGTGTGAGAGGAGATCCTAGAGACCTGACAGTGGTGGTAGTGTGATGGTCTGGAGCTGCTTTGCTGCTTCAGGGCCTGGATTGCTTTGCTGAAATAAACGGAACCAGGAATTTGTCTGTTTATCAGACAAAAAACCTGAAGGAGAATATCCGGCCATCTGTTTGTGACCTCAAGCTCAGACATACTTGGGTTCTGCAGCAGGACAATGGGCCAAAGCACACAAAGAAGTCCACCTCTAAATGGCTTTAAAAAAGCCAGTTTTGGTCAAAGTTTGATAAAGATGTTGTGGCATGATCTTAATCAGGCCAGACTTTTCATGCTTTTTCAGTGTGGCTGAATTAAAACAATTATGTAAAGAAGAGTGGGCCAAAATTCCTCCACAGAGATTTGAAAGACTCATTGCCAGTAAAGGCAATAGTAAAGGCGCAACCAGGTTATTAGGTAAACTTAATTTAAAAAGGCCTTTTTTTTATTTACTCAGGTTATTTTTGTCTAATATTAATAAAAATATCAGCAAACAAAAAAGAAGACACAAGAGAAATCTGTAGGGTACTCTCATGTATGCTGTAATAAATAAAAATATAAAAATATATACATTTTTTTGCCTTTTTTTTTGCCAGTTCTAAATCATATATTCATCATTCCATGTATCTAAACTGCTTTTTCCTCTGAAAGGTTGCTCAGGGAACAGATTGTGACCTCGGTTCAGTTTGGCACTTTTATTTTAAGAGTGTATACTCAGAGAGCACTGATACAGAAGGACACACATTTACACACACAGACACTTATTGATGAGAGGGTCGTGTTGGTTAGATGGGGCAATGCACACGAGCGAAGGTGATAAAAGACTGTCAGTCACCACATAGAAGCTCCGAGCTCTGAGCGATAGGCCAAGGAGCCCACGGCAGTGTCAACATGCCACCTCCACTACAACACAATATAGCAGTGACAGGAGAATGGAGGAGGTGTGGGGAGGTGGTGCCAGCGCTGTGCATGCTCTCACAGACAGGCCAAGAGCTGAGGAAGCTAAGCAGTGCTGTCACAACCCCAGAATTCTGCAGAGAATATCCATGAAAATGTCTTTAAATACACCCCACTTATCACATCCGCTTATCAATTAGCAAGATTATACAGCTGATAATTATTTGTCACATCCATTTTAAGTGTCATTTGTCAAAGAAGACCATGAAATTAAAATAGATGAGGGTATGCATTTCATTCTCATCATAGTTTTATTTCATTATTTTTTATCAGAATTTCATTTATGTCAGTATTATGCTTGTAATATTGACCTTATTGCTATTAGAAGGGATATGATGATTTTATCAATAAAACTTCAGTCCAGGGTTGTACAAAACACATAATTTAGTTGAGAATGACCTGTATATTACATATGTCACAGTTTAGCCCATGTCTGTCATGTTTCTCCCTCATTTGGTCTCTTGTGCTCCTGCCCCTCTGTTTACCTGTCATGTTTCCCAGCCATGTGCTATTGTTGTGTTTTGGTCCTGTCTCCGCCCTAGCCCCACCCTGTCATTAGTTATTTGTAACCCCGCCCCCTCTTGATTGATCCTCAGGTGTTTCCAGTTTCCTGTTCCCTCCATATGTATATAAGCCCCTTTGTTTCAAGCCTTCTTTGTCTAGTCTTTTGTTAGTTTGTTTGTTGTCCGTGATCCGGTTTGTTTCATGTCTCTTGATGTTTGTTAGCTTCAAGTAGCTAGCAAGTTTAGTGTTTTGTAGTTATGTATTCAGTGTAACTTTGGTTTATTTTGTTTGTTTGTTTGTTAATTTGTTTTAGTTTGTTTATTTAATAAATTTAATTATATTCTGCACTTACGTCCATCCCCTCCTCATTCGTAACATATAATACATCATAATTATTAAATTTTAATTTGAATTGAGATTGCACAAATAGGAATTGCTATTCCTAATTGAATTGTAGACGTGTACAATACATTATTAAGGTGTATTTAACAGTGAAGTTTTACAGTATATATATATATATATGTATATATGTGTGTATATATGTGTGTATATATATATATATATACTGTAAAACATAGCCCAGCCCAATGGGGCTCTAGAGTCTGTAGAACTACTTTTAGTTTAGTGTTTAAGGTTTTAGCGTCCGCGCAGCCTCAGCCCTCAGCTCCCCAGTGTAAGTTCCCCCTTCAGTGAATTATGTGTGTGTGTGTCTATATCTTATGTGTGTGTGTGTGTGTGTGTGTGTGTCTATATCTTGTACAAATATTTTTGTATGGATCACAAATTAACATCAAAACATTTAGTCTATAAATCATATAATTAAACGTGTAATAACGTTAATAAAATGTGGTAAATTAAAGGATAGCACTTCATTTCCCAGAATACCTTGCTTTATCCAATTATGTAAAATGGTTGTCCAAACATTTAGGCCATTTGAGAAACTATTCACCATTAGATGCAACAATGTTACCCTGTTAAGTACTTGATAAAATGATAACTGCGTTTAATAAAACATTGTTACATTTGATTTCTTTAAACTAAAGCTATTGCTAATAATTCAGCATTTAGAGGATGCATGCTTAATGTTAACCTGTACTTGCATTTGGAAGAAAAATGTAAGTTAAAAGAATTGCATTCTCACTGATATAAATAAAAATTGAACTCAACATCCTGTAGGGTGTAACCAATTAAAAAAAAACAAATTAAAATTAATTCATTTGAATTGAATTAAATTCTAAAAATCTGAGTTTTGCACAGCCCTGCTTCAGTCACATTATTTTGACACTGGCTTGGAGGTGTATAAGGTGGTAGTGTGGGTTTTGGTGGTACTAGTCGATCAGGTATAGCAGTTTTTAAACATTCTGTCCTCTCACTGTCCTCCCTATTAGATACTCCAATAATAATAATAATAATAATAATAATAATAATAATAATAATAATAATAATAACAGTTATAACCAGTACAGTAATCTCAACCTGTCATCAATGATCAGTGAGTAATCCAGCTCAGAATATGGTGTGGCAACATCATGCAAAACTCTTTATTATTTGTGTGACAAATACATATCAATTCACTACATTTACACTTGTGTTCATTTGTTTGTATTTTGTTGGTAGCAAAGTTATTAAAGCAGTTTTCAAATTGATCAATTTTGTGTAACTTGCCTTAAGTTGCTCCTGCATGGCGAGGTACACAATTCATTTAATCATCCGTTTAAACACAAAGGTTATGTATCATTATTGTTATCAGAATGAGAAAAGATGGATCGGTTGAGCCCTAACTGTTCCAATATATAAAGTATAATAATATATTCCACTTTGAATAATGAAATATTCTTATTGTGTTCTCCTTCATTTTCATTTTTCTGACTGTTTTTCTTTTTTTCGCACATTCTTTTTTCTCTGTTTGTGCTCTCCCAAATAAATAAATAAATAATAAATAAAAAATAATAACTGACAGAGATGCTCTGAATCATGATAAAAGCTCTGCTGTGAATCATAAATGCGTTTGTCTGGCAGTGCCTTAATAAGCACTTGGTGCACTGAATACCGCTAGCAGTGACATAATTCAGAGGGATGCTCAATGATTGGTGTAAAAAAAAAATCAAGGGAAGAAAATAGTCTGAGGAGGAGAGAAGCTTTTTTATTCTATTCTATTCTATTCTATTCTTCTGTTTTCCTAATGTTTCAGCTAAAGCCATTTTCAGTTCACAATCTTCCCTTATTCTTCCACAGCATCCTCCTCTTGATGGAACTACGGTGCTAAAACATTAAACAGTAAAACGCTGCATCTTTTCTGATGTCTCAGGTTAAGGGTTGCATTGTGAGGAAGAGCCTGGTGCGAGCAGGCTGGTTATAGAGAAGTCTGAGGTGGTTTCAGAGGCTCATAACCACACTCAAAGGGAGCTGGAGGGAAAAGTGGTTTAAATGGGTCGAACCATGGCTTGATGTAATGCTTCACCCTCAAACCTCTGGGCAGTTTGGGTCTTTTTTTTTTCCAAACTGTAAATGTTGAATTCTGTAGCAAGAGCTGTCCTTGTTATATAAAGGGTCTGTGAGGTCGAAATACAGGAAACGGCAAAACGCATTAGCAGCTTAGCTTGTTCAATATCTCTGCTGAACTTTGAAGATACCCAGTGATCGAGTGATCGTAAGCTGCAGAATATTATTAGTATGTCCCATGAAAGGTGCAGGTTATACTGTCTACCAGCTGATACCAGCCAGTAAAGGATATATGAACATGTACAGTATGGTACTGTGCAATAGTTTTAGGTAGTGTTGCCAACTCCTCAGAAAGGAAAGTAGCTATTGGCTATCCCAAAAGTCGCTAAAAGTCGCTAAATGACGTCATCACCTAATTTGCACAATACAAGTTTTTGACAAGGATTAATGTTATGGGAGAGAAAAAAGTGAGTAAAAAACACCCTAAATATGTTACAAATGAACTCTAACAAATAAACAACATCTGTTGCTTTTTAAAAGGCAGTCACTTCTCGAAATAATTTCATTTTTACGTAAATTACATGAATAAGTTTTCTTTATTTCAAACCTATTAAAGACTAAGGTGAGTGAGTGGCTAAGACTGTGTGAGTGAAATTCAGTGATTTATTTTTCTTTTTTCGTGTCACACTGAAGAAACATTCATATTTACATCCTGCTCTGTAAATACAGTGCGGGGTCAGTCAGCGGTGGCTTTGGCTAAGCGCAGTTCATTTACAGTGTGTTCGTGGAGCGGTGAGGTTCTGCTATGAGTGTGAGACTGCACTGTGAGGGTTGTGGGAGGGGCTCACAGCAGCACCAGCTGCTCGCTGAGGTCAGTAACTGAAGAGCATGTGTGATCATCTCAGTGTCGCGTCTCCAATAACACAACAAAAAGTCAATAGATTTGTTGCTAGTCACTTTTTTTTACAAAAAAAGTCACTAGAGGGTCTGAAAAGTCGCTAAATATAGCCACAAAGTCGCTAAGTTGGCAACACTGGTTTTAGGTACCTAAGCACATTAATGAATTGTTTTTAAATGAAAAAAAAACATATTTTTTGAACAGATGCAAATAAACATAAATACAGAAAAGGGTAAAAGAACATTTTCATTGTTATTGTCACGTCCTGGCCCTGTTTCCTGTCTGTCCTCATGCCTGTGTGTTCCCCACGTGACCTGTGCTCCTGTGTTCTGTCTCAGGACTTTTCCACCTGTGTTAATTTGTAGCTCCGCCCCCTATCCCCAGGTGTTTTCACTTCCCGTGTGTGTTATATAGTCCTCCTGTGCCAGTATTTGCTTGTCGGTCTTTGCACCTTCACCTGTCGTTTGCGTTTATCTGCATTTCATAGCCCTAGTTCCTTGTTCCTTGTTTATCTTGTTTATTTCTCATTTATCCTTTGTTATTTTCTAGTCCCTCATTTAATTCCTTGCTCTGTTTTGTTTTCTTTATTTTGTTTCAGTTATTTGTTTGGTTCCTCCCTGTTTGTTTGTCATTAGTATCTCTTGTTTGTTTAGCTTTATGTTCTCTTGTTTCACTCGTTTGTTTTGGTTATTTGTTTATTCGTTTCTTTGTTTCTTTGTTATTTATTTAATAAATATTCATCTTTACCTGCGTATGCGTCCGCCTCCACGTCTTCCTGCCCGCACCATCCTGACAGTTATGATCCCCGGTCGTATTTGTTTTGTGTTTTTTAGTTTCTTTTTTAGTGTTTTTGTATATGCAGGGCCTTAATTGGCCACCAGGAACACCCTCTATAAAAGTGTAGCCGGGTGGTGAATTGAGTACACCTTTAAAATGTGTGTCTGTAACTTTAAGAAACACAATCAGAAGTGTTGTCACCCTGAGAGAGGAAAGGGAGGAGCTAAGAGCATGGTAGAGAAGGAGGCTCAAGCTGCAGTGAATGGTGGTGCTCCATTTTAGGATCCATCCAGAGCCATCCTAATGAAATAAGAGGTAAAAATCAGGAAATACTGAAAAGGTTTAGTTGGCCTATAACAGTAGTAGATGCCTATATTGCCTTTCTAAACATGTATTTTGAATGAATCACAACCAGATGCGGGCAGATGGCATTGTTTCTGTGGGGTAGTGCGCTCCTCGTGGCCAAGCCTTGTATTTTTCTGGGTTACAGAAGCTGTTTGTCCAAGTTCTCTTAAAGAAATGCTCAAGTCTTGTTGAGTAAAGCTGAGTAAATCGAGGTGAGCTTAAAAACAAATATTAAAAGAGCTCTGTTAATGGTATTAATGTGGTATTAATGTTATTTATCTATTTTCTGTAATTAGTGCCACTACCAAATACTGTACTGTGTTCTAAGTTAGGGTTTTACAGTGTATTCATTTTTATTTTTATTGTTTTGAGTACAAAAATCAGAATAAAATACCCGGAAACAAAATTCTTTTGTCATTTGGTGTGCGTCCTTTCCCCGGTGACAAAAGGAAGCATGAAAAATCTGACCCAGGAGAGACGTTTACGGCTCCTCCCCTTTCATGACCTGGAACAGCCTGTTCAGGCCAAGCCGGCACATTCATTTTGTGTTCTGTTTGTTGTTTTATTTTTTACAGTTACAGTTTAATATTTATCTTTGGATAAAGTAGGTGAACAGTGTCAATTTGTTTGGATACCTATTCTCTTGTTTTGGTCACAGGGACTTAAGGAAGTTTGTGTATTTTGTTTTCTTTATTTTTAGGTTTAGTTAGTTGCTTTTGTTTATTATTTTGGTCTTTGCCTTTATTCACCTCTGAAGCCATATTCCCCTTTTTTGTTCAGTAAAATCATCCTGGTTTATTTCTTCTTCTGTGTACAGTGTTTAGTCTGGCAGATGGCCTGGGAAGAGAGCCCAATCTCATTTACTGTTATGGCCTGTCCTTAGACCGGGTTGTAACACCCCTTTTAATAGAATAATAATTAATATTAAATCAAATTTATTCATACCGTGATTTTTACAACTACTGTTTCAAAGCATCTTTACACAAATGTGGTATCAGGACAGAGAATCAGACAAATCATTGAACATACATCTATCGCACCTTAGCCTTTGTATGTCTTGTTTTTTTCCCCTTCCTTTGTCATTCCTGTTCTGTTTTTCATGCCTGTTTCTGTTTTCTTTTCTCTGCCATGTGTTTTTTTTTTTAGAACATGGCTCTTTTTTTGTTTTCTGTCTTGTCTCCTCCTTTGTCTCTGCCCTAGCCCCACCCAGTCATTAGCATTCCCTCCTGTCCCATTTTTTTTTTACCCTGCCCCCTTGTTTCCTGCTCCAGGTGTTTCCAGTCTCCAAGTTTGTATACTAGTGCATCTAAAAAAAAAATTGACTATCTTTGAAAAGTTGGTTTATTTCAGTAATTCAGTTCAAAATGTTAAACTCATTTACAGTATTATATAGATGTATTACACACAGAGTGATCTATTTTAAGTGTATGTTTCTTTTATTGTTCATTATTATAGGGTACGGCCAATAAAAAAAAAAAAAAAGGAAAAAATCAGTGTCTCAGAAAATTTGAATATTATGTATTATTATGTTGTATTACATTATTATTATGTATTATGACCAATTGGTACTTTTGGCACAGTGTGCCAAATCCTGCTGGAAAATGAAATCCGCATCTACGTAAAAGTTGTCAGCAGATTTTCTGGGAAAACACTGCACTGACTTTGGACTTTGGATGGTATGGCTCTCCTTTACTTTATACCTTTAGTTCAAGACCTAAACCTAACCACGATTCTTAATCCAAGACCTAAATTAGTCTCCATAATCTAATCCTAATCATTTTAAGATACAGTTACAGGCTGGTATCAGTAGCAGATCTGTAACAGCTTGTTTGGTCAATTTAAATGATAATATTTAGATGATAGAAAATTAAGCTGTTTGATTAGTGATTTCTCAGATTACAATCTACAGATATTAAGATGGATACTTCAAATAAAATGACAATCAGTTGAATTCAGTTTTAGTTTTCAGTAAAACATTTATTGCTAAACTACTGAAGGTTCAGATGCTGCTACAATGCTGATATGTTGCTGATAAGATACTGAGAGTGATATATTTTTTAACGTTTTTCAGTACTGTATAAACTGTACGATATTCTTCAAGGATATTTTCCACAGGAAAAGAGCATACACTGGAGATAGCTTTAGTAACTCCGTCTGTAAAGAAAGCAATATGAATCTTTGTCTCTTTAGTCAGAAACATCTTATTATTCTACAAATGCCATCGTTCTCTACTTTGAAAGGACTGTTTCTAGGTCAATCAATACTGAAGTAGGAACCAGCTGAGACATTCTCGCCTTTTGTGGCCTGAAGGTTCGTCTCTGTGTGTGGTCAACTAAATAGCTTAGAATCGTATGCTCTCTTATCTGATTCTCAGTGTACTGAATAAAGTGTGTTTGGTGTTTTTTTTTTTCCTGCAAATTATTATACTACTACATTATTGATGTACAAAACTGTAAAAAGAAATGGTGTCTGAACTTGTTACCAATGTTACTAAACTTTCTTGCAATTTTTTTCAGCAATTTAAACTTGAGACACAAGAAATGTTATCTTTGTATTTTTGTACTGAAATGACTAAAATTAAAAGTTAGTTAAAGCTGTAGTAGGTGAGTTTGTAGAAATTAGAAGCATAAGCTTAATATATATATATATATATATACATACATACATACATACATACATACATACTGTAGCTTTAAGATACATGTGTTTAACAATATCGAAACAATATTGAGTGTATCATACAGCTAGGTTTATGTTTGAGTAAAATGAACATGGTTGTTTTATTCTGTAAACTACGGACAACATTTCTCCCAAATTCCAAATAAAAATATTGTCATTTAGAACATTTATTTGCAGAAAATGAGAAATGGCTGAAATAACAAAAAAACAAGCAGAACTTTCAGACTTCAAATGATGCAAAGAAAACAAGTTCATGTTCATAAAGTTTGAGAAGTTCATAAATCAATATTTGGTGGAATAACCCTGGTTGGTTCTTAATCACAGCTTTCATGTATCTTGGTGTCATGTTCTCCTCCACCAGTCTTACACACTGCTTTTGGATAACTTTTATGCCTTTACTCCTGGTGCAAAAATTCAAGCAGTTCAGTTTGGTTTGATGGCTTGTGATCATCCATCTTCCTCTCGATTATATTCCAGAGGTTTTCAATTTGGTAAAATCAAAGAAACCTGAGCTGTATATAGATTATTGAAATAATCACCACTGTTGATTTGAACCTAAATGTTTTATTTTTTTGCTCTGGTGCATATCTGACCATCAAGGCCGAACAAAATATTACATTTTCAGCTTTAAAAGAAAACAGCATGAATGTTTGGGCAACACTTTCCCCTATCATTCCTTCATTTTCACTCTCCTCTGTAAAAAGCACATTTCAGAGTGTTTCTGAACCTGATTCACAAAAGTAGGACACTTTCAGCTTTCAGATGCAATCCCATTTGATCTGATTGCTTGGGGGGTGGGGAATAATTTCACCACAGGGACTTGGCAAGAAGAACTCTGGTCCTGATAATTAAACATAATCATCTCCATTACACATAGAAGTCCTCGAGTTATCGGGCCATGGTCCAATTTCCCCCAAAACACTCCATCTATGCCAACAAAATATACTGTACACAATGTAGCCTGCTCTCCATATGCTGATATCGGGGGGAGGGGGGCTCAGTTTTATACTTTAACAGATCACTACCTCACCGCACCATTAAATTCTAATGGAATTTCACTCTTTGACAGATTCCAGATTGCTTTATATTCTATAAACTATTTCATTGCTCCTGAGTTAATTAGTGTAATAATAGCTTCTCCCAAATTCAAAACACTGTTTTAGAAATGACATATTTGCTTATATAGAATGTAGATGCATGATTTTAAAATCTAATTTTAAAAGCTCAGTTCTGTTTGCTTTGGCCCTCATGTAGTTTATTTAATTTATACAGGACTGGTGGCTAGAACAGATGCATTTTCCCAAAGGAGAAACTGTTCTGGTAACACTTTCTAGACTTACCCCACTTACCCCAGAAAATGGAAAGCACTAAAAACCCTACTACCTCACTGGACTCTATTGCACACTGTGTAATAGAGTAATTACTACCTCACCTGGTCTTTTTTGCACACTTTTTGCACACTGCATAATTTGCACACTGTCTTGTTATTTATTATTCTTTGTCTGTACTGTGTTGTATTGTCTGTCTGCACTTTTGTACTGTTGCACTATTGTTCTGTCTACACTGTGTTTATGTGCACCATGGTCCCTGGAGGAACGTTGTTTCGTTTCACTGTGTACTCTGTATATAGCTGAAATGACAATAAAAACCACTTTGACTTGACTTTTGACATTTTATGTCTGTCAGACTCATAATGCATTTATGAGGCTTTATAAACATAGCACTAAATATTTATAAAAATGCACAACACATTATAGCCATGTTGAAGTGTGATCAAAATGAATCATAAGCTGTGTTTATACACACATGTTAAAATAAATGGTTGCAATATAATGCTACTTGGATGGAAAATAAAGATTAGCAAGTACAAAAAAATTATGAAAAATTTGGACTGATATGTGCAACTCTTATATCACAGAAATAGTGTGCAACGCATGTGTAACACAAGATTCCCAACGTCTTGGCATGGAGTTGTAGAGGTTCCTCCTACGCTTATCCATCCCATGATGCACGTTTTTTTTTTTTTATAATTTTATTTCTATTTTTTTACAGCCAATTACCCAACCCACTCATTAGGACTCCCCCTATCACTAGTAATGCCTCAACACACCAGGAGGGCAAAGACTAACACGTGCTTCCTCCGATACATGAAGTGAAGTCAGCCGCCGCCTCTATTCGAGCTGCTGCTGATGCAGCATTGCCGAGCAGCATCACAGCACGCTTGGAGGAATGTGCAGCCACTCGGCTCCGATACATGAGCTCACAGATGCCCTGTGCTGCGGACATCACCCTAGGAGTGATGTGGGGAGAGAGCGCCATCTATATTTTTCCACAGTTCATCCTGTTGGATGTGGTTGGTCCTTCTTGGTGGTATGCTGACATTACCCTGGATACTGTGGCTCTTGATACATCACAAAGACTTGCTGTCTTGGTCACAAATGCGCCAGCAAGACGTGCACCAACAATTTGTCCTCTTTTGAACTCTGGTATGTCACCCATAATGTTGTGTGCATTGCAATATTTTGAGCAGAACTGTGCTCTTACCCTGCTAATTGAACCTTCACACTCTGCTCTTACTGGTGCAATGTGCAATTAATGAAGATTGGCCACCAGGCTGCTCCAATGTAGCCTGAACAAGGCAAAACTGGTAATTACCTGCTCAACAGCATCACTTTTTAGGTTACAGGTTACTCCATTGCTTGAAAAACCTCACTGATGTTCACTACATTTGGATTTATATTGTGTTTGATCCTTTTTGTGTTTTTATTTTGGCATTCAAAGTGATAACCTTTATACTGGTGGCAATAAAACTAGTGTATGTTTGAATCTGCATCCAAGAGCATCCCAGGCCACTTGTTAGCATAACTATTTTTTTTTCTGACATATCTCCATTAAACCGACACTAAAACAACCATCTTTTCACTCATAATCAAACTCATGATCTACACAGAGGACTCACAGAATCAAATCAAATCAAATCAAATCAAATTTATTTGTATAGCGCTTTTTACAACTGGTGTTGGCACAAAGCAGCTTTACAGAAACATGATTACAGGACAAAGAATCAGGCAAAACATTAAACATAGAAAATACAAAATACAGAACCCCCAGTGAGCGCGGAGGCAAGGAAAAACTCCCTCAGAGCTGCAGGAGGAGGAAGAAACCTTGGGAGGACCAAGACTCACATTAAAGGGGGGACCATCCTACCACTGGTCAAATGGCTTTTAAATTCATTTTAAGAAGTCTTTCATACATCCACATAGGTTTTATATATTCAGGTGTATAGCAGCTCCACTAATGGCTTATAGAGTAAGATGGATGATGAGCAGCTGATCTGTGGTGGTGGATGGAGAAGAGCTGACTTCAGAAACTTCCAGTCTGGCCAGACAGAGGACATGAGAGCCTGAGGGTCCAACATCGGTATCGGGTCAGACAGGTGGGCAGTCAGTAACTCAGAGGAAGGCAGAGAGATGGAATTAGTTTTGACTGGATTTATGTAAAACAGAGAATATAAAACATTATCAGAGTGTGGCAAATGACTCCGGCAGAACTGAATAAAACAGCCTAACTAAAGGCAGAGAGCCAGAAGGTAACATAGACATGGAGGCTCCCTGAAACGCTGGCATCCACCCACTCCACCGTCCACAAACCTGAGTGACCGTGTGCAGTGGGAGAACAACAGCACCAGCATCTCAGTTTACCACAATTTCCTCTGTCCATGAACCCCTGAATCTGCAGCCTTATCTAAAGGGAAAAACATTAATTACCAAAAGCTAAACTAAACAAGTAAGTTTTCAGTCTAGACTTAAAGATTGAGACTGTGTCTGAGTCCCAAACATATTCGGGGAGATTATTCCAGAGTTGAGGCGCTTTATAAGAGAAAGCTCTTCCTCCTGCAGAGCTCCTCTGAATTTTAGGAACTACTAATAAACCAGCACCCTGAGATCTAAGTAATCGCGGTGGTTCATAACAGGAGATGAGGTCTTGTAAATACTCAGGAGCGAGCCCGTGTAGGGCAGAATGAGAACTGTTAGCTGATGTTGGAAAACATTCAGATGCTGAATGTTCTTTATCTGTTTTTGTTCTTATCTTTAATAAAAACCTTTTATCCTTGGAAGATCATTCAAAACATCATGTTTTTGTAGGCCTTAATGTACTATAAGAAGTGAGAGGCTCTTGAGACATGTACGTAGTCACATATATAAAAGTACACCAGACGATAGAGGTGGAATAAGTGGAATAAAAGAACAGTTTTGTCTGCTCTCTTTAAGGTACAACATGAATAGTTTAAAATCAGGCAGTGGAAAGAAAGAGAGCAGAGTAGTGGAGGACTGACTGTTTTGACTGCTGTCTGAGTCTAATTACTGTTTTCTCCATGACTGACACGTCCTCTGTTCTCAAGTCAAGCAGCCGAGCCAAGGCCAGTCAATCTGATGCACTGTGGGCTGTGCTGCTGACATCTCAGTAATTCTACACATAAATAACGTACAAGGTAAAAGTCCACGTTTCATATATTTCATTTTTTTCTGCCTAAACAAAAAGAAATAGGCACCAGCTATTCATTTGTCAGTGTCAGAAAATTACAATAACGTGCCTTATGGAAAATTACACTTGAAGGGACAACAAATATAAATCTGAATCTGAATTATATATCAAGAATTCAAGGATTTATGAGACTTTTTGTCATTCGCATGTAAACTGAAAAAGAAGGGACCCAGTAATTTAATTTTATTTCCCATTTTGCCCCATTTTCTCTCCAATTACTTCTTTAGCTCCAACCTTGAATTTAAAACACCTACACAATGCTGGAAATGAATAAAAATGAGATGCGGTTAAAAGCATGGCATTACTAGGTAGGTGCTTTATTGTTATTCTTTATTAGGTAGGTGTGTATTATTGTGTGTTTCAAGTTAAGTTTTTTTTTTTTATGTTTTTAAACATTTCTAAATTATCAGCAGAGTACTGTCCATGGTATTTAACCACATCTTACAAAATATGTGATTGAAAATATGCTCCTAAAAGGTTTCTGAGAACACTGGGTCCACAGTCTGAAGACGTGCGAAAAGAGAGAAAAACTCAAAATTAATGAAAAAGAAGAAGAAAGAAAGATGTTCTACTAAGAGTGTTAAAGCGATTCACAATCAAACCTGCTACAGTTTAAAATCATTTTATTACACACACTTTAGAAAGACTTGAAAAGGCTTGACATGTGATCTCTGCACATGCTTAAATACATTCAACTCGTCCTTGAATAAAAGAAACAGCATAAAAAGCTTGCTTTTAGGAGCTTGGCTTTAAAGACTTGTCCACAACATACAGTTTAAAGGTCTTGGAGGAACGTGATGCTTAAAAATATACTGCAAATTTTACAGTTGGATAATATGGAGTTGGAGAAAAATGTGTTAAAGTGATAGATTGATTTTTCTCTAAGTTAGACAACAGTACTCTTTGGCAGTGTAGTTCGGAGTTCAGAGTTAATTCGCAAGTTGAAGAGCGAGATTCAACTGTGTTCTGGTGTCGAGTCTCCTTTACTGTAAATTAAATTGAATATAGTCTACCTAACGTTTCTTTATTTGCATTACACAAAAGTGCATCTTTCCCTTTTTGCTCCTGGTATCAATTATTTGCATCGTAGATGTGTCACTCACCATCATTCATGCCCACCAGTTTACCAGTTTACCTTCCTTTGGATATTTAGTTGCATTTTATATAAGGGTTGAATGCCTTGTGCCCAATGTGGTAGGTCATAAGAGCAAGTTACTGTCCTTGTACTGAAAATTATGAATTCATGCTGAGATAATGCAGAGTTAAAGAAAAGTGTGTTAAATTGTGTTAATAGAGAACAATACTCTTTGGCAGTGTAGTATTTCGGAGTTCATCCACAAGCTGATGAGCAAGATTCAACTCTACTGGTTTGAACAGTTGAGACACAGGTAAATAAGATAAAGTCTATGTAACGTTCTTTTTAACTTGCAATACACACAATTGCATTTTTCCTATTGGCTACTGGCATCAATTATTTGCATACTACTGTAGATGTGTGACTCATTGTTAGTCTTGCCCACATGGGCTGCCTTCCCTTGGGCATTAAGTTGAATTTTTAATAAGGGTTAACTGCCTTGGCCAAGTGTTGTAGGTCATAAGAGCAAGTTACTGTTCTTGTACTGCAAAATGTGACTTCATGCTGTCTGAGAACTGCAGTGAAGTAACTGTGGAGAATAATTAATTTTACCATGAAATGGGAGTAATGTTTAAGAAAAGTCAACTCAATGGAAGAGTAAAAAAATCAACTGCCAAAAGAATGTCCCTTTAACTCTACCCTAGTTCCTAATTGATGGTCACACATTCACTCAAATCAACTGACTTGAACTCACAGAGGGTTTATTCCAAAATTAATAGTATTGTAATTTCACTCGAAAACGTTCAATTTTGGTGTTATTTTTTTTTTTTTTGCGTAAGTAAATATTTTCTGTTAACTGTGAAGAAGTATGGGTAACACTTTACTTGGATGGTCCATTTTATGGCCTTGTTGATGCTCAACTGACATTAAACTAACACTAAATAGAATGTCCATTAATTTTAACTTAACCCTATGTTGAATGTAAATGATAGAACCTAACTGTACACCTTACCCTAACCTTAACCCTTAATCAACCATAAAATCAAACCCTACCTAAACCCTACCTAACCCTTACCCTAACCTTAACCGAAGCTTAAAATCTAACCCTAAACCCAATCTTAAAATATAAAGATAAGCGTTTGGGTTAGAGTTGAATGTAGGTTTATATTCAATAGAGAATCGTTTACTTTCACCTTTTAGTTCATTTGCATTTAATAGACATGTAGTTAAATGTTAGTTGAATGTCAGTTGAGCATCAAAGAGGCCATCAAATGGACCATCCAAGTAAAGAGTTACCGAAGTATGACTAAAACACACCTCAGCAATCCATCTGAAGCCTAGAGAAGAATCAGAAGACCCAACAGTCGATCAGCAGTGCATTCCCGAAGCGATGCAATGCTGACGACAATGGAAAAAGACAGGAGTGCGATGTTCATGGGTACTGCAAGCTAATCTAAAGGCCAAACTGTTTGGTGAGACTCGTGCATGCATACAAATTAATGAATAATTCATAAAGAGCTCATCATTTATTTAATTTTAAATAAATAAATAAATATGATAACCCCATTGCACTCTCTGTTATACAAAAAGATCAGTGCTGGAGCTACAGTGTGTTTTCTGGTAAATACAGGGGTAAATGACATTTCTGACACAGATTCACTTAACATTGTTACCCATTATCACAGGGTCATCATTGGTGATGTTTGCAGTGGACCGTTTTCTGTGGAGAGTACAAAATGAATATGGACAAAGATCATGTATTTTATCACCCCTGAACATCATCAACTGAGCACTGCATACATTTGCAGCATTTGCTAACATTTCAACATTGCCCCCTTTAAATTATGAATTGTCGGATGCAATGGATTTGTTAGATGTGTTCCTGCACATTGATTTCACTTTGATTCAATGTTGATTTAATATTATTTTTGGCTTGTTTTGTGTGTGCTTTTAAATGTACTGTTTGTACTAAATGTTACATACATTAATTATGCATACAGTATGAGTCAAAGGTTTGGACACACCTTCCCATTAAATGTTTTTATTTATTTATTTTTCTACTGTACATTTGAAATGTATACTGTAGTCATCCAGACTATGAAGGAACACATAAGGAATCATGTAGTAACTTAAAAATGTTAAATAAACCAAAATACTCTGTGAAGCATTTAGGTGACTCTTATCTGAGGTTAAGCTGTTAATTTGCAGTTTCTGAGGCTGGTAACTCTGATGAACTTATCCTGTGCAACAGAGGCTACTCTTGGTCTTGCTTCCCTGAGGCAGTCCTGATGAGAGCCAGTTTCATCATAACATTTTTTGATGGTCTTTGTGAAACATTTTTTTTATTATATATATTTTTTATTTGGATATAGATTCTCTCAAACACATTAAGAGGCAAGAAGTTCAAGTAGTTATCTTGTGACAAGTTCAGCACAGCTGTTATCTGAAAGCCTGAGTTCCAGGTGACTCTACCTCATAAATCTGAGTGAGAAAATCCAGCCAACAGATAAAAAAAAAAAAAAAAAAAAAAATCTGGTTTGTTTAATACATTTTTTTGTCATATATATTCATTAGTTATTTGTTTTTCTTTATAGTTTGGATGAGTTTAGTATTAATCCACCATAGAAAAAAAAATTAAATAATAAAAAAAAAAACATTTGACTGGTACTGTATGCTGTTTTTATTTTAAATAACAATAAATAAAAAAAGAACAGTTTTTAACTTACAGAAAACTGTCTTTTTATCCAAGAAAGTATCTATTTTATTACAGACTTTATTAACAGTCCATCTGGATAGTTCTTGGAGCAATTTATAGTGATGAACCTCAAAACCTTCACTTAGAACCCTCGAGTAAAAGTCTAGTTATTAAGTGTCTCGCTCTGAGCTCACTTCATTTTATGATATACATTATATAAAGTGTATTGTTCATAAAATAAAACAGAGAACTGAAACACTCCTGAGCCCAGAGCTTCAAACTGAATAAATTAAACAAGCAATGTCTATTTTAGGACTCACTCTTTGTTCTTCTTTCACAAGCACTCATTTAGACCCTATTGTAAAGAACCTGTGGTAACACCTCGTTAGTGCTGCTGGTTGTAGCTGGATCTCCCAGAGCTTTTTTTTTTTCAGACCATTGCTAGCCTGTAAAGGATAATGCTATAAGTAAAGTAAAGGTAAGTAAAGAGAGAGAGAAAAAAAAAAAACACACTAGTAAAGCTTCTACTAAAGACAAGAGTGAGCTGTACTGGAAACAGTGGAACACTTTGAATTTTTACCTAAACTGACTAGTGATAACTAGGACATTTTTTGTGTTAATTTAACTTAAAACCCAAAAGCTATTAGGCCTAAATAGTAAACCCTTGTGAAAAAAGTAGATTAAAGTATACTAAGCATTAATTATGCTATAGTGCACTAAAGTGTACTCATAGCCACATTATTAATCAGTATATTTAAAGAGCGCTAAAATGGAACAACCTTTTTTGTACTTATTATACTTTAATTGTATAAAAGTAGAACAAAGGTCTTAAACTGTGCTTAAAACTGTACTTAACTGTACTAAAATCGAGCTATTTTAAATATACGTAAGCAACATTTAAACATACTACTTCATGTGTGTAACCCCATATTTTAAATATGCTTACAGTCTAATTATAATACATTTAATGAGTATCACAACTGTATCACTATTATTCACCAGGCATATTAAGAATGTACTAAGAATTGATGTTAAATATATGTGATCATTTACATTATTTACAGTACCATATATGCTTCTTGTTCTTGTCTTTTTAAAGTAGTACACTTCTAGTATACTTCTTTGGGTATGAAAATATATTTTAAGGTAATGTAATACTATTTTTAGCGTGTTACTATCACACATTAGCCTGTGTCTGTCCTGTGTTTTTCCCTCTTTTGGTTTTCTGTGCTCCTGCCCTCTTTTCCTGTCTTGTGTTCCCAGCCATGTGCTTTTTTGAGCACATGGCATTGTTTTGTTACTGTCCAGTCTCCACCCTAGCCCCCCCAGCCCTGCCCTAGTCATTAGTGTTGTCACCTTGTGTCTCTTTTGTAACTCTGCCCCCTCATTACCTCAACAGGTGTCCCTAGTGTGTGCCTGTGTATAAATACCCCATGTGCTCCTTTGTTCTCTGTCGTGCTTTTTGTTTGACCGTGTCCTGTTGCTCTGTCCGGATCTTGTTTATCTGTTTTGTTTAGCCTCAGACCTGCTGTGTTTTTTGTCTTCAGTTTTCCAGGTTTGCTTTATGTAGTTTGTTTCTTTATTTTTTATTTTTGCCTGTTTGTTTCAGTCTTTTAGTTTATCCTTTCATAGTTTCATAGTGTTTTGTTTTAGTTACCTTTTCTTTATATTATTCCATAGTGTTTTGTTCTTTGTTTTGTTAAATGGAAAATAAAGACATGCGTTTGCATCCTGCCTCCTCTTCCATGTTACAGTTACAAATTACCTTTTTTTTATTAATAGCACTAATTTAATTCACTTTCTAAAAAGTTACATGATACATTGCACTTTAAGTGAACTACTGTTTTTAACCAACTTTGCTAAAAATTGATAAGCCATAATTATGAATCCAGTAGCTTTTACTAAAAAACATTAGATTTTCTCATATATTTTTTATAAATATATATACTTTAAATAAGTTGGCTTGGAAATGCACAATGAGTGTTCTATGAGTGTACCAATTATCACACTTCTGGTTCACCACCCCTATCCCTCTCCCCCTCTAAAATATCCAAAAGTTTACAGACACTTTTAAATGGATTTCTATAGGGAAATATCCAAACCTAAAAAACATCCATACGAAAACCGTACAATGTATTGTTACAAAAAGCACAAGCAATGTAATCAGGTATAGGTCCAACGATCCTGCAAAATTCTGTGTTTCTATACGACAAAAGCTGTATATATTGCCAATATAGGCCTTCAAACACTTAGTATCTGCTACTGTAATGATGTTACACATTGTTGTCATCCTGGACATTATTTATGAAGAAGGCTACCTCGAAGACGTTGTGCGTTGGAGCTCCTGGAGGCTTTCGGTATCCAGATGTCTGGTGGACGTTAGGGAAAATGATGAATTATGTTTGTTGACAGCTCCACAGCCCCTGAGCTTAGATTCCACTTTCTACAGAGCAGCAACCACTTCCCTCCTAATTAACATGGCTCAGAGGAACAGCGGAGCAGGAAACAAATTAGCCTTCACTGAAAGTTCTGCAAAAACGAGAGCGAAGACTCAACAATGATTGAAGGAGGCAAAGTACCTTGTGAAAAAATATATACAGTATATATTACATATAGCTCACTAATTCTGCTCTATTCTTCTGTTCACAGTTTTGCTGCAAACAGCCCTTTCTACTCCAATCCAGAAAGGAATACACAGTCCACCAAAGCAGTTAAAACACCCCATGATTTTCCTTCTAGGTGTGAGATAATGCTAGAGTACAGACAAACTATGTCCCGCTCAGGTTTTCCTACATTTATTATTCCATGAAGGACCGTTTCAAGGCATTTGGGGGCCCCCAGCAAAATGGACCCCATCACATACAACTACTGGTAAAAAAAAACAGGGGTGAAATACACAGATCTATAAATGTTAGCATTTGTTTCTAATCATCAGGTCACATTTTGAGAAAGTAAAATATTTTTATTTATTTATATATATTTACTGCCTATTATAATGGGCCTGATCCATACAACCACCATTATGCTTAACAGTTGGTACAATACCCTTGGGAGGTTTAATGGTCCCCCCTAATCCTTCAAACGTATTTCAGGTCATTGGTCAAACAACTCCTAATAAGGTTTGTCTTATTAGACTATAAACCCATACTCTGGAAAGATTTTTATTTGTCCAAGTAGTTTTGGCTGTTTATTTTTGTTTGTTGTGCAAACTCCTGTTGAGAAATCCTTATGTCATCCTTATGGATTTGACTGTTGCACATTGTTTGCCATAAACTTGAGCAATACAAGTTATATCTTTTCTATTCACAACAATACCAAATGCCTTCACAAGTGCCTCCATACTGTGTAGGTGAGAAAAAAATTATGAAGGAAAATTTACCAATATGCTAATTCACACAGGAATAATATAACCAGATTTATTTGTTATTTGCCCAGCTCATTTTACAGTATGCAGTATTACTAAAATCCCTGAAAAACACTAGTAATATTTATATTAGCCTACCACCCCATATAAAACTAATTCCATTAGAGAAGGGCTATAGTTTATCCTATGATTTTCACAAAGAGCTTCCAGTATAGTCTTAAAATTTAATTTTATCTTGGTCGTTTCTTGCTGTGTTTATTTTGAGTCTTGCCTCACTTTGAATCTGCTGAAATAAAGCTTGTTACTCGCTATTCAGACGTACGCAGTCCTTGGCTGTTCCATTCAGGATTATCATCAGTGCGGCACTTTGAGAAGATGCTTTGAACACTGGTGTTGAATTCAGATGTAATTCGCCTGGTTTTGGCTCGTTTGTTTACTTGCATGATTGCACAAGGTGTTTTCATCCACGAGATCACCAATCATTGGCGGTTTTTGTGAGTGTGAAGAGCCCAGGACAATAGCCAATTGGGAGATGGCAGAATCTGCCCACTTAGCACAAACATGCCAAGTAAAGTCAATCAGTTTGCTCAATTCATGCTTTGGTTACGCTGAGGTTCAAAGTGCTGGTGTGTCGTATTTATGCAGTATATATTTGCAATCTGTGTGATGGTGGAGTGTGCAGCATCTTATAATCTGGCAAAACATGGTAAATATGTACTGTATAAAAAAGTGTAATGCATCACAGACACACCTAGCGGAAAGGTAAGCAGCCTGGTGTCAGGTTTGTGGATAATTCCGCACAATAGCCTTTAGCCTTTATTACAGGTACTTTGATAGTCCAACTTTATGTTAAGTAGGTCCTGCAACCAGTTGTCCTACTGCTGCTATCTCAAAAGCTAGCCTTCAATGGTCAGATATTAAGCCCATTCTTGTCTCATTGCTAATCCTATCAACGATTGAAAATGTTTGGGATGCTATTGGATAAACTATCAACACTCCAAACACCCCTACTGCAAAATCTGCAGGAACCCTGTGAATATTCAAGATGTGTGGTATGAATTATTGCAGTATACCATTAGGAACCTCTACAACTGTGAGTTACGCATGTATAATATACTACTCCTGTATGTGTAGCTTAATAATATTAATTTCTTATCACAGTCTTAAGTTGTAAGAATTTTTGTTCCTAGTAATATTTATCCTGAGGGTGAGGGTTACATTCATTAGAGACTCATTTATTTCACAATAGAGATCAGCTGATATTTAAACCCCATACAGTTGAATGCTAGTTCAGCTTTAGTTGACCATCTATGAGGCTTCTATAATGGACCATCTAAGTAAAGTGTTACCAAAAATGGTATTATTACATGCTTGCCTCTATAGTCTTCCTGGTAGAATTATATCTATCTAGGTCAGTGATTCACAACTGGTGGGTCGGGACCCAAAAGTGGGTCACTGACATGTTTTAGGAGGGTTGTGGACAGTTTGTAAAAAGCAAATACATAAAAAAATAAATAAATAAACAAATAATGCTCATCTGATTTTGTGCTCATGTTTTATATTGAGAAAAAAAAAAACAGAGAAAGTTTCTAACTAAATATCTAATATTTTATTTTATTGTAGTAACTTTTCAACATGTAGTTGTCATGTTCCTCCTCAAATTCCTAGAAAATGCTTTTAAATTCACTTTGCATGCATATGTACAGTATGTTTAAATACATTTGTTTGGTTTATATCCTATAAAAGTGGGTCACTACTTAATGACCATGAGAAAATGTAGGTCCTGGTCTGGAACCAGTTGAGAACCCCTGATCTAGGCTATGATGCAATGTACTGTGACTGTAACTCTTTTAAATGGACATTGCAATAAGTGGGAGTGAGAAAGAAAGAGTGAGACGGAGGGTGGTGGGGGGTTGGGGGGTAAGTGTGTGTGTGTCAGAGGACTGGTGGAGCCATTATGTGGTCTAAAACGGAGGAAAAAAGCGATTACCTTGTGCAAACGGATGAGCTCCTAACTGAGTCCTTTTGCCGGGCCGGCTCTTTGCTCGGCTCTGGCTCATGTTCTTCCCCTGAGAGCCTAATTGCTCTGCACACTTACAAAAATCTGAATGGGATAGAAGAAGGTAAAAGTGTGTGTGTGTGTGTGTGTGTGTGTGTCTATGTGTTATGTGCACACTCAAACACACACACACACACACTTTGATTGGGATTGTGATGTGTATCAGGACTGGCAGGGAGCATTGTACTGATCCAGTGGAGCACCTGTTCAAACAGCACGCTTTAATCCTGGATGGCAGGAGTTGTCATGTGGAATCCTTTTAAGCGTCGGTTCTGCAGCCGAGCGCGAGCGTGAGCTCCCCGCGAGGAGCCGCTCTGTTCATTATCTGCATGTTAAAGTGAGAAAAACGGCCAGACACAAGCTCAGGGCACGCTGACCCAGCCGTACAGTAAAGGCATCGCTACCCCATTAAGCAAATGGGTTTCAGTGAGCCGGTTTGGAAATTACTGATTGATGGAGTGAGAGGATGATGATTGGTGGGCGAGAACCGACACTGACTGCACTTCTAACAGTGGATACAACCAACCACGGAGACACTGGAATTACAGCTGTTTGCATTTTTAATAAGCTGAACCTTAAAGACATTTACTAGCACTGTATTAATGATGACAGGGTCAGGCAGGTTTTGCAGAGTACATAACACATATACAGTATATACTGTATCATCACTGTACTGATCAATTTAACTTTTTCACATAATGTGATTTTTATCACATTAAATCACATTTATCAAATGTCATGATTAATAGACCAATAGAAATGCTCTAAATATACTGTCACGCCTGTGTTTCCCCCACACTCAGCTCTATCTGCGATTCTGCACCACAAGACTACAATACCCAGAACACACCACAAAGAGACTCTGGCGATCATGTGACTTTACCAGGAAGTGATTCTCCTAATTACTGACACCTGTTTTACCTGCTACTTAAGCTCACTAAGAACTCTCACTCTTCGCTGAGTATTGTTCGGTTCGTCCTGCATTACAACGCGTTTCTCTGATCTCCATTTTTGTTACTCCGTGTATTACCTTTTTTCCGTGCACCCCGACTTCGATTTTTGCCTGCCCGGTTTTCTGCTCTATTCGTGTTTTTCTGACTATTGGACCGTTTATACTACTTTGATTTTTGCCTGCTCTCTGATATTGCCCTGCCCGTGTTAGACCCTGGACTGTGTACCCCGTTATGGTATGTTTATCTCTGTATGCATCTGTTTTTCGGTATATACCCTGCTTTGTTCGACTACTCTCTGTATTGCCCCTTTTGCTATTAAACACTGTTGTTTACGTCTGCATTTGTCTGAGTTCTGGGTAAATAGGACCAAATAATTTGACAGGACAAAAATCTTTTTACACTGACTTAGGACTGAAAATTAAAAATGTATTTTTATTTCAAGTCAAGTCAAGTAGTTTTATTGTCAATACTGCATATGTACAGGACATACAGAGGATTAAAATGACGTTACTCTCCTTCCCAAATTTTTCAGCAAGTACAGATAATAGATATAATAAAAGAGAGAATGGGAGACACTATGTGTACAATACAGCAGGGACACAAAGAGACATACATGAGACAGAAACAAGGTGCAGTAGTGGTGGGGGGTGAAATAAGATATATAAATGAAAAAAGAAATAAGATAATAAAGAGTGGGAGACACTATATGTACAATACAACAGAACACAATAGACATACGTAAGATGGAAGACAACAGTGCAATATTGATGGTGATTGAGATGGAATGACAGTATAAGTAGCAGTGTAACAGTAGTGCAAATATGGTATAATAGCTTAAGGCTGGTAAAGTGAATGAGTGCGTTAAGTTCTTAAAGTTCACAGTGTTTGGGGAATTAAAGTATAGCAGTAGTGCAGGTATTGGGTGTTTGTGTGTGTGTGTGTGTGTGTGTGTGTGTGTGTGTGAGAGAGATAACATATGTTTTGTTTGTTTTTCACTTTGTTAGACTGTTTTATGGTAAATCTAAATAAAAAAAACTTAGCTTAAGGTTAAAGGGCTAATATAATTATTTCTACATAAAAGTGAAACATTCTGTTTTTAGCAGAGCTCACAGCCTGGAGTATAATGTCTGTTCACAGGTTTCAGCCAAGGGATATTTCAACCAAACCCTAAATAAGACAATTTACCATATGATAATGTTGATTTGTATCAACATGTTGATTTATTATCTTTACTAATAATTAAGGTTTATTCTTTATTTTGCTATTTAACCTAAAATCCATAAACAGCATCAGATACAATGACAGAAAAAAAAAGCTAAATATATTCTTTATTGCAAACACAGAAACATATCATTTCACATTCACCAAGCGTGCTGTACAATCTGCAATCTGATTGCTTTCACACAAATCCATTTATCAAAAGAATCCTATGCAAATTTGTTGTGCGCAACAATCCGCAATTTACATACATTTGCTCTCGAGTAAACCTTCCCGCGAACAAAAAGAGAATGCTCTAAGGAAAGAAGGAAAACAAGCATTTGATACGCTTTTCACTTTTACAAGCTACTGGAATTTAAGATAAACAGAGAAAAAAAGGGGGGGGGGATTATTATTTATTAAGACGTAACGCGTGGGCGTAATGGTGTGTAATGAAAAAGGCTGGTACACTGTTTTGTGTATTTGGTTTGGGTGAGCTGTAATAAAGTAAGCTGACCTGGTTCATTTTATTAAGAGCACTTTATTAGGAAGACCTTGTACACCTACATATTCATGCTGTTACTGTATCTAATCACCCAATTGTGTAGCAGCAGCGGCACGGTGTATGAAATCGTGCAGATATGGGCCAGCAGCTTCAGGTAATGTTCATATCTGCAATTACAGTGCCAGTCTAATGGTGCGTCATGTGACAATGCAATAGACCTTCCATCTGGTTTCATGAATATAATGATGAGTTCAGCATGAAACCCAACATACTGTGGATCAAGATGTTAGAGGAATGTTTCCAACTGAAAGAACTAAATCTGTTTTAAATAAAAGGGAGACCCTATTAAAATAGGTTCTATATTTCCATATTATTTGTATACTATTCCCCTTTTCTATTCTAGAATCAAAAGAGGAAGGACGTAAATTTTGGAACATTGGGATGTTTACAATCAGTTGCTACACAGCAGAAATTGCTCTTTAAAGTACGTACATATAATAAAGGTTCTTTTTTTTTTACACTACCTATAGATTTATCAGCAGATGTCTCATGTTATTAAACAAGTACATGTAGCTGTGTAAGTAAGTCAAATGTATTTCAAAAAGACATAGGGCCTTATATTGTTGTTTAAATAGCAAAGGTGATTGTGAATATATCTACACTAATTGATAGGGTCATCTCAAAATGAGGTGTATTGCTATCTTGGCAACATAAAACACAGGTGCACCACTGACTGAATACAACCTAGACAGACGTCAACTGTCAAAGATTCATTGCTATCTTGGCAGTGAATTGCCAACAGGCGCATCCCCAACGATTGTACACCTACCATTTTAGGCACACATGGACCTGCAGCAGTGCACAAACCCATAGTGCATGCCTATTGCATAGCAACTACGCAAACTTTTACATCAACAATGAACACAACGAATGAGTGTGAACGATTGGGTCAGTTTCTCTGCTGAGACATCTTCAACACATATAACATTACATTACATTACATTACATTACATTACATTTGGCAGACGCTTTTGTCCAAAGCGACTTACAATAGTCAAGTACAATGTAAAATAAGTTTAAAGGTAAAAACAACTTTGCATAGGGATAAAAGGAGGTCAAGGGGAATAATAGGATAGAGGAGTGAAGGAGGGGAAGAAGGAAATGAGGTTAGAAGTGGTTAGTGTGTTAGAGGTGTTAAGAGAGTAAGTGCTCTTTGAAGAGTTGTGTCTTCAGGAGTTTCTTAAAGATAGCGAGAGATTCTCCTGATCTGGTAGTGGAAGGTAGTTTGTTCCACCATTGGGGAACTCTGTATGAGAACAGTCTGGATTGCTTTGTGTGAATGTTTGGCAAAGCGAGGCGACGTTCATTGGAGGAGCGCAGCGGCCGGGAGGTAGCGTAAGCCTTCAGGAGCGAGTGCAGGTAGGAAGGAGCTGTTCTGTCATCACCTTGTGAGCGATTGTAAGAGCTTTGAATTTGATGCGAGCATCAACTGGTAGCCAATGGAGCTCAATGAGCAGCGGGGTGACATGTGCCCGTTTTGGCTGGTTGAAGACCAGACGTGCTGCTGCGTTCTGGATCATCTGGAGTGATTTTACTACACAGGACGGGAGGCCAGTTAGCAGGGCATTGCAGTAGTCGAGGCGTGAGATGACGACCGCTTGCACCAGGAGTTGGGTGGCCTGTTGCGTCAAGAACGGTCTAATTTTTCGGATGTTATAGAGCGCAAAGCGGCAGGACCGAGCAACTGAGGCCACATGGTGCGTGAAGGAGAGTTGGTCATCAACCAGAACACCCAGGTTCCTAGCAACTTTTGTCGGTGAGAGAGAGAGAGAGTCGATACTTATAGAGAAGTTGTGTTGAAAAAATGGTTTTGCTGGTATAACCAGAAGTTCAGTCTTTGAGAGATTTAATTGAAGGTGATGCTCCTTCATCCATGAGGATATGTCAGAGAGACACTGCGATATCCGTGCAGAGATTGAGTGATCTTCAGGTGAGAACGACAGGTATAGCTGGGTGTCATCAGCAAAGCAATGGTAGGAAAATCCGTGTGAGCGGACAACCTGACCAAGAGAGGTGGTGTATATGGAGAAGAGAAGGGGTCCCAGTACCGAACCTTGGGGAACCCCAGTGGATAAGGAGCGGGCTGAGGACAGCTGTCCTTGCCACGACACCGTGAACGAGCGCCCAGTGAGGTACGATCTGAACCATGACAGCACATTGTCTGCGATCCCCATGTTTGAGAGTATAGTTAGGAGGAAGTCATGGTTGACTGTGTCAAATGCGGCCGAGAGGTCCAGCAGAATGAGCACTGAGGACTGACCTGTAGCTCTAGCAGTTTTCAACGCTTCAGTCACAGACAACAGAGCCGTCTCGGTAGAGTGTCCTTTTTTGAACCCAGATTGGTTCTGGTCCAGAAGGTCATTCTGGGAGAGGAAGCCAGAGACCTGAATGCACCAAAGTCAGAGCACAACTAGCTCTTAAAGGGAATGGCAAGTGACATGCTTTATTTCTTGTTACATCCAAAACACACCCATGAAGGTGTACTTTTCCTGCCGTTTTGATAGCAGAGACAAACTGTCAGGCCAAAAACAACCAACAACAATTTGAGTAAAACATGTCTCTCCCATTAGCTCTTGGGAACAAATATCTGCAAAAGAAATTATTAGCATTGAAAAGTTACTTTATTTCTGTAATTCAGTTCAAAATGTGAAACATTTTAAATACACACAGATATGTTACCAGGGGAGCACTTCTTTAGAGCACTTGTCTTTGCTGACAACTTTTATGAAGATGTGGATTTCATTTTCCAGCAGGTGTAGGCACACTGCCCACACTTCCAAAAGTACCAATATGTCTTATTTAATATTCTAATTTTCTGAGATTTTCTTTTGGATTTTCATTGGCTGTCAGCCGTAATCGTCAAAAACATAGTTTGAACTGTTTGTTTGATGAAGCCCTTTTTTTTTTTTAACAAAAGGAATATGAAAAAATGGCCATGTTAAATAAAAATATGCTCCACTGCTGTGGCAAAAATAATAATAATAATAATAATAATAACAATAATAATAATAATAATAATAATAATAATAATAATAATAATAATAATAATAATAATAATAATGATACCCATTCCAATACCAATCCTAATTGTCAAAAAATAAATAAATAAATAGATTTTAAACCTTTAAAACTGAATATTAACAGTTGAGTAACTTGACAGGTTGTTGTGTGAATATAGCTTATTAATTTTATTAAACAAAACATGCAGTATTGTATAAGTTAAGTCAGTTTTAAGGCATTTTTTCTGTATTTTTTATTTATTTATTTTTTTTGCTCACACAGATTTGCGACCAGCTCTCCCACAACCATAGCACTACCCACTTTTAGTGAATTTTTGTAAGTGCAGTATATTGAATATGTTGTTGAATGCTATCTGAAGCTAGTGGCCTCCTCAGCTCACATTTATTTATTTATAAAGCCTCTTCTGTAATTATATAAAAGTGTTCTCTTGTCCCCTGAGCGAGCTCCACAGAGCTTTTTAAGGCAAAGACACAAAAACAGAGGCCGTAAATGGCATGAGCAGGCCTGTACCGCACAATCAGCGTGATTAGAAGAACACAGAGGACGTCGCTATTATCTGGAAGTTTGTGCTCGGGTGATGCTCTATACTCTGAGGCTAAAAGCAGAGCTATTACACACTTGTCTTCTCGCCGTCTGCTGGAAGAGATTGTGCGGGCTTGCTGGAGCTTTGTGAATCTCGTTAAGTGTGCGAGAAGCACCTGGTGCAGGTGCTCCATGTGCTCTTATCATCCTTCTGCTGGTCTTCTCCGACCCTTCCACTCATCACTTGCTCGTGAAGCTTGTGAAGCTGGTGAGGCGTTCCGTGGGCCTGTTTTTTTTTTTTTTTTTTCTGTGTGTGTGTGTGTGGGATTTTTCCACACCGTGTTTGTGCACACTCGCCTATAAACACACAAACACTTGTCGTGGTTCAAGGAAAGCTGTTGCCAGGGAAACACACACACCATTGGTCCAAGGCATGGGCAAGAGTGTTTGATCACTCAGCAGAAGACTACACTTGGTAGTGTGGAGGAGAACACGGCTGGGCTTCACGTTTCTTAGGCTTTATTGGGTTTTATGCTGCATTTCAGGAGAATGAACAGTGTTCTTTGGTCATTGGTGTGCTGTACCATGTTTTACACCATGTTGACCTCAGGATATCTCATAATGCATGAGCTGTCATAGTTATTAAAAAGAGATATTAATACAAAATATGAAAAATACTTTTACATTCTTCAAAATAGTCAAAATAGTCAATAGTCAAAATATGGCCATGAATGTACTGTCAGGAACATCTTATGCACAAGCAGTCATGGTGCTGAAATTCCTTTCATTTCATTACTTTAACTACTAGCATTTATAATTTATTGAACTAAATGAGTCTGGGACAAAAACAGAACCCCCAGATTATTATAAATAAAGGCTTTATTTTTCCTATTGTAGCATTTTAGGACAATGAACAGTGTCCTTTGGTCATTGACGTGTTGTTTTATACCATGTTGACCTCAGGATATCTCATAATGCATGAGCAGCCATAATAATTAAAAAGAGATATTAACACAACATCTGCAAAATACTTGAACACTCCAGAAGAGTCAAATAATGGCCATTGATAAGCTGTCATGAACTGTGTTGACCTCAGGATATCTTATACATAAGCAGTCTTAGTGCTAAAATTCCTTTGTTCATTTAGTTACTAGCATTTATAATATGTTGAACTTAATAAATCTGGGGCAAAAACTGAACCTATAGGTTATTATGAATGAAGCATAATGTTCTTCTGGCTTTTTTGCTTTTATTGTAGCCTTTCAGGACAATGAACAGTGTCCTTTGTTCATTGATGTGTTGTTTTATACTATGTTGACCTCAGGATATCTCATAATGCATGAGCAGTCATAGTTATTCAAAAGTGATTTATATACAAAATCTGAAAAATACCTAAATACTCCAGAATAGTCAAAAAAGATGGCCATGGATGTATCGTCATGACCTGTGTTGACCTCAGGAAATCTTATGCATAAGCAGTCATAGTGCTGAAATTCCTTTCATTTCATTAATTTAACTACTAGCATTTATAATATATTGAACTTAATGAGTCTGGGACAAAAACGGAACTCCCAGATTATTATAAATAAAGACTTTAATTTTCCTACTGTAGCATTTTAGGACAATGGACAGCGCCCTTTGGTCATTGACGTGTTGTTTTATACCATGTTGACCTCAGGATATCTCATAATGCATGAGCAGTCATCATTATTAAAAAAGAGATATTAACACAAAATATGCAAAATACTTGAATACTTCAGAATAGCCATGGATAAGCTGTCATGAACTGTGTTGACCTCAGGATATCTTATGCATAAGCAGTCTTAGTGCTAAAATTCCTTTATTCATTTAGTTACTAGCATTCATAATATATTGAACTTAATAAATCTGGGGCAAAAACTGAACCCATAGGTTATTATGAATGAAGCATAATGTTCTTCTGGCTTTTTTGCTTTTATTGTAGCATTTCAGGACAATGAACAGTGTCCTTTGGTCATTGACGTGCTGTTTTGCATCATGTTGACCTCAGGATATCTCATAATGCATGAGCAGTCATAGTTATTCAAAAGTGATTTATATACAAAATCTGAAAAATACCTGAATACACAAAATAGTCAAAAAAGATGGCCATGGATGTACCGTCATGACCTGTGTTGACCTCAGAATATCTTATGCATAAGCAGTCATAGTGCTAAAATTCCTTTATTAATTTAATTACTAGCATTTATAATATATTGATCTAAATGAGTCTGGGACAAATACAGAACCCATATTTTTTTTGTAAATAAAGCATAACTAATATATTGCAATCTGGTGTTTTCGGGCTTTATTGTTCTTATTGTAGCATTTCAGGACAATGGACAGTGTCTTAAGGCTAAGGATCTGCCGTCTTGTATCTTCTTAACCTCAGGTTATTTTATGCATAAGCAGTCATAATGACTTAACCATTAGTTTTTGAAATTTTCCATATCCTCACTTTTCTAACTCAAAATCTGCATAATATAGTTGGAAATAGTCACAAATTGCAATATACTGTTTTGTACCTTGTTGACCTCAAGATATACTATGATGCATTTGTTGTAATGTTGGAATCTTTTCACTCTATTAAAAAGATTGCTATTTGTACCTTGGTGACATCAGGATATCTTACAGAATGGCTATCATTTAGACCTATGAATGATTTGATTTGACCTATTTGTGAGATATCTCATAAATTTTCTCAAATTACTGACTTAAAATTGGCAAAATATAGTCAAAAGATTGATGTGCTGTTTTGTATTATGTTGACCCTAGGTTATCTCCTGATGCAGAAGCAGTCAGAATAGCTATAAAAATGGTATTTTGTAGTAGGATGATCCATTGGTGTATTGGATATATAATATGTCCCTTTACTTTATGGAAACAAAATCTACAAAAGAAAGAAAAAAGTAAAAATATGGTCATAGATGTGTTTTCTTACACCTTGTTGACCTCAGCATATCTTGTGGCATATAAGCAATCACAATGCTAATTGAAAAAAAAAAAAAAAAAACATTGTATATTTCTTTAGGATGAGCAGTCAGAATGAGTATCATGGTGATTTGATTTCAGCCATTCATGTTTCATATAACTTACTTTCCTTACTTTAATTCTGCTAAATTTATTTTAAAAAATAGTCCAAAAATATGATTATCTATATCTACATGCTATTGGTACCTTTATGACCTCAGGATATCTTACAGAATGGGTATCACTTAGACCTAAGAATGATTTGATTTGACCTATTAGTGAAATATCTTTTGTTTTCACATTATTGACAAAATCTGCAAAATATAGTCAAAAATAGTCAAAAAATGTCCATTAATGCACTGTCTTGTACATTGTCGACCTAAGGATATCTTATATATAATATATGAGCAGCCGCAGTGCTGAAACCTATTCACTGGTCCCATCGCTAGCATTAATATCCTGAACTAAATGAGTCTGAGACAAATATAGAAGCTCCAGTTCTAATGAATGAGGCATACCTAATGTGTCAAAATCTGGTGTGAGATGTTTGAATCCAGCACCACGGGGGGGGGGGGGGTGGATGGGGGAGGGTGGTGAGTGGGGTTGTAGGAAGAAGGAGGAAGAAGACAGGGTGGGGGGATAATTCCTCGTTCTTAGCAGTACAATCTGGAGCTGGGCGGCGTTGTCATGGCAACGTGATGCTGATGAATGAATGGCTGAGCAGCGACGGGCTCGGGGGCTTTAATTGCTTTATTGGGGAGTCTCTCGCGCCCGTCTTTCACTATCCTCATTTACCATCGGCTCACATTCATTATCTAATGATAAAGCTTGTCCTGCTGTCAGCCTGATCCTTCCTCAGAGCAACCAGATTGGAACGTCTCAAAAGGATTTTTTTTTTTATTATTGTCGTTCTTCTTCTTCTTTTTTCTTTTCTCTTTACCCGACTGTATTCCTCCTTTCACTGCGTAGTTAAAGCTACACTAGGTGCCATATGCTTTCCATCTGGAACTGTTTCTTCACGTACAACCTCCACATCTGCTTCAGTTTAGCTTCACTCTGCTGATATGCCAGACTTTGCCCACTGTTTTCTTCCATTTGCAAACATATGTAGATGATGTTCAGATGTTTAGATGTTTAGCGCTCTGATTGGGACTCATACAGAGAGCCAAAGCACATAAACAGAACAGACACAATCAAACAGAAGATTTACGTGGGATGAGCACACTCAGAATGGGCGTCATGCTGCTTTGCTTTCAACTATATGTATATAACACCACATATCTCACTCTCTCATTTTCTCAATTTACTTAGGTGACAAAATCTCCTTAAGATCAATGACATCAATGAGGGGATTATTGCTATATCTTTATCAAGCTCTTCTGATCTGATTACTGCACAACATCATTTGTTCATTTGTTTGTCAGCAATGCAATCACTGCCTTTAATTAGAACCTAGATCTTGCAAGATCTCATTCCTACCCATCAAAATTGGTCACTAATCAAGTCTTGTATTATGTTGACCTCAGGATATCTCATGACGTACAAGCAGTTGGCATGCTTATTTACTATTATTTTTTGGTCCTACTCATTCAGCTGCTACTCAACTGTCTATCACCAATCACAGGTGATGCCACAACACATGGAGGGTGAAAACTAGCACATGCCTCCTCCGATACATGTAAAGTCAGCCACCACCTCTTTTCAAACTGCTGCTGATGTAGCATTGCTGAGTTGCATCACAGCGCACTCGGAGGAAAGCGCAGCGACTCATTACTGATACCAAACCATCACTGATCTTCAATAAATCACACAGTTCAAACTGCTTGAGGTCTAGTGTGAAGTTTCCACAATCAGTGATGGTTTGGACTTTATGCGGATTTCATTTTCCAGCAGGAAAATGCCCACATTGCCCACACTGCCAAATGTACCAATTGGTTTTATGTGTGTAATACATCTATATAATACATGAGTTTTACATTTTGAACTGAATTACTCAGTGAAGTATCTTTTTTAAAATGTTCTATTTTTTGAAATGCACTAACATATATACGTTATTTCAGTTGTAACCCTTAATTGATGCAAGGTTTGGTTCAAATAACTCTGTGCACATTTTAACATGTTTCTCTTTCCCTTTTACAGGTTTCAACTCCCCATCCTCTCTATAAAGATGGACTCCCCCATGTAAGTAAAAGCTAGTAGAATTTCTGCTGTCACCCTTTTAAGTCTTGTCTTTTTATCGCTGAATTTATGAGTAATTTTTTTTTTCTGTTTTTTTTTTGTACGATGTAAAGAATCTGTAACAATTTAGATGTTCTTTCTAGACTCACTTGTATCTTTTATAAATATGGTTCTTTATCTTTGTAAAGGACATTGTTCAAAGAACCCTTTAGTGCACCGTTATTTTAAAAAAAGTGCTCTTTAAAGTCAAAGTGACACAGCATTAGCGGAAGCCTTTTGGGAATTGAACGGATTTGACATGAAATCAGTGAGAAGCAGCAGATCAGACCCGGCTCAGCTGCAGTAATGGAACTGGATGTTTTATTTTTTTCCATCCATAAAAATCACATTTTCTCCTTCCTGCCTTTTGCAGAAACTAGACTAGACTGCAGATGCTTTGAGCTACAATGTGTGACTAAATTTCTGTTCCTCTCAACCTATTTTATTAGCTAAATTGTTTTCCTCATTATATTTTGAAATATATCCCCTTTTGTATGATATATACGTTAGCTTTATTTTTGTTGTGAAAGTAAAACTGTCTTTTAATGGGTTTTTTTAACACATCCTCTTTTATTAGTGCACTTCTCTCATTGTTTTTAAGACTTTAATCAGTCATCACTGTATTATAAAAGAACACAGCCAGACTCATCATTACTGAAGATGCTTTTCATAAATCTGAACTGTATCTTCCATAGCCCTGAGCAGAATACTGAAAAGTCTTTATGATTTTATATCTTTTACAACTTTTGTTTGGTATTTTCATCCTTCTCCTCACATTTAAGTAGAGTGCTAATGCTCTGATGTTGGCTAATATCATAAACATCATAAAAAAGGGAATATGCCATTACTGCCTACTGCCTATTGCTTTGACTATAATGCTGTGTGTCGTGATGCATGGTTATTTACCAGTGAGCAAAACATTATGCCCGCCTGCCTAAATGCTGTTGGTTGTGGTGGTTAGTGTGATGCAGTGGATGACACCACCACCTGCCAGTGAGTTACCATGTGTGAGACTGGGGTTTAATTCTAGGTCTGGGTGACTGAATGCTGTGCTACACCAATACAAGAGTTGTTGGGCAAGAGTCTTAACTTTACAGGGGTTGGACAATGAAACTGAAACACCTGTCATTTTAGTGTGGGCGGTTTCATGGCTAAATTGGAGCAGCCTGGTGGCCAATCTTTATTAATTGCACATTGTACCAGCAAGAGCAGAGTGTGAAGGTTCAATTAGCAGGGTAAGAGCACAGTTCTGCTCAAAATATTGCAATGCACACAACATTATGGGTGACATACCAGAGTTCAAAAGAGGACAAATTGTTGGTGCACGTCTTGCTGACTCATCTGTGACCAAGACAGCAAGTCTTTGTGATGTATCAAGAGCCACGGTATACCATCAAGAAGGACCAACCACATCCAACAGGATTAACTGTGGACGCAAGAGGAAGCTGTCTGAAAGGGATGTTCGGGTGCTATTCAGGATTGTATCCAAAAAACATAAAACGACGGCTGCGCAAATCACAGCAGAATTCAATGTGCACCTCAACTCTCCTGTTTCCACCAGAACTGTCCGTCACCACAATAAATTATTGTGGTCTAAAACCAGGTGTTTCAGTTTCATTGTCCAACCCATGTATATTGGTCCGTGACTCTAATAGGAAAAACCTTGTAAAGCACTCTAAATAAAAGCATCAGCTAAATGCCGTAAATGTAAATGGTCCTTCATGTGCCACATTTGTCTTGGTGGATACAAGTGTGGATACGTGTGTATGTGTGTGTGTGTGTGTGTGGAGGCACCATGGTCAGTAACAAGATGAACAGTTTTGTATTGGTGACGTGTTGTGGGCTGCAATTTCATACAATGCTAGATCATCATTGGTCTTTATCACCGGGTCTTTTTTTACAACCCAACATGTTGATAAGGTCTTTCAACCAGTGGCTCAATCTTCTCTACCTTCTGCCTGTGTGCTCACTGTTCTGATGGTGGACAGCCCTGTACACAGCAGGGGGCGCTGTACTGTGTATGTGTGTGTGTTGTGACACGTTCTGGCTGTAAGTGTCATTAACAATTTCTGAGATTTGTGCCACAGTAGACCTTCTGTCAGTTCATCCCAGATGGGATAGCCTTGGCTGCCCGACACCCTGCAGCCTAGAGTTAGTTTTTTTTTTTTGTTGTTGTTTTTTTTTGCTATTGCTGTTTTATGTTCTTTCACCACTATTGGTTGCTACCCAGCACAGCTGACCAGGAGATCCACCTGCATGGTATTTTAAGATGCTCTATAGTCATCAGACCATATTGATTTAGTTATTGTCAAAGATGCTCTGATTTTTTTTGTCTAAACGCTTCTCATACAACCCAAAATCCAAAAAATATGGGACTGAATGGACCATGCAAACCAATTACGGTGGCTTAGTGGTTAGCATGTTTGCCTCCCAGCGCTGGGGTCCTGGGTTCAAGTCCCTATCTGGGTAGAGTTTCCATGTTCTCCCCGTGGCTGCGTGGGGTTCCTCCGGGTACTCCAGTTTCCTCCTACAATCCAAAAACAAGGGGATTAGGTAAATTGCATATTTTAAATTGCACAGAAAATTGGATACCCTTAAAAATTGCCCTCAGTGCCTGATGCAGTCCTCCAGGTGGACGGTTGTTTCCGGTTGAGAGTATGCTGTGCGCGATTGGCTGACGCTTCTCACTGGTGTGTGTTGAGTGTGTGTAGAATGTAATTGTAAGCATCCTGAAGTGGCAGAGAGATGCTGTATAAGTGTATTGTTAGTAAATAAGTGAAAATGGGGTGTTCTTTACATAATGTAAAGAAATTATATTACATGAACCAGACTTCATTTATTTGAGCTCAAACTAATTGTGGGTTTGTGGTGTATGAGCCAAAGATATTTCATGCTTTATCTGGTCAACATCATTAAATTTGTTAATATACGTAAAATCAAAACTGCAAAATTGGAATTGTGCAATTTATGACTAGTAATTAGGGAAATAAATAAACAAACAAACAAAATACAATGGTGTAAATTGAACAGGTGATGTAAACAGGTGATTGTAATCAGGATTTAAGATGTCAGTGCAACATATACTGTGTTCAAGATGTCCAAATGGACATCCATAAAATGCAAAAAAAAAAAAAAAAAAAAAAAAAATACTACTAATAATAATAATAATGATAATAAAAAATAAAATAAAATAAAATAACAACAACAACAACAATAATAATAATAATAATAATAATAATAATAATAATAATAATAAATATTGGGGTTAATAAAGATATTTAACAGATACAAATGTTAATTGTGAAACATTTGCATAAAATAAATATTTAAGCAATTAAAAACAATATATATATATATATATATATTAGTAAACTATTAGCAAATATTAGTAAACATTGTACCTTATGTACTAAAAACATAAATCCCAGTACTATTCCACACCTTAAGATGTGTTTTCAGGAAAAATCAACTGGCAACATTATAAAATTGTAAATGATGTAAGGAGATAATTAAAATTCATATTTTTTATTGTAAAGTTTTGGATCATCAGTGTACAGTATATCATTTTCTTCATGAAGAATCTAAATCTCAGATCTGCTCATAACTGGAAAGGTCACATAAAAGTTATAAAGGCTGAGCTTAGACTCAATCCTAAAGTTTTATATTTGATATCTGCAGCCCACACTCATTTAACCAGCGATAGAAAATTGAAACCGTCTGTCTGGAAAAGAAGAAACGAGTCATTTCTTTTTCTCTTCCTTCACATCCTAAAACGACCGATGTGCACAGGGCTGAAGGCTACGCTGACCTCAAAGTCTTTACCCAGACAGCAAAACAAAGAAGAGCAGAAAGGATGGCAATTATCATTGTATCTTGTCCTTCTCATCTTTTTACCAAGATCCTCTGCAGTCCGGTTACAGCTCCAAATGTAATACAGTCTGTTCTGACCTTTGTGCTGTCCACCTTCCCAGATTATGCAGTATATCATATATATCATATATATATATATATATATATATATATATATATATATATATATATATACTACTTAAAAATTAAAAAAATTCTGGTTGAACTGGTTGAATTTTTGCACCAGGAGTGGCATAAAGTTATCTAAAATCATTGTGTGAGACTGGTGGAGGAGAACATGCCAAGATGCATGAAAATTGTAATTAAAAACCAGGGTTATTCCACCAAATATTGATTTCTGAACTCAACTTCAGAAATTATGGATATAAACGTTATGGATATAAACTGGTTTGCTTTGCATTTGTTAAGGTCTGAAAGCTTTGCACCTTTTTATTTCTCATTTTTCAAAGAAAATTCTCCTCCGTAATAAGTTCATGAAGTGATGCTTATTCTTGCAGCCTGCTCTGTAAAGAACAGACAGTTAATCAAGATATGTGATTCATGTGATTAAGTAGTAATAGTTTGGGGAAATCAATAAACACTGATGGTGAGTGCCAGAAACTGGGGAACACACCCAATTATGGAAATGGTTTGTGCCAAAAGCCAATAGAAAAGAAGCAACATTCTATTCGAAGATCTCTATTTGAGATATGTATATGTGGCCAGAAATATCCAATTTTACATGAAACAGAAACATGAAAATGTATTATTTAATTTCGAACTAATTGTGGGTTTACAGTGTACAGTATGATGGCAATTATCATCCTAACTTGTCCTTCTCATCCTGTTACAAAGCTCCTCCGCAGTTCAGTTACAACTCTACATGTAATACAGTCTGTTCTGACCTTTTTGTTTCCCACCAAAACACTGAGCTTCAGGTTGCTCCAGACTGACATTTCAGAGGTGCTTTGTGCTACATCCCGTTCGGGTTTGTATGACAAGACAGAACTGTGGCGTGATTTCCTTAAGCATTCATGAATTCAGTCTCAAATGATTGTTAATCAACACTATAAAGCTCGTTGTGATTATTCACAGCTCTGACGAGGATTCACTGATTAAATACGAACTCCTGAGATAAGGCATGCAAGGATTATGGACCACCTGCTAGGGCTCATGCGGATGTTTATTAGACTTCGATACTGTGAATCTCGCCTGTGTGTGTGTGTGTGTGTGTGTGTTTCTGTGTTACATTACATTTTTTTTTTTACATTACATTTCATTTGGCAGACGCTTTTGTCCAAAGCGACTTACAATAATGAAGTACAAAAGTAATAGGAATTTAGATAACCCATTTTTAGATAGGGCTTAAAGGAGGTCAAAGGGAAATAAAGGGATAGAGAAGTGAAGGAGGGGAAGAAGGAAATGGGGTTAGAAGTAGTTAGTGTGTTAGAGGTGTTAGGAGAGTAAGTGCTCTTTGAAGAGCTCTGTCTTCAGGAGTTTCTTAAAGATAGTGAGCGATTCTCCTGATCTGGTAGTGGAAGGTAGTTTGTTCCACCATTGGGGAACTCTGTATGAGAACAGTCTGGATTGCTTTGTGTGAGTGTTTGGCAAGGCGAGGCGACGTTCATTGGAGGAGCGCAGCGGCCGGGAGGTAGCGTAAGCCTTCAGGAGTGAGTGCAGGTAGGAAGGAGCCTGTTCTGTCATCACCTTGTAGGCGATTGTAAGAGTTTTGAATTTGATGCGAGCATCAACTGGTAGCCAATGGAGCTCAATGAGCAGCGGGGTGACATGTACCCGTTTTGGTTGGTTGAAGACCATACGTGCTGCTGCATTCTGGATCATTTGGAGTGGTTTTACTACGCAGGCCGGGAGGCCAGTTAGCAGGGCATTGCAGTAGTCGAGGTGTGAGATGACGACTGCTTGTACCAGGAGTTGGGTGGCCTGTTGCGTCAGAAACGGTCTAATTTTCCTGATGTTATAAAGCGCGAAGCGGCAGGATCGAGCAACCGAGGCCACATGGTGCGTGAAGGAGAGCTGGTCATCAACCAGAACACCCAGGTTCCTAGCAACTTTATAGAGAGGTTGTGTTGAAAAGATGGTTTTGCTGGTATGACCAGAAGTTCAGTCTTTGAGAGATTTAATTGAAGGTGATGCTCCTTCATCCAAGAGGATATGTCAGAGAGACACAACAATATCCGTGCAGAGATTGAGTTATCTTCAGGTGAGAATGACAGGTATAGCTGGGTGTCATCAGCAAAGCAATGGTAGGAAAAGCCATGTGAGTGGATAACCTGACCAAGAGAGGCAGTGTATATTGAGAAGAGAAGGGGACCCAGTATCGAACCCTGGGGAACCCCAGTGGATAGGGAGTGGGCTGAGGACAGCTGTCCTTGCCATGACACCTTGAACGAGCACCCAGTGAGGTATGATCTAAACCATGACAGCACATTGTCTGAGATCCCCATGTTTGAAAGTATAGTTAGGAGGAAGTCGTGGTTGACCGTGTTGAAGGCGGCCGAGAGGTCCAGCAGAATGAGCACTGAGGACTGGCCTGCAGCTCTAGCAGTTTTCAACGCTTCAGTCACAGACAACAGAGCCGTCTCGGTAGAGTGTCCTTTTTTGAATCCAGATTGGTTCTGGTCCAGGAGGTCATTCTGGGTGAGGAAGCCAGAGACCTGATTTAAAACTGCTCTCTCGAGTGTTTTAGAGAGAAAGGGTAGTAGTGAGACCGGTCTGTAGTTATCAACCTGGGCGGGGTTGAGAGAAGGCTTTTTAAGCAGTGGTGTCACATGTGCTTGTTTGAAAGCAGTTGGGAAAACACCAGAAGTTAAAGAGGCATTGATGGTGTGAGTGATAGCCGGAATGATTGCAGGTGCGATGGTTTGTAGTAAGTTTGAGGGAATTGGGTCAAGCGGACACGTAGTAGGACGGCTACGTGTTAGGAGAGCCAGTGTCTCGTTCTCAGTGAGAGAAGTGAACGAGGAGAGCGCAACGCCTTCGATGGAGGGACACCGGGCTGCAGAGCATGTAGTAGGACTGCTACATGTTACATCAGTAAACTGGTTGCTGATGGCCGCCACCTTTCCAGTAAAGAATGATGCAAGTGTTTCAGCAGTAAGGCATGTAGCCGGAGGAGGAGGAGGAGGGTTCAGTAGTGATTTGAAAGTAGCAAATAGTTTCCGGGAGTCTGTGAGGGAGCTGAATTTATTGTGATAAAATTCAGCTTTAGCAGTCGTGATGCTGGCTGTTAGTGAGAGATAAAATGCTAATAGTTAATCAGACTAAGCTGTAGTCCCTAAAGGTTTACATATATAGAGTTATATTCCCTCTACAACTGACTCTTCTATCCGAGCTCTATTAATCTTATAATTAGGTGCATCCACTGCTATAACCTTTCCAATTAAGCAAGAAGTCATTAATAACAGGTCAGTAATGATGAACCAAAGGAAATCTTTGTCACTTGTGCACCAATTACACTTGAAACATTTCACTCAGTTTATTTATGGATATTTTACAACTGGTTTTATCATACAGCAGCTACAAAATAAAGTAATACAGAAGAGGTAATGATGTATGATGTATAGTACAGTCAAAAAAAAAGTACAGTAACTTTCTCAATTGTACATGAAAGAAATAAAGTAAATCAAACCCTATGTATTCCTGACATAATCAGTGTACGGATGCCCACACAGGACAAATGCAAGATCATTTTACACCACTGAGAGCCACTGGATCCTGTAGGCATAGTGCAAAAATGCTATGTCTCCAATTGGCAACCAGAATTAATACATAAGGCACTGTCACTTTTTAAGAAAATTCAAGAAAAAAATATTTTATGTGTTCCTCATAGTCCGAAAATTACAGTAAATAATGTGAGGGAATTTGTTGCCTCAATTTCTTAAATAATGTTAATTGAAAACTTGACTTGTCTTCTTTCTGATTTAATTTGAGTAAAATATGGATTTTAAAAAACTCAAAATTCTCAAAGCAAAAGAAGAATAAGAGTAAGAAAATTATACAGCATAATAAGTTATCAAAGGATGCTTACTCTTACAGCCTACTATACTATATAGTGGACAGGTAGTTAATCAAGATATGTGATTTATACATTTAAGGTAGCCTGGGAGAATTCAGTACTTCAGAAGTTCAGTGGTATTAGCCAGCTCTGTATGTGTCTTGTATTCTTTCTGGACTCGTGGAGATGTCGTCCATCTACCAATCCTTTAAATTTGCTAAAATTTGCTAAAAGTTGTTTTTTTATTTTTGCATTTACATTATCATTAGTGCATGTACAGGGGTTAAACAATGAAACTGAAACACCTGGGAGGTTTCATGGCTAAATTGGAGCAGCCTGGTGGCCAATCTTCATTAATTGCACATTGCACCAGTAAGAGCAGAGTGTGAAGGTTCAATTAGCAGGGTAAGAGCACAGTTCTGCTCAAAATATTGCAATGCACACAACATTATGGGTGACATACCAGAGTTCAAAAGAGGACAAATTGATTGTGCATGTCTTGCTGGCGCATCTGTGTCCAAGACAGCAAGTCTTTGTGATGTATCAAGAGCCAAGGTATCCAACAGGATTAACTGTGGACGCTGTAAGAGGAAGCTGTCTGAAAGGGACGTTCGGGTGCTAACCCGGGTTGTATCCAAAAAAAAAAAACATAAAACCACGGCTGCCCAAATCACGGCAGAATTCAATGTGCACCTCAACTCTCTTGTTTCCACCAGAACTGTCCGTCACCACAATACATTATTGTGGTCTAAAACCAGGTGCTTCAGTTTCATTGTCCAACCCCTGTACATGACATATGTATTGTGTATTTTATTATATATTTGACAGTTTGCAAGTCCCCTAATTCAAATAATGCCATTCAATTTGGGAGAAAAAATAGAATTAAGACATCACATACCAGATTTTAGACTTTTTCTCTTTCACAAAGCATGGCAAAATTGATTGCCCAAAATACCATTCACATGACTTATAGCCGTGACTCATGCCAAAGCCAATGGCAAACTACAAATTAATGACATGTCCTCAGGTCAGTGATGCCATCCACAGCTCCAGTGATGTCAGTTCTCACTCTGGAGACAAACAAACCTCCACCTCCATGGTGGAGCTGAGATCAGGAGGCTTGGCTGAGATCATCAGCGCTGAAATATTGAATGTTGCTCATGCGGCTCCGGGACTTCCATTCATTCAAGCAAGACTGACAGCCTGAAACTTGAAGTAATCAACTGTGAGTTCACACCTCCTGTCAGACACTCCACCTGAAGCAGGCTCCTGTGAGGTTCTGGAGAAGAGCGAGAGTCAACATCAGGAGGAGAAAGCCATTATTTGTCCACACAGCTCACCCGTACGTGCACTCTGCTCTTTCGAGTGATTTCAATGGATGTTTAACATGCATGTCAACAGCATATCATCATAACAATTACCCAGCATGCTCTGTAAAAGCAGTTTCAGTTGTAGGGTGGAAGGAGTGGGGGGTCTCCTGTTACCATAGTGACAGAAATGTACAACACAGGCATGTGAGCGCTGAATAATTCATCATTCTTCCACTGGAAACATGCATATGTATCTACTATCACCATCATTATTGTCTTGGTTAGTGTTGCATGTCTTGTAGTGAAGTGGAAGATGATGTCGGGTTGCAATACTATTCAGAAGGAAGATAGATTTTACCAGGAATAATGATAATTTTGACAAATTTAGACTGATATAAGCAAGTCTTGGTTATATTTATTGAGCTACAAATATATTGTAAAAGTAGTGGTTAACAAATGTGTAAGGAGTTGTAGAGGTTCCTAATGGTGTACTCAGATTTATGCAGTTCCTGCAGGTGTTTTTGGTAGAGTTGCTGGAAAATGACAGGTGTTGGACAATGAAACTGAAACACCTGTCATTTTAGTGTGGGATGTTTCATGGCTAAATTGGAGCAGAGTGTTAAGGTTCAATTAGCAGGGTAAGAGCACAAAATATTGCAATGCACACAACATTATGGGTGACATACCAGAGTTCAAAAGAGGACAAATTGTTGGTGCACGTCTTGCTGGTGCATCTGTGACCAAGAAAGCAAGTCTTTGTGATGTATCAAGAGCAATGTCAGCATACCACCAAGAAGGACCAAACACATCCAACAGGATTAACTGTGGACGCAAGAGGAAGCTGTCTGAAAGGGATGTTCGGGTGCTAAACCGGATTGTATCCAAAAAACATAAAACCACGGCTGCTCAAATCAAGGCAGAATTGTCCGTCAGGACAATAAATTATTGTGGTCTAAAACCAGGTGTTTCAGTCTCTTTGTCCAACCCCTCTAATATCTGTATTTCTCATTTCTTCAATGAAAGCTCTTAAGACAACACAGCATTTGGACAAACACTGTCTTGTTGGAATAATGCATCAAGGTGTGAATTCAGAAAAAGGTAGGACCACTAGTTGGAGTACCTCATTAACATAACGTTGAGTTAATGAAGTTTCTAAAAGACACAAGTTGGACTCTTCAGTGGAGATGACCTGCAGGCATTCTGATTCACTCGATGGGATTCTGATACAACTACCCACCAAGTTTCATTTTTGTCCAATGATTTGTTCTGTGTGTATGTCATCATTGTCCTTTGAAAACAGCAACTGTCCAAAACAGCAACTTTTATTCCCCACAGGAGAAAGAAAACCTTTATATTAAACTTTTAACTTTCAATAAAAGTAATTTTGGAGCATTTACAACGGTGTGAAAAAAGTATTTGCCCCTTACAGATTTCTTTTGTTTTTGCATTTTTGTTATACTTACATATTTCAGATCTATGGCTGATTTGCTGTTTTAGGGTTTGGTGACAATTCTGCTGTTTATCAGACAATCTGAAGGAGAATATCCGGCCATCTGTCCGTGTTCTCAAGCTCAGGTGTTCTTGGGTTCTGCCTCAGGACAATGACCCAAACACACCAGAAAGACCATCTCTGAATGGTTTAAAACAATTAAGGTTTTGGAGTGGCATGATTGAGATAATCTTAAGCAGGATCTTAATACTCGAAAACCCTGTAATGTGGCTGAATTAAAACAATTCTGTAAAGAAGAGTGGATCAAGATTCATTCACAGAGATGTGTAAGACTCATTGGCAGTTTTCAGTAATGCTTGACTGCAGTTGTTGCTGCCAAGATTGGCACAACCAAGTTATTAGATTTAGGGGGAAAAGACTTTTTCACACAGGGCTAGATTGGTTTGGATATTTATTTCTACCTTTAATAAATAAAATTATCCTTGTAAAAGGATTTTTTTTTATATTTACTCAGATTATATTTGATACAATACGAAAATAATTGTTAGATTTACAAAGTGGTAAAAAAAGTGCACAGATGCAAAAATACAAGTAAAAGCAGTGATACGTTAAAATATCTGCAGTCTTAAATACATAACGGTTAGAGGAGCGGCTGGTGTGAGCAGCACCTGTGTGTCATTAACTGCAATCCTCCACAGTCCAGAACCCATTATTGCTCCTGTTGGCTGAAGGCAAGCCTGAGTTGAAGCATTAAAGCCACATTTCTTCCTGAATGGTTACAATAAAATCACATTTAAACAAAAAGCCAGCATGCTTTTTGTGATTTTGTGCACAAAAAAAAATGTCAAATGATAATTTTATTTTGTTCTTGGATGGTTTATGCTGTAAAACATAATCCGTGGCTGTGGCTGTGTTGGTTAAATGAATGTAATGATGGAAAGAAAGAGCTGGAAGCACAGAAAGAGAGTGAAGTGGAAGACTTGGACTTTCAGGTCTTGTAGTGAACTGAAAAATGTGCCACTTTATAATGTGTCTCTAATAACTGTGTAGTTACACATTGACAGTTCATGTAATAACAGTGTAACTACAGGTAAAGCATGCATTGTTACAGATTAATTAAAGTTTTACAGGTTATATAATTACACATATGTATATAGGTCAGTTAGACATAGTACAATATTATATCCATCTTCAAATAATGGAATTTCAGATTTTTACTATTCAAAAGTCGCAGCCCCACACACAAGCTGTTTAAGAAATATAAATGAATGTTTATTCTACACACTCTATTAGATGTATACAGTCACACACACTACGCTTTACTAAACACAAGTCAAAATTGATTGTGATGCATGTGTAATTACATATCCTGTATTACTGTAATTATTATGTAACAATGTATACTTTACCAGTAGTTACACTGCTATTGCATGGATACTCTAGGTGTAGTCTACTTATCACTGTTCATATATTGTTTTCACTGACAGAAACAATATATTCAAATATCTGCAGTTTTTAATACACTGTAAACCCAGAAGTTGTTTGAACTCAAATAAATTAAGTCTGTTTTACATCAAATTGGAGATTTCTAAACAATACTCAACTATTTTGAGTTAGTTAAATATTCGTGGGCACATATACACTTAAACTGAGACCTTTGAGTTGAAGCAACTTATAATAACTGAGTTTAGTCTGTTGTCATTAACAGCTTCTTTTCCATTGGCTTCTGTCACAATCTATTTGAATACTGGGTGTGTCCAACAGTTTCTGACTGACACTCACTATCAGTGTGTAGTGATTCCCCCGGGGCTACCTTAGGTAAACTTGTAGATCACATATTATGATTAAATGCTTGGTCTCTGTGTTGTAGGCTGTAGAACAAGCATCATTTACTGAGCTGCAGTAACTCTGTGTTCCCGCTGTGCTCTCAGTACTTTTATTTTTTTACTGTTTTCTTTCATCTACTTTTCTATGAGTATTTATAAAAAAATAGTTGAATTAAACCAGAAAGAAGACTAAATAAGACTAAATAAGTTCAGGAAAGTATACATTTTAAATATATATGTATATGTATTTGTTAAGTTCACTGTCCTTAAACATTATATTACATGAACTTAAAATTGATTAGGTAATCGGTTACAACAAAAGGTTTGAGTTTAGTCAACTTATCGGGTTTTACAGTGTACGCTTTTGATAATAAAACACACTCCAGTGAGTTTTTCAACAAGACAAGGCTCATCCACATACTGCTAACATCTCAAGGGCTTGCCTTGGCGACACTGATACTACCCAGTGGCCAGCCACACTGCTCGCTGAAAAAAAATAAATAAATAAATAAATCATTGGCTCAACTTAACTCAATGAAGTCATTCTTTTGCTTTGACTCAGTTAAGCTGTTTTTTAGGTTTATTCAACTTAACCGAGTCAAAGCTAGATGATAACTTGAATCAGTTTAATAAGTTTATTCAACTTAACTGAGTTGTGTTCATACAACAATAGTTTAACTAACTTAACAGGTTTTTTTCAAGTGTTGTGGGCTTAAGGAATTTAGTTTATTTAAAATATATATATATATATATATATATGTGTATATATGTGTATTCTCAACATATTTATGTTATATGTAAGTTTATAGGACTGCAAATACTAGCAGTATAACACGGGGGCAGCACAAGCGTGAACTTTGTAGCTCCAAGCCAACATACTGTGAGCACTAGTAACACTAGCAATAATATGCAAATATATGGTGCCAGAAGCCTTATGGGAAAGCTGTATTAAACAACACTGTAGAAAGAGCACTTTTCATTGGCTCAATAAGCATTTTTAAAACACTAAAACACAACCTTACATACAGGATAAGAAAGAAACCTACATACTATCGCTTGATTAAAACTACTGAAGACAGATTTTAGTGTTTTAAGGAATAAATATTGGAGCATATCTGTTGTCTAGTATAGACCACCAACATCCTGTTGTATCCTGTTGTCAGTGTCCTGTGAGAAGCATCCTGTGGGCATTGGCTTATGACCACTGATCACTGAAAGATGATGAAGTGTCTGATACACTCGTCCACACACACAAAACACACACTACTAACACACCAGTACCATGTCAATCAGTGACACTGATAATGTTGCATTGCTAGACCTTTAAAATCTACTATTTTACTATTTTAAGTAATTTTGGAGCGTTTCTATTGGTCGGATTATCATAGAATCCTGATATCATATAAAAAAACCCTGCCAGATTTGTATTATGACTAAAATTAATAAAGAAAAACCTTAAGATTCAAGGTTATTGTGCGACAGTAACAGTATTTTATAGAAACGCTGCTGGTGTGAGCAGCACCTGTGTGTCATTAACTGCAATCCTCCACAGTCCAGAAGCCATTATTGTTTCTGTTGGCTGAAGGGATGCCTTATTTCAGCATAAAAGCCACAATTCGGTCTAAATTTTACACAATAGAACTGCATTTACGCAAAAAAAAGAGCCAGATAAATGTCTTATATCTGTATTAGTCTTTAATCAAATTAATCAAATTATTTTTAGTATATATTTGGCTTGTTTCAGCTGGAAAACCCTTCTAAAAAAAACACAAGCAAATATTTCCACAATATTTCCATCCCATCATATGACCCGGAGCGCTCTCCTGCGCCGGCTACGAGAATGTAAAGATGTAAAAGCAGGACTGGGAGCCCGACGAGAGGCGAAGCGGAGAGGGAGACTTCGTCAAAAGGGACTGCAGCTTACAAGGGTTTAGTCCAATACGCGGGTTACCATGGCAACCGCATCCAGAGGGTACATGAAAAGCGGCTCCGGGTCGATAGTGATTATTGTTGTTGAAGGGGAACATTCCTATATAGCTCCAGCTTTTGTGCGTAGTGATGATTTTTCTTTTATTATTTGCTTTATTATTTTATTTTAAATGCTGGCAGTTTGATCTTCAGGCCAGTGACAGCAGCAGCAGCAGTGTCTGTGTGTTGTGTTGGTTGTGTTTGCACTGTGGTGGTCCTTTGTCTCAACCTGGTGGTCAAAAGCTGCAACCGGAGGGAGCTAGATCAGCTTTACTTGGATTTAAAAGGAGGAATCTTTTTGATATCCTGGTGGCTCCATCTAGTGGATGATTATTTGAAACTGCTGTACCTTTTTTAAACTGTTGTTTGATGATTATATCAGGGGTTCTTAACTTTTTTCATCTCAAAGACATCTCAACATCTCAAAAAAATAATTTTTTAATGTAAAAGGTCATTCTACAGAAACATCCACTGTTGGAATGCCCAAATACCTTAAAATATATATTTTTATTTATTTAAATATTGTAAGCCAAAGCAAGATAACACCATTGGTCCCATTTTATAATGTGTTTATAATAACTATGTAGTTACACATTAACAATCATGTAATAACAGTGTAATTACTGGGGAAATTTACATTGTTACAGATGTATTACAGTTGTACGGGTTCTGTATTTACATGTGTGGGTCAACATCAGTTTTGACTTGTGTGGAATAGGTTGAGTGTACTTCCATGTGTCATAATGTGTGTGAAATTTAACATGTAATAGTGTGTGTGTGTCTGTGTGTGTCTGTGTGTGTGTGTGTATGTCACGTCCTGGCCCTGTTCCTGTCTGTCCTCGTGCCTGAGTGTTCCTCACGTGACCTGTGCTCCTGTGTTTCTGTGTCAGTACTTTTCCACCTGTGTTAATTTGTAGCTCCGCCCCCTAGCCCCAGCTGTTTCTACTTCCCGTGTGTGTTAAATAGTCCTCCTGTGTCAGTGTTTGCTGTCAGTCTTTGCTCTAACCCCTGTTGTTTTGTCTCTCCGCGTTTCTCTGTTTTCATTGCCATAGCCCTAGTCCTTTGTTCCTTTTATATCTTCTTGTTTATTTCTTGTTTTTTATAGTTTATATTGTTTATTTCTTGTTCTGTTCTGTTTTGTTTATCTAGTTTTAGTTATAGTTTATTTCCTTTCGTTTGCCCACTTGTTTGTTTATGTCCCTAGCCCTGTTTGGTTTATTGTCTTGTTTTGTTTATTCGTTTGTTAGCCTCCCTCTTTGTTTATCTTTATTATATCTCTTTTGGTCCTTGTTTGTTTATGTTCTCTCGTTTCAACCGTTTGTTTTTGTTTGTTTATTTGTTCTCTGTTTATTTGTTTATTTGTTATTTATTTAATACATTTTTATTACCTGCATTTACGTCCGCCTCCGCGTCTTCCTGCTAGCACCCTCCTGACAGTATATAGAAGACATTTTGTTTAAACTTTTATTTCTCAGCACCTCTTCTCTGTATGTATTTAGGGCTGAAAAAACATTATTCAGATTTTATCGTAGGAAGATGGAGAGAATATTTTACTAAGTATACGAGTGTTTTCACACCAGCAATATTTGGTCTGGTTAAAACGGAATCTGTTTTTTTGTACCCTTAAAGCGATTTGATTGAGCAGGTTTGAAAACAGTTCACTTGTGGTGAGAACGTGATCCGGTCTCGATCTGACCCAGCTATAAAATATACATCTTTTATTTGAACTAAACTGCTATGCGAACATCTGTGATGCATGTCCAAAACTGTTTAAAAGTGCAGCATTTCAGTGTTCAGTGTTAAAGCAGCTTCACACTGCGCAGATACAGTATATGCGTTCAAACACATAATCTTCTCGCTATGTTTACTGCTGGTGCTCCTACACCAGAGAGCTCTGACCAATCAGAGGAGAGAATGTGCTCACATGGTTTATTGGTAAGTATTTGAATGTGTTTAGGTTTATGCCTGTGTGAAACTAAACCAAACCATGGGAGAAAACGTTCCAAGTAAACGAACTCATCAACTAATTTGTACCAGAGAAACCAACTACAGGTGTGAAAATGCCCTAACCGACACTAATACATGTGTATTTAGATGGCACCCTTTCTCCTCATCACTCCTAGGGTGATATTGATCAGCACAAGGCTGCATCTGTGAGCTGATGTATCAGAACCGAGTCGCTGCGCTTTCCTCCGAGTGCATTGTGATTATACTTAGCAATGCTGCATCAGCAGCAGTTAGAAAAGAGAAGGAGTCTGACTTCACACGTGTCGGAGTGTGCTAGTCTTCACCCTCCTGGTGTTGAAAAAAAAGAGATATTTGTACATGGTATGAAGTACAAAATGAATTAAGTACCTCTTGTCACATTCACTTTTATTGTAAAGGTGGAATATTCCAAAATATTATAAATTTTTATGTCAGAGGGAGCAAAGGTGGTGAAAGACAACTATAAAACATCTACACAACACTTTGGTAAGAATCTTGGATTACAGTCTCAAAAAATCTCTGAGGGAAGAAATAAGAAAGGATAAAGGAAACGGTGACCAGTATAACCAGTAATATGGCACCTATATACGTATCACAGCCGGGTAAAAAGTCACGACAGGTTTATTCGTCCTAGAAAGAGCTTTTTTTTTTTTGAGGCTTAAAAATGCTGGAATGGCTGCTTAGCTGTGCTTTTGTATATGAGGGGTGTGACGTATGATAAGGTACATATGGTAAAACACTTGTATGTATTACTTCCTCTGGACTGGTTTACATCGATCAAGCATAAGATTATGACCACATCCTAGTTTCTACAGACTGTATAATGTTTCCAGCTCCACTGAGCATATAGGACACTTTGTAGTTCTATAATAATTATAGAGTGCAGTCCTGCATCTGTTTCTCTGGATATTTTAAAATATACTTTTAAATCAAACTAACTAAATTATTTAATTGTTTTTTAATGTCCACTGCATTAAATGCCTGTGTTTATTTTTTATTTTTTTATTTTAGATTTGATATTGACCTTTTACATCACACAGTAACATGATAAAAGTGTTTTAAATCACATGAAATTAGTAAAAAAAAACAAAAAATAGCTCTTACTAATGTCTGAGTGTCACGTCTGGTGCTGTTAGCTCCTCTGTCCCTTCCACACCAAGCTCTAACGGAGGTTCTCAGGTCAACAACTACACTACCCAGAATGCACCACCCGCTGACATCACGCACTCACCTGATCACGTGACACCTCACCTGCTTCCTCCAGGAAGCCCCGAATACTGATTACTGGCACTATAAAAGAGCACACCACACAAACACCCACGCCGCGTATTGTAGGTTCTCCTCATTACAAAGCGTTACTTTATCTCTTGTCTCAGTTTATCTTGTGTATGACCTTGCTTTTGTTTTCTCAACGCCGATTATTGCCTTTGCCTCTGATACTGGATTACCTGTGTATTACCTGGACTGTGTTTTCACTACTGCCTCTTGGATTACCTCTGACATTGGATCTCTCATGTATGAACTCTGGACTGTTTCTCGTTTATGGTATGGTTTTGCCTTCATTGCTCTGTTTACTGGTGATTACCCATTGTTTCTGTATCGACTACGTTTACATCTGTTTATTTTATAATAAACATATATTTTTATCAGTATCTGCACGTGTCTGCAATTCTGTGCACACCATGACACTGAGTTGCTGTTTTTTTTTTCTCTGATGTAGTGGGCGGGGCTAAGCTACTGTAAACTCATGCTCTATTCTGATGGAAAATAGGCTTTAATTAGCTTTATGTGCAACAAAACATAAAAAAAGAAAAAGGTTAATTTCTTTGGCATCATCCATTGTCCACCCTTGCCTGGCGGAGAGTATATATATTTATTTTTTTCATGCGTAGATCAAAATATGTCTATTTATCCTAAATCAATGTAACTCATATTTCTGATGTACATTTGTATTCACATCTCTGTCAATTTTACTGTTTTAAATCACATGTGGCATTATAAATATTTAAAATAACTTTGTTTAAAGATGCAATTCCTGTTGTCCTGGTCCTGTCCTGTGTGTTGTGCTGGTGTGAGTGAGTGGATTAGACACTGCGGCAGTGCTGCTGGAGTTTTTAAACACCTCAGTTTCACTGTTGGACTAAGAATAGTCCACCAACCAGCCAACAGTGTAGAAGGACTAGAGGATGATCAACACAAACTGTGCAGCAACAGATTTAGAGCTTCTGTCTCTGACTTTACTTTATCTACAATGTGAAGCAAATAGGTCAGCTAGGTAGGAGACAGTGTTTAAAAACTCCAGCAGCACTGCTGCAGTGTCTGATCCACTCATAGGCTACCACCAACACAACACACACAACTAACACACTAATCACTATTACGTAAATCAGTGTCACTGCAGGGCTGGAAATTAGAATGATTGGGGTCCTGAGCATTAAAAGCAGGATGAAAGGAGGATAATAATAATAAAGTATACAGAGAAACAGATACAGGACCACTGTACTGAATACTGTAATTATAACACTACACAATGATCCTATTATATATGCCCTTTTTAAAGCTGAAAAATGTATAATGTATGTAGAAACATGGGGGGGTTCTTAACGTTATGCTTAATCGATGCGTTAGGAATATCTTAATACAACAACTTTACGATAATCTTGCAAAAAAAAAAAAAAACAGTTCTATATATTCAGCACAGCTAGTTTTCACATACGGTAGAATCACTTCCAAGATCTAAAAAAATGTCCAAATTAAACAGTAACAGAAACAGTCTGACCGTCCACCCCTCGGCTGGAGGGTGGAGTTAATACTCCGCTAGCACTCGAAATGGAGAGAACAGAGTAAATATACACATTAAACAGCTCCAGGAGCTTTTGCAGGAATCATCATGCTTTGAAGAGCCTTGATTGGCTTTATTGTAATGGTTCAGATTCCTGCCTTGGCTGGAGAAAGGATGGGACCTTGACCGTGCATTTGCATGGTATTGTATGGCTATTTTTTTTTTTTTTACATCTGTGTACTCATAAGAGAAAATTAGAGAGGTTCAGAAGGGTATGCCCTTAGTACTTCCCTCTATTGCACTGGCTGAAGTGGTGGGAAGAGTGTGCTGACCACTTCCACCTGTCTGTAGTTCTTTTTAACAGCGTTTGTAGGCATAAAACTAGCTTAAATTTTGTTCTTGCAACAATTAAAACCAATGTGCATGTGCCATCAATGCCAGTAGATGTGTCTATGAAGGCTTTGTGCAGCACTGAGCTTAGTATTGATGTAAGATCCAGTAAGATCCAGACCAAAAACAGGTTCAACATATGCAAGTGGAAAAGAAATGAAACGACTTCACTTCTCCCTCAATTCCAGATCATTGATTACTAAACATGAATGAACATTTTTTGCTGCTCATTGCAAAACAATAAATAATATTATACTTTATATGCCACGGTCAGCATTGTGTAAAATTGACCTTCTCTAAAGCTCACCACTTCAAATCCTCTCACTGGAACGTACTGTAATCCACCAAGCCCCCTTCAGGTCGAAATCTACTAGAAATTAAATGGCATTTTAACTGCGACTCTAAGCACCTTCCTCCAATCAATCACCCAAACAAACCGTGGGTCACTATTCTATATTCTATTTAATAAAAAATAAGAAACATAAAAATGAGCAAAAACTGTTGCACCATGCCATCCCTAAACAGAGTGCCCCACACCACTGAGAGCCAGTGATGGACGTTAAATCCAGCTAAATCCCGCTAAATCCTGTTAAATCCGGTTAAATCCAGTCCCCGTGCCGAAATGTGTCCCTTCCCGTAAGCCTCGGCAACCCTAGCAGGGATGGACGTTGCAGGCCCGGATCTCCTTCCTGTCCTTGCAGCTGTTTAGCTGCGTGCTCTTGAATCTCTTCTTGGCCGTCATAAGCCTCTCCTGGATTCCTCCGCCACATAACTTGGTGCAGTCCGTCCATCCAGACCACGGCTTCATTTTGCATCCTGGGGAAGGAGCACATGTGGAGGAAACAGGTCACAAATCAGTGGAAGAACATAGTAGAACACAGATCTGCAGTTACTGTACACATGCATGCTGTTTCAGGTATTAGTAATGCTGAGGAAAGCAAACATTGTGCTTTTTTTGTTGGTAAATTTAGTCAATTAACAACATTTGTAGCATATTTTTAAACGTTTAGGACCCTTGCACCTATGGCAAGATGCATCCAGATGCTCTTTGTTAGCTTACAACCCACCAACAGTCTATTTTCACAGCTTCCACCTGCAACGTTTAAATAGCAACTGTTTTTTATTAATATATATATATATATATATATGTATATATATATATATATATATATATATATATATATATATACATATATATATATATATATATATATATATATAACGATTAGTGTGGTGGTCTGGAAATGAGGTGTGTTCAGAAATATCGCATTACTATCTTGGCAATGAAAAAACACACTTGCACCACTGACTGTCATGAACCTAGATAACAGTCAACAGTCAGATGTTGATTGTTATCTTGGCAGTAAATTGTCAACACAGGTGCATCCCTAACATGCATGGGACATGTCCAGGTAGCTGCACACTAGCAAACATTAGAGCATATCTGGCTCTTAAAGGGAATGACAAGTGACACGCTGATTGGTTTACTGCATGTTATGCATGATTACTTAAGAGTATGTTCATACTTTTTCCCAATGAATTGCTTGAATTTTTGCACCAGAAGTGGCATTAACTTATCCAAAAGCAGTGTGTAAGACTGGTGGAGGAGAACATGTATTGATTTCTGAACTCTTGAAACTTTATAAATATGAACTTGATTTCTTTGCATTATTTGAGGTCTGAAAGCTCTGCATCTTTTTTGTTATTTCAGGCATTTCTAATTTTCTGCAAATAAATGCTTTAAATGACAAACTTTTAATTTGGAATTTGGGAGAAATGTTTTCCATAGTTTATAGAATAAAACAACAATGTTCATTTTACTCAAACATATACCAAATACAAAACATATAGCAAAATCAGAGAAACTGAAGTGGTCTCTTAATTTTGTCTAGAGGTGTTTTGCTGCTGATGACCCTAATACCACTACAGATATAAGGAGAGGAATGTTAACTACTACACTGTAAACATGCATAACTGTCATAAAAATTATGATAATGATGATAATGATGATGATGATGATGATGATGATGATGATGATGATGCTCACCTGCCAGCTCATCCCCTCCCTCCTCCCTGCCCTGCTTGTTCTTCCTCTTCTTGCGAGCTTCCTTGCGTTTCTTCCTCTCCTCACTGTTGGCGCCGCCCTGGCTGCACTTCCGGATCTTACACTTCTTCCTCTGGACCGTCTCGGCGCACGGGTCTCCTCCAAACTGAGGCTCCATCTTTATCATCCGCGTCCGGATCATGTGACCCTTCCCACAGGACTTATTACACTCGGACCACTCCGACCAGTCCGACATTATACAGTCTGAAGCTGCAGAGACAGAGGGACAGAAAGAGATGAGTGTGGTCTGATCACATTTACTTAAATCACTGGAACTCTTTTTAGCACATTCTTTAAATAATGTATTTATAACTTAAAACTGACACCTGGTTGGGTTCAGAGAAATGCATATAGACAGGTCCAGGTTTATTTATATTTTTAAGTAAAAAAAGTTTTTATTTTTTTTCTTATTAAAAGAAGCCATTACTGAAAACAGTTATAGTCAAAGTTAAGATCATCCAAAGCTTTAAACTGTTATGATGGCTCCCCCCCCTGGCCATATTAGCCATAGCACTCAGGTGAAGGGGTGGAGCTTGGCCAGTTAAAATGTGAACAGTAGGAACAATGTGTCTGCTTATTTTTGGTAACATCTGTATATTTGCCAATTCTCCACCCTAAAATTGCATTTGCACACACAAAGTGCAACATGCCTCGACTTATATCAGTATGTTGGACAATCATATGCAGAAAACCAATTGATTTAAGATTGGTTCAGGCTAAATTCAAAGATAAAATATTTGGTGTAATTTTACCATTTAGTACAGTGAAGAACAATCAAGTTCTATCAATTTTTTTTCTTTCCCAAACAAAATATTTAGTGGTATAATTCAACATACTTTTATTGCAAGATGCAACAACAGAGAAATGATTAACTTTTCTCCCATTTTTCCTGACAAAAAAACAAACAAAAAAACATTTCTATTTGGGAATAGCAGAAATGAAAAAGTAGAAATAAAAAAAAATGATGAAAACCCATTTCTTCTTCATTATACTAAATAATAATAAAAAAATACACTAACTTTTCAAATTTAGCCCCACTGGTCAGAAAATTACATTGATCTTAGTGCTGCTACCTACTTAACTTGCAGAGGTCACATTTGTTGAATCTTGACTAATGCATCTTTAGAGAGACATTAGTATGTGAAAATCAGTATTGTTTGCTCCAGGGCTCCCCCTACAGTACAGTACTACAGAACTGTAATTCATGTTTTAAAACATCGCTGAAAATCAGGCTTTACACATGCATTCTGGACAAGCTGAGAGATACAGAAGCAAGAGCATGAAGATGAGACGGTAGAGTAATCATATAGGGATTTCCCACAAATAAGACTCTATTGAGCACTGGCCAGCCTTATAGTTATACTGTATGGTGCAGTTAGCAGCATTGGTTACCCAACTAATACTTATATTTTAGTGAACGTTGGAAGGTACAAATGCCGCATTAATGCTACACAATTAAACTGTAAGCTGGTCTAAGCAGACAGATAAATTGAGTTGTTGATCGTGGAACAAAAAGAATTAGCAGAAGATAAAGGATAAGAACACCACAGTGCTTTGCTTGGCCAGCATTGTACAGTATTAATGCATTAATTTATGTTGATATATGGGCTCTCATACCAATTATGATTGAAACATTCTTTAATAAAGAGCATAAAAGGCCTCTATCCCAAATCACTTTTCTTCTAAAATAAAACATAATTATTATTGCTGATGTCCAGCACGTTAAGGGAGGATAAACCTTTCCCAATTTCAATTTAAAATTCAGACTGAATTTAATTCGAGGTGGGAGGGTAGAGTGTATGCTCCGCTGTGCCGGGCTGCTCCGGCAGACACCTGATTAGAATTCATTCCCCAGTGCACGGTAATGGCAGAGCTGCATCCCTCCATAACTTTGTTGTTTTCCTTTTTCCTTGTTTTGCATTGAAAACATGACACAAGCGAGTGGGCTCATTTGCAGGGATGCGCTGTGTGTGGGGGGTGCGGGTGGGGCGGGGGGGGTGTGCTGTAGATTGCATTTTAAGTAGGCACGTTATCTTATTATTCATAATTTGGCAGAAGTGTGTGTGTGTGCGTGTGTGTGTGTGTGTTTAGTTGTGTGATAATGGCACTCAGGAAGCAGGAGTTTCTCAGTGTTTGCTGGGTGGGTTTTTTAAGCACACTGGTGTTAAATATTAAATATATAAATGATACTTCAGGTACATTATGTGAACACACATATTTGGACACTTGTGTTACATATCTAGAATACTATCAATTGTTTTTGTTTTGCTTTTGTTGGAGTAACTGTGTGTATTGTCCTTGAAAGGAAGGCTTTCTAATGGATTTTGATATGTTGTAGTAAAGATTTGATTGCATTCAGTAGTGCTGGGTGGAATGATTAAACATGTATATCACTTTATTTTTCAAGATTTTGACAGTTTCACGGTATATCACAATATTTGTATCTTATTTATTTATTTATTTTGCATGACTGGACTTTTAAATAGGTTTCTAACTTACTGTACTGTTAGAAGTACAGAAGACACTAAGGCTTTAAATATGTTTGGGTTTACTTTGTCCCCCAAAATGACACAATATATGAAGAAATCAGACAATATTATCAGAAAAAAACAGCTAAAGAAAGTAATCAATAGACCTTAAAAAGAGATACGCCAACTTCCTTTGACATGGCTTCCTTTACAAAACTAAATATTTAAAATAGTTCCATAAACACTATAAATGGACCTAAAATACTCAATGATATTTCTCAAAAGCTCTATTTCACAAGTAAGACACAAGTTTAATATCATAATTACTGTAATTAATATGTTATGATTAAAGCCATTAGAGGCATTAAAGTTTTAAAATCAGCCACAATTCCCTTCTTTCTCCAAATAATGAGCATGCATTAAAACTATCCTTCAATCTAATAAAGGATTATGTACCCAGGACCGATTCTGGGATCGTCTGCGGGATGAGAGGAACTTTTGTCTGAGCTGTGGATCGATTGCACAATTCCATTTGTCTCTTTTCTAAGTGAATAATTGCTGTTTGCTGTTGTGTTTCTTTTGTACTTGGATTAAAATAAAACACTCCAAACACTCATATTGCAAGGAACAGCAGCAGGAGCTTCTCAGATAAAGTGCTGCTCTCATTTTCTTTTCATTCAGTGACAAGAGTGTTGCAATGGATGCGACTTATGAGTCTTTTACTGGTTGGCTACAGTACCAGTCAAAAATTAGGACACACCTTCGCATTCAGTGCTTTTTCTTTATTTCTTTATTTAATTTATTTTTTACACTGTATATTAATAGATATTAAAGACATGAAAACAATAAAGGGACACTTAGGGATTTATGTAGTAAACAGTAAAAAAGTGTTTCTCCTCCACCTGACCAATCCCCAGCAACTATTGTTCAGAACCTCCAGGAACTCCTTTAAGATGCTGAGAAAACTATTCCAGGTGACTCTCCCTCATGAAGACACTGTTATTAAAATACAATGTGTTCCTGTATAGCTTTATTGTCTTTAATATTAATGTATCAGTGTAAAAATTCTGTTCCCTATTCTGCGGATTTCCTGTCAGTCCTGTGAGTCGACAGTTGAAGAGGAAGTTGAGTAGTAGGTGAGGCTCCATGATATATTTTTTTTTACCTGATTATTAAGTAAAATAAGCAAAAATACAGTCTGTAAATGTGAGATACCCAGTCTTTGTATGAATTGCTATGGCTTTAACAGTCATATAGTGTACCCAAGACATTAATATAGTAAAAAGCACTAATTTTTGGAAATACAGTATATGTGCACAGAGGTGTCAATACATAATTCTGGTGTACATATACTTACGGCACTCTGGCAGCATGCACTTCTCCACTTGCTCCAGTTCCTCCGTGCACTCTCCCAGCTCTACGGGGGATTTGAGGATGCGCTGTCGCATTCGCGTGCCCTTTCCACATGTCACACTGCAGTCACTCCAGTCAGACCACGGAGACAGCAGGCACGGGATGGTATCTGTCAAAACAAGGCATGCATCCATTACTCCAAACCCAGAACAAAACTACTGTCAGAACAGAGCTGCTGTCCCTCACAGACAATCACTGAACCCAACACACTCCTATATATACTATATTCTATATATATATATATATATATATATATATATATATATATATATATATATATATATATTACACAAGTAAGCATCACACTAACAGTATGTTACTGAAGCACACTGGTACACACTGTACATCTAAACATTTTATCTCTGTGGAAAATTGGAAAAAAGGTATGTGAAAGATTTTACTATTATTAAACATTTACGCATATTTAAGTATTTTTATTTTTATTTTATTTTTATTTTATAGGCACAGTACAACTCAAAAGTATATGACTTTTTACATTGAAAAATTAATATCAAAGATATTAAAGCTATACATGTCAGGGAATTGTAAAGGACAAACTACTACAAAATTTCATATGTGTCTCTTAATAGTTGTATTTCTTTAATATTAATCTACAATATAGGAAATAAACTAAATAAATAAATAAATAAACATGTGTCCACACTTTTGACTGGTACTGTATATTTAATGTATAATTATTGGTAGATTGTAGATGTTTGCAATACTCAGCCTCATGTTTATCATATAATATTTTTTTTTTTACAAAAAGCATACATGACTTTTCTGGTCCAGTACATTAACTATTATTTCACTGTGATTGAAGCTGTGATCTATACAGTTAATACAGAATGTTAAATATATACACTACCGTTCAAAAGTTTGGGGTCACTCAAACAATTTTGTGTTTTCCATGAAAAGTCACACTTATTCACCACCATACGTTGTGAAATGAATAGAAAATAGAGTCAAGACATTGACAAGGTTAGAAATAATGATTTGTATTTGAAATAACATTGTTTTTACATCAAACTTTGCTTTCATCAAAGAATCCTCCATTTGCAGCAATTACAGCATTGCACACCTTTGGCATTCTAGCTGTTAATTTGTTGAGGTAAGCTGGAGAAATTGCACCCCACGCTTCTAGAAGCAGCTCCCACAAGTTGGATTGGTTGGATGGGCACTTCTGGCGTACCATACGGCCAAGCTGCTCCCACAACAGCTCAATGGGGTTCAGATCTGGTGACTGCGCTTTCCACTCCATTACCAATAGAATACCAGCTGCCTGCTTCTGCTGTAAATAGTTCTTGCACAATTTGGAGGTGTGTTTAGGGTCATTGTCCTGTTGTAGGACGAAATTGGCTCCGATCAGGCGCTGTCCACTGGGTATGGCATTGCAAAATGGAGTGATAGCCTTCCTTATTCAGAATCCCTTTTACCCTGTACGAATCTCCCACCTTACCAGCACCAAAGCAACCCCAGACCATCACATTACCTCCACCATGCTTAACAGATGGCGTCAGGCATTCTTCCAGCATCTTTTCATTTGTTCTGCGTCTCACAAACGTTCTTCTTTGTGATCCAAACACCTCAAACTTGGATTCATCCGTCCACAACACTTTTTTCCAGTCTTCCTCTGTCCAATGTCTGTGTTCTTTTGCCCATCTTAATCTTTTTCTTTTATTAGCCAGTCTCAGATATGGCTTTTTCTTTGCCACTCTGCCCTGAAGCCCAAAATCCCGCAGCCGCCTCTTCACTGTAGATGTTGACACTGGTGTTTTGCGGGTACTATTTAATGAAGATGCCAGTTGGGGACCTGTGAGGCTTCTGTTTCTCAAACTAGAGACTCTAATGTACTTATCTTCTTGCTTAGTTGTGCAACGCGGCCTCCCACTTCTTTTTCTACTCTGGTTAGAGCCTGTTTGTGCTGTCCTCTGAAGGGAGTAGTACACACCGTTGTAGGAAATCTTCAATTTCTTAGCAATTTCTCGCATGGAATAGCCTTCATTTCTAAGAACAAGAATAGACTGTCGAGTTTCAGATGAAAGTTCTCTTTTTCTGGCCATTTTGAGCGTTTAATTGACCCCACAAATGTGATGCTCCAGAAACTCAATCTGCTCAAAGGAAGGCAGTTTTGTAGCTTCTGTAATGAGCTAGACTGTTTTCAGGTGTGTGAACATGATTGCACAAGGGTTTTCTAATCATCAATTAGCCTTCTGAGCCAATGAGCAAACACATTGTACCATTAGAACACTGGAGTGATAGTTGCTGGAAATGGGCCTCTATACACCTATGTAGATATTGCACCAAAACCAGACATTTGCAGCTAGAATAGTCATTTACCACATTAGCAATGTACAGAGTGTATTTGTTTAAAGTTAGGACTAGTTTAAAGTTATCTTCATTGAAAAGTACAGTGCTTTTCCTTCAAAAATAAGGACGTTTCAATGTGACCCCAAACTTTTGAACGGTAGTGTGTATATATATATATATATATATATATATATATATATATATATATATATATATATACGTATATATATATATATATATATATATATATATATATATATATATATATATATATATATTCCTCCCCATGTGCTCTAAAAGCACATGGGTCTGTTTTTGTCCTGTCTCTGCCCTATCCCTGCCCTGTCACTAGAGTCCCCTCCTGCCTTGTTTGTTACCCCGTCCCCTTGTTATAGAACCCAGGTGTTCCCCATCCTCTGTGTGTACATAAGGCCTCCTTTGTATTTTGTATTTTTGTGTGTTCCTAGTCTGGTCTTAGTTTTTCTGTTTCTTGTTTGCTTAGTTTGATTTCCATCGTTTGATTTACATAGTCTAGTTTTCTTGCTTCTTATTGTTGTTTATTCTTGTTTTTTTGTGTTATTTCTAACCGTGTTTGCTTTCTCTTTTGCTTTTGTTCATCTTGTTTATTTTTATTAAAGTTAAACCTGATTTTACTTCCATCTGTGACAATATAAATATAGCATTGGAAAGATATTTAAATATTATTGTATGGTTTCATACATTGTAGAACATATTAAATAGAATCTATGTACAAATATTTATAAAAATAATACAAATGAAATAAATACAAAACAGATTTCATATCATATATCATATCATATATATGCAGCTCTGGAACATATTAAGAGACCACTTTAGTTTCTAAATCAGTTTCTGTGATTTTGCTATTTATAGGTATATGTTTGAGTAAAATGAATATTATTGTTTTTGTTCTATAAACTACATTTCTCCCAAATTCCGAATAAAAATATTGTCAATTAGAGGATTTATTTGCGGAATATGAGAAATGGCTGAAAAAAAGATGCAGAGCTTTCAGACCTCAAATAATGCAAAAAAAAGTTAATATTCATAAAGTTTTAAGAGTTCAGAAATAAATATTTGGTGGAATAACCCTGGTTTTTTAATTAGATTTTTTATGCATCTTGGCATGTTCTCCTCCACCAGTCTTACACACTGCTTTTGGATAAATGTATGCCACTCCAAACTCAATAGGAGGGTTAAACACCCCAAGCCTTACTTTGAGTAAGCAAATGAGTTCTGACAAATAAAAAATCATAAATTAATAAATAAAATATTATGTTACTGTTAATTTCATGTACAGCCCTTATGTTAAGTTTTTACAGACGGATAAATATATGCTAAAAGCTACTATAGAGCCCTTTATACTTGATGCATTACAGACCTTGTTATTGAAAAAAAACTGGTCTGTTTTTATCTATTCTATATCCAGTACTGAATGTGTGAATCTGCAGGCGGGGGGATTTAACTCACGACACTCTGGCATCATGCACTTCTCCACCTCCACCACCTCCGCCCCGCAGATGGAGCCATCAGAGGGGGGCATCTTCACCATACGCTCCCGACGCTTCATTCCCAGCCCACAGGTGGCACTGCAGGCATCCCACTCACCCCACTCCGTCACCAGACAACTGCTCGGAGCTAAACAGAGCAGACAACAGCAGAGACCAGTAAATCAGAGACAAACTCGTACATAGGGGATTTATAACATGTTTATAATCATGTGTAATAATGCATTTATAAAGCAATACATTAATATTTATGAATAATGTAAGCTAGGGTTTATAACATGATATTAAACCATTTTATGAAGCTGAAAAACACAGTGGCTTATATTTATTTATTTATAACTCACTCTCCGGCCATATGATATCTTATATCTTATCCATGATTTCTATAAATAACAATAAAACTCACTCTAAAGCTCACTGGTGACACTAAATCTTTTTTTTTTTTTTTCATATCCAACCACCTTCAGACAGCCTGTACCTGTTTTAGTTGATTTTTTTTTCTTTTACCTTTTTATTTGTTTTAATTATTGCCATTATATTTATTTAATATTATTTCATAACCCTTTTGCCCTTTTATTTTATTTATTTTATTCATTTCACCCTTTTATTTATTTTATTACTGGTTTTACGTTTTGCCTTTTACCTTTTTATTTAATTTATTTTTGTCCTTTCATTTTTTTTATACCTTTTTCAACTTTTTTTCAACTAATTATTATTATTTATTTTAGTTTTATCATTTACTTTTTATAGTTGTGGTGATATTTCAGTCCTCTATTTCTTTAATTGTGTTTATATTTTATTATTCTAAATATTTAGCTCTTTATTTTATTGCTATATATTTTAGCCTGTCTGCCTATCCTTTTATTCTAAATTATTTTATTTATTCTTAATTAAATCTTATATTGTTTGCGTGTTTTTATAACTAAAACTTATATTCCAGTTCCTTTAATTGTGTAAATGCCCGGCTGCATTAAAAATGAGGGTTACCCTCAATGTACTACTGAGTGGATATAAAGGTTGATTGATTAATTGTTTGATTGGTTGATTGATTGATTAAAGTGTCAAATAAAGTGTTAGGCAGTAGTGCAAACAATTAAATAGGTCCTTTCTCAATTAATATTTATCCATAACCTCCAATATCAGAAAGGTTTTCATGTCTATTATTTAGTTTAGTATTCAGGTGACTTTCTCAATTTCTCCAACAGAAGCACAGTTTGTAAAGTCTGGAATTCAGTCTAAGCGCTCAGTAAATAGTCAGAATACTCACAGCAGTCCTCGTTGACTGTGCAGGGCTCGGTTTCCTCTGTGGGCAGAGTGCAGGCGAAACCATCCTCAGGAAACTGCTTTACATAACGCTCCCTGGAGCGCATTCCCAGCCCACACGACACGCTGCACGGAGACCAGGTGATCCACTCTGACATCATGCAGGTTGTAGCATCTTCAACAGTCAAGAGAGAAGAGGTTCAGTTTATTCTTCCACTGGCTCAGAGTTTTCTTACACTTCAGTTGCATTTAAGCCCTTTTTAACCACTGATGCATTTTTTTGCCCAATTACCCATTTACTTTTACCCAATTTTTATTCATACAAACTTTGTCTATCACTTGCAGTGCTCCAGACACTAATAGAACATGCATGGGCAGATGCCTCCTCTGATACATGAGAAGTCAACCACTGCCTCTTTTCAAAGTGACACTGATATAACTAAATATACAGCTCTGGAAAAAAATCCACAAAAAGACCACTTCAGTTTCTACAATCTGAATCTGAAATCAGTTTCTCTGATTTTGCTATTTATAAGTATATGTTTGAGTAAAGAGGTCAGAAATCAATATTTGGTGGAATAACCCTGGTTTTTAATCACAGTTTTCATGCATCTTGGCATGTTCTCCTCCACCAGTCTTACACACTGCTTTTGGATAACGTTATGCTGCTTTACTCCTGGTGCAGAAATTCAAGCAGTTCAGTTTGGTTTGATGGCTTGTGGTCATTCATCTTCTTCTTGATTAAATTCCAGAGGTTTTCAATTTGGTTAAAAGAAAGAAACTCATAATTTTTAAGTGGTCTCTTGTTTTTTCCAGAGCTGTATACAACATTTTATAGTAGATGTTTATTGCTATTGCAAAGTTTTTTGATAATTCTGACAACAGAAAATACAAAGATGACACATATCATGCAAAGAATCAAAGTCAAGATTTCTTTTTTTAACCATTATTGATTTTGTGGAAAGGCATAATTATTATCAAGACATTTTCAGCAAACTCCAGAATTCATGCATTTTGATGAAATTAATCTTGCAATCTTTTTTTTTTGTTTTTCAGAATGCTGTGTATAAACGGAGGTAAGCTATTTGACAAATGCTTATACTCATTATCATGTTTCACTACAACCCAAGTCCATTTCACACCGGATTTCAGGATAAACTTTATGTTTTATAGTTTTATTAACAAGATGATAATATGTTAATAAAACCATCTGTTTGGTTTTAATAAACTGTAACAGCACTAACCAGACTTCAAACTGTTTTTAGTGCAGAAGCACCCCACCAATTAGCCATAACACTGACATAGTTATCTGGTTCCAATGGCATAAGCAATAGCTCGTAAAATTGATGTGTTGGAAGCAGATGGAGAATGGACATAAGTATAAGAATTGTTGACTTTTTGATGGATAGGTGACCAGATAGGGTCTTTTGGGGTGTTCCGGATATGCAGTGCTCAGTACCTCCCCAAAGTGCTCCAAAGGTAGGACAACTGGGTGAACCAACCATGAATCATGAACCAGGCTCATAGAGGTTCAATGATATCAGACACCATAGTATCAGACACCACAGGACATCTTCAGAGGTCTTGTAGATTCTACACCTTGATGGGTCAAAGCTTGTCTGGTGGCTCTGTATCTTTAAAATCAACCTCAAATTTATTCACAACCAAAGCCTCAACTAACTCCTCATACCCCCAGAGTCCCCCTCTCTAAATTATAGGTATTACTTAGTTCTGCTTGATAAATCAGCGCTAACAGAATCATTACAAAAATGCCATGAGTAAACATGTCATCCCGAAGGCCCCCTTTATCAACCCAGCCACATTATCATCAATCGATAACAGCTGTTAACGGCCCATTAAACACTAAAGAAAGCAGAGCCGCAGAGTGGTGATGACTAGCGTCTGACAGTAGGACCACTCTATAAACACTTCAGCGCTGAGAAAACCTCAATTACAACAAACTGACACTGAACTCTATCATTCTGTCAGAGAGGGTCCAGCAGAACAGAACCAAAGAAGACCCAGCTAGCACACAACATTTCCATAGCAATAGATTTTGGTTAACCTATTGTTTTTTTGATGGGAAAACATAACACAACATTATGCCAACATTCTAATATTATTGCAAAACAGTCATAACATTTCCAGCAACATTCTAGGAAACCTAAAACTTAATGGTCTTATTCGGTTTTACTAGAACCACCAGAAATGTTAGCAAAAGGTTGCATTAGGATTTTATTTTTCATCTGTACAAACATGTATGTACATTGTAAAATTAAGGGCCCTATCGTTTTTCTCCGTTTTTGTCAGTTCCTCTTTCAGGTCTTATAACACAGTAATTATATCAGACAGACACATGCCCTGATCTCTTTTACTCCAGAAGACATACGGCTGATCAAAAAATATAATAATAAAATGTAAAATTAAGCAGAATTGTTATATTTTCCCGGAACTGACCATGTTTTGGTCAATATTTTACCAGGTGCCTTTTTTTTTTTTTTTTTTTTTACATATTTTTGAATGTATAGACTTTAAACATATTCACACCTAAGATATCTTTTCAAAAATGGTTAGACTGGAGTGTTTATGAGTTAAAAGCATAAGAATATTGATGATAGTTTATTACATGGTTTATTACTTTGACAAAATACAGGGAGAACATCAGGCGGATTTATTTCTCTTGATAATCACACCTCTAGGATACATGTAGATTAGTTAAAACCTGACACTCTACAACTATATACAAAAATATAAACTTTTTAGTCTAAATAAATAAAAATGTTTAGTGCAAAATAACTACTTAGTAAAAATGTGCAAGTAAAATAAAAACTATATAAAGTAGTGCCATACCGAGTCATTTACTAATATTATTTGGTTTGAAACATCATATAAATATGTTTAAAGCACTAAAGGTAAATAATATTGTTTGGCGAAGGAGATCTCACTTTTTTAGGCGTTTCTCAAAGGGTTTCTTGTAGATGCTTTACCGCACTGGGATTTGAGTGAAGGGATTCCTGAGTAATTAAGCTGAGAACACAAGGTGCGGGTTTAAGGGAATGACAACTGGCACACTGATTGGTTTAATTCAAGTTACTCCCAAAACACTCCAATGATTAGTTGAGAGAATTAGTACACACACTAAAACTAGCTGTGTGATTCACAACTGACTGGTGCACTATGGATCACTAAGGGCCCTAAGGTTTATAACCCTAAATAGTGTTCTAGTCTCCCTAACTACAAGATAATGTTCCCAAAACATTATTTTAAGAGTCCCAAAATAGTTCTAAAGTTAGGATAGTTCTAATGTTACTGCAAGGTTCATTGGATTTCAATAATTTAAAGGTTACTTGCTGCACAGTTCCCTTAAATGTTTCAATGATTTGAAGAAATATTAGAATGGAAACTCTCCCAGAGCTACAGTATACTGCTCTTTTACAGCTCTATTAAGGGAACTCTTAAAGCAAATATTGCTTCTCAATGATCGCTATCTGCTTCATGCTCTTGAGACACAATAAACCTTCTTGCGGCAGGACATATGGCCATATGTGCCATCTTGGAGGAGCTGGTGTTGTACCCCTGACAATGGGAAGGAATAAAGAGAGACTAGATTGTGCTGTTTTCCCTTGTGCTGTATTGCAGAGAATCTTACAAAGTACAAAACAACTCAAAAGCAAAATTGTCTTTCAGTAGGTATCTTTCAGCATTAACAATTGCTTTATATTACAGAGAAACATTAACTAAACTTCCTTGCACAGAATAGAACATTGTTTACAGAGAGATAGAATATAGATAAAATAAAAAAACATATTTATGCATAGAATTACTGGAATAGTCCAATATCCAATCCCTGTAGCAATATTTCTTCTCATCAATCCCTGCTTAAACATGCACCCCATGCTATTGTATAAACAATTAGGCAGGCCTAAGAACAATAAGCTACTGCTAACCATATGCTCAGTCTGCTAAACACAGTAGTGTTTTTAGCATATTTATCGCACTCAAAACTTTCAGAAAAACAGAACAACATGTTCTCTAAACATAGTACTTTTATGTTCATCGGTGAATGCACCTTTTTTTATACATATTTACCTGACAATGGGAAGGAATAAAGAGAGACTAGATTGTGCTGTTTTCCCTTGTGCTGTATTGCAGAGAATGAGAAAACACATCAGAGCGCCCCCTTAAGTTCCTCTTAGAAATAACCTCCCCACTGAAAGGACTGACAAGAGCTCCCCCTACTGTCCACTTATACACAAACCATGTTTTTTCCATAGTAGCTAAATCCTTTTAGGACTCTGATAACAATAAAATCACCATTTCTCACTCAAATAACTTTTATCTAAATTAATCTCTGCTGTATAAACTCATTTGAGTCTTCTATTCTTCCTGTGCAATGCATGACTTTTTAGCCTTTTTACTAAAGTTAACATGAATAAACTAAACAAGGAAACAACATTAACTTAATTAACCTAATTTAATCTTTTTAACCCACACTATCTTTGTATATTTTAACTCTTTTTAACCATTTTACCCACACCGTGTCTTTTTAGATTATTTACCTCTTTTAACTCATGAATGTTATTATATATACCACACTGGAACTATCCATACAAACTAAAAGGGGTGAAGGTGCTGCTTCATTCTACCAGTAGTAACTTAAATAAATTAAACCTGTTGTATGTACAAACTGGACATTTTCAAACATTACTGAACATTTGTGGGTACATACTATACATTCAAAAGCAGATCTTTGAGTTGAACCCATTTATAAATACTTATACTTAGTTTAGTCTTCTTTTCTATTGGCTTCTGGAACAGCTTATTTGCATACTGGGTGTGTCCCCCATTTTCTGACTCTCACCATCAGTTTGTAGTGATTCCTCTTGGGCTACCTTAGGTAAACTTGGAGATCATTGTAGGCTGTAAGAACAAGTATCATTTCATTTTAGCTGCCGCACTAACTCTGGGTTGGCTGTGCTCTCAATGCTGTGCACCATATATATTTTTTTCATCTACTTTTCTATGTGTATTTAAAAAAAAAACACTTGAATGAAAGAAATCAAATAAAAGACTACTTACAAATCTACAAATTCTATTCATCTGACCATCACAATCAAAGCAAAATTTATTATTTAAAGCAAAATATACATATATCATTTATTTTGTGTTCTGGTTAAGTTGGTGGAAATTATATTATTATTATTATTATTATTATTATTATTATTATTATTATTATTATTATTATTATTATTATTATTATTATTATTATTATTATTATTATTTCTTACTAAAACCAATATGCCAGTATATAGTACTTGAAAAAAAAGAAAAAATACAATATATAAGTTCAGGAAAATCTTAATGTAAAATACATATTTACATATATATGTGTTAAGTTCACTTACACTTTATGTACTTAAAAAATATATTCTATGAACTTAAAATGTTTAGCTAATCAGTTACAACAAAAGTGTAGAGAAGAATCAGTTACGAAGTACAGGAAGAGTGTAATTGTCTGTGGATGCCTCCTGCAAAACCCTTCCCGTTTTTTGGGGATGTCTTGCCTTTGCCTCTCATGTCAACTTGTGGTCACTTTTTCATTTACACTAAAGCAGATGACCTTCATTCACAGTGTATAATGCACAATCAAATGGGAATGTTCTACGTCTATAAAGAAGACTTTTCTGGAAAACTAAAGGATAACCAGAAAGGATCTAACCAAAATATTTCAATAACCAAAACTAACATTCCCAGAACATTCTGGAACCTAAAAAAACTGTTAGTTGAGGAGATCCACAGTGGCTAAGCTAATCTAAATTTGTACAGAGAGAGGGAGCGTGAGCCTCATGCTGGAGAAACAGTGAGCTAATATTAGGTTTGCATGACAAAGGATCTCCAACTCCCTGCAGTGCACGTCAAAACACTGTAGCTCTATAATTCCATATTTTCAGGTGGTGTAAAATTTCTCGTCTCTACTTTTTCCGTTCCAATCCACCCAGGGCCTCGTAAATACTCACTCGTACAGAACCTCGCCTGCGTTTTTTTATAGGCTCGTGTACAAATGAGCTGGAGTTTTCATTGATCCCTCCTGGCAAATAAAAACTGTATAGAAAGCAGCTTTGACCTTTTAAAGTCTCTGAGCCGAAATCAATGCAGCAGCCAACAAAAAGCACCTGCCCAGACGTGATGCGCAGGTTCTGTCACCTCATAAAACCCTCTCTTATTACGACTTCGGGACTTTTTAAAAAAATGTCCTTCACTAAAACATGATGACCCATGATGTCCCATCCGTACACCTCTGACCACAAATGCTGGATAACTAGGAAAGAGATGCTTCCCATAAAATGACCTAATATAAAGTCATGGGATTGCTGTTCTCCAGAGGAAATTGAGGTGTTTTATAGAGATAAAGCAGTTACGGGTCAACGCTGAAGATGCTGGGTTGTGATTTCAGACTCTAGCATGAGCAACTATTTAAAAAAAAGACCTCTGTACTTACTTATTCATTCAATTCATTCAGTAATTGATTTTTTATTCAATTGCGTAGATATGGTCCAGAATGAAATTGTGTCAATATGGTTCCCACCAACTATAAAAATAAAAAGAAAATAATAAATCAGGTGCCGATCCCACCAGACACTAACATGTGTCCTGGATTATCCAATTGTAACTCTTCATCTTGGGAGTGTGGGTAGCGTGGACATGGGTGAAATTAAACTCAAGTACACACGAACAAGTTTGTTTCTATTTTTTTTTTTACTTAATACTTTTCTTTTAAAACACAGCAGCAACAGACTCCCACTTTCGCCTCTCTCTTCTTTTCCCCTCCCCCCTTTTTTCAGGCTCTACCAATCACCAATTAAATCCTAACTCTGATATCCTAACATCTGAACTTGAATAAAAATGTTACACAAACATATTGCATAAACTGTCACTTCAGAAACAAAACCAATTTCCAAATGACTGCTAGGTCAGTTTTTTAGTCTTACACAACCACAGATGATGTAAAAATTCATTGAAGTTCACATCTGGCATTTTAAACGGTGTCTTCTGATTTAATCTCACACGTTATTTCCTCTGGAGGAGGGGCCGTTTATGGTAAGAGTCTTCCAGTTTGCTTTTTTTTTTTACAGATTCCTCAGCGCCTTTATCCATACGTTTGTTATTGTGGCTTACTTAGCTAGCTCTGTGAGCAGCCCTTGCTAAGGGGCCCAACTCAGTGAAGCTTATGAAAGTGGTATTAAACCCAAAACAGTGCCATCAGTTACTACATGCTCTAACTACTAAGCCATCACTGCATCTATAATAAAGTGCACTCTTTGGTTACAAAAAAGGTATGCATCAAGTAGGAGTTGTTGTAATCAAATGGAATGTTATATGTGAGGATGTAATGATCACAAACAGTAGGTAATATTTTTGTTCTGCCATTAGAGGCAACGCATGCATCTGCCGAATGTTAGTGTCCCTCATATCACTACTAGGTGTGGCTGACTGTCGTATGAGATGATCCCCAGCTCATCCATCACACCAGTAGTTGCGACAGCACTGTTGCTTTACAGTAAAGGCAGAATTAAAGCGCTCACCACACGGCTTTCACACTCAAACCCAACTGATGTCGAATTCAAAACAGAATCTGGTTTCTTTGCTCAAGACAAAACGCCTCCAGTCTGTGCCATTCCAGGTTTATTGTTCACGAAACTGGTGTGAATGAAAGTGATGGTAGCTCACTGATTGATGGTCTAGATTTAGAGCATTTAGACCATCAATTAGTCTATGTCATAGAGGTATGTCTAGCAGTCTTTAGTCATCTCTCATCAAGAGGTACACTACCCAAAACTAGGCTCTGAGAGCCTTTTCAGCCCTTTCAAGTGTCTAATCATACCACACCTATGTTTTGTCAGTCAGTTTTAGTAAAAAAGAGACCCTAGAGAGGTAGCAGCCAAAGTTAGCAGCCATAGTTATTGAACCCATAACCATATGATCAATAACCCAGTGCTCTAACCTACTGAGCTACCACTGCCACCAGAATCAGTCACGTTCTATCAGGTACAGGTCATGATGCTCACCTTCATCGCTGCAGCCCGGCCCCATACAGGGCTCAAAGTCCTGGGTATGTGGGCAGGGAACACTCAGGTCCAGCTGGGCCTTTAGCATCCGCTGCCTCATCCTCTTGCCCTTCTCACAGGTGGAGGAGCTGCATGCCGACCAAGGTGACCAGTTGGAGTAAATGCATGTCTCAGGAGTGTCGTCTGACGGAGTGAAAACAAAAGCGAAAGAGAGAAAGAGAGAGTGAGACGATACAGCGGTGGATAAGAATAGAGAATTTCTAAAAACTGCAGTACCTGTGGGCTATAGTGTCCTTTCTAAAGGACAGGAGTGCAGGACCAAAATATTCGGGAAACTAGAGGACATTTGGTGCACTTGGCACATTTTACCCACAAGCCCAATACACGCACACACACACACACACACACACACACACACACACACACACACATATATTTGAAAGGAACTACAGCAGGTCCACATTGGCGATGAACAATATGAACAATAATAAAACTATTCTAACCCACAATATTTATCTCTGTCAGTAATTACCATAAATAAACATCCCAGAATAATCTAATCTTTCAAATTGCTTATAGAACACAATATATTTTCTTGATTTAATTATTACAACATCCATTATACAAAATTATTCCTATACTAGGGATGGGCGATATGGCCCTAAAATAGTATCACAATATTTCATGGTATTTTTTGTGATAACGATACTCTTGCCAATATGACAAAACACGAAATAAAAATAATAATAAATAAATAAATAAATAAATAAATAAATACATTATATATATATATATATATATATATATATATATATATATATATATATATATATATATATATATATATATAATTTTTTTTTTTTTTTTTTTTAAGAATACACTACTGCAGCAAAATGAGAATTACATTTTATTATTGCGTGCAATATGATATGGCACACCCCTAACTGGTATATTACGAAAAATACATCAATTTTATCAGATTTGTAACAGAAGTCAATGACTCAGAATTTCATGATGCTAAAAATGGACTCCAAATATCTCCACATATCCAGGATTAAAGTAAAATAAATGATACTGGACAGATCTCTAGTAAACATATGGGAAACAAATGGGAAATGAGAACAGTTTGAATTTTTATTTTGTTAAAAACTGCAAAAAAGTAGTACCCTGATGTGATAATTAGGGGTGGGTGATATGGCACGATATTACAGGGTATAATATCGTTCATTATATTGAAAAATGTTGGCGATATTATTGCGTACGATGCGATATGGCACACCCCTATCCTGTACTACATTATTTTTTCCAAAATTTGCACACAACATTTTTTGCATTATTGGTCAGTTTCCCAGACATGGATTAAGCCTAGTCATAAACAATATTTTCCTTTTAATGGAAAATGTTTATTTAAAATGTGTGTAGTCTAAGACTAGATTTAATCATTGTCTGAGAAACTGACCCTATTTCAAAAATTATGGTGGACACTTCTTTAATCTACAACTATTGCTGACACAGATGTGCAATGCACACACATATACAGTACAAAAATACAGTAAACAGCCCTTAATATTATATAAAATATTGCCAATAATGCAACCGCACCTAATGCCAGCTGTGGGGTAGAATGGTATGCTGTAAAATAATTAAGAGGCTCCAGCATTAATATGTGGAGCAGTGGAACTGTGTTCTCTAGAATGATGGTGCTCCATTGAATACTTTTGGAATGACTTGGGAGTTGGGTAGTGGGGAGTTGTGGCTGAATGCAATCAAATTCTCACAGCAATGCCACATAATATAAAGGAAAACCCATTTTTTTAGACAGTAGAGACATTCATTCCAACAAGCAAAATTATACTCTCGATTTTAAGAAAAACTAGAGCAGATGTCCCAACACTGTCCCAATACTTTTGCTTATAATATATAGTGTATAGAAGCTTCTTATCCATATTGAGCATCGTTTAAAGGTTGAGGCTAAATTGGTCTTTGGTTCTAAGCCCAGATTCTACCCTGCACAGAGTGACCTCTGTCCTGCCCGAAATGACTGGATTGGCTCAGGTCACCACGCCAATCTTTCCAAGATCTTCATGGCTTAAGAGCTGACCCCTGCCCAACTCCAGGGCACCAACTCCAGTCTCATGGATATTACACTCTTTTCATCAGATCAGTCACATTCTGTGCTTCTGAGAGCTTGAAGACACCAGATGGGTCTAAATCTGTACTTTCCTAACCAGTCTAAAAACTAGGATACAAATACTGTTATTGATATAATTGATTTGGCTAGTAAGGCCCTTGACTAATCGTTGTCATATGAAAGAAGACAACAACAGACAATATTTTTTGGATTGTTATGCTCTGCTGACTTGTATTTCTATCATTGCCAGACACCCAAGGCTCAACTCGCTGCTAACTGAACTATGTGGAAAAATGCTGCCTCAGTCCACATACTTCTTTTACGTTCAGCTTGTCCAGAAATGGTGCTTTGCATCAATGAAAACAATGTTTTTGTTTGTTTATTTTTTTTTTTGCTATTCTTAAAGGATAGAGAACCGAATGAACTTTTTAAGTGGTCATTCAGAAGTAAAGATGATACTGCTGATAAAATAATGTGTAATGGCTGAGATATTGAGTAATATTTTTAGTTTTTTAAAGCCTTTGAAGCAACATTTTTGTGATTTAGAGTGGAAAATGGGTTTTAGTGCTTTGGTTGTTGTTAAAAAGCAATACTGTGTTAATTAAAAAATTATTTTTTGGCCTATCAGAATAATTTCATTATCGATGTATTGTGTAACATATAGCCGTGACCTCAATCTTTTTTTTTCTTTTTTGCTGATCATGATATTGATTATTATGCTTCTCTTAGAAAAAAGAGCCTATTAATGGTCATAATTTTTTTTTCTTCTTTATTAATTGTTTTCCATTAAGATTTTTTTTCTATTGCAATTCCAATGTCTTAACTGTCTTATAATTTTACATTTTCATTGTCAGTCATATGAAATGACAATAATATAGTGCATCTCAAAAAAATAGAATATAATTAAAAATGTACTTTATTGCAGTAATTTAGTTCAAAATGTAAAACTTATGTGATATGAGTGATCTATTTTAAGTGTTATTTATTTTATTGTTGATAATTTTGGCTTACCAATGAAAACCCAAAAATCAGTATCTCAGAAAATTTGAATATTATATAAGATCAATCGGTACTTTTTGCAGTGTGGGCAGTGTGCCAAATGCTTCTGGAAAATTAAATCCGCATCTCTATAAAAGTTGTCAGCAGAGGGAAGCATGAAGTGCTGTAAGCTTTTCTGGGAAAACACTGCACTGATTTTGAGCTTGATTTATTACAGTGGATCAACACCAGCAGATGACATGTCTCTCCAAACCATCACTGATTGGTGGAAACTTCACACTAGACCTCAAGCAGTTTGGACTGTGTGTCTCTCCACTCTTCCTCCAGACTCTGCTCCCTTGATTTACAAATGGATTGTAAAATTTACTGATGATTGTGATGGTTTGGAGAGATATGTCATCTTTTGACAACTTTTATAGAGATGCAAATTTCATTTTATAGCTGGACTTGGCACATTGCCAAAAATACCCTTGGTCTTATATAATATTCAAATTTTCTGAGGCACTGATCTTTAGGTTTTCATTGGCACATTTTGAACAGAATTACTGGAATAAAGTAACCTTTCAATAATATTCTAATTGTATGAGATACCCTTTTATTATTCACCCATAAAAAAAAGTTCTCGTGACAAGCTCACAATATTTTGTGTGGTCCTAAAAAACATTCACACAAACACACACTTACACATATTGTAATGACACACCCACCTTCCTCCTTCTCCTCCTGGGCAATGTCTGCCACTATGTCATCCACGTTATCAGGCACGATGTTGCACTGCTCACCCTGTGGCCACGAAAAACACAAAAAACAATAACACATGCCTCTTAGCAGCCTGCAGGTATTTATCAGCATCAGAACACAGAAACAGAGATTCCAGCCTGAGACAAAGATCATAACACAGCTCTCATCATGCTCAACAGGGTGAACGTTTCACCTTGAGTTCCCCACTACCTGTGGACCCACCCCACAAGAATTCATCACAACTAAATCCAGTGATGGCCGCCGGGTCACAGGCTTAATTCAGCCGGCGTAGTAATGGTGTGTATCCAGCGGCGTATTGATTCACACGCCCACGCAGGTTGAGGTATTAATAACTTATAAGTATCTGTCCTCAGACAGCAAATAGACACGTCTGCAATAACAAATCATCGAGCGCAGGTTAAGGCCGGCTGTCTGGCTGTGGAGCAAATGCTGTACACTGACATTTAAAACAACAAATATCCAATACCTCACAAGGCGCCTATTACAGCGCCTCCGACCGGAGCTATAAAGCAGATGTGTGTGTGCAGTAAAACGCTGTGAGCTGCCCAAAAAACTAAACTCTCTAACTTTCAAGTTTTGGCATCAATAACAGGATTCTGTCCTCTAAATTTGAAGCCTATAATCATGTTTTCAGAGTGATGGCGGAACAGACCTTGCGGGCGATTCTCTCCACAACTACCCTGGCCACTTGCGTGATAGCACCCCCCTCTGGATCGTAAAACGGGCTCTGAGGATGGTCCAAGCTGGTGAGAGGCCGGATCTTCTCCTGAGGAACAGTGGGCTTGTTGGGAGACTGCAAAAAATATGGAAAAAAAGACTTAGTTAAAGTTATGCAATCAATCAAAATATAAAAAACTAAAAAAATCTAAAATGTACTCCTTAAAAGTCTAACATCCAGGCTAGTGTTTCTAAATACTTTGTTTGCACCAAAAACAATTAGCTTTTTAACCACTATTTTCATCTTAGGAAGGCATCAGATCACCTTTGCTCTTCATTACAAGCACTTTAATAACATAACTCAATGTTATGGTAATAATGTCCTGCAATTTGGTTTGCAATTCCAGCAGGACAATGCTCGTCCACATACTGCTGCTGTCTCAATAGCTTGTCTCATAGACACAGATACTATTCCAAGGCCAGCCACATCGTCCGACCTATCCCTGATGGAAAATGTGTGAGATGCTATTGGTTGTGCAAAATACACTCCACCCTGTAACCGCAAAATCCATAGGAACTGTATGAATATTCAGGTAGCATGGTATGAACTATTGCAGGACACCTTTAGGAACCTCTAAAACTCCATGTTGAGACTGAAATCTCTGTAATGTTGAGTAACACATGCTTTAAACACTATTTCTGTAGTCTAGGTCCGTAAATACTATCCAGAGTTTCTAGAAATTCACTCTTCCTGGTAAGCTTTATCTTACTTTCCAGTAGTATTGGAATCTGACACTTTCTTGTGGGTGCAAATATTTATATATATATATATATATATATATATAAATATTTAATATATATATATATATATATATATATATATATATATATATATATATATATATATATATATATATATATATATATATATATATATACAGTGAGTCCAAGAAGTATTTGATCCCTTGCTGATTTTCTTCGTTGGCCCACTAATAAAGACATGATCATTCTATACTTTTAATGGTAGATGTATTCTTACATGGAGAGACAGAATATTAAAAAGAAAATCCAGAAAATAAATCTAAGGAATATATATTAATTGATTTGTATTTCATGGAGTGAAATAAGTATTTGATCCCTTAGTATTCATTAGCAGTTCTGGCTTTTACAGACCAGTTAGACACTCCCAATCAACTTGTTACCTGACCTGAAGCCACCTGTTCTCACTAATCACTTGTGTGAAAAACACCTGTCCACAGAATCAGACAGATCACACAGATTTCAAGTCTCCAACATGGGTAAAACCAAAGAGCTGTCACAGGACCTCAGAGTCAGAATTGTTGACCTTCACAAAGCTGGAATGGGCTACAAAAAGATTAGTAAGGTGTTGGATGTGAAAGTAACAACTATTGGTGCAATTATCAGAAAGTTTAAAGAGTATAACATGACAATCAACAGACCTCGGCCCGGTGCTCTAAAGAAGATTTCACCTCGTGGGGTGGCAATGATGCTGAGAACGGTCAGAAATCGTCCTGCAACCACTCGGCAGGAGTTAGCAAATGACCTGAAGGCAGCTGGGACCACAGTTTGCAAGGAAACAATTGGCAACACTTTGCGCAACAATTGATTCACATCCTGCAGTGCCCGAAAGGTACCCCTGCTGAAGAGAGCACATGTGGAGGCGCGCCTCAAGTATGCCAATGATCATTTGAAAGATGAACCAAGTTATTGGGAGAAGGTTTTGTGGTCAGACGAGACCAAAATTTAACTTTTTGGCCTCAACTCCACCCGCCATGTGTGGAGGAAGAAAAATGCTGCCTATGACCCCAAGAACACTGTGCCCACCGTCAAGCATGGAGGTGGAAGCATAATGTTTTGGGGGTGTTTCTCTGCCAAGGGTACAGGGCTACTTCACCGCATCACTGGGAAGATGGATGGAGCCATGTACCGCACAATCCTGAGGGACAACCTCCTCCCCTCTGCCAGGGATCTGAAAATGGGCCGTGGTTGGGTCTTCCAACATGATAACGGCCCTAAACATACAGCAAAGGCAACAAAGGATTGGCTCAAGAAAAATCACATTAAGGTCATGGAGTGGCCCAGCCAGTCGCCAGACCTCAATCCGATCGAAAATCTATGGAGGGAGCTGAAGGTCAGAGTTGCCAAGCGACAGCCCACCAACCTTCATGATTTAGAGAGGATCTGCAAAGAAGAGTGGGCCAAAATTCCCCCTGGTGTGTGTGCTAAACTTGTGGTTAACTACAACAAACGTCTCACCGCTGTGCTTGCAAACAAAGGCTTTGCCACTAAGTATTGAGTGTGTTTGGCAAGAGGGATCAAATACTTATTTTCCTCATTGAAATACAAATTAATTAAAATATATTCTTTAAAATTATATTCTGGATTTTTGTCTTGATATTCTGTCTCTCCATGTTAGAATATATCTACCATTAAAAGTGCAGAAGGATAGTGTCTTTATTAGTGGACAAACAAAGAAAATCAGCAAGGGATCAAATACTTCTTGGACTCACTGTATATATATATAATTTTTTTTTTTTGACAACTTTTTTGTTTATTGAGAAGATGAGCAGTTGGACAGGTCAGTAGAAATAGTAGATAATAATGTAAACCACAAAACATATGTAATGTTGTTCCAACTGTATTGTAACGGCATAAATGACAGTCTGAACAGTCAGCATGTTTCATTCTGTAACACTTCATTAGGAGTGGTGTAAGCTCTGTGAATAAGCTTTAAATGAATGTATAGTATAGTCTTTTTCGAAATTTGGTAATATTTAACTTGGATGGTCCATTTGATGGGATCACTGATGCTCAACTGACATTTAACTGCATGTCTATTTAATGTAATTGAACTGAAAGGTAAAAAAAATATATATGATTCTCTATTGACTGTAACCCTACATTCAACTCTAACCTAAACTCTAATCTTAACATTTTAGGATTGGGTTTAGAGTTAGATTAGTTAAGTTTAGGTTAGTCTTAAGGTTAGGGTTAGGTGTAGGGTTAGATTTTAGGGTTGATTAATGGATAAGGCTGGGATTAGGTGTAGGGATAGTTTCTCTTTTGAATCTTTGAATCATTCAACTTAGGTTAAGTTGCATTTAATAGACATTCAGTTGAATGTTAGTTAAATAGTGTAAAATGGACCATCCAAGTAAAGTGTTTCATACCTAGAAATGCCAACTTTACAGTAAAAGGAAAAACAACTTGAAACATCTTGAATTTCAATGTAAACCAATATTTAAAAAATATATATATTCTAAGTAATTTTGGAGCTTTTTTTAAATAGAAAATAGTTTTCCCAAATTTTGGGCCCTTTAAGTTACTGTACCAGTTGAATGACTTCTAAATCTTGCCTTCTTCAAATCAGTCTCAATGCAGTTCACATCAGTTTGAGAATGTTTTACTTCTGCTCGACTCCCCGCTAGTGCTAAATCCCATTACAGCACAGAGGCACTTCCACTGCAGAACTGTCAGCATGGCCCTTTGGGCTTCACACGGGGAGATTTGTTCTATTCCGCAGTGGCAGGGTCAGAGACAGGGGACAAATCCACCACACACAGCCAGGGGGCCACACAAATTACACACGTATCAACACCCCACCGAGAGTGGCCAAACTTCACAATCCGCAAATGATAAGCTACCCGCTGGAGCCATTCCATACCCTGGGGCTTCAGGGAGGGCGGCGTGGTGGATGACAGGAATTTGATCAAAGAATCTCATCTTTTATCCATAGACTGAGCTCTTTTATGATAGGGAACAGTTGTTTTGGTGAATTATTATGAGCCGGTACGTTCAAAGAGGTTACAGCTGAAGGATGTTTCTGCTCTGGTGTATCCAGTCACACCACAAGATGGCAGAGTCATGCTGTTATTGAAAGTTCTGTACATCTAATGTCTAAAACCATACTCTTAAAATGATGTTTTTAACAGACAAGCTGTTATAAAATATGTACAATATGAAGAGTGTATTTTTTCATGATAAAAATGTATTGACTTTATAAGAAAGCCGGAAAAAAACAGGGCTAAATTATGACATTGGAATCAAGATAAAGATCATGCTGGAAACTATAAGAAGCTTTTTTTATACTAAGATTAGACTAAGATTGTCTACAGTTGGGCATAGCTCCCTTTTTATAAACTTTATGGATAGTTATATTATAATATTATGCAACAATAGCCATGTTATTAAAATTACATATATTACCATAATATATATATATATATATATATATATATATATATATATATATATTATATTATATATATTATATATAATGCATCTCAAAAAATGTTATTAAAAGTTTCTTTTTAGTTCAGTAATTCAATAAAAAATGTGATATATATATATACAGTGAGTCCAAGAAGTATTTGATCCCTTGTTGATTTTCTTCGTTGGCCCACTAATAAAGACATGATCATTCTATACTTTTAATGGTAGATGTATTCTTACATGGAGAGACAGAATATTAAAAAGAAAATCCAGAAAATAAATCTAAGAAATATATATTAATTGATTTGTATTTCATGGAGTGAAATAAGTATTTGATCCCTTAGTATTCATTAGCAGTTCTGGCTTTTACAGACCAGTTAGACACTCCCAATCAACTTGTTACCTGACCTGAAGCCACCTGTTCTCACTAATCACTTGTGTGAAAAACACCTGTCCACAGAATCAGACAGATCAACATGGGTAAAACCAAAGAGCTGTCACAGGACCTCAGAGTCAGAATTGTTGACCTTCACAAAGCTGGAATGGGCTACAAAAAGATTAGTAAGGTGTTGGATGTGAAAGTAACAACTATTGGTGCAATTATCAGAAAGTTTAAAGAGTATAACATGACAATCAACAGACCTCGGCCCGGTGCTCCAAAGAAGATTTCGCCTCGTGGGGTGGCAATGATGCTGAGAACGGTCAGAAATCGTCCTGCAACCACTCGGCAGGAGTTAGCAAATGACCTGAAGGCAGCTGGGACCACAGTTTGCAAGGAAACAATTGGCAACACTTTGCGCAACAATGGATTCACATCCTGCAGTGCCCGAAAGGTACCCCTGCTGAAGAGAGCACATGTGGAGGCGCGCCTCAAGTATGCCAATGATCATTTGAAAGATGAACCAAGTTATTGGGAGAAGGTTTTGTGGTCAGACGAGACCAAAATTGAACTTTTTGGCCTCAACTCCACCCGCCATGTGTGGAGGAAGAAAAATGCTGCCTATGACCCCAAGAACACTGTGCCCACCATCAAGCATGGAGGTGGAAGCATAATGTTTTGGGGGTGTTTCTCTGCCAAGGGTACAGGGCTACTTCACCGCATCACTGGGAAGATGGATGGAGCCATGTACCGCACAATCCTGAGGGACAACCTCCTCCCCTCTGCCAGGGATCTGAAAATGGGCCGTGGTTGGGTCTTCCAACATGATAACGACCCTAAACATACAGCAAAGGCAACAAAGGATTGGCTCAAGAAAAATCACATTAAGGTCATGGAGTGGCCCAGCCAGTCGCCAGACCTCAATCCTATCGAAAATCTATGGAGGGAGCTGAAGGTCAGAGTTGCCAAGCGACAGCCCACCAACCTTCATGATTTAGAGAGGATCTGCAAAGAAGAGTGGGCCAAAATTCCCCCTGGTGTGTGTGCTAAACTTGTGGTTAACTACAACAAACGTCTCACCGCTGTGCTTGCAAACAAAGGCTTTGCCACTAAGTATTGAGTGTGTTTGGCAAGAGGGATCAAATACTTATTTTCCTCATTGAAATACAAATTAATTAAAATATTCTTAAATAATAAAATATATTCTTTAAAATTATATTCTGGATTTTTGTCTTGATATTCTGTCTCTCCATGTTAGAATATAAGTACCATTAAAAGTGCAGAAGGATAGTGTCTTTATTAGTGGGCAAACAAAGAAAATCAGCAAGGGATCAAATACTTCTTGGACTCACTGTATATATATATATATATATATATATATATATATATATATATATATATATATATATATATATATATATATATATTATGATAATATATGTAATTTTAATAATATTCCTATCTATCTATATCATATAGCCGTGTTACACACAGAGTGATCTATTTTAAGCATTTATTTGTTTTTATGTGATTATGATTATGATTATGAAACGATTATGGCTTTTAGTCAATGAAAACCCAAACATCAGTGTCTCAGAAAATTGGAATTTTATATAAGACCAATTGGTTCTTTTGTCCTGCTGGAAAATGAAATCTCTATTTCCATAAAAGTTGTCAGAAGAGGGAAGGAAGCATGAAGTGCTGTAAGATTTCCGGGTCAGTCCAGCACTGACTTTGGACTTGATATACCACATTGGACCAACACCAGCAGATGACATCTCATTTTCCAGCAGGACTTGGCTTTTAAAATGAAAATAATAATATTTTGCATTGAAATAATTTTTTAGGACAGTTTATTGTCCAAACAAAAACAAGTGTTATGACAAAGACATGCCAAATTTGTGTTTGAAAATTCTTATTTTAAGACGTATTAAAGACTTAAAACTGAAAATCTGAACAAATCATGTACAGGAACCATAGTGTATTATGGGACAAGAGTCTCAAAGGGTTTCGTGACAATACCTACACCTGTACAATGTGAGGCATCACATTGTGACTAAGAATTGTGACTAAAACACTGGCCAGTGTGTTTATCGTAAGTATCATAGATATACTGAAATACACCATAGAAATCATTATCACCCACAGGACACAGTGGCATTCGACTAGAACTGTCTGTACAAACGAGGATGAGGATAGTTGAGTATTGTTTGGAAATATCCAATTTTACATAAAACAGACTTAATTATATGAGTTCTTTTCTCTTTTCACCACAAAACGTAGGATGTGCTGATTTTTGTTCATGCCATTTTAAATGTACATTTTAATTACTAATTTAGAATAAGAGAATCAACAGTTCATTTGAGGAGGTATTCCAATACTTTTACATCTGAATATATAGAGTTAAGCCTGTGAGAAAACCGTTGAGTAGTCAAGGTCTTGTGAGATACTTAGTTGAACAAAGGTTTTGTTCTCTATTTCTATTCAAAGCCCAAAGTCATTGGATATAGACCAGCCTCACCTGATTTAACTTAAAGAACCATAGATTACTCAAAGTATACATTGGATTTATGAGTGTAAATTCAACTGAACCTGCTGACCTATACAATCCCTGTTGACTGTCTTACTCTCCAATTAAACGGCTTTTTAAATCCCGACATGTTATAAAAACAAACGTAAGTATTTTCTTGTTTACATGACCGTCAAAACCGCAAACTGACCAAAGTCTCCAGTGAAAAGTTTGCTGCCAACCCAAACCCACAGCACACGAACCCATCCGCAGTTCAACAGGTTCATAACTGAGCTCCAGCAATTAGTCCGAGCCACACAGAGGGCCTTCACTGCCCTGACTTACATAACCAGCATCACTCAGCGCTACGACAGGAGGGGAAGTGATTCACATGGTCACTGACCTCGTACGTGACCCCGCTGTCTGTGCCTGCATCCCACGGGATCATGTCCTGGACCAGCTTCTGAACCCAGCCGCACTCTTTGGTGCAGAGGTCCTCAGCTGAGAGCCCCACGTTCCAGTCTGGGCTGGGACCCAGCATGGTCAGGAAGGACATGAGGTGCCGTGAGCGGTCCACCGAGAACTCGGCTGAAGGGGCGGCCCGTCTGCACAAAGAGAGAGAGAGAGAGAGAGAGAGAGAGAGAGAGAGAGAGAGAGAGAGAGAGAGAGAGAGAGAGAGAGAGAAAACAAGAAACATGAAAATGAAAAATTAACCACAGTTACCACAGAATCAAGTTTAAACCCAGTTTAACCAGATTAAACCAGTTCTTAATTATTACTGTGCTAATGTTCATCCTCCCTTTCCTCTGTCCATCTCAGTCCCCACATCTATCTATCTATCTATCTATCTATCTATCTATCTATCTATCTATCTATCTATCTATCTATCTATCTATCTATCTATCTATCTATCTATCACTGAAATTAGATCTACAGAATTTCAAAGTATATAGAATGCAAATACAATTGCAAAAAATAAAGCAATGACACGTTAGTAACACAAAGGTAATTGTATGGCAAAAACACAATAGCTAAAAAAATATATATAACGTGATCATGACACAATAGTTATAACATTGCAATTGCATGGCAATAACACAATAGTCAATAGTAAAATAGCATTGTAAAATACAATAGTAATATCATGGTGATGATACAATAGTTATAACATTGCATTAGCGTGGCAATAACACAATATTGAAAAACTTTTTGTAATAACATGGTACTAACACAATTGCAATACCTTTTAACAATGCAACAGTAGTAACATTGTAATAACAACATTAATAACATGGTCAGACAAAATAGTAATAATATGGTAATAACACAATTACAATAACACAAAAATAACACAAAAGTAATATATTGTTAATGACATTCCAATAACACAACATTAATGACATGGTAATGACACAATAGTAATATCTGATCTATTTATTGTTTTCTGTCGATACAAAAGAAATATCCTGGTAATGGTATTCCAATGACACATTAGCAATGGTATGGTAATATAACAATAGCAGTATCTGATATATTTATAGTTTTCTGTATTGTATTTCTTCGCATTTATTTATTTTATTACTTGACCCTGCACCTAAAAAGTCACACTCCATCTCTTTTTTAAAGGTTTGTAATTTCTGTGTGTGTGTTTCTAAAAAGATTATAGACACAATAAAATAGTTAACCCTGGGTTGTAGATAATTGTCATCCCTAGTTTCTAATTCTAGTCAGTAAGTTTCTCTCCAGTGAATTTTACACCAAACTACACTGAAGGACAAAAGCAAGGCTGGATGGTTGGGCTAACAGTGCAGTAAAGAGAGGTCAAATGTGAGCCAAAAAAACTAAGGAAAAACCTCAAGAAAGACAACAGCTGGAGATGTTGCTCATCAGCAGAACAGTAAAGCTCAACATACAGTGTGAGACGAGGAGAGGAGGAGAGAAAGAGAGGAGGAGAGGAAGAGAGAGAGGCGGGGGGAGGTCAGAATGAAGTGGAACAATAACAGCATTTTAGCCGCTCAACCACAAAGAGGGATTTAAACCCCAACCCACAATTGTGTTTGCTTTAAAAGACAGCTCTAAAATCAGGCCTGTATTATCTAATCAATGGATAATTCATCTGCTGTGGTAATTGCACACTGATGGGTCCATCTCTCTCTCTCTCTCTCTCTCTCTCTCTCTCTCTCTCTCTCTCACTCACTCACTCTCTCATCAGAGCATTTTGTTGTGACTCGCAGCGCTAGCATGGTGGCTGTGCTGTAATTGTTTCAGTAATCAGACATAAAATTACGACGTGATTGGAGATGTTGGAGTGGCAGTTTAAAGAAAACAAGCTAAGTGGTTTTATCATGAGAGAACTGAAACAGGGTCCATTAAAATGGCATAAAGGAGTTTGCAGTCTATTAGTTCAGAGCTTTCAGTGAGTAGAAGAGGGCGGTTTTGGGATGGTGAACCCATTTCTTTTTACCAGAGATGCTGAAATCTAGTTTTCTTTGCTGGGTCTGAGTTTAAGCACTACAGTTCGGATGAATGTCAATTGAAGAATCACATTTAGACAACTGCTATCACATCTGTTAAAGATGTCTGACGTCTGTCTATTTACATTAGGAATGCAGTAAAAATACATTTTTGTGCAAAACTGAAAGCGAAAAAAAAAATGGCCAAAGGTTAAAAACTGAAATTGTACTGTTTCTTACTGTTTTTTAATTTCCATAATTTTCACCTATGCACAAATTTAATAGCCCACAATAATATTGAAAAAATATAATATTGTTAAAATATATAACACTGAACATCCTATAAGACACAACAAAGCACAAAGCATTTTTTTTGTATAAATTAGTCTGTCTTTTTACTTATTCTGCGTTTTTGGATTCTATTTCCTAATTCTTTTTTTAAATTAAATAATATGTTTAAATCCTAATTGATGTTGAAGATGTGTGAGATCTCACAAATAAAGATATTTTTTTACAGATTGTTATGTCTTTAATCATTGATAGTTATCACCCCCACCCACACACTACACCATCTGCCCTGATTAAAACAGCACAAACTTTAAGATTATATACAACAATCTGACACCTCCCATTCTTAAAACCTTGTGGGAGTTTCTTACAAACTTGGATGTAAATAATTATCAGACTACAGTGAATCTATTGCTAGGCTAGATGTGATGTTTCTGTTCAAATACGGCAAGAAAAATAAAAATAAAATCAAGTATCTCCATTTTTATACATTTTTTTGGTGTGACAAATTGTCTTTAGATGAATGGACCAAAAGGGATACATATTATATACACCCTGCATAGCCATTCAGCTCAGCTCTCATTTTTCAGAGAATCAACTTAACCGCACACTGGAGGATACTGACTCTTAAATATTAAACACGTTTTATATTTACGATTTAAGATTGAGCTGGAACGACTGCTCTGAGAGAAGATCGGAGGACCAGACATTGGATTGTAGACATTTTCAGTGTTTTGAGCCATGGAACACTTTCTTGGTGCTTCATCCCCTACTTTTGGAATAAGCATTTGTCTCATGCACATCTTTGGGGATGTAGTGTTATCCTCTACAGTACACCAACTGCCTTGCACTCTCTCTCTCTCTCTCTCTCTCTCTCTCTCTTTCTCTCTCTCTCTCTTTCTATCTATTTATCTAATCTAGAGCTGTGGGTGGTCTAATGGTTAGAGCAGCGGTCCAGAAGGTCAACTGATTGATTCTCAGTACTGGTACAGCCAAGATGCCCTTCAGCAATCCCCCTAACCCCAATTGCTCCCTGGGTGCTGGGTGAGTGTACACTGCCACAGATGGGTTAAATGAGGAGGTTAAATTCCATTGCACTGGTCATAAAGAATGATCTTGATCTTTATCTGTATAGCAGGTTTTTAAATGTAACTGCACTGCTATGGGTAAAGCAGGTTGGCCGGGTTCAGGCTTTAGGTTAAGCTTACTTTGCAGTTGCATAATTTTTTTGTTTTTGTTTAATACGAGTCAACTCACAGTCTGTTTGTCTGAAAATGCCCCAACACAACAGATTAGATGATTACTTACAACAGTTTAAAACTGTTTAAATACTCTGTCTTCCAAGATGTTGAAAATGGTCAATGTTCCATAAAGTTAATAAACATAAATAATGAATGATTCTCTCAAAAGTGTTTTTTTTAGGGCATTTTCACACCAGCACTTTTTGGTCTGGTTTAAAACTGACTCTGGTTCATTTTTAGCCTTAATGCGGTTCAGTTGAGTAGGTGTGAGAAAAGTAATCACACTCGGGTGTGGATCAAAACAATCAAACCGAGACAAGCTAGATGGCCTTGGACCGATCCCAAAAGCGAACTCTGGAGTGGTTCGCTTGTGGTGAGAACATGATCTGGTCTCGATCCGGTCTTGATCCAAACCAGCTTTCAGATTTACTCTTTGTATTTAAGGTAAATTGCTGATAAGGCAAAGTTTAATCAGATATATTGACCATATTAAACAGTGCTATGAACAAACGTTGTCTCTGCTGCTCCATGCTGTTTACAGACTAAGCGCTGTATGTGCTGCATTCACTGCTTTCACAGGACTCTGTGCTGCGTGTCCCATTGAAAACTGGGTTTTTGAAAGCGCAGCAGCAGATTTTCAGCGTTCTGTGTTAAAGCAGCTTCACACTGCACATATATACACACTGAAACACAGAATCTTCTCACTATATTTACTTTCTTGCTCCCATGACAGACAGCTCTGACCAATCAGAGGAGACAATTTGTCAAAAGTGGTTTATTGGAGCCCATTTTGGTCTGATTAGGTTTGTGCCTATGTGAAACCAAACCAAACAGAGGAAGAAACACTTGAAATAAAATCATCAACTGATCCAGACCAGAGAGACCAACTACAAGTCTAAGACATTTTAACTCATGAAGGGATTTACTCTCGAAGAGGATAAATGATTTATATGAGGTTATTCTAGGGAAGATCTCAAATAGTTGTTAATTACAGTTTTGTAATTGCGTTTTATTTAAATGGTTTATTTAATGGTTAAAAATGCAATTAATGAAAACCTGAAAATAAAAATGTTATTCTGCCTTCTCTTCAGTTTCGGTTTAAACCGTAAAATTCCCTTTCGTTGCATCAATAGCTTACCTTAAAGGCGTCAAAACCCATGATGCCCAGTTCAAACTAATAAAAGCATTTTAATTAATGAACATTCGCTCTGACACCTTGAGCCTCCTGGTAGTTATGTGTTATAATAGAGCAGAAAATGAAATAATCCGACCATTTGAAGGGAGCAAGACTTCACTAATGCTTCCCACACAGGTATAAAGTCATAGACCTCTGCCTGTACCACACACACACATACAGAGAAAAAAAAACAGCTGTTAATACCAAACAGTGGTTATATTTCTTTCTTGGGGGCTTCGATAACCCCCCACCTCTTTCCCTTCCCTGGCAATTACTGCTCGCCTTTGTGTTGCCCCAATATGGTCGTCAAAGATAAAGCTAACACCTATGAGATTCCCCCGCGCTGAAGGAGAGGATGAGGAGGCAAAGCGGCATGGGGAATGTATGTCTCTCTCTGTGTGTGTGTGTGAGTGAATGTATGTGTGTGTATGTGTGTGTGTGTGTGTGTGTGCACCAGGCAGCCACGTGCTGGCAGCAGGATTATGGAGCTGAACGTGTCGTTACACACTCTTATTAGAGAGCGAGTGGGAGTGTGAAGAGAGAGCTACAGCTGGTGCTAATTCATTGTGTCCTCCAGGGATAAACCAGGAACTCGCACCCACGTAACTGTCTCAGATGTGTCTTGCATCCATGTGCATACACTTGCAGCGCCAGAGGCAGTGACCACACACACACACACACACACGCAACACAGACCAGATAGATACTGCATTGCAGCAAGTGAATGAATGAGCACCTGCATGCAACACGACAGTTATATGTGGATATAGAGTCACATTAACCCTTGTGTGGTGTTCGGGTCTGTGGGACCCGTTTTCATTTTTCATAAAATGATACTAAAAAAATATTTTTTCTAACTCAAACTCATTGGTATTGGCTCATTTTTTGTGAAAAACATATATCAAAACACATTTTCGATAAACACACACTGTACACACCCCCCCCCCCCCCCCCAAACATTTATATTACATACAGTATGTTTGGCCAAGGGCTAATAAATATTGCTTCATTTGTAAATTTGAAACTAAACAAATTTTCTACTCATATCTTGAGTTTAATTCATTTTCTTTTACATTTTATTAAAAAACTAATACAAAAAGAGTAGCACTTTTTAAAAGAAATGTAACATAAGAAAGGTAAAGGGCATATATTAACCATGTAAGCTGTTTATATTGCTTGCAATTTAGGAGAAGCAAGCATGTGTAAAGCATTTTAATGTAAAATTGCTTAATTTTGCTGAATTAAATTCAAATAACAAAGTAAACGAGTAACAAAAATATGAACACCACACAAGGGTTAAATAAACATTTGCATGCATGAACTATACATTCTTAGGAATTGAAACAGACATGGGCAATGCTCATTGAGCTACATATGCGGAAGTAGTATGTGACACAGTGTATGTATAACACTGAAACATGCTATGGAACATCTCATCCTGAAGCTATCCACTTTTTTGTATTTGTTCCTGTTTTTCTCCTAATTTAGCTAGGCTAAATTGAACAAACACTTAATAACAAGTGATGCCACAACACATGTGAAGTCATATGTGACATATGTGAAGTCATCCCCCGGTCTTATCAAACTGATGCTGATGCAGCATTGCCGAGTAGCAACTCGGTTCTGATACATCAGCTCACAGATGCAGCCTTGTGCTGATCGACATCACCCTTTGGAGTGACGAGTGAAAGAGTGCCATCCACCCACCTAGAGAGAGCAAGGCCAGTTGTGCTCTCTCAGGGCTCCTGCAGCTGATGGCAAGCTGAATGACCGGGATTCGAATCAGCAGTCTCCTGATCGTAGTAGCAGCGCTTAGTCTGCTGGACCACTCTGTGTCCTCATAATGGAGCTATACTGTAGAGGTTCCTAATGATGTCCTGTGATAATACATCCCATGCAGCTTCAACATTAATGCAGGGTTGTAAATGTGTCTGTAATGAAGACTAAATGTGACCTGGTATCATATCACGATGGATCCCACACCATGTGAGGTCTTGCAAGTGTATACATCAATTTGAAGTATTTCCATTGATACATTCATCATAAAATGTACTAATAATGTCATAATAATGACATAATATAAAATTCACAATATGTCAAAAATGGAGACAATTGTGTTTTGGTAAAAAAAAAAAAAAAAAAAAAAAGCAAACAAATAAAGAAATAAATAAATGAATAAATGGATGCAAGTAACACTGATGGACTTATTCTGATGAGAGCCAGTTTCATCATAATGTTTTTGATGGTATTTTCCATTGCACTTGAGGATACCTTCAAAGTTCTTGAAATTTCCTGGATTGACTGACCTTCAGGACTGACCTTTCTTAAGGATTTTTTTTTACTCTACTTTAGTTGAGTAGTTCTTCTCATATAATGGATTAGAACATTATTCAAATAGAGCTATTCACTGTATAACAATTCTATAATCTCTTCACTACTTTACAACTGATGCTTTCAAACACATTAAGAGACAAGAAATTCAAGTAATTAACTCTTGTTCAGCACAGCTGTTAACTGAAAGCCTGAAATCCAGACTGATGGAGAAAATGCAGGCAAGACATGTACATATATAAAAACATATTCTGTTTTTATTTTTGTTTACTAGATAATTCCATATGTTTTTTTTTCTTTATAGTTCATATTTCATGTCCAAACTAACTGGTACTAACTAGTACTGTATGTGTGTTTTGTTTGTCCAATAAAAAGTATTTGGCTTCCATCAAATGAAGCCACTTGGGAAATATGCATAGAGAAGTATGTCAGTCTACTTATTTTAACCTCATTTTTTATCAAAATGTAAAAAAAAAATACTGTAACAGCAACAGTAGATTAATTATTAATCAAATCTATTATCACGGTATTGAGTGAATCTCCTTAAAAATGATACTATGAAAGTTCATGAAATTATTTTTAGATGTGGTTTTGCGGATTCTAGTTTGAGGTTAGAACAGAGTATTGGAAGATGTCAGCTGAAAGTGTTACACAGTTTTATGAACACAGTCAAGATGAGTCATTTCTTTCCAAAATTGAAACAGACCTGCAATTCTGGAATGGACCATCTACTGCAGTTCAGGCTGTACAAAAATACACACCCTACATCATTTAGTGACGAATGTACCACACACACCCATTTACATTAAAGCTGCACAAACCAAGCAACTATTTTAAGATTCTTCCTGCATTGACAACCCATTATTTCACTGTCTGCATGTCGGCGCACTGCTAATCAACTCAACTCAAGCCTTCCACATCTTCTGGAAACACTTCTAGCCTGTGTCTCCAAGGAAGACTTGAATTGCTTCTCTAAAAACACAGCCAGTGAGTCACCCAAGAGGGGCAGGGAGGAGGACAACTCAGTCAGAAAAAGTAGATCCCATTTTGAGAGTTTCTAAGCAGATTTCAAACCTAAAAGAACCCAAAGTCCAAATTTCCTAAACTTTCCGCCAGTGTGAATAGAAGTCCAGTTCTGGAAGTTCAGTCCTGGGTTCCCATGATACTTATGACTTTATCTTGATTGGTCCTTTACAGATGCCTCATAGATTCTCAACAACCATTAACTGCATGTTTACTAAATGCAAAGTAAAAGTAAATGATTCTCTATTGAATGTCCAACTCATCCAACTCTAACCCAAGCTCTAATTTTAGCATTATAGACTTAGGTTCAGGGTCAGGTTAAGGTTAGAGTTAGGGTTAGGTTTTAGGGTTAATTCAGGTTTAAGTTTAAGTTAGGTTCTAAATAGAATCATTGACATTCAACTGAGACTAAAGTTGAAATTAATTGACATTAGGGATGCAATGATTAGTCAATATAATCGAAAATGTCGATTATTTAAATTTGTCAACTGCAAATTTCATTGTCGACTAATCGTTAATTCATAACAGTACCGCATTACATAAAGTGCTGGGGACAGAAGTGCAATGGGAGATGGGTAAACGGTTTACTCACACAGGTTACACTCATTAGTGCACAAACACAATAGATACATTTAATAGACAATAGACATATTTAATCAGTAAATATCAGTACTTCCCATGTTTAAACAACATCTATACATTTAAATGCCTTTTAAATCTTATGTTCAGCTGTTTCTATCGTTTTCAGGGAAGGAGGACCTGGCAGAAATTATCCTTGACTAATCGACTGTTTCAAGAGGACAGTGTTTGTCCACATACTGCTTCCATCTCAGGAGGTCACCTTGAAGGCCATCCCTTCCACTTCAGTTTCTGAATCAGTTTTTCTGATTTTGCTATTTATAGGTATATGTTTAAGTAAAATGAACATTGATGTATTTGATAAACTATGAACAACATTTGTCCCAAATTCCAAATAAAAATATTGTAATTTAGAGCAATTATTTGCAGTAAATGAGAAATGGCTGAAATAACAAAAAAAAAGATGGAGAGCATTTAGACCTCAAATAATGCAAAGAAAACAAGTTCAAATTTTTAAAAGTTCAGAAATCAGTTTAGTGGAATAACCCTGGTTTTTAATTACAGTTTTCATGCATCTTGGCATGTTCTCCTCCACCAGTCTTACACACTGCCTTTGGATAACTTTATACCACTCCTGGTGCAGTTCAGCTTGGTTTGGAGGCTTGTGACCATCCGTCTTCCTCTTGATTATATTCCAGAGCTTTTTAATTAGATAAAATTAAAGAAACTCATAATTTTTAAGTGGTCTCTTTTTTTCCCAGAGCTGTATGCTAGGCCATGATAAGATACATTACCAAAACGCAATACTCAACACTCCTACCACAAAATCTGCAGGAACTATGTGAATATTCAGGACACTATTAGGAACATTTACAAGCATGTCCTGAGACATCTGGCATGTTGCATTATGCACTACCTCTGTATGTATATCCCAATACATATAATCATGTATTGTTCTTGGTCACTTTTATCTTCCCTCTGAATAGCAGCATCACAATCCGATGAGTGAGATGTAAGAACACATGGATGTGCTGGATATGTTCACAGATATCTATCGTTATTTATTCAGGCTGGAACGCTCTCAAAATGCTTTTGGCTAGGCTGCAGTCAAAATTCAACAAAAAATTATCAGTGTTAAATTCCTCCTACAAAAAGTGCTAAACTGGTCTCCAGTGTGTACTGTGCAGTTATACTGTAGATGCTAATTTAGCACTGGGGACATTGCTGTGAAAAGAGGCGAGAACTTACAGGGATGTGAAGATTATGAGCAGATACTTGGGTCCACTCAGACCATGCTTGAGTCCAACTCTCAGGACTTGTTAAATGAATTTTATATTATTACCGAACTGAGTTGGAATTGATGCAAAACTGGAAAACTTAGCTGGACACAATGTGCACAACCTTCTTAGTACAAATAGGTGCCTCCAATGACCTTTATATACAGGGGTTGGACAATGAAAATGAAACACCTGGTTTTAGACCACAATAATTTATTGTGGTGATGGACAGTTCTGCAATCCGGTTTAGCACCCAAACATCCCTTTCAGACAGCTTCCTCTTATGTCCACAGTTAATCCTGTTGGATGTGGTTGGTCCTTCTTGGTGGTATGCTGACATCACACTGGATACCGTGGCTCTTGATACATCACAAAGACTTGCGGTCTTGGTTACAGCAAGATGTGCACCAACAATTTGTCCTCTTTGAAGATGAAGATTGGCCACTAGGCTGGTCCAATTTAGCCATGAAACCTCCCACACTAAAATGACAGGTGTTTCAGTTTCATTGTCCAACCCCTGTATATAATAACTAATAAATATTACTAAATATTCACACCTACCTATCAGTATTTAACACCTTCTCTAGGCTTTAGATTCAGACACTGGCATGGATTCTACCTGATGCTGAAGAAACAAAATGCTCAAAAACAGTAATTAATTGATCTTAGTCCTTTCTAGTAAAGAAACATCAATGCTCCACACAATTCAGTGTGTTTTTTGATCTTGAATAATAAAAAAAGTTTTGGTTTCTTTGCATACTTTTAGAGATAAACCTCCTCAATGCTCTCCGAACCATCGTCTTTATTTCATGACAGAGGCCAGAATTTATGTTTCCATCAATAATAGAAAACTGCCCAGATCCTAACATAGCAAAGCATGCCCACACCATCATACTACCACCACCATGTTTGTTGGTTAGTATATTGTTATTCTGAAATTCTGTCTTACCCCAGATAAAATGCTCATATGGGGGAATAAAGATTTGTCCATGGGTTATAAATTAATCATAGATATATGATATACGGCCCTATCTTGGTTTTACACTTGGTGGGACCCAGGTTCATTTAAAGTGGGCTGTAATGATTGGGCCCAACATGAGCCCATGTTTCAGCAATGTGAGCATGTTGACTGGGTATAAATATTTGCTTAGATGGCTTCCGTCAGACATCCAGCGTCCTCTTTTACACTGTTGTGTGTTGGGGAGGCAGCATCAGCAAGAGGGATGCTGGACGACTGGACAGGCTGGTGAGGAAAGCTGGTTCTGTGCTGGGATTAGAGCTGGAGTCCTTAACACCACTGGCAGAGAGGAGAGCCCTCAGCAAGCTGCTGAACATCATGGACAATGTTCACCACCCTCTGCACAGCACCATCACCAGGCAGAGGAGCTCATTCAGCGGCAGACTGCTGTCCCAGTCCTGCTCCACAGACAGACTCCGAAAGTCTTTTGTTCCTCAGGCCATAAGACTGTTCAACTCCTCTCAGCACAGCAAACTAAAGACTCTGTGAAACTTTTTCATTCCGGCCACTCTGGCCACACCATGGACACACCCCCAGCTTTGGACACACTCTCAGACTTGCTGATGCCTAGAACACTTTTTATAGTTCTACCATATTTTGCACTAGTAGCTCATTCACTAGTTAATTCATCTACTGTTTACGTATCTTTTGCACTGTTTACGTATCTTTTGCACTGCTTAATTTAATTTAAATTATTATATAACTGTGTATTTGCACTTTCTGTTTGGCTGACATCAGTTATCCTCACTTTATGCACATCAACTGGTGTTCACTGTCTATTGTGTTCAACTGCACTACCTCCATTCTCCATTACACACACACACACGAAGACTGTACATTTACACTGTATATTCTATTTCTTATTTGATTGTATTTATATGTATCTTTATATTTTATATTTTATCTTTTTTAACTTTGTGTATTGTGTAACCTGCTGCTGGATGCCAAGAATTTCCCCCCGGGGATCAATAAAGTATCTATCTATCTATCTATCTATCTATCTATCTATCTATCTATCTATCTATCTATCTATCTATCTATCTATCTATCTATCTATCTATCTACAATATAACTATGATTTATATTTGCCATAATGAGCTAAATAAAAAGTTTTTGTTTTTTTTACCATATAGACATGAAAAAGCACTAAATCCACCAGTTTAGATATTATTGAAATAATGGATTACTCATAATTGCATTAACACATACAGTGGCAAAAACGTTTGAACAAACCATCTCATTCGATTTTTGAAAATGAATACTGAAGTCATCCAGACTATGAAAGAACACATAAGGACTTGGATACTTTTTAAAGTAATTCAAGTAATTAACTGTTAAAGGAAAACTCCAGTGTAAAATTGACTTTTTGTGTATTAAAACGTGATAAAAAGTACTTGTCTTTATTGAATCGCACACCTCCGCTCTCCCACAGCTTTCTGAGATCCAATAGAGTGCCCAGCACTCTGTACAATGGCCGCTTCAGGGCATATATTGCCCCAGTATTTTATTTTTATTTTTTTACATTGCTGCTTGTGTACTTTTAAATTTCTACCAAGGAGGTGTGGAGCTACTTTAAGTCTGCATAACGGTATAAAAAGCAATTTATTGGGGCAAATTATGCCCAGAAAAGAGGTTGTTGTAAAGAGTGCTGGGCAAAAAGCACAAAATTACTAAATCTCAGAAAGCTGTGGGAGAACGGAGGCGTGCTATTTAATAAGGGTAAGTACCTTTATTATGTTTTAACTGAGAAAATCCAGTCAAGATGTGCAAAGCTGTCATCTAAGCAGGAGCTGCTACTTTGAACATTCTGGTTCGTTTAACATTTTTTTTATTTACTATAAAATTCCATATGTTTTTTATTCATAGTTCGGATTACTTTAGTATTAATCCACAATGCAGAAAATGTGACAATATTGAAAAAAAAAAATATATATATATACTTAATTTAAAGTCTTTTCATATTTTTGACTGGTTTTATACATATAAACCACATCAGACTCAAATCTCTTTTACTCTTTTTGCAAGTTTGTAAGTCAATTGTAAGTTTATAATTTATCGAAACCCTGCAGGATTCGAATATCCCTTATAATAAGCATAATCCAGGCCCGGTTTCCCAAACGGACCAAAAGCTTCTTAGCGTTAAGACGATCTTATCTGATTTAGAGAGACTCCGGAGTGACGCTTGATCGTTTTCGAGCTGGGATGCTTTGCGAAAGCCGAGCCTGATCGTTATTTGAACCAGTTTCTCCGAAATGATTCAATAATCCTTGAGAAATAATATTATTATGGAGCTATTACAGAACACGAGTGGGTACTCCCCAGTGTTCCGGGCCCGTTAATATGTGTACACAGATGTGTGGTCTGTTCTGCCCTTGACTCGCGCTGTTTAACTCGAGGGGCTCGGTGTGTTTCACACACTTTTTAATGGCTTTTCGAGTTCCACACACTTTTTTACGGTGTATTCAGGAGCCCCTGGAGAGTCGGAGCTGAACACGGGTCCGGTAATGGATGTCATATTTGTCTGAGCCCCACCCATCTCTCTCTTAGCATTAGCAGTGCGGCCACATAGAATCAGACTTGAGAGCGGGAGCACGTCTGAACCGTGAACAGTAATTAATCAGCGCTCTCTGTGGAACCCCCTGACTTTTTAAAGGGAAGGAAATGCTGTGGTTTAATCGACAGGCACGAGCTGCAGCTTTAAATACGGTAATGTGATGTGGTGATACATAAGGGCCGCAAGGTGCCCATTAACCTTGATGGCAAAAAATACCTCTGGGTGACTCATCACTCAGCCCTGCTCTCAAAACAAATACACATGAATGCACACTCACACACTCTCAAATATGTATACACACACACACACACATACAGTATAAACAGGGGTTGGACAATGAAACTGAAACACCTGTCATTTTAGTATGGGAAGTTTCATGGCTAAATTGGAGCAGCCTGGTGTCCAATCGTCATTAATTGCATTAATTGGGTAAAAGCAAAGTTTTCCTCACCTGAACATCCCTTTCAGACAGCTTCCTCTTGCAGCATCCACAGTTAGTCCTTTTGGATGTGGTTGGTCCTTCTTGTTGGTATGCTGATATTAACCTGGATACCGTGGCTCTTGATGCATCACAAAGACTTGCTGTCTTGGTCACAGATGCGCCAGCAAGACGTGCACCAACAATTCGTCCTCTTTTGAACTCTGGTATGTCACCAATAATGTTGTGTGCATTGCAATATTTTGAGCAAAACTGTGCTCTTGAACTCTTACCCTGCTAATTGAACCTTCACACTCTGCTCTTACTAGTGCAATGTGCAATTAATGAAGATTGGCCACCAGGCTGCTCCAATTTAGCCATGAAACCTCCCACACTAAAATGACAGGTGTTTCAGTTTCATTGTCCAGCCCCTGTAATTACCATTTACGATCAGTTCATGCCACTGATATAATGATAATATAAGGACTTAATAAATCAATCTCTGCATTTTGAAGAATCCAAACCTCGTATAAATCATATGTTGAAGTCAATCTGCTAAAAATCAACCAGATTAAACAGCAGATTAGTATCAGTATAGGGTTTACTCATGGTGTTTGGTCCTGGATGACCAGCTTTCAACCATCATAAACATCTGAAACCAACTACCAGTAAAAATTGTTTATTATAAAAGATAAAAGCTGCATTTTGTATCAGGGCTTTAACCGTAAGATGCAATTAACTTTCTTTCACGTAAACAAGATAGCGTGTTAATTAGACGTCACCAGTCTGATTGCTTCTTTGCATCACTCCATTCCCGTCGGAGCAGCCGGCGGTGTTTCAGCACACAATCGAGAACGGCTTATTTTAGCAGGATCACACTCCATCTTAATCTACAGCAGCACACACGTTACACACATGACGAGAATCAGAATTCACACACAAGCTGCACCTTATTGAGAATTCTCCTCAGAGTAAATGAAGCCACCTGAGGAGATCTGAATTAAAAACGGCTCCTGATGCCGAGAGCAAACAGGGTTCAAATGGTCCATTAAATAGACCAGTTCGCTGCTGAAGGAAGGAAGATTCACTGTAGGGATGCACCGAAATGAACATTATTGTCATTGAAAAAAACAAAAAAAAAACGAACAAAATGAAATATATTTATCTGAAAGCCACATAACAACATATCCAAAACTGAATACAGCTAACACTGTAAACCCGGATAAGTTGAACTTACTTTAAAAAATTGCGGAAACCGGTTGCCTTAAAAAAGTTAAGTAATGGAAGTAATAAAGAAAACCTAAATTAATATAACTTAGAACATCAAGTTATTACAACTAAATGGGAAGTTGATTTATCATTTTTTAACCATTTTTTATACTGTAAGATTGGATAAGTTGAGTTTACTTAACTTCTTTTAAGGCAGCTGGTTTGCTCAAATATTTTAAGTAATGGGGAATGAAAACTTAAGTTAGCATAAATTAAAACATCAAGTTATTACAACTAAAGGGAAACTTGATTTATTTCTAAGGTAGCCCAGGGGGAATCACTACACACTGATGGTGAGTGTCTGTCAGAAACTGTTGGACACACCCAGTATGCAAATAGATTGTGACAGAAGCCAATGGAAAAGAAGCTGTTAATGGCAACAGACTAAACTCAGTTATTATTAAGTTATTAAGTTGGTTCTACACAAAGATCTCAGTTTGAATGTATATATGTGCCCACAAATGTTCAATTCAAAATAGTTCAATATTATTTAGAAATATCCAATTTTATGTAAAACAGACTTAAATCATTTGAGTTCAACCAACGTTTGGGTTTACAGTGATATGGTTTTCTAAGGTTTTTTCTAGTTGCACATTTTTTATCATTGCTTAAATCAAATAGAATAAATAAATAGAATTTTTGTGTTTTTTCAAATATAATATTATTGAACCTTTAAAAGAATATGTTATTAAATCTCATCAAAGCAGAAGAAGTCACCTGAGAAGATCTGAAATAGATACTTTTCCTAATAGACAGAGCAAACCAGCTTCAGATAAACCACTTAGATATAGCACTTCACTGCTGATGGAAGGCTTTGTTGATGCACCAAAATTATCTTTTTGGCAAAATAAAACTAAATGAAACATCTAATCAAGGCTGAATAAGATTATGTTGTTTTTTCCAATGTTTTTATTATTTGTTTTTCTTTTTTTTCCACAGTCACATAAATTAAATAGTATTTTTTGTATATTTATTCAAAGAAAAATGTATTAGATCTCATCAAAGCAGACATCAAAAGTCATCTGAGAAGGTCTAAATTAAACGCTTGTTATAGACTGAGTTCAAATGGGCCATTAGATAAGCTAGTTTGCTGCTGATTGGTTGACTTCAATGATGCCCCAAATGAAAAGTTTTGATCAAAACCAAAAATGAACTAAATGAAATATTTGCCTGAAGGTGAAATGTTGCATCACAATCATGTAATTTTCAAAGTTTTCATTTATATTACACTTTTTTTCATCATTGCTTTAATCAAATGGTATAAATGTATTTTTTTCTCTTGCTTATCAAAGGAAATGACATTGTTCTGTACAAATGACAGAACAAAACTTCCATGTAATAATAATTCAACATTTGTTTCTGTTGTTTTAAGTTATTTTATTATGAGTTCCTGCATGAATAAATACATGTCGTCGCTGTCCAATCTCCAAAACAGCAACTTTACAGGAGAAAGAAAAAAAAACTTCTAAAATTTTAAAGGAAATCAATGTCATTTTAAGTGGTTTTTACTGATCTGTTCATCAATAATTTTTTGGCAGAGCATAAAGGACAGTTTGTCTGTTTAAATTTTGTATTAAAATAAAAATGGACAAAAATGGAAATACTTGTTTTTCATTGGACAGCGACGGTATAAAGTATATGTACATAAAGCACATTCTAGTTTCCTATTGTAATAAACTTTATGAAGATAAATAATAACTGATTTCTTCCAATGGGGATAAATGGTTGATTTACTGTAATTCAGTGGAAAAGTCAAATTATTTGGACAGGATCTGCAAGGGTGCAGATGCTGGGGCCTTTGCCAAAGACTTATATAAGTATAAGTCTATATATAGATAAATATGGATTACATATAAAGTACTGTGCAAAAGTACCAAAGCAAATTACACTAATCCATTTATCTCATTGATATGAGTGTTTTTACCTGAAGAAAGCACCACATATCATTTGAAAACATGCAAATAAACACATACATTCAGTAAAACATAATAAGGAATTCTCAAGCCAAGCTGTAGAATAAAGTGTAGAGATTCCAGATTTCTCCTGGATGCTCCTCAGCCATATATGTTTATAATGTTCAGTTCCGTCAGCAGCTCACCTGATTTACCAAATTGACCAATTCACCAAACCAGGTGTTGATTAATATGAGAATTAGAAATAACTATTAAAATCAGATGATGAGACATTAGGAGATGTTTTTTGCTACTTGCTAATGCTTTGTGTAAAATTGCTGTTTGTATTTATTGTAATGCTGTAATGTGTTTAACTGAGCTAATAAACACTTTTCTTTACGGAAATTCCCACAGGTGCCTAAAACATTTGCACAATAGTGTATATATGACTTTATTAATGCTGTTGAGATTCGTGAGTGTTATTTATTGTATGCTTGGAGTATTCCTGGTAGACCTTTCAGGTTGTTGAATATTCTGTGCATGTCCTACATGCTTTCCTGTGTCACAGTTCTGACAGGCTGTGCTGTTTCTACAGAACAGTTCTAGAGAGAGGTGATGATGTTCACACACACACACACACACACAGACTCAGACAGAGACAGAGACAGAGGTAACGCTACTCACACATTCAGGGGCTGCCAGGCGGGCCACTGGGCCTTCATCTTAATGACCGTCAATACTTCATCACCCTGCGAAGAAAGAGAAGAGGGAGCATAAATAAAAACTCCATCCACAGGATTCATTACATCTCAGCTCTTAACAACACAACACAACAAACCAGCGGCACTCTCACTCTCTCATATCTATCCCTCTCTCTCTCTCACTCTCTCATATCTATCCCCCTCTCTCTCTCACTCTCTCATATCTATCCCTCTCTCTCTCTCTCATTCTCTCATATCTATCCCTCTCTCTCTCACTCTCTCATATCTATCCCTCTCTCTCTCATTCTCTCATATCTATCCCTCTCTCTCTCTCACTCTCTCATATCTATCCCTCTCTCTCTCACTCTCTCATATCTATCCCTCTCTCTCTCTCATTCTCTCATATCTATCCCTCTCTCTCTCTCATTCTCTCATATCTATCCCTCTCTCTCACTCTCTCATATCTATCCCTCTCTCTCTCACTCTCTCATATCTATCCCTCTCTCTCTCTCCCTCTCTCTCACTCTCTCATATCAATCCCTCTCTCTCTCTCTCATATCAATCCCTCTCTCTCTCTCTCACTCACTCTCTCATATCAATCCCTCTCTCTCTCATATCAATCCCTCTCTCTCTCTCTCTCTCTCTCTCTCTCTCATATCAATCCCTCTCTCTCACTCACTCTCTCATATCAATCCCTCTCTCCCTCTCTCTCTCTCTCTCTCTCTCACTCTCTCATATCAATCCATCTCTCTCACTCTCTCATATCAATCCCTCTCTCTAATATCAATCCCTCTCTCTCTCTCTCTCTCATATCAATCCCTCTCTCTCACTCACTCTCTCATATCAATCCCTCTCTCCCTCTCTCTCTCTCTCTCTCATATAAATCCCTCTCTCTCTCTCATATCAATCCCTCTCTCTCTCTCTCTTTCTCTCTCTCTCACTCTCTCATATCAATCCATCTCTCTCACTCTCTCATATCAATCCCTCTCTCTCTCATTTTTCTCTTTTTCTCTCACTCTCATACAATCCCCTTCTCTCTCTTTCTTTCATTCCTTCTTTCTTTTCATATCAATCCATTTTATCCTTTTCATTCTTTTCTCTTTTTTGCTTTCTTTTTATTCTACCTCACTTTTTCCGATATCTTTCTCTTTCTCTCACTTCTATATCAATCACTGTCAATAACTCTAATCCATCTCTGTCTTTTTTCTATCTTTTACTTTCTTTGTAAAGGAAGCTCAGATCAGGTCACTTCAACACAGCTTCATAATGAGTACAATGCTGCCAAACCATAACAACAATAATCTCTCTCCCTTTCTGTCTCTGTCATATTACAGTTAAAAGCAACAATATATATTTTTTTTGTTTTAATGAAATTAGTAGAAGAAAGCTTGCCCCCAGTCAAAGCCCCAGAAGATGTGTTCAGTTCCATCACCAGATTAGCAGACTTGTACACTGATTTACCAAACCGGACTTTTTATAATGAAAACCATAAATAATACTAAACTACCGTATTTGTATGAATGTTGTTTGTATTTATTCTAATATTAATGGTTTGCTGAGAAAATAAACACTTACTGTCTAGAAAATGAAATAAGCTTTTAAATTAGAATTTTGCCATACTTTACATATTTATATATAGATAACAAATCCATCTTCTGTTTGGGATCTGATGACCTGTCCTTGCTGTAGAGTCACGTGGTGTCTCAACTTAACTGCGCCTCCATAATTTCCCTCTGGGATTTCCATAATCTATCTATCTATCCATGCATCCATCCATATATACATCCATCCATCCATCCATCCATCCACTACTGTAATGATTTAGAGGATCAATACATATAACGATTTGTCACCTGTAGTAGTTAAAAGATTCCAACTGGCATTATTTAGCAGAATAATGATCACCCAGAAAAGGATTTTCCCAGAAAAATCTCCACCAATCTCCTTTATGGGAGCAGTTGGAACACCTCCTTGAGCAACCTATGAGTGTAGAGCAGGATCTACAGGCACAGCTGCAACATCTTTGGGTAAATGTGCTGTATGATGCCATATGAAACCTGTATACCTCAATACCCAATCATATTTCATCTTGAATACAGGATAGAGAAGCCCAACAAAATATTAGAGCTTCTTTAAATTGTACAGAAGTATATAAATATATACACAGGTGGTTCTCCCTCCCTCTCTCTCTCCCACTCTGTGTCCCTTGCTGCTGAAGGTGATGAATGGAGAAAACTTGTTGTCTATGCTGAGGGAATGATGGCGTCAGAGCCTCATAAAATCGATATAAATATTTAATCAATCGCTCACGGCGTGCAGGTCAGCTGTGTCACAGTGTGTGTCTGACAGAGAGAGGTGAGGAGAGAGAGAAAGAAAAGGAGAAAAAGAAGAAACAGAAAGAAAGCAAGAGATAAAGCGAGAGAGAGAAATAGAGAGAGAGAGAGAGAGAGAGAGAGAGAAACAAAGAGGCAGAAAGACTGAATCTCTCACTCTATGGAAGAGTTCACGGTAAGTTCCTCTCTGGGTTCTCCCTTTGTAAAACGGGGCACACTGAGCCCAGATACAATCAAAGCTGCTCAGATATTCTCATTACTCAGAGCTGGATTCACTCTAAAAACAGAGTCTGTTTCAGGTCAATGTGAGTTGAAATCCACATTGTTTAGTTTTTGGCATCTTAAAATCTGCAATGGACAAAAAAGCAAGTACCAGCAGTGGAGCATTAAACTAATTCAGTCTCAAAGGTAACCAGTAGTATCTACACCAACCCACCATAGACCAAGTCTTGGCCTAAAGTATTGACGTCCCTGATTTAGTTATTTTTTCTCAAGAAAATGAAGTATTACCCCCAGAAATTACTGCAATTACTTCTCATGTATCATTTATGTTCCTATTTTCCATTGTGTGTATTGGAACAACACAAACCACATTGGAACCTTTTTCAAAATTGTAGGTAAATAACTTTGTTTCAAGCTCGTTTAAACTCCCTGTAGGAAAGTATCAGGTACAGGCAATATAAAAATCTTAATGTTTTTTTTTACCCACATTGCACGACATAATCAAGAAATGAACAACCAATGCCATTATTGCTAATCTCATTGGATGCGAATGGAAGGTTACAATGCAGGATTGTCTTGATGGTGGATAAGCAGCCCTTATTAAGTTCCTAAGAAATTCAAGCTGTCCTGCAGGCGCCGGGTGCATCAGTGTCAGCTCAAACAATCTGTTGACATTTGAATGAAATATTATTGCAATATTATGAAACATCATGGCAGGAAACCCGAAGAGCTCTTAAAATTGCTATTTGGGAGCAGTTTACAAAAGAAGAATGGTTCAAAACCCCAGTTGAGAGGTGTCAGAAGCGTGTTGATGGTTATGGAAAGAAAATGATGTAAGAGAATGATGCAACCAAATATTATTTTAAGGATTCCAATTAGGGGTGTGCCATATTGTATTGTATGTGATAATATCGCCAACATTTTTTAATATTGTAAACGATATTTTACCCTGAAATATCGTGCCATAACACTCACCCCTAATTATCACATCAGGGTTCTACTTTTTAGCAGTTTTAAGCTAAATAAAAATGCACACATTTCTCATTTCCTATTAAATATCTACTAGAGACAGATTATATCTGTCCAGTATCATTTAAACCTGGATATATGGAGATATTTGGAGTTCTGTTACAATCTGCAAAAATTCTTGTAATTTTTTAATATCTTAATTTTTTTTTCATATCGCCAAGAGTATCGTTATTGCAATAATACCATGAAATATCGTGATATTATTTTAGGGCCATATCGCCCACCCCTAGTGCCAATAATTTTGTCTGACCCGTTTTGGAGTTTTGTGTAAAATTGCATCTATTTCTTCACAAACTTAATACAAATCTCAAGCAAAAACAGCCAAGATTTTGAAGCAGTCAGCCACCAATGGTGAAAAAGTAGCAAGATGAATGAAAACATGGAAAAAAAAAAAGTTTTCATTTTTACCTAATGTTTTGGAGATATTCTGACCCACCCCCATTTTTCATTCTAACAGCACATTGACTTCAAGAAGCGACTGTACATGGATGTATGTATGTATGTATGTATGTAGATAGATGTCATGAATTACCATGCTAGGCCATGCATTTGTAAAACATCACTGCCTACAAAGCATCGCTGAAGCAACATTTCACACTCGGAGCTCCACAGCCATGAAAAAAAGCAAAAAAAAAAACAAAAAAAAAAGGAATGAGCCCATTAAGACTACACAGGAAGCTGCAGCTGAGCTGCGTGTTAGACTCATTGTGGAAGCTGTCCTGGCCGTCTTAATCGCGGAATGAAAAACAGCAGAAAAAGAGCATCTCCGTGCAGAAGCAGCCCATTTGTTTCCACATGCATTCATTATGCACGCAGTTTATGACATCACATTTCCACCATAATGAATCACAGGGAGGGCCATGAGCTGTTGGATGCTGGCACAGACATAAACCGTGATGAATCGCGCCAGATCCACGCATTGTTTTCCAGAATAAAGGAGTATACTGAGAAGTGTAGGGTTGGTCTATTGCCTTGCTGATGAATGGGTGTGGAGGAAGGTATTCCATAAAAAAAAAACATATTTCAACATCTCATCTGATCAGGAGAATCTGCTGACAAACGTAACGTGACATAAAAAGTAGTGACGGTTTAATGGGAGGCTAGATTCACACCATGCATTTTGAGCTGGAACTTGAGCTGGTAGGGATGTGTTCATCCAATAATCAGTATCAATATGGGTCTGATTCTGGATCAAAGTCACTGGATCGAATGTCAAATGAAAAACGTTCGGTACAAAAAAGTAGTGTCAGACTGATAAAGGATTGTCCGATTCTCAAAGTTGCAGTATGAATTTTGGACTTGAAAAAGTTGCCACATCTTTGAGGGAAGGGAAAACAACATGAAATGACCACCAATGAGCAATTCTGACTCCACGAGCGGAGTTCTTATCCACCCCCCAACCCAACACCAGGAATTAAAATCACGTATTACCAGCAGATTTCCCTATAATACCATATAACCCGCATAATTAACTCACACAACAACCATGCTGGAAGCATCCTCATGAACCTATGAGGAAAATGCTCTTAACAGTGGAGATTTGTGTGGATGATAAAAAAAACAAAAAAACATGCTTTAGTCTTAGTTTTATTTTTAAAAGGCCAATTCAAGAGTAAAGTCAAAGTGGGTGCAATAGTGGTAAGTATTGCATTTGAACTGTAATTCTCTACAAAAAAAAAAAAAAAAAAAAAAAAAAAAATTAAATGCTTATGGCACCTTTTTTGTAAACCTTTATTAGGTGAGTTAACAGACATTTTAGGGACTTGAACCCAGGCAGCCTGTAAAGGAGAAAATAAATGAATGGACTCAAAATAGGTACAAGAAGAAAAACTCAAATCCCACTTGTTAAGGTATAAAAAACAGTATGCATTCTACTTGCTTGCTTTATGATAAACCACACATAGACTCTATGTTCCTTTTGTCCTTTTATGGCTTGATTCTAGTGGCCCGTACAAGCAGCCTTGTAGTGTTGAACGGTAATTTGCATATGTTCTTTTTTTCTATGTGTAATATGAGCTGATGCACATTGTACATTGTGATCTTATGATTCACTTAAGTCAGATATTAACGAGCAAATGTTTTTCACACCTCTGCTGCAGAAGCAAGAAGGGACTTCCCCCTTTTTGACTACACGGATGTACAGATAAAAGACTATACCTGTACCCGAATAAACTAAGTTGTTAAAGGAAGCAACTGTGGGTGTGTGTGTGATCCTTTCAATCTCCCTCGAGATTAAATAAGGGTGTGGTAGAAGAACCAGAGCAGGGCAGGGGACAACTTTATACCCTTTCACCACTTGTTTTGGGTTAATGTTTGGGCTGAAAACTGAGAACTAAGGCTAACTAAGGGAAACACTGGCCACACTAAGATTCACAGGAAGGGGAAGAACAAAAGGAGAGTAGAACCAAAAGAAATGAATTGTAAGTTCACTGCAGTGGACTTGGAATAATATCCATAAATGATGCTCTGCTAGAACCACAGTGGTAAAAACAAAGGAGTGTTGCTAGATTAGGCTGAAAACAACCAATACATGATATTGCCACCACAGTAAAATTACAATATGACTCAATCAGACTACAGCATCCCTATCTGTCTGTATAACTTTGCATTTAATTTACCACTAACTACAGTAATACTGAAATTAAATAAGGTACTGTTGTGAGTTTTTTATTTTTTTTCCAGAGGGGTTGAAAAAAAAAAAAGTATTTTCAGAAAAATCCAGATATACACACGGACAAACCCTAAGGGGAGGCCAAAGATGAAAAGGAACAAAACAAAAATCAGACCAACTACAACTGGACCTCTGTACACACGGTTGCGTCAGTGTTGTAGTCAGCCAGCTACACGTTCTCTGCAGGCAGCAGGTTCACCTTATCACTGTTTCATTGCTTCTCTTCTCCCTGGGCCTTTCAGAAGATGTATACTATTAACATTATAATATCACAATATACAGACATTAACTTAATCATTTTAATAAACTTGTTTAATAAAATATTGTCTTTATTTCAGATATGTAAATATATTAAATAACAATAGCTGAATATTTTTTAACATACAGATATTGTCCATTTCAAAGCTGCTCCAAATACACCACATCAAGCCTAGCACTTTGGTTTGAATCTAGGCTACATTCCGATTTAAATCTGGCTTATATACATATGTGCAGATTGCTGCATGTGCCAACACCCCGATTGCAAAGTATAATACAGCAATTAGTCTGAGCGAAATTTGCCAACACCCTGGATTTCAAGCATAATGCAACAATCAATCTGTGAATCTTTTAGGCAATACCCTGGTTGCTGAGTATAATATGGGAATTTGCCCAAGCATCAGGCGCCAAAACTCTGGTTGCTGAGTTTAATATGAAAATCAGCCTAAGTTGATTTTGCCAAAACTCTGTTTGCTGGGTATAAGGGAATTGGCCCGAGCATCAGGTGCTAAAACTCTGGTTACAGCAATTGGTTCTAGCCACCTTGGCCAACACCCAGTATGCCAAGCACAATACAACAATCAGTCTGTGCATCTTTTGGCAATACCCTGGTTGCTGAGTTTAATATGAAAATCAGCCTAAGTTGCTTTTGCCAAAACTTTGGTTGCTGAGTATATTATGGAAATCAGCCACAGCTGATTTTGCTAAAACTTTGGTTGCTAAGTATAATATGGAAATCAGTCTCAGTTGCTTTTGCTAAAACTTCGGCTGCTGAGTGTTATATTTAAATCAGCCCCAGTTCCAGGTGCCAAAACTCTGGTTGCTGAATATAATATGGAAATCAGCCCGACTTTATTTTGCCAAACCTCTGGTTGCTATGTATAATATGGAAATTAGCCCCACTTGCTTTGGCCAAAACTAGTATGGGAATGGGCCTGATCATCAGGTGCCAAAACTCTGGTTGCTGAGTTTAATATGGAAATCAGCCTGAGTTTATTTTGCCAAAACTCTGGTTGCTGAGTATAATATGGGAATTTGCCCGAGCAGCATGTGACAAAACTCTGGTTGCTAAGAATAAAATGGAAACCAGCCAAGTTGCTTTTGCCAAAACTGTGGTTGCTGAGTATAATTTGGAAATTAGCCTGAGTTGCTTTTGCTAAAACTCTGGCTGCTGAGTATTATATTAAATTCAGCCCAAGTTCCAGGTGACAAAACTCTGGTTGCTGAGTACTATATGGAAATCAGCCTAAGTTGTTTTTACTAAAACTCTGGTTGCTGAGTAAAATATTGGAATCAACCTGAGTTGTTTTTGCTGAAACTCTGGTTGCTGAGTATAATACGGGAATTGTCCTGCCCCACCTCTGCCAGCTATCTGGTTGTTGTATAAACTACATTTAGGCCAATTATGCATGGTTTATCCTGAGTCTCAACTGATACTGCTAAACTGATTCAACATACTATCTTGGGATTAAATAAAATTATAATTTAACACCCTGTATTACAATTGTTTCTGACACAATACTCAATATATATTATCTTAATACATTTGGTTTGTCATGGCAGGCTTAGTTCTCCCGAACCCCAATTTTTGTAATCACCAACCTGACATTCCCATGGCTATTGTCCACAATAATGACCACCCATGCTGGGCCTTAATCCACACCGATCGGCGTGGAATTAAATGGCATTAATTAGACCGCTGAATGGTCTATCCTTAAGATTTCTGGCCATGCTTCTGCAAACCGTTCCACCACACAATAGGAAGTCAGTGAACAGAGCCTTGGCAGGGAATACATTATTCATGAAAGGGCTTTAGAATGCCTTTGAGGTCGCTCTTTGCATTGACTCTTTTTCTGCGAGCTACAGCAGTGATTGAAGCGGTGTAGGATAATCTGGATGACTCTACTCCAGCGCTGTGCAATAGCATGCTGGGCATGAGAGCACTTGTTACTGATAAAGCCATTCCAGCACACACCCACAGCCCCTCACTCAACCTCAGCTCATTGTACGGGCGGCGGGTTTGTTCTGTTGTTGTTTACTTGACATTGGTCTGAAAATAAAACATGTACAGAATAGTTTTCCACCAAATAAGAAGCCAATATAACATTATGGAGTCAATATGTGATATATAAATCAATATAAAGATATTTTTTTTGAATGAGCTGGTGAATTAAAAGTTATAGTTTATGCATAGCTAATGCAATATTAGCATGCACAAGTTTCCCACTGTTAGATGTGAAACGTCATGTAGGACAAATTCAATCAAACACATTGTATTTTTGATACATTTTGTTACATATATGTTTATTTCTGCACAATGTTTGTAAAATATTAATACATTAATAAAATACAATTGGTCTTACTGTAATTTTGGAAACACAGAGTGCATTACTATTTGTATTAAGACTTTAAATCATATGCTAGCACTGGATCTTTAAATATATGAGTTCTGATAGAACTCTCTGGTAAAAACTGGTGAAAGTCCAAACTAGCTGTAATTTAGAAGTAAATATATGGTGACAATATGTGTCAATATATGATTCTGATTACCATGGGCAAAAATATGCAAAAAAAAAAAAAAAAAAACATCTGGGCAATTGGAGAAATGTGTCTCATAATGAATCAAAGCCCTAGAACCACAGATTCTAGACGGCATTGAGTACTATTCCAATAGGAGTAAATTCCAATAAAGTTGCTTAATAGGTGCCAAATATGAGTTTTCTAGATCAGTCAAAATAAAATTATTTATCTGAACATGCTTCTTTGAACTGCCCTTAATAGAAAATATATCTATTATCCTGCTTCAAGACATGACAACTGTTTTAGAGCCATCTTCTAGCAGGGAAGGTATTCATATTCCTCTGTAAAATAGTTCCACCGACTCAGTTTTTACCTTCTGAGAACTCTTCTCACTCCTGTAGGCTAAAGTTAATGTTCATAATTGGTGCCTAGAAGACACCAAAGAAAGCTTTCCAAAAAGCAAATAAACAACATATAATACATATATATATATATATATATATATATATATATATATATGTTGTTTATTTGCTTTTTGGAAAGCTTTCTTTGGTGTCTTCTAGGCACCAATTATGAACATTAAATTTTATTAACATTACATTTTTTTCTTCCCTGATGGCACGGCCATATTCCAAGATGACAATGTCAGGATTCATGGGGCTGGAATTGTGAAAGAGTGATTCAGGGAGCATGAGATCATCATTTTCACACATGGATTGAGAGAGTTCACCACAGAGTCCAGATCTTAACTGTTCTCATTGAGAATCTTTGGGATGTGCTGGATGGAGAAGACTTTGTGCAGTGGTCAGACTCTACCATCCTCAATGCTGCAAGATCTCGGTGAAAAATTAATAAATTAATGCAACACTGGGTTGAAATAAATCTTGGTACATTGCAGAAGCCTACTGAAACAATGACACAGCGAATGCGTGCAGCACTCATCCTTTTTAAGTTTTTTTTTTTTGGGCCAGGGAGTGTATATTATTATATATTGTATACTGACTATTTCATCAAAGCCACTAGATCATTTTACAACAGAGTATCACAACCTTTGAATTGTTTTCCTAGAAAACATTTCCACATCTCTATTATATAGCTTAGAGCCATGTCATTGTTTTTTGAGGCTATCTTCTAGCAGAGCTTTGGGGCAAAATCAAACCCAAAATTGCTTCCACAAAAGAAAAAAAAAACAAACAAAAAAAACTGCAATTGTCTGCACTCAGCTGTTTGGACTTGGCACGCAGATATAATGAGTGGTTTCAGCAGCAGATCTCATACAGGGACAGAGAGCTCTTCTGCATTATTATGCAATGCCATCTGTCAACAGGAAGCATCATAGAACACACACTGGATATAAAACCATGCATGTTTCCCTCATGGTCAATTGGACTTTTTCCATTTTGCAAACAGTCATCTGTTACAGAGCCAAAATGCAAATGTTCAGTTTGTGTTAACATTAAAGAACATTTATACACTGTAAACCTATTCAAACATGGTTTGAACTCAAATGATTTAAGTCTTTTTTACATAAAATTGGATATTTCTAAACAATACTCAACTATTTTTTGAGTTAGTTGAACATTTTTGGGCACATATATACATTCAAACTGAGATCTTTGAGTTGAACCAACTTATAATAACTGAGTTTAGTCTGTTGCCACTGTCAGCTTCTTTTCCATTGGCTTATGTCACAATCTATTTGCATACTGGGTGTGTCCAACAGTTTCTGACTAACACTCACCATCAGTGTGTAGTGATTCCCCCTGGGCTACCTTAAAAAAATATCTAAGGTAAAGTTCCTCTTTAGTTGTAATAAATTGATGTTTTAAATTATGCTAACTCATTTCCCATTACTTCCCCATATATGTTTTCATTCCCCATCACTTAAAAAAATTGAGCAAACCGGCTGCCTTAAAAAAGTTAAATAAACTCAACTTATCCGGTCTTACAGTATAACAGAAATAAAAAAGTTAAATCAACTTCCCCAACTTCCCCTTCCCCATTACCTAGCTTTTTTTAAGGCATCCGGTTTCCTCAATTTTTTTAAGTAAATTCAGAATATCCGGGCTTACATTAACATGTGCCTGTTAATGCTGGAGCATTTGCAGCAAAGTTATATATAGTGGTGTGTTTCAGTTCAATAAAACACAAGGCCTGGACAGTTTATACTAGTTTTTTTTTTTTTTTTTTTTTTCCTGTGGTATGGGAGAGGGAGGTCAGATTCTCAGAGAAGGAGAGAGGTTGATTGAAGTCGATTTTCTGAACACAACCACAGGTAATTAAAAAAAAGGTGATCAATACCATCTAACAAAAGCTGCAGGCAATGCCATTGTGCTCCAGCAGAAATACGAAATGGAAAGAAAGAAAAATGGTGAACATTATACAGTAAGTGCTGTCTATTACATGCATCTGTTATTAGTGACAGCTCTGTAAAAGAGCTCTTGTAGGCTCTCGGGGTAGAAAGAGCAGCCAGTGAGAAAGACTTTTTTTATTGTGGTAATTATGGTTGAGAACTAAATAATTAGGCCTTTTTAATTATAACTATGTTTCAGATAATTTGTGGCCCAGACTGTCTTCGCTATCATGAGGGCAAAAAATATGCCTTTGTGGAGCTCGGAATGTGCAAAAAGTCATGTACTAGTTCTCTTAATTATTCATGGGTGTGTTTTGGGTGTGTGTTAGTTGTCATTCCCTTTAAGAGGCAGGTGAGCTCTGACTTTGGCACATTCGCATCTCAACAGCAAAGTTATTTTATTCTTTATTCTGTTTATGGTTGACTGCAGCACGTCCATGTATGTGTGTAATGAGTCGGGGTGTATGTGTGCTAGGGCTGCACGATATTGACCAAAAAAATAAATTGCTAAATTTTTCGATGATATATATCACTATATTAAACAATGCAGGGTCCATGACGTCACTGGAACGAACCCCCCCCCCCCCCGGCATGCTTTCTCACGTCCGGACCGATCAAGAGCTGAGTCAGATCAGGGCCAATGCACTCTCTGATTTAATTGCCTTAAATGACATCGCACCTTCTGCAATGTGACTATTGCACATGTGCACATCGCAATGATGATGCTTAAACGACATATCGTGCAGCCCTAATGTGCGCTGAATGTGTGCAACACACATGGTGCTCATGCATGGGTAAGATGTCATTGCGCAGCTGACTGTTGACTGTTGACAGGGTTTTAATCGGTCAGTGTCGCACCTATTTATTTCCTGACACTAAGATAAAAACACACCAGAAATTTACCTCATTTTTTTTTTTATTTCATAAACTCCGGCGCTGTTTTAAAAGCACAGGTGCCAAACGTGGAAATAGACTGTTGATAGGGTTTAAAATAGGAACGAACATCGCGACAAGGTCCTTAACATCTAAAATGTAATTATAAAACTATATCTACAGATATTATTGGGCATTTTCTAGTCAAGGTTGTATTTGTTATTTTCAGAAACTATGTAGTAGATCTAGTAGACGTAGGCCTGTCACGATTACAACATTTTTAGGACGATATATTGTCCCAGACATTATTGCGATAAACGTTAATATTCTCATTTTAAAGTGCCGCCTCTTTCAGGTCTTCAGATGTGTGAAGGGATTCCTGAATAATTAAGTTGAGAACACAAGGTGCGATTTTGGACGTTAAATCCATTCGTAGGGTTCTAAGGGTTAAGTAGACGTAACCACTCAAAGCTGTGACGACTGGGAATAAGCTTCCTCTAACAAAAGCCGAAAGTCTCTGAGGGATCAGATGGCACTTTAGCAGCAGCGTAGTCCAGAATGCTTCATTATACAGCATTACACAAATGGAGGCAGAGGTTGGGCCGGGGCTTCATGCACAAGTGGAGAGCTACTCCTGCACTAAAGCTTCCAGAGCGAACCGGCTCCCCACAGCACTAGAACACTCTCTGAACTGATAACCACGTTTCTAAGCATCTGCAGCCCATGCCCCGGCCACTTTAAAATCCATTTGATTTAATTGAGGCAGTGTGATTCATTTTTCTGAGAGAGAGAGAGACAGAGAGAGAGAGAGAGAGACAGAGAGAGAAAGAGACAGAGAAAGACCTACTGTTACTTTCATCCAGTTGGGGAGAAAATGTATTAGAAATCCCTTCTCATTGTCCCTGAATGGGAAAGCGCTACAATAGGGCTACTATGACACTGTGGACGAAATGGATGTACTCTGGGTGAAAATTATACTTCATTTCTGTGTAAAAAGTGGTAATACTCCTAAACGCTGTCAGCCATCTAGACATATGCTCATTCTGAAGCTTTCATTATCAACAGTGTAAACTGAAAAAGGCATAAAGAGATTAAAACACAACATTATGGCATAAATAATTTTGTTCCTGTTGGTTTTAAAGCGTGCTCATTTAATCACAGTACACAGCTTTTTTTAAAAACATAATAATAATAATAATAATACTAATAATAATAATAATAATAATAATAATAATAATAATAAATAAACAAAAATAAATAAAATTAACTGTATTTATATAGGCTCATTGAAAAAAAGAACAATAATGCACCCAACATTGCTACAAACCCTTGCATGCAGACATATATAAATGATTACAGGTGAGGTCTGATTACACTAGGTTTTGGCAAGTGACAAGTGGCCATAACAGTGCTTTTCCCGCTACCCTGTAAATAATAATCCATATTTTTGCCTATAAAAAATAAAGAAAAAGAAGGTCAGTCAATCCGAATAATTTCAAGAACTATATAAGTATCCACAAGTGCAGTCCAAAAGACCATCAAAAATGTTATGATGAAACTGGCACTCATCAGGACCCCTCCAGGAAAGAAAGAGCAAGAGTTCCCTCTGTTGCACAGGATAAGTTCATCATAGTTACCAGCCTCAGAAACCACAATTTAACAGCTTAACCTCAGATAAGAGCACCTAAATGCTATTTTGGTTTAGTGTTAAACATGTTTACATTTAATATATACAGCTTTGGAAAAAAAAAGAGACCACTTAAAAATGATGTGTTTCTTTGATTTCACCAAATTGAAAACCTCTGGAATATAATCAAGAGGAAGATGGATGATCACAAGCCATCAAAGCAAACTGAACTGCTTGAATTTTTGCACCAGGAGTAAAGGCATAAAGTTATCCAAAAGCAGTGTGTAAGACTGGTGGAGGAGAACATGCCAAGCTGCATGAAAACTGTTATTAAAAACCAGGGTCATTCCACCAAATATTGATTTCTGAACTCTTAAAACTTAATGAATATGAACTTGTTTTTTTTTTGTTTGTTTTTCTTCTTCTTCTTCTTCTTCTTCTTCTTCTTCTGCTTCTTCTTCTTATTATTATTATTACTTATTATTTTTTTTTTTTTGAGGTCTGAAAGCTCTGCATCTTTTTTGTTATGTCAGCCATTTCTTATTTTCTGCCAATAAATGCTCTAAACGACAATATTTTTTAGACATTTGGGAGAAATGTTGTTCTGTAGTTTATAGAATAAAACAATTGCTCATTTTACTCAAACATAAACCTATAAATAGTGGAATCAGAGGTCTGATTCAGAATATGATGCATTTATATTAATAAGCCATTAATAATACAGTAATAAAGGGTGGGTCTTATAGAGGCATGGTTGCTGTCAGACAGGTGTTAATTACAAAGGTAGATTTACAACCAAGTATTACATGACAATCTATATATAAATGAACATCAATTTGTCCAGGTTCTCATAAATGAAATGACAATGTGCTTCCTAAATGCACACGATTCACCTAAAATACAAAAAACATAAACACTCTCAGTTTAACCTTGACATTCTGTGGCTTCATAAATGCAGTTTCATTCCAGTCAGTTTGTGATTCACCAGCATGAATCATGTTCACCATGAAAACAGCCTAAGGACAACTCCATTCTAATGTGAGGCATGCACTGTGTCTCCTCCACTCAGGATTAACAGACAGCAATACCCTATTGGCAAAACTTTATATTGCACCCATCTCGGCAGCTTGAAGGGGAACTAAATCTTCTCATTTTCTGAGAGAGTGAGCAATGTCAATTACTCACAGAGTGTAGCGTATGAACGTCAATACTGAGGAAGCACATTAACAGCAGTGCTGAGAAGAAGAATGAAGGAGAAACCACTGCTAGAGAAAAGTAGAGGGAAATTTTCTAGGGAATGACGCTTATAACCTGCTTAAGTTTCCATTGGTCGTCTCCAAAAGACAGAAGCAGGATAGAAGTTGGTCATCTTCAATGATGAGCCTCACTTTGTCTTGTTAACTCTAGAACATTAACATTAAAATTAGCAGCAGTAACACCATCACTAACGTTGGGTATACACTGTATGACTTGGTTTTGGAACCTTTCTTTAATTTTACAACCTACAACATCACGTAAAATAAAAAAGGTACCATGGATGACCATATAAAAAAACAGAAAAATGTTTTCTGATTGGAAAAAGAAATAATAATAATAATCCTGCTGGGAACTTGGTCTTCGGTCTACCCATTCCTGGGACATGTGAGCGCCTGATTTAAACAAACAAACACTAACATACATCAGATATATTACACCCATAAAATATGTTACGCTCCATCACTAACGTCGGATGAAAAACACCATCATGCCTCTTGAAAAACAAACATTGATCCATAGATGGGAGGAGGGAATCAACCATAACATTAATGACATCAATGAGCCCTAAAGATACCCAAAGTCCCATGCAACTCAGACCCTACGTTAGCGTTCTAGGGCTAAAAACGAATGGTCAGAACCAAGATCAATGGCACAGATTATTGCAGTACGCCATTAAGAACCTCTACAACTCTACAGGCCCAATAGTTTACCCTGAACAAGGTGCGTCGCAATGCTCTTTACTATATTACACTCTGTCAACAGTCTATTTTCACACCTTGTACCAGTGCCGTTAAATAGCCTCGGAGTTTATTTAGAGAATAAATCTACACACTATGGGAGGCGTGGTCTGGATGTGAGGTGTGAGCAGGTAAATTTTTGATGTGTTTCTAATTTGGAGGTGAAAAAAACACAGGAGCACCACTGACTGAAATAAACGTAGACAACATCTAATTGTCAGAGTCCATTCCTATAGGTGCACCATGCATGCTGCGAAAACCTGATTTCTAAGTCAACAATAAACAGAATAAAGAATAAATAACATTGATGATCCTTTAAATGAGGTTTCTCTGCTGAGTTGCACCAAAGAACAGTGCTGTTAAGATATGAACGTGCCAAAGTCAGAGCTCAACCGCCTCTTAAAGGGAATGATAAGTGACACACACACTGATTGGTATATTTTATTTTCATTACACCCAAAACACACCCATGATTAATTAAGAGAATTAAAGAGAAGTACATGCCATTTGCACATTTTGAGCTAAGCAAGGCATATTTGTTTTGTATCTTCATGATACCATGATACTCAAAGGCACACCAACACACCCTAAATCCAACTGGGTTATCTGCAATGGAACAGCACTCTATAGATCACTAAAATAGGGTCCTCTGTCTGGCTTGTTGTGTTACACATGCATTGCATATTACTTCTTTATGTGTGTAGCTCAAAACATATCACCCAATGTCAATCTAAATGTTTAATCATTCATTGTTCCTAGTAATCTTCCTTCTATATAGCATTGCACCCTGGCTTGTGACTATTTATTTACGATACATACAGTACAGGCCAAAAGTTTGGACACACCTTCTCTTTTTCAATGCGTTTTCTTTATTTTCATGACTATTTACATCAAAACTATAAATGAACACATGTGGAGTTTTATGTTCTTAACAAAAAATGACCTGGGGTCTCCACAGTCACCAGACCTGAACCCAATCCAGACGGTTTGGGGTGAGCTGGACCACAGAGTGAAGAAGGCAAAGGGGCAACAAGTGCTAATAAACACCTCTGGGAACTCCTTCCTTCAAGACTGTTGGAAAACCACTTCAGGTGAGCACCTCTTGAAGCTCATTGAGAGAATGATGCCAAGAGTGTGCAAAGCAGTAATCAAAGGGTGGCTATTTTGAAGAAACTAGAATATAAACATTTTTTTGTTAAGTACGTAAAACTCCACATGTGTTCATTCATAGTTTTGATGCTTCAGTGAGAATCTACAATGTAAATAGTCATGAAAATAAAGAAAACACATTGAAAAAGAGAAGGTGTGTCCAAACTTTTGGCCTGTACTGTATAAACATACAAATAGAGAAAGGGATCGCTGGTACAGTACTGTAACAGCACTTATCAGTGGCAGTAAATCCAGCATCCAAATGCCTGTCCAGCATTCATCTCTGTAACTCTGTTTTAAGTGCTAATGCATTAACAACGCCAAAGGCAATAGATTCTTGGCAGCGAGAGACCTGTTCATCTCAGAGGACATGAACCTCAGAAGATGATAATAGAGAGCATACTGAATCGACTGTGAACTCTGTGGCTATTGTGAGAAGAACTACAGAAGTACAGAGTTCAGACCATCTATCTTCTGCTGTGCCTCAGAGCAGTCACGGGTAACCTTTAAGAAGACTGCTGACTTCACAAGGATGCCACATGAAGAATGAAGAGACACCAGAGATGGATCCGATACCGTTCTATCACATGATGGGTTGGAATAAATAGCAGAGATGAGACGGGCTGAACAGGCTTTGAGATTCACAGAAATAAACGTGATAAAACATTGGGACAAATGCCAAATTCAGACTAGTGAACACAGTTTTAGATTGTTGTTTATTGTAGCACTTGTTTTCAGCATTGAATAAATTACATAGATTAGCCCAAATATATTTTTCTCTATAAAAACAGCAAACAAAGTGTTACCATAGACTGTACATAAGTACAACCAGGAGGACAGCGGTCGAAAAGTGCAGCTACTGTGTCTCTTACGCCCTCTGGTGGCTGACTCCAGTATAGCTTTTAACCCCACCTTTTTCTATTCACTGAATGAATGGGAGAGGAGGGAATTTTTAATCTAAAATTACACATCCACATTATTTGTTTTTATCTATTTTATGCCTGATATTACACGCCTACATCTTGAGGATTTATTTATTAAAGTATTAGATAAACAGGTTTGATGTTTGGTAAGAAACATTACTGAAAATCCTAATTACTATTGTAACAGGATTTTTTTTATATATATTTTAAATATTGTAGAAAATAATGCAAATACAAAAATATATACAATGAAAAAAATAAAATGAATATAAATCATACAGATCCAATGTGCTTGCCTAAATTTCTACAAAGTTTAAAATCAATTATTTTTAAAAGTTTTAAAAAGTTCAAAGTCCTCCAAACCTTTTGTTTAGTTTCTGTTGTCTAGTTTCTATTTCTAGAGTCTCTTTTCACATTTACAAATTTGGGCTTGAGACCTGTTAGTGATCTAATGACCGATCTATAATGAGTCTCCATGACTTATTATAACTTATTTTATTGAAGAGAAAAGAGGGTTTTAAATCACCTACACTTGTAACCCATAAACGGGCCAAGGTCTGTTAAAGGGTTTAAAAATAAATAAATAAATAAATAAACAAATAAATAAAAATCCTTAAATGTCAAAGCTATGGACATACTCAAGAAAAAAAAAAAAAAGATCTCTCAGATAATTCTAGAGATGAATCATTTAGTCGAGCAGTCATTAAACAGAAATAAGACGAGGAGTCAGCTCACAAAACTGTGCTCTGACATTTAACAATGGCTGGGAACTGTTGCCCGCCGACTGAGCAATACATTATTCTCATTTCCATGCAGTAATGCTGTCAAATATGATTTCCTGACATGAATAAGGGTTACATTCACTTTCTGATTGCAGACCTATTTCCATTTTATGCAAGAAATGATTATGGTTGGGATCGCTGGCGACTGGCCGGGAACTGCCTGGGATGGAGGGATGGAAGGAAGGAAGGAGCACACGGAGGGGAGATTGCTGCTACAGGGACGGAGTTCTCAGAGTTCTCAGCGTGATGATTGCAGGAGGGATGACTCCAGATAATTTGTATGCTGCTCCAGCCAAATCCGTTCTGCCAGCCTCTGTAATGTATCTGCAATATTACAGCTTCCATCAAAAGTAATAGGACAGCACTGTGTAATTTAGCGCATCAGAAATAACTCCTGGACTCTGTGAACGTTTACACCAGTGAGCACTAACAGTGCAGCCACTCCAGCCTAAGCCCTGGGTACAGTACATGACTTTTAAAGTCAAAGCAGATTATAAACAGACTATGGGGAACTCTCACTTTTCTAAACTGAGTTTTTTTCTGATTTTGCTGCCAGATGGAGAAAGTCCATTGCACACTAAACAACGAATGATTATACCCAACTCCATACAACCTGCTGCTGACTATTATCTAGATTAAGTAGCATATGTTTAGGTTTAATTTGGGGTGTAGCTTTTGGTTAAGTTTAGGTTGAGGTGTATATTATGTTTAAGCTTAAATTGAGGTGTAGGGTGATTCTAGTTGTATGTTGAGTTGTAGGTTTAAGTTTAGGTGTTTGGTGACTGTAGGTTTAGGTTGAGTTGTGTGTTAAGTTTAGGTTGAGGTGTAAATTAACTTAAAGTTTGGACTGAAGTGTAGGCTGACTTTAGGTTTAATTTGAGGTGTAGGCTAAGTTTAGTTATAGCTTGAGGTAGTAGGTTAGGCTCAGGTTTAGGTTTAGGTTAAGTTCAGGTCCAGGTTGAGGTGTAGGTAGACTTTAGGTTTAGGTTTAGTTGTAGGTTAATCTTAGGTTTAGGTTGAGGTTTAGGCTAACTTTAGGTTTTTGATTGAGGGGTAGATTAAGTTTAGGTTTAGGCTGACTTTAGGTTTTTGATAAGGTGTAGGTTAACCTCAGGTTGAGGTTTAGGTTAATCTCAGGTTGAGGTTGAGGTGTAGGTTAATCCCAGGTTGAGCTTTAGGTTAATCTCAGGTTGAGGTTGAGGTTTAGGCTGACTTTAGGTTTTTGATGAGGTTTAGGTTGACTTTAGATTTAATTTGAGGTGCAAATTAAGTTTAGGTATAGGTTGAGGTGTAGGTTAATCGCAGGTTTAGGTTGAGGTTTAGGTTAATCTCAGATTTACGCTGAGGTGTAGGTTAAGATCAGGTTTAGGTTGAGGTTTAGGTTAATCTCAGATTTACGCTGAGGTGTAGGTTAATTATTTACATGTTGAGACATAGTTTAATTTAGGTTTATGTTAAGATGTAGGTTAAACTCAGGTTTAGGTTGTGGTTTAGGATGACTTTGATTTTGGGTCAGGTGTAGGTTAATTCCGGGTATATGTTCAGGTGTAGTTTAAGTTAAAGTTTATTTTGAGGGGTAGGTTGACTTTAGGCTTTGGTTGAGGTGTAAGTTAAATTCAGGTTTCAAGTTAAGGTTCGGGTTGACTTCAGGTTTATGTTGTGGTGTAGATTAAGTTTAGGTGTAGGTTGATCTTGGGTATTTGTTGAGGTGTAGTTTAAGTTGGTATGTAGGTATATGTTTAGGTGTGGGTTCATTTTAGTTTAAGTTTAGGTTTATGTTGAGGTGTAGGATAAGCTAAGGTGTAGATTGACTTTAGGTTTAGGTGCAGGACAATTTAGGTCTAGGTTAAGGTGTAGTTGAATTTTAGCTTTAGTTAGTTTGGGTATGAAACCAGGGTATAATCAGATGGGTCCAAATGGATTTAAAGGTCTCCTTACATTAAAATTTAAGATTTTTATTAATTTATACATTTTTTTATATCTGTGTTTCTGTGACATTGGCATTGGTCGAGAGATTAAATATTAATTGTGCCATTGTATCACATCCAAAAGTTCAATATTTTTGGAAGAAAGATAAAAAGGGTGGAGTAAGTGTCATGCAATTTAATCCATATTGTAGCATAAATAAAAAGTATTCTTGTTTTCTTTCCTTCTGAAATTGACAGTAGTGACATCATGTTAAGATGGCTAATTAAAATCACTCTCTAACAGGAATAATTTGCCTAAAAAATACATTAAGTTCCTAAATCAATTACATGTGTTGATATGTTAATGTTGGTAGTACTAATTGTGATATATTGAATTATAACTCCTGTATTGTGATACATACTGTATTGCATTGTCAAGTTTTCACCAATACACTCACTATTCTCACTTCTGTCGTCTCGTCTAACTGTCGTCTCCAACTGTGAAATATCTGCACACTAGAGCCAATCAGTACAGACTCAGCCAGACTGAGAATCAGGGCTAAAGTCAGGAAGTGTAACCCCAACATTACTTGTATATCACTGCTTTAAAATTCATGTCACAACACTTTAAAGCACTGTCACAGTTCACTGTTCACCGTTTTACCGAACGCAGATCTACGAACATGACGGGCAGAATATGCTAATTCTGTTTTGATATCAGCACCCTATCGCTCTGCTGCTGTTAAGCGGAGAGTGGGGAGCTTCTACAGCCTTAATACAAAGCATTTCACTGCTCCATGCTTTCTGAGCACTGACTGTAAGATTAAAAACACGAGCAGCAGCAGAAGAAGAAGAAGAAGAGGCAGAAGAAGAAGAAGAGGCAGATGCGTGTTATTGATTCGGCTGTCTTGCTCGCTGTTGCTCTGGATTATGAATTGCGCTTCTATTCCACTGCAGGGCAAGACCATGCCTCCTACACACATTACAATATTTAATGCCTTCATCATACCACTCGCTTTAAGCACTTAATCTCTGTCACAGAGGAATATACAGCTGCACTAATCACTGTCTTCTGTTCAGGTGAGTTTAAGCCCTCGGAGTGTCTGTTTACAACATGTTAGAAAACATCTGTCTTTCACTGAGTTGTCTATTACTGTTAATCTTTCTTTTGCTGGATTTAAGAAGAGATGCAGCTGTTCTTTTTAAATGTGTTTAATGCATCACACATGGGTTAATGGTTCAGTTGGCAATGTAATGTCATTAAAAAGTATACTTTTAATCTACACTAAAAGTGTAGACTAAGATGTTTTTGTGTCAAATACACCCAACCTGTCTGCCACATACTCAAAAAAGAATTGAGAAAACAGTGTCACTACAGCTGCGTTCAGGCTGCTATTCTTTGTTCTGAAGCTTCTGAATTTAGTGATAGGTTACGTTTTGGTAAGTTTAGGTTTGGATCAGGTTTGGATTAATTAGGGCTTAAAGAGCCACTAAACCCTAATATATATATATATATATATATATATATATATATATATATATATATATATATATATATATATATATATATATATATATATATATATATATATATAGCCTTTCCAGCGCATTCTCAGGTTCAACTGTGCTATTGTGCTATAGATGAGGATGATGTCATCACAATATACACAATATCACAATATACAGATTTGTTCAATCTGTATCTGAATCCCCCCTCTTGCTGACGTCCAACCATCTGCAGCTCAGCCAATGAGCTCTCTCCTACCCTGCCTCTAAACCCATACATCACCCAGTGCCCCGCCCAAACAACCCCTCCCATTTTTTTTTGCCTTTTTCAAATTTAAGATGAGGGTGGAGTCAGCAAAAATCAAGGCGCTTAGTGGCACTATAAGTCGATGTGTATATTTAGTGTAGGTGAAGGTTTCGTTTCATCAACTTTCATGGAAATTGTGGAATTGATTAATTTGTTTCTGAAAGGTTGCAATTAGGACAGTAAAGCAATATTAATTGTGCCAGTGCAACAGAAAACATCAGAAACAACTAGAGCACAGTGAAATGATGTGGTTTTGGTGAAAAAGTGCTGCAGTTACATTGTGTTACAACTGGTATTTTACTATGACGACACTAAGGGCCCTATTTTACACTCTACGCAAGGTGAGTCACAATGCTTTCTGCTACATTACACCCCGTTATGCACCCACGCTGTTAAAATAGCATCAGAGTTTACGAATAAAACTACACTGATGGGCGTGGTGGTATGGAAATGAGGTGTGTTCAGGTAAATTTCTGGAATGCTTTTTTTTACTTTGGTGGCAGAAAAAATCAGGTGCTCCACTGACTGATATAAACGTAGGCAACAGTCAATCTTTCTAAAGGTAAAAATCAGAGCTCACCTGCCTCTTGAAAAAAAATGACAAGTGGCTCACTGATTGGTTTATTTCACATTTTGCCCAAAACTCACTCATGATTAATTAAGATAATTAGTACATACATGCCTTTTTCCACATTTGAGCTGTGCAAGGCATTTTTTTGTGCCCTTATGGTACCAAAAACACATTGACACACATTGACACAAGTCCAGCTGAGCCATCTGCAATTGACCAGTGCACTAAATATCCCTAAAATAGGGCCATTCATGTCATCAGTGAAAGCCACCTCACGAAGTTGAATTTCAATAGAGAAATGATGGTCATCTGAGACATGCTCCGGTCTTATTCTGAAGACTAATATAGACTTACAGTGAGAACTAAGAGAAGCCATTTGATTGAAACCAAAAAATAGAAGTGTATGATTGCAATATTCCATCCCAAGTCACTCTTGCAGGAGGTCAAAGTGATCGGATCAGATTTTTTCTGGCCTGCTGTAGATTCAATCAGCAGCTCATTTTATTCTCCAGAAGACGATGGGGGGAGATTTGTGAGGTCCTCAGAAAGCCAGGCTGTGTCAGACCATGCTGCCCTAGTATGAGCGGATTATTTCAATTAGCCACCTGCCCTTCAGGCCAAGCACTGCCCCTGAAAGCTCCACATTATCAGCTGCCTGTTTTAATGGAATTTCTTCTTCATCATGGAGAAGATATTGAAGACATTGGTACTGTCTAGAGTTCCTTTTTTTTATACAACTTTTTTGTTATAAAAATAAAAGTAAAAGCCTTTTCAGTACAAATGCACAAATAAGTATTTGGCAAAAGAACATATTTGGCGCAAAATGGCAAATACATTATTTTGTCATTCCAGTGCTATTAAATCCCACATTTAGAGAGCTAGCTACCTTAGCAGTGACATTCTAACCATGGATGTACATCAGAAGAGCAATTTCAGTTATACATTTACCTCAGTAGTACCATTCTAATTATGAATTTATTTTAGCTGTTACTTCAGGTTAGAAATAAGTTTGGTTAACTTGGTTGAGTTTAGATATACAGCTCTGGAAAAAAAATAAGAGATTGATTTTGCTATTTATAGGTATATGTTTGAGTAAAATTGATTTTTGCACCAGGAGTGGCATAAAGTTATCCAAAAGCAGTGTGTAAGACTGTTGGAGGAGAACATGCCAAGATGCATGAAAACTGTTATTAAAAACCAGGGTTATTCCACCAAATATTGATTTATGAACTCTTAAAACGTTATGAATATGAACTTGTTTTCTTTGCATTATTTGAGGTCTGAAAGATCTGCATCTTTTTTGTTTTTTCAGACATTTTTCATTTTCTGGGAGAAATGTTGTCTGTAGTTTATAGAATAAAACAAAAATGTTCATTTTCAAAATCTGAGAAACTGAACTTTACATTTTTGTCCAGAGCTGTATTTTAATATACTGTCCTTATAAGATTAAAGACCTCCACAAAAAACAAAAAGACATAAATAAACACAACATTTTAAACTGCCGCTCTCTCAAGTTTTGCTATTATAGCTAATGACCGACATCACCAGAACTGACTGACTTAATGACACATTGCAGCACACATCATTAGCTTATCATCCAATCCCCACCCCAGACCACACTACACAATTACGGAGTGTGAGGCAGTGAGATCCATTTGTTTGCTTCAGAATTTAATGAATAAACAGCAATAATAAACATATTAAACTGAACTAGTATCGCTTTACAAACTCCAAACTTTCCAGCCTGAGCTCAGTAAATTTTAATGCAATATCAAATGAACATAGTATAATCTTAACCCTTTGAACTCTAGGCCGTTTTGGTGTGTTTTTTCTCTGTTTTTGTCAGTTCCTCTTTCAGGTCTTATAACACAGTAATTATATCAGACAGACACATGCCCTGATCTATTTTACTCTAGAAGACATACGGCTGCTCAAAAATACAATCATTTAAAATGTAAAAAGAAGCAGAATTGTTATATTTTCCTGGAACTGACCATGTTTTGGTCAAAATTTTACCAAGCGCTTGTTTTTTTTTTTTTTCATTTTTACTTATTTTTGAATGTATAGACTTTAAATATATTCACACCTAAGATATCTTTTAAAAAATGGTTAGACCAGAGTGTATATGAGTTGAAAGCATAAAAATATTGATGATAGTTTATTACATGACTTATTAATACTTTGACAAAATACATGAAGAAACAGCATCAGGTGGATTTATTTTTCTTGATAATCACACCTCTAGGATCCATGTAGATACTAAAAACCTGACACTCAGAGCAGCCTATGCCTTTCAGTATTTTGAGGATCAGGACACACAAAGAAAACTATATACAAAAATGTAAACTTTTTAGTCTAAATAAATAAAATATAAGTTTAGTGCAAAATAACTACATAGTAAAAAAGTGCAAAAAAAAAAAAAAAAAAAAAAACTATATAAAGTAGTGCGCACACCATACCTTACTTTAGTTTGAGTAAAGCAGGTAGTTTTACACTTTTTCTGTGGACACTTTTGAGTCTTTATTTACTGATATTATTTGGTTTGAAATAATTTTTGAAGCACTTAAGGTGAATAATATTGGTTGGGGAAGGAGATCTCACTTTTTTAGGTGTTTTTCTCTCAGTGGGTTTCTTGTAGATTTACCTTTACTGCACTGGGATGTTATCAGTATTTTTTAGAAAGAGTAAGTTCTGCCCTTTCTAACCATTTTTAGATTATGTTGATGTGTGAAGGGATTTCTGAGTAATTAAGCTGAGAACACAAGGTGCGATTTTGGATGGAAAATCCGTCCGTAGAGTTCTAAGGGTTAAAGCAGAGCATGAGCTAGTGTACGATGTTCAAGATTTTGCTCATTAATCCATATTAATGGGATAAAAGCACAGATCAGGAACCAGTATCACTGTGTTCTTTGTATCATTGTGTACTTTGTATCATTGTGTTCTTTGTATCATTGTGTTCTTTGTGTGGGAGAGAGAGGTAAGAAAGTTACAGATAAAACCTAATCCTTCAGATACCTGCTGCCTCTTCTCATCATATCTGTTTGTATTCGCTTCGGCCATGTTGATGGAAACGAGGATTTGAGGGTCTCTCTGTGGAGCCAATGAATGGAATCCCCACCTCAATAATGACCTGCATGCAGCTCACAGTATCAGCATGTGTTCAGAAACTCATACACTGCTGTGATTATGGGATTTAGAGTTACGGGGGGTAATGAGAAGCAGACCTGTCTTCAGACTGCATTAATTTCCAGACTATTCATAATCACATTCATATTCATTTGCAGCATGTCTCATTGGATTATATGGAACTGATATCATATTTCATCTACACGAGGCGCCCAAGTGACCTATCCATGTTACACTTATTAATACAATCTTTTTTGTTGAAAGCTTTAATACAATATTGGCAAAAAAATCTAATTCTACCTAATAAATTAACACTGGAGTTTAGAGTACACAGCAAAAAGGCAAGTGTTAAATTAACCCCCCACAGAGTTGATTTTAACTCTTTTTCAGGGTTTATATAGGTCCACACTCTTTGGAGTTAAATCAACACTTTAAAAATAGTTAAACATTTAACACCTTTCTTTTTAACTCACATTTGTATTTCTTTAACTTCCTAAATTGTTACACTAACACTGAAAAGAGATCAAATTCAATTGATATGGTTTTTATTATTTACTTATTATTCAGGACAGGTTAGAGTGTAATTTTCCATTGTATTTCTCAGTGCATTACCAACACTTTATCACAATTTACTGTACAAAGGATGGTAGCTTGCTCTTATAGCCTACAATATATTGGCTAGACAAACAGCCATTAAACAAAATATAACACAATACCCAATGGAAGGTAGCCCTGGTGGGCAAGATTTCACACTGATGGTAAATTAGGATTTGGGGGACACTCCCATTATGCAAATAATGTGTTTAAGTGGGCGGAGTTTAATTAAATCTCCGTGGAGTTGGCCAGTATTTATTGGGTTTAGTGGGATTAACACTAAAATATTCACCTCCAATATAACTCCAACACTGAACACCATTTAAATCTAAATGAGTTAAAATTACACTTTGAGAGTGAAAATCAGCTCTCAGCTGTTTAATTCTGTTGGGTTGCCAGTTGCTATTCTGCTGTAATACTGTAGTATATGCTGTAATGTGTTTATGTCTATAGTTCTTCCATAAATCACATTCTAACCACAAATGTACTTCAGAAGTGCAATTTCAATTATGCATTTACCTTAGTAATGCTATTCTCATTATGAATTTACTTCAGCTCTGCGGTTCTAGCCACACATTTTAGTCACACAAGTTTAGAATTAAGTCTGGTGTAGTTGGTTAAATTTAGATAAAGGTTTGAAGCTAGGTTTAGCTTTAGATTGAAGTTAGAATGAACTAATTAACTGTTTAAAATGTTTTTACATTTTTTACTAAAACCGAAGTCCAACAAAAACACAGATTTTTGGGAAAGAGTTTTTTTTTTTTTTTTGCAAGACACTGAAGATGTTGGTGCTGCCTATAGTTCTTAATTTTCTTTCTGTAAATTGTGTTATTAAAATGGAAGTAAAATAACATTAAATGCTGTGATATTATTTTAGAGCTATATTGCCCACCCCTATATAGGACTATATAGAATAAATGTATGTGAATAAAATATAACAATATAAATCTTATGGTACAATTCTGATACTTGTTACCTTGGGCCTAGATCTCTAAAAATCTGCTTTGTGAAACTGTCTACTAATAAAAGAGCTTTATAAATAAACCTGACCTAATCTGACTTCAGATACAGTCGACCGAACCTCAGGCAGATCAAACATCAATGAATTTGCCTTTAACCGCTAACCAGTCTATTTTCACAGCATGACCTTTCATCTACACAAAATAAATAAATAAATAAATAAATGAATAACTGAATTAAACACTGTAAAGGATGCATTGGTGGGTGGATGGAGCATTGAAAGGTCAACTGAATTTCAGTTAGATTTTTTAACCAAAATAAATCTGTAGCAAAACACACTGAACAGTACAGAATGAAAAAAAAAAAAAAAAAAGCTGTTTTAATATCACTCAATAAACTGACAAAAGTGCAGCAGGGACAACTTTAGCCAGATGCTGCCAGTCATGATCACCACCACCCACTGAGCTGTCAACTGTACACCAAGTGTCTGACGTTTGACATGCCTCACTCACAGATAACTCACAGATAACACCATGCAACTTGTGCCCACTGGAAAAATTTAAATCTTAGCAAATGAAATGCCCTAAATCCATTAAAATCTAGTTTACATACTTGGCATTTCACAATTTTGCATTAATGTAAAACTTTACCAAGGATATTGGATTCCTTACTCCATTGGCAGATATTTTTGTTTGGTTTTAGAATCAAACTGATTTTTTTAAAGGCACACTCCAAACGGAGGACTATGAGAATTAATTAACATAATGGTTTCCCATAGTTTAATGTGTAGTTTCAATGTTTTATGACCATTGTCTTCATAATAATCATACAGCTAGCTAGATGCATTTCCTGTTCCACCTTGAATGGTGCAATAGACAGCAGAGGTTGCGTCATTTATGGTAAAATGAAAAACTAAAATAAAAGCTAATTTCATCTCTCCATCACCATCGGTAATTAATTAAGAAACAAACAATAATAATGAATTTCTGTACCACCTACCACCTCTTTTTTAAAGACAGAATCGACCCTAAAAGGTAACTAAAATCTAGAAGCTAGGTTGCTGAACTTTAGTGCTCCACTGTAATTATATAAGCCCAGCAGGGTCGCCTACGTGTTTTTATTGTAGGGTTGTCCCAATTCTTATGGCGATAATTTTTCCTATTTTCCCCTTTTAATTCACTTCCAAAGGTCAGGGTTGCACATTAGAAATGGCATTGGGCCTAAATCACTAAATCAAATACAAGGAGTATAGAAATAGGCTAATATTTAAAAATGAGAAATATTACATATATACACAACATTTTAAGAGAATGTTATTTGCTAAAATATATATCTTATTGCAGCGCAGATGTGGGCTTCCCTAGTCCGTCCCCTAAGGAACACATTTAAACATTGTGACCGTGTGTCAGTGTGTATTTGTAGTGCATTTATCTGATAGAAGACAATGTGAACAGGCTGCATTATAGCAAAAAGACAAACAGAGAACATTCAGAGAGCACAGAGAACACATCTACTAGAGCAGCGTTCCAGAGTGACTGGCAGTTCCTCTCAGTAATGCTGCAGAAAATCTATAATTCTTTAGTTATCCTTTTAAATGACAGCTGGAGAAGCTCATTAAGACCAAAGACCTCAAACGGACAGTTCCTCAGCATTCACACTTCAGATCCTGTATATCCCTTAGCTACTCTCTCTCTTTCACCCTCTCTCTCTCTTCTCTCTCTCTCTCTCTCTCTCTCTTTATCTCCCTCTATCCCTCTCTCTTTATCTCCCTCTTTATACATCCCTCTGTCACTCACCCTCTCTCTCTCTGTCTACATTTCTCCATTCAATTCAAATAAGCTTAATTGGCATAACCATAAAAATGAACTGTTTTACCAAAGAATTCATTAAATAATTGATTGATTAATTGAGAAAAAACAACAATAATTTATCAGTTAAGATCAAGGCATACATAAACAGTTCACTAAGGTTTATAGGACATTAATAACCATCGCAATTGACTGCTTAGATATATGTGTATATTATATTGAAGCTATATTATCTATATAATTCTCTCTCTCTCTCTCTCTCTCTCTCTCTCTCTCTTTCTTTCTCTATCCATCGGTCTCTCTTCCATCCCCTTTCTTTCTCTATTTCATTCACTTTCTCTCACTATCTCTTTCTCTCCTTTACCCTCTTTCTATTTCATTCTTTCTCACCCTCTCTCTACCTCTCTGTTTCACCCTCACTCTTTCACCTCTCTTTCTTTCTTTCTTTCTTTCTTTCTTTCTTTCTTTCTTTCTATATCTCCCTCAGTCTCTCTGTCTCTCTCTCTCTTTCACCCACACTCTCTTTCTTTCTTTCTTTCTTTCTTTCTTTCTTTCTTTCTTTCTTTCTTTTTTTCTTTCTTTCTTTCTTGCTTTCTTTCTATATCTCCCTCAGTCTCTTTCTCTCTCTCTCTCTCTCTTTCTCTCTCTTTCATCCACTTTCTTACCATCTCTCTCTTTCATTCCTTTTACCCTCTTTCTATTTCATTCTTTCTCACCCTCTTTCTTTCTTTCTCTCACTCTCTCTGTCTCTATCTCTCTTTCACCTTCTCTCTTTAATCCTCTTTCTCGCCATCACTGTTTATCTCTCTCTCCCTCTCTTTCTCTCTTTTACTCTCTTTCTGTTTCATTTTCTCTGACTCACTCACCCTCTCTCTCTCCCTCTCTCTCTCTCTCTCTCTCTCTCTCTCTCTTTCTCTCTCTCTCTGTCTCTCTCTTTCTCTCTCTCATTTTTACCCTCTTTCTGTTTCATTTTCTCTCACTCACTCACCCTCTCTCTCTCTTTCTCTTTCTCTCTCTTTCTCTCTCTCTCATCCTCTCTCTCTCTCTCTCTCTCTGAACCACCCACATACTAAGTATGTCCTATTGCACTGAAGAATGCAATTTGCCCCTCTCCAAACCTTGTTTTCCTTTTTTATTTCCTTTTACTAGTCATGCATTATTTCATTATTTTCTTTAAGGACACTAAGTCCTTGCCAAAAATAAATCATCAGAGCCTCCCTGTGAGACAGCAGTCCTCAAAGATTTAATCACTTTCCATAAAAAGACATAAAACCTACCATTCCCCTACTGCACGCCTGCATGCGCTTTCCAATTCCTGATCTACAAGCATAAAAAGCTTATGACCAACAATTAAAAAAGCTTCCAAAAAGTTGTAATTAAGTTTATAACAAACGGCGGAGAGTTGTGTCGACGTTTTGTGATGGTGTCTTGTTCCTCATTAATCAGCGCTGTCGGATACAAGCGAACACAACTGAACTAAACAGCCGTTAAGCTGTTCCTCCCCTGGGAAAGAGAGGAGCATGCTTTAAATTATCGACTCACAGAAACACAACAGCTGCTGTAAGTTCATTATCTGTGGAGAAAAGCATTTATCAGCTGTCCAGCAGTAAAAAAAACAAATACAACAGTGATCGTATATATCTTTGCTGTACACAAGAGGTGTTGTGGAAGACTTAAAAAAAAAATGATTTTGAAAGAAAAATGGACGACCTGTATACTCAGCTGTGTACTTTATATTCACAAGAGAATAGAACTTTTCACTTCTTGTATTTTCAGCTAGAGTTTTAATTCAGAGTTTTAATAAAAGAGGGCTCTTTAGAATTTTATTTAAAATATATTATATATAATGTAATAAAGGGGCTTGTGAGAGTAGTAGTCTAATAATGAAAATAGACTATAATGCTGTATCTGCTTCTCTACATAGTTTATTATTCTCCTCATTTCACCCTGTTCTTCAATGATCAGGACAATAGACCCACAAGACCACCACAGAGTAGCTGTTTCTATTTATCTGATGGGTTAATTCTCAGCGTCTTGCAGTTAAACTGACTAACAAGGTGGTGTTCTGCTATAAGTGTGTGTTGCACTGGTATGAGTAAGTGGATCAGACAATGCAGCAGTGCTGCTGGAGTTTTTAAACACATCAGTGTCACTGCTAGACTGAAAATAGTCCACCCCCCAGAAATATCCAGCTGAGAATGACCCACCACCCAAATAATACTGTGCTGTTCTGTGGTGGTTGTGGAGATCTCTCTTGTGGGGTCTTGGATATTGAAGAACAGAGTAAAAGGAGGATAATAAAGTATAAAGAGAAACATATATAAAGAACTACAGGCTGTAATTATAGAGCTACAGAGGCTCCTAAGTGGTCCTAAATGCTCAGTGGAGCTGAAACAAAAGAAAAAATAGTGCAGAAACAAGGAGTTGGTTTTAATATCCTGACTAGACTGTATATATATATATATATATATATATATATATATATATATATATATATATATATATATATATATATATATATATATATGAAAGAAGAATTTAAAGTATTACAAGAAAAGATAAGCCTTTATTATTATCCCACAGTGAGGCTGATCCCTTTAGTTCTGATGTAGACTGAACACTCGCTTGAACTCACACTTGGTTTTGTAATTAAAAGATGAACATGAGATGAAAGATGAACATTTCAGCTTTTATTTACAGGTATCTACATCTGGATCTAAACGTGTGCATTCTTCTTTTGTGTTCTTTTGTGCTTTTCCATGCAATAAAATGTTTTTGATACATCATTATTGATTTTCCAATCATATTGGTTGAATCTTTCTTTAATTTGATAGAAAAAATGTTTCTGTAGACTTCTGAGTTCAGGGAACACCAATTAAGATTAAAGATACTGTCCCAGAAGATGCCATGCAAGCTTAAGACATGACACTACCTCCACTGTGTTTCACAGATGAGCTGGTTTTGTTTGAGATCATTAGCAGATTCTTTCTTTCTCCAAACATTAGCCTTTCTATCACACTTTTAAAGGTTAATCTTTTTTAGTCTCTTTTTAGTCTCATCAGTCTAATCAGTCCACAGGTTTGTCTCTGTACTTCATGGAACATTCCAAAGTAGACTTCCTATCCTTATTGCTGATTAGTGGTTTTTATCTTCTGCTGAAGCCTTTGTATTTTTGTTCAGGAAGTCAAAGAGCACAAAGTAATAAAGGTCCATTCTGAATATATATGTCCATTGTGATACCTTCACTCCCAGTAAAAGTTGTATTAGGGTCTTTCTTTACAGAACTCACAATGTTTCTGTCATCAACTGCTGTGGTTTACCTTGGTCAACCTGCTTGACATCGGTTATTTAGTACACCAGTGATGACTTTCTTCTTCAGGGCATTCCATACAGTTGATCTGCCTATGAAGAATATCTAAGCAATGGCTCTGACAGATTTTCCATCTTCTCTCAGGTTCACAATTGCTTGTCTTTCACCCATAGACTCATAGCTCTCTGGTTTCCATGTTGGTTTCTGCACAGGCAAAACCCAAATCTCAGGTCAGGTCACACCTGGGCAGTAAAACACACCTGATAGTCACATGTGCCAGTATTTTTGCTCATAAGAAAAAACAAGTGGGTTAAGACACAAAAGGTGCTATCTTCTGAACTGTGTATCAGACCCAGATGAAAATTCCTGGAAATAAAAGCTATAATATTAAACTTGACTTGACTTGACTTATATTCATTTTTTCTAATATCAAAACCACGTTTTTTTTTAGTCTACAGTAGAAATACATGGACTGACCTCACTGTTCCAAAACTTTTGAAAGGGACTATACATATAGAAAAAAAAAAAAAAAAAACTATGAATAGAGGAAGCATGACCCCTCAGTACGTACAGCTCTGGAACATAAATAAATAAATACGAGACCACTTCAGTTTTTGAATCAGTTTCTCTGATTTTGCTATTTATTATATAAACTTCGGACAACATTTCTCCCAAATTAAAAAAAAAAAAAATTAGCATTTATTTGAAATTTTTATAATAATGAAAATAAAGATGCAGTTTTCAGACCTCAAATAATGCAAAGAAAACAAGTTCATATTGGTAAAGTTTTAAGAGTTCAGAAATCAATATTTGGTGGAATAACCCTGGTTTTTAAACACAGTTTTCCTGCATCTTGGCATGTTCTCCTCCACCAGTCTTACACACTGCTTTTTGGATAACTTTATGCCACTCCTGGTGCACAAATTCATCCATCTTCCTCTTGATTGTTTTCTAGAGGTTTTAAACTAGGTAAAAATAAAAGAAAGTCATCATTTGTAAGTGGTCTATTTTTTTTCCAGAGCTGTATTCTGCACATAGTAGAGCACTGCTGTATTTACTAAACATCTGATAGTCAGAATACCTTCTAAATTGAAATCAATGGTTAATAAAGTGGCTACATTTCTCTCAAACAGGTCTCCATTGATTCAGGATGAGCTTCACTATAAAAAAAAAAAATGCCGCCACTAACTGGCTACAGTCGTATTTGTAAGCAAATCACCTTGCAGGTGGAATTACTACCAGACAGCCCTGTTCATTTGCTATTATCTTCCCGGGTGCAGATGCGGAGCACTCATTTGATTTGCTATTAGACTCTTCAACCTCTGCTCTCAACCCTGAGCCATGATCTGCTCTTCAGAACGTCACGCTCCCCTGCTCACTCTCCATGTAACCTTCACAAACATATGCAGGCCATCTGCTGGCTCTCTACTCGGGTAAATTTAACAAATTTCTCTATTCCTGTTGTGTGGAAGTGTATGTGTATATTTGTGTGTATGTGTGTATTTGTGTGTGTGTGTAAGCATTAGACCTCTAGCATTGCTGAATTTCTCTTTTGTGAGTGTGTGTGTGTGTGTGTGTGTGTGTGTGTGTGTGTGTGTGTGTGTGAATATGTGTGTGTATATATGCATATGTATGTGTACTTTCCTATTTTTTTTCTTCTTCTTCTTCTTCTTCACGCAAGGTCATTTGAGCAGAAAATAACCCTCTAAGTTTCTAAGCCCACATCCAGCAACAGCAGAACTCCCAAGGACACTTATGAATATTAAAGCTGGCATTAAGTTTAATTAGCGATTATGCAGAGGCTTTATGCATACTTTAATTTGCTCTTGACCCATTAAACGGGGACAGTGGAAGTCGAATCCCCTCCCGTTCCCCCTCTGCGGACCCTCGCTACGGGGTTCTCTTGTCCGGGGAAGAATTGGCCCGTCGTGTGTAAAAGCTGAGGAGATCAGCCATGAAATTGGTTCAAGATGGGTTGAAAATAAAAACGGACCGCGGTTTAAATTTCGCCCCGCCGGTCATGAGGCCCGCTTTCAAAACAATACCCACGCTGGGTGTTTGTGGTCGCGGAAGAGCTCGAAGCGCGAGGTCCTCTTCCCGGCGAGAAATTAAAAATCAAAGGTGATTTACTTTTTACTTTGTCCTTTTTGACTTTGCACCAGTTGTAGAGGCACCCATTTTTTTTTTTTTTGCCATCTTCTTTTTCAGCCTTTCTCATCTGCAGAAGATGCATGCAACTGGCAACCCAAAGAGCCAGGCCCAACGCTAGAGCCAAAGTTCTTGAACCAAACGTGACATACGCTAACTAGCGGTGTTGAAATCCTGGTCATGCATCTTGCCATCAGCTGCTGGAGCCCTGAGAGAGCATAATTGGACTTGCTCTCTTTGGGTGGGTAGATGGAGATACTCTTTCACCTCATCACTTCTAGGGTGATGTCGATCAGCACAAGGCACCTGTGAGCTGATGTATCAGAACCGAGTCGATGTGCTTTTCTCTGAGTGCGCTGTGATGCTACACGGCAATGCTACAGCTATCAGCAGCAGTTGGAAAAGAGGTGGTGGAGGACGACTTCACATGTATCTGAGGAGGCGTGTGCTAGTCTTCACCCTACTTGTGTCGTGGCATCACTTGTGATGGGGGGGTGGGGTATAAAGCTGACTAGCAGCTGAATGAATAAAATTTCCCAAATACAAAGAAAATCAAACGCACTTCCACACATTTTTCTGTAACTTCAGATTATGCAACATTTTCTGAGTTAGACTACAACTTGATTTACTCTTTGGTTGAGAAGTAATCCATTATTTATTTACAAGGTGCTAAGGAGGGTGATGCAACTCTCCTGATGTTGATTCACTATCACTGCTTTGTAGCAATCTGAAGCAACTATTTAAACTCACCCTGCACTGTGAGAAAATATTACCAAAAATATTTGTAGAGCTGAGACACACTAATGAAAGGTAGTTAAAAGTTAAAAGTTTAACTAAAATGTTGTATTAGGTCTCACAAAAAAGTTACACAACCTTCCTATTAGCTTCTGGCATCAATTACTTGCATAATGGATATGTGTCGCCATCATTGTGTAGTCTAGCCCACCAGGGCTATCTTCGTTCGGGTAGTCAGTTATGCTTCATGTGATGGTTGGCTGTTTGGTCACAGTGTTGTAGGCTATAGGAGCAAGTTGCTGTTTTCTTGTAGGCAAAGTACAAAGTAACTTTGCTTGATTACGTTTCCAATGGAATGGGGAGAAAAGGCACAAAACAGAGAAACAATCATGTTACCTACTTTTCTAAGTATTACAATAATACCCAAGGGAAAGTGTCACAAGATGACAAGACTACACACTGATGGAGAGTTAGGTGTGGGTGGGGCAATAAAAATATGCAAGTCTTGTGAGATGCACTAAGAAATGCAAGGTAAACTTGTGGATTGATTTTATTCTGAAAGTATCTGCTGCATTTTAGGTTAAAAAAAAGCAATGTTTGTGGTCATGGAAGAGCTAGAAGTGCGAGGTCCTCTTACCGGCATGAAAAATTTAAAATCAAAGGTGATTTACTTTTTACTCTGTCATTTTTGACTTTGCATTAGTTGTTGAGGCACCAGTTTTTTCACTATCTTCTTTTTTTAACTTCTTATCTCCAACTGTCAAGCCAGAGAATCAGGCCATCAGCTGCCGGAGCCCTGAGAGAGCCTAATTGGCCTTGTATTACAATATTACAAAAATAGCCAAGGGAAGGTGTCACAGTTTGGCAAGACTACACGCTGATGGTGAGTTAGAGATGGGGGGGGGGATAAAAAATATGCAAGTCTTGTAAGATGCACTCAGAAATGTTAGGTAAACTTGTGGACTAATTTTAGGTTAAACAGAAAACTTAGAAATACATGTGAATGAGCAGGCAAACATTTACTAAAAACGAGAAGCATCGTGTTTATCCAGTCCTGCAGACTTCAGTAACTAAATAAAAGCAAAAGCAAAAACCTGTCGTTAGCCTGAAACTGCTGGTCTAGAGCCGAGGTTGCCTCTCAGACTCTGCAGATGGATGATGTTGGTCTGTGGAGCCCCAGATTATCTAGAGCTTGTTTTTCTTCTTTTCTTGGATTTCATGAACTTGTGTTGGGAAAGTTGTTGAGATGCTAATTCACTTTCTCAAAGTGCTCTTTCTGTAGCTCACTGAATTTGTTTGACTAATCTGTAATTAGCATAGTCGAGGCAGGCGCAGAGACGCTGACGACTCTACAAACACAGAAACAGAGGGTGGCTCAGCTGTGCGCGGGGTTTGATTGTGCATGTTCTCCGCTGGTTCTCCGATGCCAGTTTAGCATGGTGTGGTGAGATAATGCGGAGACATACGTACATGCTCCGGATCCTGGTGCCGTATTTATCTGTGGCTGATTGGAGTGTAGCTAATTAGGCAAACAAATCAGAGCAGATCGTGATGGTGCAGCAGAGCACAGCAGGCTCGGTGATGATGTATGGGGGAAAAAAAAAATAAATGAAAGCTACAAGTTCTCTTTCCCACTGTAATAGTTTGTGCTAAAGGAAACCAAAAAGGATATACATATACTGATTGTGAAAGACATTGTTGCAGTAATTGTTTAGACTAATATGGGCATGCAGCTTGAATATACTCATGCAATTCCTGTAGATGCACAGCGCAACTCTGCCCTGTCTCTCGCGCTCTCTCTCGCTTGGTCACTTACTCGCGCTGTCTCTTGTTCACTGATGCTGTCTATTGCTCACTCTCTCTGACTTTCACTCATGTGTACTGTCTCTTATGTTTGCTCACTCATGCAGTCTCTTGCTCTTTCGTGCAGTGTCTTGCTCACACTGTCTCTCGCTCCCTCAAGCAGTCTCTCGCTCACTTTTGCTGTCTCTTGCTCGCTCTGTCTCTCGCTCACTCACTTGTGCTGTCTCTCACTTGCTCACGCTGTCTCTCGCACTGTCTCTCGCGCTGTCTCTCTCACTTGTGCTGTTTTTTGCTTGTTCACTCGTGCTGTCTCTTGCTCGCTCTGTCCCTCGCTCACTCACTTGTGCTGTCTCTCAATTGCTCACTCGCGCTGTCTCTTGCTCGCTCTGTCTCTCGCTGTCTCTTGCTCGCTCCGTCTCTCGCTCACTCACTTGTGCTGTCTCTTGCCTGCTATGTTTCTCGCTCACTCACTCGCGCTGTCTCTTGCTCGCTCTGTCTCTCATTCGCTCACCTGTGCTGTCTCTCATCTGATGTAAACCACACTAAACTATCATTACTGTCCCCCTTTCAAAATTAGAGGGAACTACCAGCATTTCAAGCTATAATTGACACCATTAATATAAATAAAATAAAATTTTGCCAATCTAATGCTGATATTTCTTTAAAAAAATCTGTATGTTCGTATTGATATCAACATTTTTTAAATGATACCCAGTCCTAACCAATGGTGATCTAGCAGCACACAGGCATTATATCTTTCTATTCCATGCCTTGCAACTGTTGTGGTGCCAACAGCTTTATGTTTATTTATCTTTTCCATAGGGTCTGATACTATTGGCAGTTCTTCTCTACTACAGGGAACGCACAAGCTGTGAATGTTTGCGCATTTGCATGTCTTGTGTCAACAATGGGTGCACCTTTAATTTGGGTATATAATGTTCCACAACTTGCAAGACAAGCTATATCACTGCTCAGTCCACAGTTTTGATAATTTTGGGGAGGAGCATTTTTGAATTCACCTACAAATTGACAGCAATTATAGGCATTTCCTGTTACGATAATTACATTATTGACTTGTGGTACAACATATGAATATAACCTCAATTATTTTTGCTGATCTCAGTATTGCCTATTGTGTTTGTTTGGTGAAATTATATAAACACAACCATTACCTTCGTTTAAAAATAAGTCAGTTATTATATTAAGATTTTATTTATATATTATTTGTACACATTTTATATTATTTTAAATGGCAATGACAGCATTTTCTTGATAACCGGATTACATGACATGGGCTAAAAACAAAACATAAACATAAACAATGGTAACCATTTACTTGGATGGTCCATTTTATGGCCTTGTTGATGCTCAACTGACATTCAACTAACACTGAATTGAATGTCTATTAAATTTAACTTAACCATATGTTGAATGATTAAAAACAGAACCTAACCCTACACCTAACCCTAACCTTAACCCTTAATCAACCATAAAAATAAATAAATAAAAATAATAAGAAAAAAAGATGACTGTGTCTTTCCTGTCTGTAATAAAGAATCATGCTCGACACCCCGGCCAGCCCAGTTAACTTTCATAACAGCACCTACTGTCCATGTGTGCCAACCCCCTAATGAGATCCATTTAGCTCCACCTAAAGTGGTCTCAACAGGGGGCTCGGGGTTGAATAAGATACAGTACCTGTAACATGTGCCCATTATCTCATTTATTCCAATCTGGTGGGTCTTAATTGCTTTGACCTACTGATGCTATACACCTTTCTCATTAGCGGCACGGCACGCGCACTTGATTAACTGAGAAAGTGTTGGCCTGGACGTGTTCCGGGATGACATTTCTGGTGACATTACTGACAGTGGGGTTCTTGGGGTCATGTGTGCACATGGGGAAAAAATAAATAAAACAGGAAAGACACAGGAAGGTCAGAAAGGAGATATATAGTGTAGAATAGCTTACTAATGACCGATTGCACCAAGTACTATCCTCTTATTGCAGCTATTATACTCTTATAATAACCTGAATCTTATCTGTGGATATTTAATTTGCCAGACACTACCGAACAACTGCATACAATTGTGTAGGCCAACTTATGCCAGCAAAACTGTACATGACAAAGCTGTACATGCCACTAACCTGCATGTTTTGGCAGGAATGCCAATGCCCACCCTCTATAGTGAGGTGGTACCTCCATGAGCTTTAGGAACTCTTGATCTTGTCGCTGGTTCACTGGTTGTTCTTTCTTGGGGTACTTTTGGTAAGTACTGACCCCAGCATACCAAGGACACAGGAACACCTCTTAAGACCTTAATGAAGGCCTGGGTGCATTTTAAAAGAATAAAAAATGTGGTTTAAAAGTTTTATTTGGGCATACATTTACAAAGACATGTACAACAAAAAATAATGAGTTTCTTTCAATTTCACCAAATCGAAAACCTCTGGAATATAATCAAGAGGAAGATGGATGATCACAAGCCATCAAACCAAGCTGAACTGCTTGAATTGTTGCACCAGGAGTAAAGGCATAAAGTTATCCAAAATCAGTGTGTAAGACTGGTGGAGCAGAACATGCCAATATGCATAAAAAACTGTGATTAAAATCCAGGGTTATTCCACCAAATATTGATTTCTGAACTCTTAGAACTTAAAAATGAATATTAATTTGTTTTCTTTGTATTATTTGAGGTCTGAAAGTGCAGCATCTTTTTTTTTATTATTTCAGCCATTTCTCATTTTCTGTAAATAAATGCTCTAAATGACAATATTTTTATTTGGAATTTGTGAGAAATGTTGTCTGTAGTTTATAAAATAAAACCACAAACATATGCCTATAAATAACTATACAATCAGAGAAACTGAAGTGGTCTCTTAATCTTTTACAGAGCTGTATATATTTTGGGTGACATCCAGTATGGGCCTAAGAATTGGACAAAATGCTGCCAACAAATTTTAAATGTGTGAATGTTTTCATGAAATGGTAAAATGTCTTATTTTCAACATTTGATATATAGAGTTTATCTTCTATTGTGAATAAAATGAGTGTCTATGGGATTTGCAAATGATTGCATTCTGTTTTTATGCCCATTTATGTACATTTAACACAATGTCAACATTTTTTTATTTCTTTTTTTTTTTTTTATTGGGTTTTCAAACCAAATATGATTAAGCTAATCTGTTTTAAGTAAAAAGTTGTGTAACTATTTTTATTTTTATTTTTTGCTAACTGTAATCTCATTTACAAACCAAGCCACATCCCGGTAAGCCAAATGTTGCAAGACCACAAAGCAGGTTGGGACGTTGCACCATCCTTACAGCAGCAATAATCAGATGTAGGGTCACTGACCCATTGCGATGTTTGTAGATGCCCAGCCAACTGATTAGAAGTCTCATGGATAATACATTAAATCTTTGAGCCATGAATAGTTTAGCAACCTATTTAATGCTCAGAATATCAATCGAGTGAGTCGTTCCCCTTGTGTTTGTAGAGCAAAACATAAAACAGCTCAACCCTTAATTCTGACATTCATTACCGCATCCTTTAACAACCCAAAAAAAAAGGAGATAATTAAATCTCAGCTCCTGCGTGACAAGGCAAAGTGGCAAGAATGTCCTTTTTTTCCCTATTTTTCTCAGTAACTAACTCTTCCTAGCCTTAATTAAAACACTCACTCCGAGTTTCAGCCGTCTTAATGGTGTGTTTTCGGACAATGGCCCAATTAAATCTCAATCTTATCCCCAAAAACTCTTTTAATCTTTTTGTTTTTCGCCTAGCCAGGCAGCAATATCCACCCTGGCTGAGCATCATTCCTAATTCATGGCTTCATCTGATTATTCATGAAATCCACAAGGGGAATCTTGGGTGATTTTCCTCTAAGCTTGTCTTCCTGTAATGCCACCGCACGGCAAACAGAGCAGGGGTGGGCACTCGGCGATCACAGGCCCCGTAGTGTCCCTCTGCGACCCCCGAGCAATCGAGGAAAAAGGTTATCTAAATTAAAGCTGAACATCCAGCAGCATTTAGATGAACTACGGGGACTGCTGTGTGATACATATTCATTATCTTAATCTCATTAAGGGACAAAATCTCTCCACAAGTAATGAACCGCCGCAATCTTAAACCTAATCAAACAGTTTATCTCCTATCCAGGGCTCTTTGTAGTGCGCCCGGCACAAGTCCCCTGAAAAATCAGGACGTTTGCGGCCCTTAATGGCGAGATGTTTGATAGACAGTCCGCAGAGAGAGAGCGGCAGATGGAGGACATCTAACGACAGAAAATATGATGAGAAAAGCTGATAGCTCCTTTTCAACTCTCTAAACTTTCAGTCGGATTTCTTGGGCCTTTAAGTCTGTCAGTGGAGGCAGGCACTAGAGTCAGTGTGTGTGGAGACACTTGCTGTACGCTCTCGAATTTATTATAGTGTAGACTGCAGTAGAACTGAATGCTTTATACATGTTTTATACAAGTCTTTTCTGTTTTTTCCTGTGTAGCCTTTACAGTCTGGTTAGGCATTTGCAGATAAAAAAAAGGTTAAATCAGGTTTAAATGCACAAATGACAAAACCAAACAGGATAAATCAAGGACAAATAGAGATCTGAAACAGATAGATACAAACAAAGAGGCCGCTTAATATGCAACAAGTATGGTTGGCAATACTTTGCAAAGAACACAGCTATACAAACTGGTATATAAACACAGTTTCAGATCGCTCACACCTGTTAATAATCTAATCTAAGAACTGTCCATGATTGTTTGAAGGTGGACACATGACAGAGGCTTCGAAAGACGATGAATTATGGGAAATTAATTTTGGTGGAGTCATTAAAGTTTGTGGAGAGAGAGGTAAGGCCAGAGAGTGCGATACCCTGCTAATATTATTAAAATAGACCAAGTGAAACAAATTTAAATCTCAGTATTTTAATACAAATTTCATTTTACAAATTAGCTCTTTGTTTATCCAGGAACATCTTCAGTAACACTTCCTATGAACCCTGTGTATATGACATGCATAATACCTTATAATGACTGTATAATAATAAGCCTGTATAATAACTTTTATAAGTACTTATAGCAGCATTTAAACAAATTATAAACGACATGTATAATGCTTTATAAAGAAAGGGCTTATAATGCCTTATAGTATATTCATAAGAACATTGTACAATGTAGTGTTGTAATGCACTATAACACAGATTTGGTATGTTTTGGTGTAATGCATTGTCATATGCAGCTATGTTTTCTCAAATTAAGCTTTTATCTAAGTGCGTAACACATTATGAAGCCTTATATACAGTCATTACTGTCAAGACAATATAGTGAGGCATAATAAAATTGACTTCATAATGACTGTATATAAGGCTTTATAATGTGTTACGCACTTATATAAAAGCTTAATTTGAGGAATCATAGCTGCATATTATAATGAATTCTTTGAAAATATACCAAATCTGTGTTATAGTGCATTGCAACACTACATTGTACAATGTTCTTATGAACAGAAATTATAAGGCATTATAAGCCCTTTCCTTATAAAGCCTTATACTTGTAGTTTATAATGTGTTATGAATGCTGCTGTAAGTACTTATAAGAGTGATTACACAGACTTATTACAGTCATTATAAGGTATTATGCATGTCATATAATGCATTATAAATGTATACAGGGTTCATAGGAAGTGTTACCAAATCTTTTTTTTTTTTTTTTTTTGGAGAAAAAAGTGTCTTTGCACACTTCTCAATTAGTGATCTCATTAGTGTGTTCAAGTTCATCTTTAATTGTGACGTTTCTAAATCTTTCTTCTGACTCAAAATTAGTCAAAATTAACTAAGATTTCTATGAGCTCCTGTTTCCTGCAGATTCTGTCACATGCCCCATGCCAGCAAATCATGAATCATGAACAGTTTTCTCGCTCAACATCATCTAAAAACTGATTTCTAGCAGCTGTGATTCATTAGACTGATTCTATGCACCTGTGATTCATTACTACCTTGTGTATTTAAACCTGGAAAACACTGCACTGACTTTAGACTTGATAACAAAACACAGTGGATCAACACCAGCAGATGAGTGACATGTCTCTCCAAACCATCACTGATTGTAGAAACTGCACACTAGACCCCAAGCAGTTTGGACTGTGTGTCTCTCCACTCTTCCTCCAGACTCTGCTCCCTTGATTTACAAATGAAATGCAAAATTTACTGATGATCAGTGATGGTTTGGAGAGACACGTCATCTGCTGGTGTTGATCCACTGTGTTATATCAAGTCTAAAGTCAGTGTAGTGTTTTTTTTCCCAGAAAAACGTACAGCACTACATGCTTCCGTCTGCTGACAACTTGCTTGGAGATGCAGATTTCATTTTCCAGCAGGACTTCCTACACTGCCCACACTTTCAAAAGTATTAATTGGCCTTATATACTGTTCTAATCAATTGTCTGAGACACTGATTTTTGGGTTTTCATTGAAAAAAAAAAAGCTTAAAACAGATCACTCTGTATGTAATACACCTATATGAGTTTCACATTTTGAACTGAATTTGTCATGGTGAGCACAGAATTGCAAACACGTGCAGATACTGATAAAACAATACGTTTATTATAAAAATAAACAGATGTAAGACGTGGTTGATACAGAAAATGGGTAATCACCAGAAACCAGAGCAATGTAGACAAAACCATACCATAAACGAGAGACAGTCCAGAGTTCATACACGAGAGATCCAATGTCAGAGGTAATCCAAGAGGCAGTAGTGAAAACACGGTCCAGGTAATACACAAGCAATCCAATATCAGAGGCAAAGGCAATAATCGGCGTAGAGAAAACAAAAGCAAGGTCATACACAAGATAAACTGAAGACAAGAGATATAGAACGCTTTGTAATGAGGAGAACCTACAATACGCGGCGTGGGTGTTTGTGAGGCGTGCACCTTTATAGTGCCAGTAATCAGTATTCGGGACTTCCTGGAGGAAGCAGGTGAGGTGTCACGTGATCAGGTGAGTGCGTGATGTCAGCGGGTGGTGCATTCTGGGTAGTGTAGTTGTTGACCTGAGAACCTCCGTTAGAGCTGAGTGTGGAAGGGACAGAGGAGCTAACAGCACCAGACGTGACAGAATTACTGAAATAATTTAAAAAACTATTTTGATTTAAAACCTATTTTTCATTTTATATCTGCAAGTTTTTCTCCTTTGCGCTAATAAAATTACAAACCAACACAGCCCAGGACCTTGATGTTTCCACTTTTTTGTTTTTTTTTTGTGCATCATTCATTTTAATTCAAACACAACACATTTTTATATTTATTTACAACAAATGTTTTGGCAAAGCAGCTTTACAGAGATCCAGGGCAGAGACTGTTTTTTTGAGCAAGTCAAAAGCGACTGTAGCAAGAAAAAATCCCTCAAGATCAAGAGTAAGAAACCTTAAGAGGAAACAAGACTCAAAAGGGAAAGCAATCCCTCTGCTCGACACCAGATAGCACAACAAAGAGCAGAACAGCAAGGATAACTGGACAGATCAGTGAGATCAGTTGATGCAGGGCAAAAAAATACAAATATTTTTTCTCTCAAATAAATATCATTTAGAACAAGTTTAAAGTAAGCCACACACTTGAAGCAAATAGAAATGCACTCAAATTAACATTTTAATTTTTAATAAATGTGTCCCTGTACAGTATAAATTATTTGGACTCCTGGTATTCTGGCATTCACTCATACCAGGTTCACACTATGCAACTTTTTGAGTCATCAGATCCTTGTATCTGTGTTAAAATGTGGATTATTTTAGTGGTCTTGGTCTGCACAGTACATGATTGATCAGTGGCACATGTTCACAAATTTCAGGATCTTTTACTAGAGGAACTATTGTTCTCAAAAAAAAATATTGAAAATTTGTTGCACAGTAAAAAAAAAAAAAAAAAAAAAAAAAAAATATATATATATATATATATATATATATATATATATATATATACAAATAGTGATACAAGGTATTTGAAGATTTCCAAAAACAGTGCAACCTGAAAATTAAAATCATTGTACACTTTAATACCACTTCAGTTTCTGAATGAGTTTCTCTGATTTTAATATTTATAGGTTTATGTTTGAGTAAAATGAACATTGTTATTTTATTCTAAAAACAACGAACAAAATTTTTCCCAAATTCCAAATAAAAATATTGTCATTTAGAGCATTTATTTGCAGAAAATGAGAAATGACTGAAATGAAAAAAAAAATAAAAAATATGCAGAGGTTTCAGACCTCAAATAATGCAAAGAAAAAAAGTTCCTGTTCATAATGTTTTCAGACGAGTTCAAAAATCAATATTTGGTGGAATAACCCTGTTTTTAATCACAGTTTTCATGCATCTTGACATGTTCTCCTCCAACAGTCTTACACACTGCTTTTGGATAACTTTATGCCTTTACTCCTGGTGCACAAAATTCAAGCAGTTCAGCTTGGTTTGATGGTTGTGATCATCCATCTTTTTCTTGATTATATTCCAGAGGTTTTCAATTTGGTAAAATCAAAGAAACTCATAACTTTTAAGTGGTCTCTTATTATTATTATTATTATTATTATTATTATTATTATTATTATTATTATTATTATTATTATTATTATTATTATTATTATTATATTTTTCAGAGCTGTTTTTTTTTTTTTCAATAAGACCGGGTTGCCAAGTGATTCTGTATTACCAATACTACCAAAACTTCTAAAGTACCAAAAAATGTTAATATAATACTATATAATATACAATCATACTTTTATTACAGAAACTGGACTATTAGCTTTTACCTCAACTGGAGCAGCTTGATTCCCAGTGTTCAGCTGTGCAGAGTGTCATATATACAGCACAGCCTTCTCTATAGGACATTACACTGTGAGATATATGTTGTATATGTGAAATCCCGGACTGCTGTGGCGCAACAATGAATTGGATTTCTATTGGAATCCATTTGATCCCCCTTCTCCCTGAGAAATGCCTGCACTGAATACTGAGCAATAAGGAAGCTGTCAGGCTTTACAGAGCATATTTAATGTTATCAGCTCAGTAATGGACATATAACGTGATATATTTCTCTGAATAAACACAGACAGGTTGTCCTAAATCTGAGAGGAGCTCGGCAACAGCTGGCGAGAGCTGGCAGCTGCCTTGTGGGATGCAGTACCTCCCTCAGCTAAAGGCGATGGGTGTATTAATGCAGAGGATAGAGGGATAAAGGGATGAGTGTAGCATGACAGACAGGCAAGCAGATGGCCATTACATCCGAAAAGATAGGGACGGATCAACCATGTGCAGAAGGCGAATGGGAAAAAAATGAAAATGGTCACACGACAACATTTACGGGAGTATTCAAGAAAACCTCGGTTCCAACAAGTAAATAAGGTTCTGGCAAAGTTCTACTTTCTTAAATGCAAGATTTTAGCAATCTGTAGCGTACTGACTAATTGTGCATCATGCAGCTGGATTTAGGGCATGTTGGTGCGTCTTTGGTATCAAGAGGGCACAACAAAATAAATAAATACAGCTCAAAACATGCAAAAGGCTTGTACTAATTCTCTTAATCTTTATCATGGTTGTGTTTTGGGTGTAGCAAGAAATAAACCAATCAGTGTGCCAGTTGTCATTCCCTTTAAGAGGCAGGTGCGCTCTGACTTTGGCGCATTTAAATCTTAACAGCACGGTGCTTTGAGCGTCTCAGCAGATCATTTAAGGGAACAGCAGTTTTATTTTTTATTCTTTATTCTGTTTATTGTTGAGGTGAAAGTTAAGTTTGTGTGATTCTGAAGGTGGGCAATGGGCACAGCACTCCTGCATGGCTAAGATAGGACTGGGTGGCAGACTGTTGACTGTTGTCAGGGTTTTAATCAGTCAGTGGCGCCAAGATAGGAATACGCCAGAAATGTACCTGAACACACCTCACTTCCAGACCACAGTGCCTATCAGCGTAAATATAGTCATAAACTCTGACACTAGTTAACGGCGTGAAAATAGACTGTTTATTGGGTGTAAGATAGCAATGAGCATCACAAGGTGAATTGAGCAGTGTTCTTTGCAACTCTGATTTAGTTGTTAAAACTGACCTTATGTTTTATACTGGATGAAATTTCTGGAAAAATACAAAATTATGCGATTTTACTAATGACACATATCCAATTGTAACTTTGTCTTGCAAGTCAGTATCTTAAAATAGAGAGCTGCATCACACAAATCCTCAAAGTAGATTTTAACTTGATGCTGCAACCACAAGTTGAATGCAGATTATACAGTATGCAGGTATGTCAGTATACAACTGTGGTAGCAGAAGTATCTTTTTTGAGTAGATAAGCTAATGCTCTTTTTTGTCATATGCACTGGTCCTCAGCATTACTCTCTCTTCCAATCTGTTGATTCTTTTCTTGATTTCTCCAACTGAAGCCTCCATTCGTGTTTGAGACTCCATAATGTCATGTTGTGCATTTCCCGACTCTTCTTGAAACTTACGGAGTTCTGTTAGCATTAGCATTTCACTCCCAGTGTTGGCCTGAGCTAGGTTAGTGTCTAGCGTTAGTTGTAGGCCTGTCACGATAACAAAAATTTCAGGACAATATATTGTCCCAGAAATCATTGCGATAAACGATAATATTGTGATTTTAAAGCGCCACTATAGAAAATACTTTTTTCCTGCTACTGCGCTCCCAAAGGAGCTTTAAGACAGTGTGCCACAGTAATAAAATACTAGCATAATGATACTATTACACCATTTTTCAGTGAAACTAACTTTTTATTATTAATAACACACATTGGGCTTCTAATATAAAAACATATCCTAAATAACTAAAAACAAAAAATGAAGTACAACAAGTGTCCATATGATCAAAGACACAGATGGCTTAGCAGGCCAGAGCTGAACAAGGAACACCAGCATGTTTAGCCTGTGGGGCTTAAAGCAGAATCTCTCTGGGGGAACAATATTCATATTCAATATTCATCTCGAAAAGTTGGGCTGGATGGTTGTGCTTTAAATGAGATCTTAGCTTAGTTTCCACTGTTTTGAAACAAAGTAAACATACCGGCTGATTCGCGTTGATGGTTCACCTCGCTCATTTGGTTTAAAGCCAAAATACTCCCAAAATACTCCCATGCCGGAGCCAAAAGTCCATTCGGACTCTAAACCTTCTAAACCTTCTCTAAAGCGGTTTATTTTAGAGAAAGTCCTATTAGCCTTGAATACGCTCGCAATCTAACATTCGCACTGCTGTATGTGTGTGTGCATGCATGTGTGTAGACGCAGTAACCGATAAATGTCCCAACCGATAAATATTACTATCTCACAGATTAGTCGAGAGCCAGTGAAGGAGACAATGCGGGAACAAACCAATGCGGAAACCCAATGGCTATTGTCAACATCGTCAAAAATGATCGTAAAAAATACTGTACAATAAGTCAATAACATATTTATGATGACAGGCATAGTTAGTTGTTTTTGAATTGTCTTCATATTGTCGCCCTTCCCTGCTTCCAGTTCCCTACTGCTTGTCTTTTTTTTCCGAAGATGTCATTCTGGAAGTGTCTTCTGAGTAAGTAGGTGGATTTATATTGCCATAACAGGCAGTTAAAGATATAATATGGTCAGAGCGCACTCTACCACCATCTTTCCTCGGGCATATAGGAAGCAGAGTAGTAGCAGGACTAATGTAGAAAATTACATTAAGATTAGAGCAACATATGCTGCCTTAAAATAATTTTCATTTTCAAGAGAATTCAATGTTTTCTTTTTTTTTTTTTTTTTTTTAACAGGACAATGCAAAGACACATGCTGCACACTTTACAAAGGCATGGCTTGTTGTTTTTTGACCTGCTCCAAAGGAGAATATGTAGAGAATTTGGAAATGAAAAATGAGACAATGATGTCTTCATGCTATTGCACATTTTAAGAAGTGTTTGCAAGAAGAAAAGGACAAAATAACCCCTGAAACACTTCATCGCCTAGCGTCTGTCTTTACTTTTTTAGTGTTGTGAGAGGGGTTTAGCAACATTGTAAATAGGTAAGTGCTTTAACATGCAAACATTTGCAGGCCTGAAATGCAGGAATGGATGCATGATAGAAAGAAATAAAACTGAGCAGACAAAACGTGAAGTAGCTTCCTATTATTCACATCTTGAAATGAAATAAAGTAAATGTAGAAAACACTTTTTTTTTCCTCCATATTTTTTTCTGATGTTATTATAGTGCACCATACATCAGGCAGGGTTGGGTGTGAGAATGGGATGCCTGAGTGGTACTTACTGAGTATTTATGCATGAAATATAACATCTGTCTGGACTTCTCAGGCTTTAGGGTGGTGTCTTATATACAGAAAGCTTGGTTATTCTATAAAGTGTGAACAGCTGCTTAAACAGTGATGTAAATTATCAATAATATTGTAATAAAATAAGTGAAAATATATATTTTCTTAGAGATTTAGACAAAGAGGCAAACTTTGATAAAACATCTGCAATCCAAGCCAAAACTAACCACAACAAAGTGGAGTGGAATCTGATTTAAGCACGGAACTTAAATCCCTAATCCCGTTTGTGTGTCTCTTTTGGATTACATCTCTGCTGCCATTTGATTTCCCAAAATGAAGTGAGCCCTAAAGTCTGCTGCAGTTTACTTTCAACACTGCACTATCATCTTTTTTGTTGTTCTATTTTTTTATTATTATTATTATTATTTTTTTTTTGCTTTACAGGTCAAGTTTTTTTAGATGGATTTTTTGCAGCATATCATGCCCCTCTGTTTTTTTTGATAACTACAGGGGTACACCTGGTTTTAGACCACAATAATTTATTGTCCCGACAGACAGTTCTGGTGGAAACAGGAGAGCTGAGGTGCACATTAAATTCTGCCGTGATTTGATCAGCCGTGGTTTTATGTTTTTTGGATACAATCCGGGTTAGCACCCAAACATCCCTTTCAGACAGCTTCCTCTTAGAGCGTCCACAGTTAATCCTGTTGGATGTGGTTGGCTGGTGGTATGCTGACATTACCCTGGATACAGTGGCTCTTGATACATCACAAAGACTTGCTGTCTTGGTCACAGATTCGCCAGCAAGACGTGCACCAACAATGTGTCCTCTTTTGAACTCTGGTATGTCACCCATAATGTTGTGTGCATTGCAATATTTTGAGTAAAACTGTGCTCTTACCCTGCTAATTGAACCTTCACACTCTGCTCTTACTGGTACAATGTGCACTTAATGAAGATTGAACACCTCCCACACTAAAATGATAGGTGTTTCAGTTTCATTGTCCAACCCATGTATATCATTGTATTCATCATCAGCAAAGTTAATATCACAACAACCTGGAAATGCCATGACAACTACATGAGAATCTTTAACTACAACTAACTAGCACCTACAGGAACCATGTGAAACACTTTAGCAACCACCTAGCAACATCATAACAGCTAGGAAGCCACAACTTAGCAAACCCACTGCAACCACTTATAATACCATAGCATCACTGTAAAAACTGTGTATCAACATGCTGGAATTTCGCATCTAGAATCTTCTACATCTTCTAATTCTATTTATTCAGTTGCATTTCATTACAGTTTTTAAAATATTGAAATTTTGCATTGCAACAATGCCAAATCTGATTGGATGCAAGTTTTCCATATGTCTAAACTTCCACAATCATTTACTTCATGTTTTCTTTCCATGACTCATTACTTCCAATCACTCCCATTCTATTATGCCCATACCAAATCCCAGTCTCATATTTGTTCGACAGAAACCAAGCTTTGCACACTCATTCAGGGGAGGTCACCAAGCCTAATTTATAATAATAATTAATTAATAATTACCTGCACTTATCTATTTGACTTTTTGACATCCTCTCCTTCCTCCCATTCATTTCCCTCAATAGCCAAGGTCTACGGTTTAACTTCTCAAACAATCATCAAGCTCCTTGTACTCCTTCAAGGTGGGTCATTATTAAGCTTACTGACCCACTCTCTTCGGTTTGCTGTCATGTTTTAATCTCTCATTCCTCCCTTTTATATGTGCAACAACTCGATTAAACCTATTTTTTGGCAAAAAGGCAAGATTTGTGTAGGAAAGAGGACTGAAGACTTTTGCACAGCACACTTTTCAGATTTTTATTTCGATAAAAAATGAAAACCATCTATTACTTAATTTTTTTAAATAAATATTGTACATTTAAGTTTGTAGTTGAATGGTGACAAAATGCGACAATTTCCAAGGGGTATAAATACATTTGTAAGCCAGTGTGCATGCTTTCCTTTTGCCTTACAGTTGAGCCGCCAGTCTAAGTAAACGCTTAGTTCCACATTGATTGGCTAAACGATTTGCTAAAGATCTGAGTAGTTACATTTGTTCTTCATTATAAAGTCACAGCCGAGCCAAAAGCGTTTAACTTCAGCGCTCATCCGGCGGCTCTCGCTCAGACAGGCTTTAGAGAACTGACGTGACGAGACCAAACAGAACTCATGCCACTTACGCTGGAGGCGGAGGAGACAGAACTCGCGCTGAAGAATTCATATAGCATAAATAATTTGCATCTAGCACTGGAAAGCACAGTGAACTGTCGCTGGAAATGCTCGAATTAGCATAACTAATTCCTTGTAGGACGAGAAAAGGAGTTTAACCCGAACATGATTACTGGCGCGCCACGGCTGGGAGGACAGTCAGGGAGTTAATATGTAGAAAATTCTTGCGGCTGCAGATATGATTGAGTGGGCTGATGAGCGGGACGACAGATTGGATGCTCTTCGCCTGTTCTGCTCAATAGACACTCAGCCCAACGCCTCATTTACAATGCCATCTCTGACACCATTTTAAAATCCAAAACAATTACTCCAGCCACTAATAACTGTCACAGCATGGCAAGCCTGAGTGGGTGAACAAGCAAACACTGGCACACTGTGTAACCGTTAGCTGGGTACACCGAGCTCAAATGACAGCATGTGTCTTGTTTGAGAAATCGCTCAAAACTAAGACAGACAAGGAGTTTTTCCAGGCTAGTCAGTAATAAATAGTGCGTATCATAGTATTGACATTGTGAGTGCATTTTAGACAATTCACCTACATTTCCTACAAATCACAGGTGCATCTAAATAATTGAGTATCATTGAAAAGTTACTTTATTATTTTACTCATATATTATACAAATATACTACACACAGAGTGATCTATTTTAAGTGTATACGACCAATTGGTACTTTTTGCAGTGTGGGCAGTGTGCCAAGTCCTGCTGGAAAATGAAATCCACACCTCCATAAAAGTTGTCAGCAGAGGGAAGCATGAAGTGCTGTAAGATTTTGTGGGAAAACAAAACTGCACTGACTTTAGACTTGATAATAAAACACAGTGGATCAACACCAGCAGATGACATGTCTCTCCAAACCATCACTGATCATCAGTAAATTTTACATTTCATTTGGAAATTAAGGGAGCAGAGTCTGGAGGAAGAGTGGAGAGACACACAGTCCAAACTTCTTGAGGTCTGGTGTGAAGTTTCCACCAATCAGTGATGGTTTGGAGAGACATGTCATCTGCTGGTGTTGATCCACTGTGCGGATTTCATTTTCCAGCAGGACTTGGCACACTGCTCACGCTGCCAAAAGTACCAATTTGTCTTACATAATATTCAAATTTTCTGAGCCATATTCAACAACAATAAAAGAAGTAAACACTTCTTAAAATAGATCACTCTGTGTGTAACACATCTATATAATAATATGAATTAATGAAATAAAGTAACTTTTCAATGATATTATATATATTTTTTGTTTAAGGCACTAGTAAATGTTAAAAAAAATGTAAGTGAATCTCTTACAAGATATAAAATAAGAATTTTAGATGATGTTGACATATGGCATATTTTTTCAGTACAGAATCATGTCCATTGTTAATGGAGTGCTACTTGAGGTCCTGAAGATCACCAGCATGCAATACTGAGCATAAGATACCCCATATCCCTTGCACAGAATGATTTCTTTAGTTTTTGATACATTTTGATGATATTATGTAATTCAGATGGTTGAATTTCCAAAATCATCACTATTTTATGCTGAGACACTTTTTTTTTGGAAATTGCTGATTGGTGACCTTCTGCCAGAATAAGCTTTTCTGAGGTTCTATTTAAACCCAGTCATGTGAGTTCATTGCAAAAGTAAATTGCTGCTTCTATTGCTGCTGTTTATTTTCATTTTTTTTGATACCTAAGTATAAATCATCGCTGTCCAATGTAAAAAAAAAACACATCTCCAAAACAGCAACTTTACAGGAGAGAGAAAAAAACTTGTACACTTTCAATGGAAGTCAAAAAAGAGTAAAACGTGTTTATTTCAGGTCATTTAGAAGAGGTTCTATTGGTCTGTTCATCAAGAAAATTTGGCACAGTGTGAGACAGTTTGTCTGTTCAAATTATGTAGTAAACTTAAAATCGACATTAAAATGTCACCATTTACTACTGAAATATGCATTATCCAAACAATCTAAATCTTCTATACCTGTGAATGAGCTCCTGTCTACTGCCCTACAAAGCAAAAAGGCAGTAACTGCATTTTTTGGCGAAAATGAGTTATTGTGTTTTTTGTAACATTCAAAGCATTATTTGTCATGTAACAAAATATCTCATCTCAAATGTGTGTCGTTTTGGAGAAAATTGGTGGGTGTTTGTACAGTAACTACAAAAACTACTAGTAAAGCAAAGCAAAAAGGCAGTAAACGCCATTACTGTATTCTTGCCTTGTAGCGTGACAGTTACTGTCATTCTTTGTTGTATCACTTCACGTAATAATTACGCTGTTGCCACAGCGATGTTACTGTTGCCATAGAGAACACCACGCGGGACTCTTTTGACGCTGCAATTTTACTCTGTGAAACTGCACTTTCTTGTTACGATGGCCCAATCCAGAGGGAAAAAGATGGTGGAACTGGCATTAAAAAGAAAATATCCGGAGTATGGTTAGTAACAACAGCGAATGATTATGACTGATTAGAAACGTATCACAAAAGTTCCTGTCAGCGCTATCAGCTGTTTTCTGTCCGGAGACGTTCCGTGCCCCCTCCCACTCTCCACCCCGCCCCTACAAACTAGTTTATCCTCCCTAACTTTATATTATATGTTCTGTATCTAGGATCAGGTTCACGGCGAGCGCGGAGATCCGGTAAGTCGGTGTTAGTGACAGTGAGGCTCCGTGCTGGACCCGTGCTGAAGCTAGCTGGCTAACAAGCCTTCTGCGCCCGCAGCACGGTGTGCACAGCGGCACTGTCCCTCCGAGTGGCCGGGTCTCTGTGCTGTGCTCGGCTGGGCTCCTCACATATCACGGCTGAACTTTATATTTATATCTGAGTTTTCTCCCTCAACAGAAAGATCTGTGCTGGGAGGGGTTAAGAAGGGGGGGTTCTGTACACAGTTCTGTAACACTGACTGTAACCCCAATCTAACTTCTGCAACTCCAAGTCGTGCACATTTTCTTCCATCCCATTTCAGACATGAAAAAAGAAAAAAATAGCCTCTTACCTTAAGTTATAATGGACCAAATCAAAATGATTACTGTATGTATTTCATCGTTTGCCCTTTAGTGTGCTCTTTCGCCCTCTTGTGACATAAAAAACAACATTTTTTAGACATATAATTTACACCTGATCACATATATCAGTCTACATATTCACAATGATTTGTGTATTACTTATATTATGTTTGGTTTCATCTAATTTAAAACGCATGTTTAAAGGATGCAAATGTATTTATTATTTATTACAGGTATTTATTTATTATTGTGTTGGCCTAATGAAAGCAATATTTTAGTCATAGGCCGAATTAATGTACAGAAGGTTCTTTTTAATAAAATGTTGTTCTTTCATTATCCCCTGTTTTGTGACAGTTGTATATGTAACTATTTATTAAATTAATATCAAATAAGCTTATTTACTCGTTTCTATCTATTTAAAAAAAAATATCCTGAGTATTCACTTCATTAATCACTTTTGTGTATTAGGTTCTGAAGGTCCGGAGTCTGAGGTGACAGGGGGTTCCGTGAAAAAGTATTTTTGTGTAGGCTATGACATTTTAAATCAACTTGAAAAACAACTTTGACGATGAACTTGTATTTCAGTGCATCCAGGTTAAAACTAGTGTATATTATGTATTGCAGATAATTCAGATGTGTTTGAGATTAATGAACATAAATTAACTAAGAATACACACTAAGTACACTCCCATAATAGGGCCATATAAAAATATGAACGCTGCTCATTTGGCCCTTGATGCAGCTTGGAAATATTATATTTTTTTAGATGTGATAAACACCAGAAAAAAATCTGAGTGAACTATTAACACCTTAAATGGTTTAATTACATTAGCTGTGGCAACACTGTCTTGCAGGATACAAATGGTTCCAATCAGTACAACTCAAATACAACAAAACCCTAGCTATGACAAAAAAGGTTTTTGAAGAATATTAAGTTACTGCCTTCTTACTTGGTATGGAACTTTCGAAAGTAGGAGTAATACAAAGCAAAAATACAGTAACTGTAAAAAAGGGGTAAAATAAAAAAAATATTAAAATTACCGATATCGGCAAAGAATAAGGTTATATGGAGTAACAATACTGCCTCATGTCCAATAATCTACCTACAACTACTTGGGCTGGACAACAAGATAACTTTAAGGTCATTTTTCTCAGTTTGGTGCTCTGTGCAGTTACTGCCTTTTTGCTTTGTAGGGCAGACTACCTCTTACAGAAAATGCCTTCAGGCTCAGACCTTAAGCAATGCATGAATGGTTTACTGTGCCCAATTATTTGGTCTGCCTTGGGGAAACTTCACACTGTGTCCAATGGCTTTTCCTGAGAGCTGGTGGCTTTAGCCTGGTATACACAGCCTCTCTCTTACTCTGTGCATCTCGACTTGACACTGACTCCAACAAGACGGAAGGACGTCTGCAGGAATCCTGTTCTCCAGGGATTTCAGGGACATCTCGCCGCACTGCCATAGCAACTGTGTCTAGAGTACAGTTTTCACGCTGATGGTAGATGAAGCATGTTAGTCATTAATGGTCATAATGAGCTCTGAGGCAAAGAGCATGTGGGCAGGACTGGACCGCTAATGCTAATGTGAAGTAGGCTGTGTATAGGGCTATTACGAACAGAGAGACGCTGTTCATCAGGTGGATATCAAGCCGCACCGAGCAACAACAGCTGGAATTGGAGCCTCTCCTGTGGTATACAGCTGATTCCCAGCTGCACAGCGTGGAGTTAATCATCATGCTAAAAAGATCATTACCACTAATTACCATGCATATACCTCATTATTTATTCACACCATTAATATTTGCAGGGAAGCCTCCATCAACCGGAGCACAAAAACTGTATCCATATGGATTAGCTGTTATGAATAACATCCTGCACGTCCTGCACAAAGTGAAAAAAGAAAAATAGAGAGCATCCTCACTGTTTGATTAAGAAAACCCTCAAAAATATGTTACAGCATACAGTACACACACACACACACAGATAGATTAAAGCTTGTAAGTTCATTAAATTGCTTGTTTACCACTATAAAGTATACGCAAGGTTCAATAGCTGCTTAAGCAGCTCTAATTAGCAGGCCAGATTTTACACTCTAAAGGGGATAATGGCTCTTATTATTGGCAGTGAGCACCAAACAACTTTTTTATATTCTCAAAGCAAAATTCACAAAGTGTGGCCAAAACCGTGAAATTCCTCTAAACGCCACAATTATATTAAATTAAGGGTAGATTTTTTAATTAAGCAGTCAAACACAAACGCACTAAATGGTTCTATGGGGAAATATGCCATTTTCACTTGCGGTTGCTAAAATCCATGCCTTGTTTAATGGTCCAATTATTGTTTTAAACAGGATTTTAAACATTAAAAACTGTTAACTCCAGTAAAATATGCAGTAAAATAATAATCATTAAGTTGCCATACCTGCTATCACGCAGGCTAGACACTACAGACACATGCGAATAGCAAACACACCAAATGTTTATTAATAAAGGGGCGAGGCTAACAGGAGTAGTATGGGGCATACAAGGTTAATAAAATTAAGGTAGCAAATACAATCAATGTTTCAGAGCATAGTCAGGCTAAATAGTGTCATAGTGTAAGGGACAAAAGCAAAAGAGTAGTCAAAATTACAGAAATAAGTCGGTAACAGAAACAAACTATAAAATGGGCAAGCCAAGAATCCGTAGTCTTAAACAAAAAACAAGTTGGCAAAAAAAGGCAATAAACAAAGCAGATGTGTTGTAGAAGAGCTAGATAACTAGAGTCAATACTTGGCAGGGAACAGAGCAAACAGTGGGGTATATATACAAGACAGACCAGGTGCAAACAATCAGTAACTGGGAAGGAAGGAACACTCCACCCAACTCCTTGTACAAGCAGTGACTATCTCACGCCTCGACTACTGCAATGCAATGCTAACAGGCCTCCAGGCCTGTGTAGTAAAACATTTTAAGATGGTTTAGAATGCAGCAGCAAGCTCGCATTGAATTCAAACAAGCCTTACGATTGGCTACAAGGTGATGACAGAACAGCTCCTTCGCATTTGCACTCTTTCCTAAAGGTCTATGATACCTCCCGGCCGCTGCTCTTCTCCAGTAAACTAGGGCTACAGTTTATGATTATTTTGGTAGTCGACTAATCTGATGATAATCTTTCAGATTAGTCGATTAGTCAACCATTATTTCTGCCATGTCCTCCATCTCTAAAAACAACAGAAAAACAGCTAAACTAAAAATGCATTTAAATGTCCATATGTTGTTTAAACATGGAGAGTGCTGATATTTAGTGAACAATTATGAAATCTTTTCTGTTTTGGCACTTTTGGAGACACACAGACTAAAAAAGCACAAAGTCTTCTATAGATTCACTGTATATAAGCTGGTTTCTGACCCAGGCAAACCCAAGCAGTAGATCTGAGTACACCCCCATGCTGTATTCAAGCACTGTGCCCATTTGTTGAAATGTCCCACTTATGTTCTGGACAATGATCCTTAGTTTCCGCTGATCCTCAACACCGCTCCCTCCTAAACAACAAACAAGCCTCTAACAGGCTCTCAAAATGGAAATAGGATGCTTGCTTTCATGAGCAACTCTGGTTCTGCAGCTAAGCGAACGAGGGCAAATCTCCAGGGAGCTCATCATGTGCGCTCCTCCTAAAACAAATCATATTGGGAGGAAGCGGCAACTAGCCCGGCTGTGCAGAAGGCCTGAGAAAAAAAAAAAAAAAAAGAGATTTCAGCATTTACAAGTGGAAACAGATATTTTCCCCTATAAAAGCTTAAAAGTGCTGATGCTCTCCATCGCTTTCAACTTAGCAGACTCTCATCTTTGCCCCAGGTGATGTCAGGGCATCCTACTTATTTTCCTGCTATAGTGGATGGAAGCACACTGCTAAAAAATGATATATAAGCAAGAGAAAGGTGCTTGAATTCAGTCTAAATAGCAATCGGTGAACTGAACATTGCTGAAATTATATTTTAAATTTTTATGTACTGAAACTTTAACAATGCATGAATCAGTCAGACACATAGTTCTAATGAAATAAATAAAGGCCAATCCACAAAGGCAATGTTGAACATTTTCAGGGTCAAAACTAGAAGAGTCGGAACACAATACACAAGCATAAGCAAAAATAAGACCAAAAAAAAAAACAAACAAAAAAAAAAGGATACGAATGGCATCCAAAGTTATAAAGGGCAAAAATGAAAAGCTAATGCAGTAAGCAGAAAATAGTCAAAACAAAGGAAAAAAATGATGGTATGCTTGTGAAAAGCAAATGCAATACTTCATAATAACAGGAAGTGGAAAAACAACTTTGCTTAATGATGTGTTGCTTTTGAGTTTGGTAGAAAATTCTAATATATATATATATACTGTATATATATATATATATATATATATATATTCTTCCTCATATTGTAGTATCTTTAGCAATGCAGTATCAGAGTTCATTTACATTTACATTTATAGCATTTAGCTGACACTCTTATCTAGAATGACTTACAGGGTTATTTCTATTACAGGTTTTTGCCAATGTAGTGTTAAGAGTCTTACCCAAGCACTCTTATTGGTGTAGCAAAGCATACAGTCACCCACCTGGTAGCTCACTGGCAGGCAGTGGTGTTATCCACTGCACCACGCCAACCACGTCCAGAGCTCAGAATCCATAATGGATTCACCACACATCAACATTAGTAAATGTAGTAGTATTATTATAGAAGTACAGTTTATTAACAATTCTATCTACTTTCTGTTTCTCATTAAACCAATAAAATACACACAGTTGGTATACATACAAATTCGCTCCGTGTTTGCAAAGAGTTAAGATACATGAAACACTGCATAACACTTTGTTATCAATGACATGGGACACTGCTAACATGGGATAATGCTAACAATGGTATCCTGGGTCATGAAAAGAGGGACATATTTTGTTTTTTACCAATAAAAACTGGTAAATGATTGTCAAACTAGTTGTGGTGATCTACAAAGCCTGCAGCTAACTTTTGTCTCACATTATCACAATATTTAACTGGAATTCTGCCAAATTACAATAGGTTTGATGTAATTCCCAGTTCTGGGATAAAATAGATGCATCATTTATATATAGTATACAGGTTGATAAGATTATGGAAAATGTGCTTTGATCGTTTAGTGGAGGAATAATTATATATATATATAAATACAAGATGCATTGTGGGAATTGGAGTTCAGATAGCCAACAAAGTTGGATTAGGGAAAACACAGTCAACTGGAAGATAAGTTTGCATACGTTTGCAAAATATGTTTTTAGGCATTATTTAATGACGATATCAAAACCATCTTTCATTTATGCTACTCTTAGTAGTATATTAGTGCTAATAAACCAAGAAAAAGTAATAACAGACATTTAAACTACATTTAAGAGGATGTTTCTTGATCAGATATACTTTTTTTAAGTCCAGCTAGTTCACAAGAAGAACCGCATGCTTGTCTAATGTTATATTTAACATTCTCTTTCTCTCTCCTCCAGTTTGAAATGAAAAAAAGAGTTATCAAATTACATTTGTTTTGCATCACTCACAATGCAACAAACAACTGCATCAAATCCAGAGTGATTGAATATCAGTGGTCCAAGATTCATCCAATCTGGTGAGTCAGGATCTGAGTTGGTCCACATTTTAGTAGAATGTGCATTGGCTAAACATGACTAAGATCCATGTCTATGTCCAAGACGCAAAGCTCACTCGGGTTTGCCAAGTTGAGGAGGCTGAATCTACGTATATAAACCATCTTTAATTTATGCTACCTTTAGTAGTATCTTAGTGCTAATAAACCAAGAAAAATTAATCATAGACGTTTAAACTACATTTAAAAGGATGTTCCTTGATCAGATATCTTTTTTTAAGTCCAGCTAGTTCCAGCAAGAAGAACCTCATGCTTATCTAATGTTATATTTAACATTCTCTCTCTCTCTCTCTCTCTCTCTCTCTCTCTCTCTCTCTCTCTCTCTCCTCTAGCTTGAAATGAAAAAAAAGAGTTAACAGACACATAAAATAAAATAAAAATTCCAGATACTGCAGAGACTCAGCCCGATGGTTTGTGGTGCAGCTCAGTATTTAAGTCAGTACTAAAGGGTGAGGAATGAATCTCCATTGGCCTTTCAAATCCGCCTGATCCTTGAGGTACATCGGGAAAAGAGCAGCTCATAAATTCAGTGGAAAGGTCTCCGCTTGCTTCACCCAAACCGGTTTGGCTTTGACAGAGTAAAATATGCCCCTCCTTTAAAGCGATAAGTTACAGTGGTACGCCGCTCTTTTTAGGGGGGTTTCAAATTGATTAGCTGACTATAGGCGTCCACTGTGGGCCGAGCAGAAGCTTGCGGAAAGCACGCCAGCTCACGAGGCCCAACACACTCATCCATCAGAGCCCTGCAAGTGACAATAAAGAGAGCTTAAGAGGGCGGAGGAGGAGATTTAGAGTGTGGTAAGTCGTGGTAACTGGCCAGGCTGGCCTAATTTTAGCTATCTATCTATATCTCTCTATTCTCTTTGTTCTTCACGCAGGTCAGTGTTTCTCATGGCCTCATATTGCCAGCTGGTTTGCTCCACATACTGTAGGCAGTGACCACTCACAGGATGGTGTCTGTGACACATAGGATATGTTTAGACTACGAGCTCAAATCTGATTTTTTTTGCCATACGTATATCTATATTGTGTGTCTATATTGTTTTTTTTTTTTTTTTGAGATACATTCAACCCAAATTTGTGGTTTCAAATGCTAATATAATTGGATTGGTACAGATGTAGCTCAATCTGGAAGCACTGGACACGTAAATCAGATTTCAATATGCCTTTTGCATCACTCATAATGCAACAAACAACAACTGCATCAATTTACACATGGTTTTAGTGGTAAAGGAAAATAGACAAAATTTGAGACGTTGGAATATTTTTGTTTCTTCACCAGATATTACAATATTAAGAACAAAGTGTCTTTATTCATTTTAGTTTTATTTTTTTTACAGTAATCCATCATATCATGACACTAAACGTACACTCTGAAGTAAAATGAATTAAAAAATTCAGTAGGCAATGAGGGCAAGCATGTAAAATAGCAGTCCAATTTTAAAACACCACATAGAGTTGTCTACACCACCCACCCTCCCCATACATGAAGCTCACATGGGTTGCCAAGTTGAGGATGCTGAATCTACACAGTCTAGTACAAGGCAAGTTCAGTAACTTTTACCATGGCAAGCAAGGGCGAGTCATACTCTGTAAGATAATCAGCTACTGAATACTGAACATTTGGAGTGCTTTTATTGTTTGCACATTATTGCAAAACTGTCTCGTGTGAACTTTATCCGAAGTTAGCTGACTTAGCTTTATGCACCAGTTGATGCGTTAGCCTAAGCCAAGCTTTTTATTACAGAAAAATCCCACTGCTCCAAAAATACACACCCTAGAACTGGAGTTCATTACATTACAGTACACTACATTACAGTCCTAGTAATATACTGATTAGTTTAGCAATTTAATCCAATCCAATCCACTTTTATTTAGCAGATATCATATACCCACTTGCTAGCTTCCATGCTGCAAAACCACGTTGGGAAATAAGAAGCAGGCAGAGTCAAAGGCCAAAACAAATACATACAAACAGATGACCCGTGACGGCACAGTCTGCACAGTTCAAATAGTAACATACTGGCCGAAGCGCTGCTAACAAGAGCTGCCAGTGCTTTAACTCAGCATGTTTTCTTAATATCTGATGATGCATGCTGATAATTTTATCATTTACTATTGAAAATATAATCCTTAACGGTCCTTTAATTTGATAGAATTTTAGATAATAGAAAATAGTCATCAAAAATGAAAACAGTCAATGTTACTTTTGAATCTTCGTATCAACTGATGATGATGAAATGTTATTTAAATGTCTTGTAATGTAATTATTTCATGTGAGCAAATTAGGTTCTCATGTTCCACTCTTAAATAGTTCCAAACTGCAAACTCCTTCCTGAGAATGCTTCTCACTGCTGTGGTCTAGAAATAATCGACTATTAATTAACTACAGGACAGGCCAAAAGTTTGGACACACCTTCTCATTCAATGTGTTTTCTTTTATTTTCATGACTATTTACATTGTAGATTCTCACTGAAGGCATCAAAGCTATGAATGAACAAATGTGGAGTTTTATGTACTTAACAAAAAATGACCTGGCCTCCACAGTCACTGGACCTGAAGCCAATCCAGATGGTTTGGGGTGAGCTGGACCACAGAGTGAAGAAGGCAAAGGGGCAACAAGTGCTAATAAACACCTCTGGGAACTCCTTCCTTCAAGACTGTTGGAAAACTTTTCATTTCAGGTGACCACCTTTTGAAGCTCATTGAGAGAACGATGCCAAAAGTGTGCAAAGCAGTAATCAGAGCAAAGGGTGGCTATTTTGAAGAAACTAGAATATATATATATATACATTTTTTAGTTATTTCAGCTTTTTTTAAGTTGTTAAGTACATTAAACTCCACATGTGTTCATTCATAGTTCTGATCCCTTCAGTGAGAATCTACAATGTAAATAGTCATGAAAATAAAGAAAACGCATTGAAAAAGAGAAGGTGTGTCCAAACTTTTGGCCTTTACTGTATATGGCTCTGCTAGAACACAGTGGTAAAAACAAAGGATCAGTCTTACACAGCAGATGCTCGATCATTTAATTAAAATGTGCCTGTATTGATTCTTATTCACTAGATGGAATGATTTTGTGAATGGATCACAGTTAGGTCAATTCAAGATTTGTTTAAAATAATCATCCAAATTCGCTGTACCGTAAAATCCCACATAAAACGCTCCATAAAGCAGCGTTCAATCTAGCAGATCTCCACCCTCGTAATCTCCTCCGAGCTTCTCGGTCTCGCCGAGCCGTGCCCTGCTGCTCAGAAACATCAGCCCCCTCATTGCCATCTCCTCCCTCCACTGCCCTCTGCCTTCTCCCCAGCAGGTCTGCTGATGAGCACCCTCTGCTCCTGCCACACTCGCTGGCCCTTCTCTCGTCCAATTAGGTCAGCTTCTCCAGGTGTCAGCTCTACGCCTACCCTAAAGAGTGCCGCGTCTGACAGGCGCCCTCTCGATGTGTGTGTGTGCTGCTACCTAAACCTAAACTTAGCAACAGCTCACACACACACACATCGCGGCTCATTCCTACCCTACATACACTCACTCCCGCAGCTCTCAGGAGCCTCGTACCCTCATCATCATCATCTCTCTCTCCATTCAGAACAGTCCTCAGCACGAGAGACTGGCAGGGAAGAGCGCCGGCTTGAAGGGCATAGACACTTCAGCACAACTATTTTTTTTTTTATTATTAATTCAGAAAACAATTCTCAGTGAGTTCTACACCCACGCCCTGCATATTCTACACACTTTACCTCTGTAGAGCAGCTGCAGCCGGAGTCAAAGGAAGATGGGAAAACTACATTTGTAAAAATAATAAAAAAGTGATGCCATGGAAGAAGCTCCACCATTGTTTTTTTTTATACTACTTAGTAGAAGTAGAAATCCATGACTACAGACTGTAGTCCTGAATATTATCCTACTTTAACCCCTGTTTTTTCAATGGTCAGGACTTCACAGGTCATTCTCAGCACTGCTGTGAAACTGATTGACACGGTGGTGGTGTGTTAGTAGTGTTAGTGTGTGTTGTGTAGTATTACACTGGATTTAAGAAGGTAAATGATGTGGGGTTGATGCTGAAAGAATGAGGTCAGCTGACTACCTGAATATACTGAATATAGACTAGGTTATTCCATCAATGGATTTTATCTTCTCTGATGATCACGGACATTTTCCAAGATGACAATGTCAGGATTCATGGGGCTGGAATTGTTAAAGAGTTCAGGGTTCAGGGAGCATGAGATCATCATTTTCACACATGGATTGAGAGAGTTCACCACAGAGTCCAGACCTTAACCTCATTGAGAATCTTTGGGATGTGCTGGATGGAGAAGAGCTGCTTTGTGCAGTGGTCAGACTCCACCATCATCAATGCTGCTGCAAGATCTTGGTGAAAAATTAATGCAACACTGGATTGAAATAAATCTTGTGACATTGCAGAAGCTTATATATCGAAACAATGCCACAGTGAGTGTGTGCCGCAATCAAAGCTAAAGGCGTTTTTTTTTGTTGTTTTTTTTTTGGTGACTCTGTGAACACTTGGTAAATCTAAATTGCTGTTGGCCTGCAAATAATGTACAGTAAATTATTAATGCTTAGGTGGCTTTGCAAGAAAACATAGAATCAGCTTGATTTAGGGCACATCAGTGTGTCTTTTGGTATCGTGAGGATGCGAAACGCGAAACGTGAAACAATAAAAAACATGTACTTAATTATGGGTGTGTTTTTATGAGGTGTAACATGGAATAAACCAATCAGTGTGTCAACTTGGTATTATCTTTAAGAGCCAGGCGCACTCTGACTTTGCTATCTTTGCCAAGATAGCAATAAATGTGTGACTGTTGAGTGTTGTCAGGGTTTTAATCAGTCAGTGGCACACTTGTACTTTCAATACACCAGTTAGCAATAGACAAGAAATTTACATGAACACATATTACATATTTTCTATTTGATAGCATCTTTGTTATTTAAACGATGCAGGCAATAGGTGTGAAGATAGACTGTTTGCGAGGTGTACAATAGCAATGAGCATCACAATGTGTCTTTTGTTAAGGGTGTAAGAAAGGGCCCAATGTCTTTTATGTGTGTTTAGTTTTTAATTACGAACAAAACAGAAATACTACAGAAAGGATTGTAAAGTTTTATGGTAAACACACTTTTAGGCACCTTTATGTTAATGGATGTAGCAGGTTTTATGGGTAATAGAGTATACAGACTTAAATGGCTACAGTGAAATGTGTTAAGCTTCAGATATGGTACCCATGGTAGCCTCAGAATAGCTGTTTTTTCAGTAAATCTGTGTCTGTTTGAGAAAAATACACAATACATGAAGACACCAGGCTGCAATTGGGAGGAGGCAGAATGTGCAGTCTAAGTCGGATTTTATGGCATTATGTTAAAACTCTCTCTCACACACACACACACACACACACACACACAGAGAGTATTGTCACTACTTAATTAACTGTTATTGTTATTGCGGTTGTCTTTCTCCAGGCATGCCCCGTGTTGCATTAGGCTTCCACCGCCCTGCTGCTGTCGGCGGCTTTGCAACTATCATTTTACAATTACCTGAGGTTACATTAATCTCATAATTAGTCGTACTCAGAGCTGCAGGGCAAAACTCAGACAGGAATAGAATAGCTATTTTAACTATTTAGAATGAAATATTGGGCAAAAGTCTACTTTTCTAAATGCTGCACGCATCCTACAGGAGCTACAGGCCACACACAGAAATGTTCTACTCAACTAAAAGGTAAGATTTCCATTATTATGTGAAGCACCCTTTTGGATTAGGCCTAATCTACAAAAAGGAATTATATATCATATATACAGATGATTTTACCAAATAGAAAACCTCTGGAATATAATCAAAAGGAAGACGGATGATCACAAGCCATCAAACCAAGCTTGAAGAACTGCTTGAATTTTTGCACAAGGAGTAAAGGCATAATGTTATCTAAAAGCAGTGTGTAAGACTGATGGAGGAGAACATACCAAGATGCATGAAAACTGTGATTAAACACCAGGGTTATTCCACAAAATATTGATTTGTGAAATACTTTATTTCTGAACTTGATGAATATGAAATTGATTTCTTTACATTACTTGAGGTCTGCATTACTCTGCATCTTTTTTTTTTTTTTTTTTTTTTTATTCAGCGATTTCTCACTTTCTGCAAATAAATAAATGCTCTAAATTACAATATTTTTATTTGGAATTTGGAAGAAATGTTGTCAGTACTTTATAAAATAAAACAACATTGTTAATTCTACTCAAACATATACCAATAAATAGCAAAATCAAGTTTATGTAAACAGTAGTAGTGTGGCGTGGAAGAGGAAGGAAGACCCGTGAGACTCATGCTGAATGCTCAACAGCTCCTTTATTGAACCGGCTTGCCACTCACTTACAGTCTTTAACAAGACTAGGAGAGCTAAAAACCATTACCCCACAGAGCTCAAACAGCCCAAAGGCCACCAACCCAGCTGTGTGTCTCCCAGATGGCAGATCCAGAGTGGTGCCCACCCTCTCTGCATAACCCCTCCCAAGGGAGATGCTCCACCCCTGTCATCCTCGCACACAGGAGAACAGAAACATGCCTGCAGGCAGCCACACACACAACCCAGAGCCGCCACATAGCCCCCCTCCCAAGGGTCAGCCGTCCCGGCGACCCCACCAACCCAATACAAACCCTGTGTACAACAAAACTTTTTTTTTTTTTTTTTTTTTTTTTTTACAATCAGTCGCAAACAAAGTCATTAAGGCGGGCGGGCGGCCTCCATGCCCGCGGCAGCCTGGAGGGGCCGGGCATGGCACCGCCTGCCAGCGGCTCCGAAGAGCCAGAGTTCAGATCAGGCACGAGTGCAAGGCCGGCAGGTTCCGCACCACCGTCCACAGTGTCCGACAGTCTCGCCCTATAGGGGGCCAGCCTATCACGGTGCACAATCATAGTGCGTCTGCCCCACCGGATCTTATACACCACCTCCCCCAGCCTGGACAGCACCAAGCACGGACCCACCCAGGCCGACTGGAGCTTCGGGCACAGTCCCTTCTTCCGCTGAGGGTTATATAGCCAAACCCTCGCCCCCACCGCCAACGGGTCCCCAAAGCAGCGCGTGTCGTACGCACGCTTCTGCTTCTGCCCGGCAGCAGACTGGTTGGAGCGCGCTAGACGGTGCTCTGATTCCAGCGAAGACATAAGGTCCGAGACGAAAGTGGGCGTTTCCGAAGCGTACCCGCCCCCATCAGGAGGCGCCCCAAAAGCCAGGGAGACCGGCGTCCTCAGTTCGCGCCCGAACATAAGCAGAGCCGGCGTGAATCCCGTCGTCTCCTGCACAGCGGAGCGACAGGCCAGCAGCACTACCGGCAGGTGCCTGTCCCAGTCACGCTGGTTCTTGTCCGACACCATGGCCAACTGCGCCGCCAGCGTGCGGTTAAAACGTTCCACCAGTCCGTCACTCTGCGGATGAAGGGGCGTCGTCCTGGTCTTATGGATTCCCAGGATGCGGCAGACCTCCGCCATGACCTCCGACTCGAAACGCAGAATCTGCAAAAGAACTCCCGCACCAGGATATCCGCAGTAGTGACCGCGCCTTGGTCCGGCACCGCGTAGGCCTCTGGCCACTTCGTAAACGACGCAGCACGACCGCGGAACCCCGCATAAAACACGCTCCATAAGACGCTCAAAAGTAGCCGGCAAGTTACACAATCCGAACGGAAGCACCGTGAAATGCCATAGGGCTGAGCCGAGCGAGAAAGCGGTTTTCTCCCTATCCCCCGCCGCGAGAGGCACCTGCCAATATCCGCTCCTCCGGTCTAACGAGCTGAACCAGGCTGAGCCAGACAGCTGGTCCAGCGTATCGTTGATCCTGGGGAGCGGGTAGGAGTCAAGCTTCGTGACAGCGTTAAGTCGCCGATAATCCACGCAAAAGCGCCAATTTCCATCCTTCTTTTTCGCAAGGACCACCGGGGCCCACCAGTTTACTTACCCCTAACTCGTCGCGTATCTCTACGGGGAGTCCAGTCACCAGCACCGAGCCCCGTGGGTGGTCCCGGCTCCGTTTCCCGGCCGGCTGCAGTGCCAGCACTCCAGTTGGGCATCAGACCGGCTCCGACCCCACCTCTGCGAATCACGGGCAACCGGCGACGCCCCCCACGGTCCAGGATGGCTTGAGAGGATGAGTTCCGCCACCTCCACCTCGGACTCCAGGGTCTGCGGGTCGGCCAGCCTCACGTGTTTGCGCAGCTCGCTCGGCTCGAGGGCGCGCAGAAAGTGATCCAACCTGAGCCTCCTCTGGGCCGCTCGCGGAAACGTTGGGTAAGCTTGGCGGGTTAGCAGGGCCATCTCCGATGCCAGCACGCCCAGTGTCTCTCCCTGCTGTCGGCGTCTGTCCACCACTAGCATTTTGGCGGCCGCCTCCGACGGTTGGCGGCTGAAACGTGTTCTCAGCGCCCGCGTCAGTTCAGGCAGCTCGCAGCGGCACTCGGCGGGGAGCTCGATCAGTACCCTCAGCGCGTCGCCCCGCAGTGCCAGGCAGAGGTTGGCTGCCGTCTCGGCGTCCGTCCAGCCCGCACCGCCCGCCATGATCTCAAGCTGAGCTTCGAAGGCTGTCCAGTCAGCGCTGCCGTCTTAGGGGGTAAGGCGGGGTTGAGCCGTCAAGCCCGCCATCCCAGAGGCTTGCGAGTCGGCGCCGCTGTCCTTGCGCCATCCGTTCCGTGAGCCAGCGCCGCCGTCCTCGCGCCATCCGCTCTGGGAGTCAGCGCCGCCGTCCTCGCGCCATCCGCTCCGGGAGCCAGCGCCGTCGTGCTCACGTCGTCCTCTCCCCGGCCACGACCTCCAAACAGCCCCCTGGCGCCGTCAGGTCCGAGTCCACTCCGCTGGAGAGCCTTGCCTCTAGTCCGTTGGTCCGCTGTCTTCCTCCTCAGCCGTTCGATTTCCCCTGCCAGCAGCTCAATATCTTCCAGCAGGGTCACTTCTGACACCAAATGTGGCGTGGAAGAGGAAAGAAGACCCATGAGACTCACGCTGAATGCTCAACAGCTCCTTTATTGAACAGGCTTGCCACTCACTTACAGTCTTTAACAAGACTAGGAGAGCTAAAAACCATTACCCCACAGAGCTCAAACAGCCCAAAGGCCACCAACCCAGCTGTGTGTCTCCCAGATGGCAGATCCAGAGTGGTGCCCACCCTCTTTGCATAACCCCTCCCAAGGGAGATGCCCCACCCCTGTCATCCTCGCACACAGGAGAACAGAACCATGCCTACAGGCAGCCACACACACAACCCAGAGCCGCCACAGTAGTAATATTGATACTATTTATAAAGCTTGAGGATGCTAACATTTTCCTGAGCCTGATGTCTAAATAAAAATGTTAAAATAGAAAAAAATAAAAAGATAAACATCTGCAATATTTAGTGCATTCAGGTTTACCTTCAATATAACGTCCATTGTTTTTAACAGATCTCAAATCTATGTACCTCCCTTATTTACCAAACTTCAGTTTTAGAAGCTACATCTTATCATTTAAGTCATTGTAATGCATTCAATGAAGCTGAGGTCTGGACTTAGGGGACCCTAAGTCTTGCTTATGCATGCAGTTTATCTAGAAATATGTCCTGAAAAAAAAAAATATATATATATATTAATAATGACTGCTTTTTAATGGAAATGAAATTAACAAGTGTGTTTCTGAAGTTTACACTGTACTTTCTGGCATATTAATTACTCAGTGGAGTAATTCAGACAAATCCAAATTTAGTGCCCTGCCACATAGTGATATGGAGGATGTATGCTATTAATAGAAAGAAATTCCAATTCTCTTTCTGGCGTTATTATAAAAAAGAGATTCCAGTGGTTTGTCATTGAAATGATATCCCAGAGAACTATTTCTGAGAAAAGCTCTGTCTTCTAAAAGATTGCTCAAGACGCTCAGAGATAGTATGATATTAAGGAGTTAATCCTCTTAAATATTTAACAGTGTGCAGGATTCACTTCAGATAAATCTGATGATCACAAAACTGCTCACGCACCAGAAACCTCGAAAGAAAAAAAAAACTTTTAAACAACATTAAAATCACCTGCATATACTGTAAGTCCTTTATATAGTAGGAGCACTTTTCTTATGTAAAGGTCACTGCATCAATTAAAAACTTATAAGGTCTTAATTACTAGTGCATTGAATTGAATATCACTGAAGACAGAGTGATCCAAACCATCACTGATCGTCAGTCAATTTTACATTTTGTTTGTAAATCAAGAGAGCAGAGTCTGGAGGAAGAGTGGAGGCACACAGTTCAAGCTGCTTGAGGTCTAGTGTGAAGTTTCCACCAATCAGTGATGTTTTGGAGAGACAAGTCATCTGCTGGTGTTGATCCACTGTGTTTTATTATCAAGTCTAAAGTCAGCGCAGTGTTTTCCCACAAAATCTTACAGCACTACATGCTTCCCTCTGCTGACTAACTTTTATAGAGATGTGGATTTCATTTTCCAGCAGGACTTGGCACACTGTCCACACTGCCAAAAGTACCAATTGGTTTTATATATATATATATATTTTTTTCTAAAACACTGATTTTTGAGTTTTCATTGGCTGTAAGCCATAATAATCATCAACAATAAAATAAAATAAAATAAAATAAAGTACTTCAAGAACCGACTGTTCATTTGCATTTTAATATGTACAGTATATCCAACATTACATTACATTACATTACATTTGGCAGACGCTTTGGTCCAAAGCGACTTACAATAGTTAAGTACAATGTAAAATAAGTTTAAAGGTAAAACATCTTTGGATAGGGATAAAAGGAGGTCAAAGGGGAATAATAGGATAGAGGAGTGAAGGAGGGGAAGAAGGAAATGAGGTTAGAAGTAGTTAGTGTGTTAGAGGTGTTTAAGAGAGTAAGTGCTCTTTGAAGAGCTCTGTCTTCAGGAGTTTCTTAAAGATAGCGAGAGATTCTCCTGATCTGGTAGTGGAGGGTAGTTTGTTCCACCATTGGGGAACTCTGTATGAGAACAGTCTGGATTGCTTTGTGTGAATGTTTGGCAAAGCGAGGCGACGTTCATTGGAGGAGCGCAGCGGCCGGGAGGTAGCGTAAGCCTTCAGGAGCGAGTGCAGGTAGGAAGGAGCCTGTTCTGTCATCACCTTGTAGGCGATTGTAAGAGCTTTGAATTTGGTGCGAGCATCAACTGGTAGCCAATGGAGCTCAATGAGCAGCGGGGTGACATGTACCCGTTTTGGCTGGTTGAAGACCAGACGTGCTGCTGCGTTCTGGATCATCTGGAGTGGTTTTACTACACAGGCCGGGAGGCCAGTTAGCAGGGCATTGCAGTAGTCGAGGCGTGAGATGACGACCGCTTGCACCAGGAGTTGGGTGGCCTGTTGCGTCAAGAACGGTCTAATTTTTCGGATGTTATAGAGCGCAAAGCGGCAGGACCGAGCAACTGAGGCCACATGGTGCGTGAAGGAGAGTTGGTCATCAACCAGAACACCCAGGTTCCTAGCAACCTTTGTCGGTGAGAGAGAGAGAGAGTCGATGCTTATAGAGAAATTGTGTTGAAAAGATGGTTTTGCTGGTATAACCAGAAGTTCAGTCTTTGAGAGATTTAATTGAAGGTGATGCTCCTTCATCCATGAGGATATGTCAGAGAGACACTGCGATATCCGTGCAGAGATTGAGTGATCTTCAGGTGAGAACGACAGGTATAGCTGGGTGTCATCAGCAAAGCAATGGTAGGAAAATCCGTGTGAGCGGACAACCTGACCAAGAGAGGTGGTGTATATGGAGAAGAGAAGGGGTCCCAGTACCGAACCTTGGAGAACCCCAGTGGATAAGGAGCGGGCTGAGGACAGCTGTCCTTGCCACGACACCTTGAACGAGCGCCCAGTGAGGTACGATCTGAACCATGACAGCACATTGTCTGCGATCCCCATGTTTGAGAGTATAGTTAGGAGGAAGTCATGGTTGACTGTGTCAAATGCGGCCGAGAGGTCCAGCAGAATGAGCACTGAGGACTGACCTGCAGCTCTGGCAGTTTTCAACGCTTCAGTCACAGACAACAGAGCCGTCTCGGTAGAGTGTCCTTTTTTGAACCCAGATTGGTTCTGGTCCAGAAGGTCATTCTGGGAGAGGAAGCCAGAGACCTGATTTAGAACTGCTCTTTCTAGTGTTTTAGAGAGAAAGGGTAGCAGTGAGACCGGTCTGTAGTTGTCAACCTGGGCGGGGTTGAAAGAAGGCTTTTTAAGCAGTGGTGTCACATGTGCTTGTTTGAAAGCAGTCGGGAATACACCAGAAGTTAAAGAGGCATTGATCGTGTGAGTGATAGCCGGAATGATTGCAGGTGCGATAGTTTGCAGTAGGTTTGAAGGAATTGGGTCAAGCGGACACGTAGTAGGACGGCTACGTGTTAGGAGAGCCAGTGTCTCCTTCGGTGGAGGGACACCGGGCAGTAGAGGATGTAGTAGGACTGCTACATTGTGCATAAGTAAACTGATTGCTGATAGCTGCCACTTTTCCAGTAAAGAATGATGCAAGTGTTTCAGCAGTAAGGCAGGTAGCCGGAGGAGGAGGCAGAGGGTTGAGTAGTGATTTAAATGTAGCAAATAGTTTCCGGGAGTCTGTGAGAGAGCAGAATTTATTGTGATAAAAATTCAGCTTTAGCAGTAGTGAGGTTGGCTGAAAAAGAAGCCAGGAGCAGTTGGTAGTTTTTTAGGTCTGCTTGTTTTTTGTTTTTTTGCCATTTTCTTTCGGCAACTCGGAGTTTGGAGCGTAGTTCCCTGAGTGTGTCATTTTTAAGCCATGGCTGCGGTTTGTTTGAGCTAATGGCTCGAGATGTAAGAGGACAGAGGTTGTCCAAACAGGAGCTTTGATTGGAGCCTTTGGAACATTAAAACCATTAGTGGTGATTAAAAAAAGCCAATACCTTCTTCTAATATAACATCTTATAAATAAATACAATCTCTAATTGTTCACATACTCATGACAAGTCTTTGCACCAATCTATCACCTCTGAAAAAGCCATGTAAACTCCAGCACAAAATAGGAGTTCTCTTCCCTATCTTCAGTCTTTTCCAAGTCATCACACCACTACTTTTATAAAGATACAGATTTCATTTTCCAGCAGGATTTGGCACACTGCGCACACTGCCCAAAGTTCCAATTGGTCTTTTGGGTTTTCAATGGCTGTAAGCCATAGTCATGTATCATAATCAATAAATAAATGCTTAAAATAGATCAATCTGTGTGTAATACATCTATATAATATATGAGTTTCACATTTTGAACTGAATTACTGAAATAAAGTAATTTTTAAAAATAATATATATATATATATATATATATATATATATATATATATATATATATATATATATATATATATATATATATATATATTTTTTTTTTTTTTTTTTACATATTTTTTTAGATGAACTGGTATATAGACATCCCATGGATCAGACTAGCAAAAAGGGGTTTTAATGTTATGGCTGACCAGTTGTGATTGATGATTGAAATAGGATTAATTTGGTTCTACCTAAATCGGTCTGTTGTTAAATCAACTTGGAAACTGCTATGCATGAAATACAGTAAAAAAAAAAACAAGATCTTTAAAAGATTGATTTGAGCCATTTTAAGACACATTGATAACCATCACATTTTTAAGAAGACTATTTATAAGACATTATAAGGATCCTCAGCTCAGGCACCCTGGGGAAGGGTGATGCTTTGGTAAATGAGGCAGAGAAATGAATCAGCTAAAGCAGGAATTATGATGCAGCTCAAGACTGAATCTGCCGATTTTTTTTTTTTTTTTTTATGATAGCAGGACATCCTCAAGACATCAGAGCAAAGGAAATTAGTTCTTCACACCGGTATGGAGATGAGCCCCGCGGTGAGGGCATGTGTACATGAATATGTACCTTAGCAAGAAAAAACAAGGATACGCATGAACTTCCAATTATTCTACCACTATCTGTGCTGCAGCTCAGTGAGCACCATGTTGTCTTTTCTTCTCCTCCGTCTTCCAGGTTCATCCTGGGACCATGCCATGCTGCCAAACCTCTGTGACGGCATAAATCAGATGCAGATTACAGTGGATAAAGGCCTCAGTAGTGGAGGGCTCATTTGCATAGTGGGAACAGCGCAGGTATGGGCCATTACAGTAAACAGATTTATGAAGAGCAGCTCATGAATTAAACATGAGCCAATGCCAATGATTTGGGCTTATAATGTTTACAAGGATAGTGAGGCTATAAAGATCTTAAGAAGAAAAACAGCCAGCTCGAGCCAGAAAATAATTACAACTGCTGCATGTCTATATATGTATGTGTGTATGTGCGTGTGTGTGTGTGAGTGCTACGTATGAATATAGCATATTTTTTGTACTACTAGGCGCACAAAAATTATTTAATTTTCCCAAAAGTCGATACAGGAGTTTCAGTGAAGTTTCTCCAGCACAGAGACTGGAGCAGTATTAACATTAGCTGCTAACCGTGCTAAGCACTAGCTCTTTCTACCATACAGAAGGAGAGTATTATCAGCCTTTAGCCTGCCACTAAACCCTGGCTAGAACTGTTGGAGCAGCATTAGCACTACCCCCTAACCGTACTAAGTGGTAATTCTTTTAACATTTTAGAGGTGAGTATTATCAGCCTGTAGCCTTCTGCTAAACCCTGGCTAGCTCTGCTGGAGTAGCCTTAGCATTAGGTGCTAACCATGCTAAGCGCTATCTCTTTTGACCGTTCAGAGGCGAGTATTATCCATCTGTAGCCTGCCACTAAACCCTGGCTAGAACTGTTGGAGCAGCATTAGCATTAGCTGCTAACCGTGCTAAGTGGTAATTCTTTTAAAATTTTAGAGGTGAGTATTATCAACCTGTAGCCTTCTGCTAACCCTGGCTAGCTCTGCTGGAGCAGCATTAGCATTATCTGCTAACGATGCTAAGCACTAGCTCTTTCGACCATCCAGAGGCGAGTATTATCAGACTGTAGCCTGCTGCTAACCCTGGCTAGCTCTGCTGGAGCAGCATTAGCATTATCTGCTAACTGTGCTAAGCACTAGCTCTTTCGACCATCCAGAGGCGAGTATTATCGGACTGTAGACTGCTGCTAACCCTGGCTAGCTCTGCTGGAGCAGCATTAGCATTGCCCGCTAACCGTGCTAAGCACTAGCTCTTTTGACCATCCAGAGGCGAGTATTATCAGACTGTAGCCTGCTGCTAACTGTTTACTGTGTTAAAACAAGTCACTTGGAATGAACCGCTAGCTAATATCGCCCTGGATTTGTGGAAATCTTGAAAAATCTAAGCTTACGGAAGCATAAATAAACAGAAGCGCTTTAATCACCCAAATAAACAGTTTTCAGGAGAGAAATCTGTGTAGATTAACATCCAGCGCTTGTTTGAAAGAATTACAGTTTTGTTTACTCAACTTAGCTTACCTGTACTGCTAAATTAGAAGGAAAACAAGGTGACACCCTTGTTCATTACTAGTGTCACATAATGCACCTTATAATCTAGTGTGCCTTATATATCAAAATAAATATGTATTCATAGTGCGCCTTATAATCCGATGCACCTTAAGGTGCAAAAAAGTAGATCAGTAGATAATTTATTTTATTTTAATTTTTTTCAGGAATGCACAGCCTGGTCCAAAAAGCTGTGTATTTACTCTCATTCAGTGCATGTAGATTCCATATATATTCACAGCAGCTGCACTCTCTATGCTCATCCACGTTTCACCAAGGACGTTCAGCACAATTAAATTACATCTATAGCTGCAGTGGTGTCGCCCATGTGCTACAAATCAAAGCTCCTTCTCAGTGTATAGAATGGGGCTATACGTGTGTGTGTGATGTCTTTATGTCTGCAGTTCTGAGTTAACAACAGATCTGATAATAAACAGAGGATCAAAGAGTTTCGCCCTGGTTAAGAGATTCACTGGAGAGAGAGAGAATAGTGCAGGTTTGTTAGTGCAGATTGTTGTTACACCTCACAGATGAAACAAGGCACAAGGCCTCCGTGTTGCACACTGTTGCACAATGTACGTCACGTTCTGGCCTCTTTTTTTTACAACAGGTTCATATGGTCAGCATAGCTAAATGATCTGTGCTGGTGCAGATCTTTTAGACTGGTTATGGTTTCTTCTCTGCTTCCATTTTTTGTTTTAATAATTGATAATCAGGACCAGGATGTTATTAGAATTAACCTTTACCTTCATTAAAGCATTAATTGATGTATTTATTTATTTTTTCAGAAAACCCACTCAGTGTTTCTGCAACTGCAAGTTTTATCCAACATCACTCCACAGCTTTAGCATGCCAAGTGCAGTGTTAGCATGTTGCCAACCAGGCTCATCCAACATCATTACTGTAGCATTAGCACGCCGGCTAAGGGCCTCATCCCACATTGCTTCACCAGTGTTAGCATGCTGGCTAAAGGTCTCATCGCTACAAAAGTATTAATAAAAGCTAATATGACAAAACTGAACTAAATGCAAAACTGAGAACTGAAAATTTTAACACCAGTTACCACCCATGCTACTTTGGCGTTAGCATGGCAGCAACTGCGCTAATGGGCTAATGGAGATGCAAATGGGCGGATAGCTACTTGTCCTGTCCTCCATAGGGAAACACACAGGAGACAGCCAGTGCAGGGTAATGGAGACCATGTATTGGACGGCTGAGGAGCACCCACAGTTCCCCCATCACAATCCAGGATAACACAGTAGACAGAACATACAGGCTACAACCTGGAGATAACCACCATGCATCCATATCGGTACACAATTCAACTCTCTCTCCCTGTGTACAAGTATTAACATTCTAGTGCAAATGTGCCTCATATAAGGCACTGAAAGTGACCGTTACATCAGCAAACAGACTTGTCCCCATTGCTATTGAAGCGTTATCAGTCCAATGTGACCAGACCAGGTTTATCTAACATTACTACTGTGGTGATAGCATGTCAGCAGCCAGGCTTGTGCCACAATACTAATACAGCATTAACATTCCAGCTAAGAGCCTCATCTAGCATTGCTACTGTGGCGTTAGCATGCCAACCTCAACCAACATTGCTATTGCAGCCTAAACACGCCGGTGACTGGGCTTATCCAACATTACTTCAACAGTTTTCATATTGCTAATGTGGCACTAGCATGCTAGCTACCTGCCTCATCTGGCATCACTACCACAGATCTACCATGTCCTGACCAGCCAATAGGCAGATCCCTACATTATTAAGACCTTCCACTGAACAGTTATTTGGCCCCAAGTACAGTTAACAGCTAACAGTGCTTAGAAAACCGAGACCAGACAATTTTTGAAGGTTTCTGTGTCAACAAACACCAGAACAGTTACCCTCATTATTTTTTTATTTAATTAAATTAAAATAGCATTTTTTTAATCATGTTGATGCTCTATTGGCTGACTAAAATAAGCAATTCCTCTATCATTGGTACTTTGGGCTTTGCACTCTATGCCTTATGTAGTCTTTACTGTCTCCCTTATCTGCCTATATACGAATCTAACCCCTGATGATGGTCTACAAAGCAAAAAATACTCTAATAGTCAAAACTTGATTTGTACCACCATCCTTCTGAGTAGTGCTCTGGAGGTGTGGAACTGTGTTCTCTAGAATGACTGTACTCTGTCATATTAAAATTTTTGGTTTGAGTTGAGTTGGGGAGTTGAGATTAAGGTGGGGTGGGGTGTTGATCCCCAAAACTGATGTCCTCACCTCACAAATGCTGGTGTTGCTAAATGCAGTCAAATCCATTTTTTATTCACAGCAATGCTCTGAAATCTTAAAAAAAAAAAAAAAAAAAAAAACGTATTTCCTGTACAGTAAGGACAGTTATTCCAACAAAAGCAGGATAAACTGCTTTTAAAACCCTTGATATTGGAAGAAATATGGTAAACATTATCAGCACTAATTGGTAGGTGTGATGAGCACCAGCAGAAGAAGTCAGCTCTCTCAGTCTGCACCAATATTCATCAAAGTAAACGAGACAGAGACGGGAGACTTGCTAGTAGGTCAGGTTAGCATGCTAACAGATGTTAGCGATCAGGGCCTGGGCGTGGCAGCATGTTGTGGAGCGCGGCTCCTGTCGTCGAGCTGCAGGGCTCAGTGAGCCGGACCCTCCCTCCTGGCTCGGGAACAGGGAGTCAGGCGGCTCTGAGGGGCAATGGAGGGTAAGCTGAATGAAACATGAGCATATGGAGCTGAGCGGCAGGGTCTGCTCTCACGCGTACGTCCGCTCTTCCACACACAGCGCTCTCAGAGGAACAGCAGAGCCTGAGAGCCGGAGAATGGCTTTCTCTGCAAGCGCTGCAAACCACCTGCTGGTTTTGGACACCTCAGCAAAGATGAAGTGAAGGGTGTTTCATGTTGTTTCACTGTTTAGAAATGGGGGTAAAGGCCTATTAGCTCTAGGGATGCACTGGCATGGAATTCATGCAATTCTTTAGCTGAAACTGAAACTGAGCAAAATGAAACATTTTGCAAAATGAAGAAGGTTAGCCTGTAATGTTACAGAAATACAGGGATTGGATTCAATTAGCAGGGTAAGAGCACAGTTTTGCTCAAAATATTGCAGTGCACACAACATTATGGTACAATGACCAACACCCCAACGGATACAGCAAAATCTACATGAACAAGCTGCATGGGATGGATTATTGCAAGACCATTAGGAACCTCTACAACTCCACGCTGAGACGTCTGGCATTGTCCGTTACACATGCATTACTTCTGTATGTGTAGCTCAGGAAATATGGATTACAGTTGCCCATATTAAACTAAATGTTTTATAAGACTTCTTTGTTTTGGACTAAATTGATTCTAATACCCATTACTGTGATTATGACGTCAGCTTCCTTCTAGGTAGCGTGAAATATTTAGTTATGATTCATAAAGGAAGGAACGCTAAAGGACACTGCGTTAGAAAAAAAAGGAGTGATTATAAACCGAGGCCTTTCCACACGGCCTCACTCAGCTGACGGGGTCAAACTGGGAATCACAGAATAACAGAACATCTGCTGAGCTGAATGTGCCTAAAGAACTGCATTTAAAGCGAACAAAAGCACAGCAGTTTGCGCCGTGTTAAAAAAAAATGCGATCTCGCCCAGGCACACGCTCACGCAATTTCAATTTTAGAATCTGCTTACCTATTCTTTACAGCAAAGGAGCGCAGATTATAATAACGTTCCTGCTTGCCAAGGCATTTAGGCTTTTTTTTTTCCTCCTCGTCCCATTCTTTTTCAAGCCGTCTTTGTTTTCTTACAAGACACTATTTCAGTCCAGCTCCCAAATCCCACTCGACAGACTCCCAAAAAAGCTGCCAGCTGACTGAGATGAAACAATAATGGCTGGCGATGTGCAGGACAGCGCTCTGAGAACAATGCAAGAGCCGGGGGCAACAAAAGGCTCGGAAACCACAGCTGAGATGGGTGATGTGGGATGAGCTGGACCACAGCGTGCAGGAAATGAAGCCAACTATTGGTCAGCACCTCTAGAAACTCCTTAGAGACGCTGAGAAAACTATTCTGGGTGACTATACTTCATGAAGACACTGCAGATCTGTCTTCAAAGTCATCAAATTTATAGTATTTATCATGCAAAACAAAATATAATAAAGTATAATTTATACTTTTTTATCTGGTCTTGATCTTGTCTCAGCCTCTGGTCTTTGTCTCAACTTTTAAATGTTTTGGTTTTGACTTGGTCTCAATATGCAGTGGCTAAAGACCTTGTTTTGTAGCCTAGGGCAAAACAAAAGCAGCAAATAAATTTAATAGCAAACAATCTAAAACAACTGGGGCTATTAGGAATACCAGGACCAGGAGAGACACAAGCTGCTATGGGTCAAACAGTTTAAACAGTTTATTAGCAGGGAGTAGAAGACTAAGAAGGGTTGGTACACAGGAAATCCAGCAGTAGAGGAAAGGCTAACGAGTACACTGTAAAAACAAAACTTAAAATTGTTCTGCTTAATGTGATTTGTAAGTAAGCTAAATGAGAAATATTGAATTGCACCCTAAAATATAGCAAACTAATCACCCCAACTTACTTTATTAAGTTTCTTGTTAAAAGTTGGACCAAATAAATGATCTGTGTTGGCAAAATGTACATACTGTAGTTAACCCTAGTCCAGGCCATGCCAACTGCTCTGCACATGCTCAGTTTGACCCTTTATTTGATTGGGGTCTATGGAGCAACGTTAATCACACTATTTGCATATTGGGCGTGTCCTTCTAACTCTCATTCACCATCAGTGTGTAAGCATTCTCCACAAGCTGCCTTCTCTTGGAATTTGCATATTTGTTATATAATAGTAACTGCCTGGCCTCAGTGTTGAAGCTCGTAAGAGCAGGTTACTATATTCTGTGTTGCCAAGTCAGTCTGGTTACATTTGCATTAATTGCAATAGTTTTACATAACTGACAATAAGGTGGATATGTGATTCTCATAAATTCCAATTACCCAGTTGCTATGTTAAATTAACAAAAGTATAGCGTTGCACCCACTAAATGATTTTGATTAATGTAAAACATTTTATTGGGGCAACTTATTTTTTTAGTTGGTCCTAAAGGATGGTCAGCAAAACTTGCAGTACACATTTTGTAGAATTTAAATCAGGCCATCAAGAGACACAAATTACATTTTTAAGTTGGTGAAATTTAATATTTAAAGTTTTAATACATATTATCTGGGCTAAAGATTTCTGGTTGGCACAACTGCATATTTTTTTTTTTTTTTTTTTTGAAAACTTAAAAGACTTAAACTTAAAAAGTTGGTCTCAAGACTCAAAAATGTAGTGCAGTAAGTTGCCTTAATATTTTGAGTTTTCTTAACTTTTTTTTAATTTTTACAATAGTCAAAATAACAAGCTAGCTCAGCAACAGAAAACAACCAATAAACTGGGCAAGGTAAAAAGGGATTTTTTGGGGTTTCAGACATATTTTGGATAATTAAACATGCACTGGGTCAAAATGACCCTGGAGCTTCATTGCTGTTCCTGACCAATGAACATAATAGGAGGGTTAACCAATGCTGCCATGCATATGGTCAATGTTTCATGCTATCTTGGATGGCACCAGCATAGCCAGAAAAGTGTAAGGAAGGGAAAAGTGAGCGCACAAGTAAGAAAAATATTAAATCAATCCAATGGCAGTCATCCAACGCCCAAATACCTTAAAACTGTATGTAAAAATAGAGAATTAGAGAATGTGTTCCCTGTCACTATGCTGGTTCACAGCCACTGCTGAAGATGCTAGAAGCATCTCCCAGATTCTCAGACTACTTCCAGGCCAAAGGTCACCTCTAAAGTTCTGTGTCATGTTGTAAAGTCTCTGTTCAGTCAGTCAAAGCTAAGTGCTAGCTCTACTTTCAGGGAAAAGGTAATTTACCTTGTAAAAACACGATCTTTCTTCTTCAAAGTTTACTAAGCTCCAAAAAAGCCATTTTAAATAGAACATATCACTCTGATTGGATCCACTGTCTTTTCCTTAAAAACATAAAAAGTATAAACAATAAAAAGTGTAACACTGTGGTGTGTCCCCTCTGACTTTACTGATTCTCTACAGAGACTCTATTTCCCATAATCCACCTCCAAAGTAAGTGATTGAGCGAACAAGTACGAAAAATAAGAAATTAATCCAATGGCAGTCATCCAAAGCACAAATAGCTTAAGATTGTGTGTAAAAAGACATTAGAGAATGTGTTTCCTGTCACTATATTGGTTCACAGACACTGCTGAAGATGCTAGAAGCATCTCCCAGATTCTCAGACTACATCCAGGTTAAAGGTCACCTCTAAAGTTGTGTATCATGTTGTACAGTCTCTGTTCAGTCAGTCAAAGCTAAGAGCTAGCTCTACTTTCAGGGAAAAGTAATTTACCTTGTAAAAAATGCACTTGCTTGGCAGAAGAGCCCAAACCAGGGATCCAAAACAACAAAAACACAAGAACACAAAGGCTTGGCAGAGTGCAGAGTCTATTGAGACATTCAGCCACTGCGAGCTGGCGGCCTCGTTTACGAGTTTCTATCCAGAACCTTAGATCTCTCTCCAGTCTGTCAGTTCCAGGGCTGAAATGTGGCACTGAAGGGACAGCGCATACACAAACACAGGACTGACGGAGCGCCGAGACGACCCATCTGGAGATCCATCATGTTATCATGTCTTCTTGCGCTGAGGCCCAGTGGTACAGCATGCCATGCTATCGACTGTCACGTCTTTTACAAAATGAAAAAGAAGAAGACAAAATGTGAGAACACAGTGTAGTGTGCAGTTTGGGCACTTGTGGTGAAATGACATGTTTTGCTGATGGTCTGAGTGAAAATAGGTTTGTATTTCTACAGAAACTAAACCTCAATTTCTAGTTACTGTATTTGTCTAATTTAAAAATGATACCAAAACATTTTGCATCTTTTTGCAACTTTTTTTTAAGAGACCACTTAAAAATGATGAGTTTCTTTGATTTTACCAAATTGAAAACCTCTAGAATATAATCAAGAGGAAGATGGATGATCACAAGCCATCAAACCAAGCTGAACTGCTTGAATTTGAATAGAATTTTGCACCAGGAGTATGGGCATAAAGTTATCCAAAAGCAGTGTGTAAGACTGGTGGAGGAGAACATGATGCCAAGATGCATAAAAACTGTGATTAAAAACCAGGGTTATTGCACCAAATTTCTGAACTCCTAAAACTTGAAAATGAATATGAATTTGTTTTCTTTGCATTATTTGAGGTCTAAAAGCTCCACATCTTTTTTTGTTATATCAGACATTTCTCATTTTCTGCAAATAAATGCTCTACATGACAATATTTTTATTTGGAATTTTGGAGAAATGTTGTCTGAAGTTTATAGAATAAAACAACAATGTTCATTTTATTTAAACAAACACCAACTGTGATTTTGTATTAAAATGTGCAATAAGCGAATTCTGAATACTGAATAATGTATTTTAATTAAAATAAACAATAATAATACTACCAGCTTTGCATAATAAAAAAATGAGGCTACCAAGAATATTATTTTAATATCTATCTTGAGTATCAATAAGACAACAAGACAATATTTCTTATTTAAAGATTGCTAAGCTTCAAAAAGCCATTTTATATAAAAAATGTCACTTTAACTGGATCCACTGTTTGTATTTCCTAAAAAAAATACATATAAACAATAAAAATAACTGTTCTGTGTCCACTCTATCTCTTCTGATTTTCTACAAAGATTCCATTTCCCATAATCCACCCCTCCCTGTGTCAAACAATATGGTCTACCACTACCTTCTACCACTCACAAAAACTTCCCTGTTCACAACTTACTGACACTTAGATTCTATTCATCTGTTAACTTTATTATCTCTGTGTATAAATACCCCTCTGTTTGCACTTTCACTTTGTGTGAGTATTGCGAAGTATTGCCAAACATGCATACATTACATGTTTTTTTTGTTTTTGCCATTGTCTTACTCATGTTTGGCTTGTTTGCTGACAGTTTTTTTTTTTTTTATCATTTTAAACTACCTGGTTGTTTATTAAATTATATTTGCAAACACCTGATATTTCTGCCAGATCTAACACAAACTCAAAAATACATTATCACTAACTTACAGTAACTTTACATAGGTAATATCCCAGGTAATGTTGATCAATTTCTATTCCCATTCATAATGGACAATCCACACAATGCAAAGACCTTTATGATCCATATCAATGATGCAAAATAATCCAAGTTTTGATTTGACAGTGACGATGCACTTCTCTGTAGGAGAGATGCAGTAGAGAAGCTGTTTTGAATTTACATCTGCTTAAAAATAAACATCAATCACAGTTACTTTCAGAGAGCATCACTAATTCATGCGGAATGCACAAGAGGAAAGAGCTCGGAAACAGAATACCCAAAAATATCTCGGAATATGGTTATCATCACACAGGGATGAGCAAAATCAAAAACTCTCACAGCTCTGCACCGAGGATATGCACAACATATCTATGTATATAACCAGACTACATAATCTCACACTGGTGTTCACAAAACAGACATAATCTGAAAAGGAAAGAGATACAGAGAGACTGATGCAGATACAGAGAGAGAGATTGTGCAAGCTGGTGAAAATGCTTCATGGCTAATATTGCAGTCATGTGACAATCATGCAAAAGCCGTGAAGTTTCATTTCTTCCATTTTTTTTTTTTTTTTTTTTTACTTTTTTTTAACATGACATGACCTGGCAGCTGTTTTTCCACATTTTGTCAGAATTTCATTAAGAGTGGTACAATAGAAAAACTCCAAAATTACTTTTTTTGTACCTTTTCCTGTGAATGCACTGAAATTAACATTTTTGGCTGAAACCAAACAAATTGAAACATTTGGCTAAAGGTTGAAGGGCAAATATCAAACATACTGAACATTTTTATTTTTATTTTTTCACAATTTTTATTAAAATATTCTGTTAAGTACATTATGTAGTGGCCATTTTCAACTATGTATTTCAAATGTTTATTGAACCCTTTTAATTTTGTATATCTCACCTTACAAACCAACATGACACAATACATTTACTGGTAGATCTCTAAAAAAAATAGAATAGCATTAAAAAGTTAATTTATTAAAGTAATTCAGTTCAAAGAGTGAAACTCATATATTATATAGATGTATTACACACAGAGTGATCTATTTTAAGCATTTATTTATTTTGTCGTTGATTATAATTATGGGTTACAGCCAACGAAAACCCAAATCAGTGTCTCAGAAAATTTGAATATTATAGAGTATTAAGACCAATTAGTACTTTTGGCAGTGTGGGCAGAGTGCCAAGTGCTGCTGGAGAATGAAATCTGCATCTGCTTTATAGTAATGATGCAAAGTGTATTACATTTATATACTGTTTGATCCCTAGGGCCACATAAGGATGCTGCATTGACTGATACCCTTAGTTGTCTGTTTTTTTGTTTGTTTGTTTGTTTGTTCATTTTATTTTGTTAGTTTGCTTTTGGAGTGTATTATTGGCAACTGCATTGTTTAAAAAAATAATAATGAATAAACATAAATGCTGTAATTAAGCAATAATACACTCAATGTTTGTGCTATAACATGTAATATTGGCACCGCTTTACTACAGGCCGAGTACACTTTATAGCACGAACCTCAAGTGTATTATTGTGATATTATACCACAGTTCCATTATCACTGTTTATTGAAAGACTTTGATCTAAAGAGGACGAGAAAATACAATTAGTTTTGTTATAAAAACTCTTAAAAAAGTTAAAACAGTTCAATTTCTGTTCTGTTTGTAGCTGCACTGTTTGGCTTGTAAGCTCTGTTAAATCGTTGCTAGGTTACCTGTATATGACGGAGTAATACATGGAAAGCTTCGGTTACAGTGCATTACTGGCTGATAATGGCACTCTTAAATCGCCTTTCAGCCAATCACATTGCAGGGTCAGAACTAACTGTGGTATAATATGACTTTTTCCATTGACTTTAAATTATTTTTAAATCGCTTTTGACTACCTACAAGTTTTCCAGGATAAGCATCCATTATTAGCTTCACTATACCCTACTATACTCAGTTATACTCAGTCAGTTATGGCACTATAATTCAGCTGAGTTATTTAAAGCCATCCCGGGTTGAAGCCATCAATTTAAACAGGACAAAATCCCACAGCACCCTAACCCCATTTAGAGAGCCATACTAACTCTAATAATACACCAGCCTTTAATGCAGCTCAGAACGCACTCCTTTAAAAATGTAACTTCCTCTTCTTTTCTCGACTTCAGAAAAGAAATCAAACACTTCTGACGGTCGGGGAAGAAAACGTGATGCAGCCCATATTTTGATTTTCTCCAGTCGCTCAGTAATAGTATGAAAGAGTCTGCATTAAGCTTAATGATGAGAAAAAAAGACGTGAGCGGTTGAGAACTACAGAAAGAGAAACAATTCATTAAGCCCTCTGTGATGTAAAGGACTCGACTCGCGGAGGCCGAAAGAGAGGCAGAGCAACTGGTCGTTACCACTAAGTCATCTATTAGAGCCCGAGTGGAAAAGTAGTCGATTGGCTGGCTGAGGGATGATGAACACACACTCATCTCGGAGAAGTCTCCGGGGAGAAGGACGAGGAATAAAATGATATAAAAAGGAAGAAATGAGAGCACTTCTCGCTGCACAGACAAGGATCCAGCTTAATGGATTATAGAACTCCCACTGATACACACAGAGTAAATCATCAATATACACCACGCATAAACATCGCGGGGACTTTCAGAACTGCACTCTCAGGCCATAAAGAGCTACAAAAACAGGACACAGCAAACTAGAGAGTCAACTGGCTAGGACTTTCATGATACTCACTTTTAAGGGACGATATTATCCCCCAGTAACAATGGTGTAATAAAAAATATTACTGACTGATTTTAAGACCATTGAATGCTCCCTGAACCCTGAACTCTAACAATTCCAGCCCCATGAATCCTGACATTTTTTATCTTGGAATATGGCCGGGTTCATTAGGGAATAAAAATCCATTGATGGAATAACCTGGTCTATATTCAGTATATTCAGGTAGTCAGCTGACCTCATTCTTTCAGCACATACTGTTGCTGAACCTAGACCTGCAGACCACCTGCAGCATCAACCCCACATCATTTTCTTACTTATATCCAGGTGGAGACAATTTTTTTGTTGTTGTTGTTGTTTTTTTATGCAGTCAAAACGATATTTGCTAAAATATTTACTGTATGTTGGAAAATGACCAAGTGACACTGGAAGAACTACTATAATTGGGTCACACTGGCCGGACATAATGTTATACTGGGGTGTCTAGTCTCTCTGTAAGTTATAAATGTGTATATGGGCATTGGCCTCAGCATCAGCCCAGAGGTGCATTCCTACATACCATATTTTTGTATGCATTAATGTAACGATGTAAGGCATATCGATGAGGAGTACAAGTACAAGGTGATAGATAAAAATACAGTATACATATGTGCAAGAATATGTAAAGAAGTATATTTAGCTATTTATATCCTTACATATTTTTTATGAACTTAAAATCTTTTTTTTATTTTTTTTATTTGTTACCTTCGGGCAACATCATGGAAATAACATTTTTTTTTTTTTCCCAAAACAATATACAATTGGTCATTGCATGTCTGGCTAAAATATTGGTATGTTAAAAAACATGCAAAAAAAACAACAAAAAAAAACACAACTGACACTATTGACATTAGCTAAAACGGTCAAGGTCATAGCTACATATTGTATGATCAATGATATTGTATAAAGTCAATAATGCAATTATCCTGACAGATAGAGCTGATACTTATCAAATTTACTTAATGGTAATACATTTCTCTGACAGATAAATGTCAACAAGAACTCTGACTGACTGAACGATCACTCTTGATTCTACATACAGACTCTGGTTGAGCTGCAATATAATTTTAAATGTAATAACATCCCAGTAAACTTGGTTACAAACATATTCAGTGCAGAATACACACAGTGCTAGCTAACATTTCTGAAGAACATTAGTTCCTATACTAATGAGGTGGCAGTAGAGAATTGATTGGCTCTGCTATTTAGTTTGACCAGAAAATAAGGTCTTGGTTTAACTCACTGTTGTCCCGCCCCTCTCCATAAAGAAGGCTCCTGATAGGTTCCTTTGATTTTGACACAAAGTCTTGTCTTTTATCTAGTTAAAGAGATTCTGATTGATTATGGTGCAGTTTGACTGTCTCTCTGTTTGCATGTATATGTTAGTGTCAGTGTGATTTAGGCAGAGTGGATTTCTTTTAGTAAGCGACTAAATAAAATTAAAAATAATCATCATTGAGAACATGGGCTCTAAATATACTTGCTGAGCTGGATTACAATCTGTATCCTTATTAAAACCACAGGCTCAAAAAATGTGAAATCCTTAAATCTAAGGTTTTTTTTTGTTTGTTTTTTTGTTTGTTTTTTTTTCCATTTACAACCATCATTTTGGACAGTAACTATTACAGACTTTCCATTTCAGAATCATCATAACCATAAACTGTATACAGTAGAGCCAGTGGTCCAAGCTTTACAATAATCCCAACAGTGTCCTAACCTCTGTTATAAGCATCTGTCACTACTCTACTCTACTGTTCAATATAACATAGAATTTATGTTTTTTATGCAGCTGTGACAGCCTGAATAGCAGGTTCAACACCATTAATTACCAGTTGAAGGCCACCCAGGTGCTTGTTAAATCACCCATCATCTCAAGACTCCAGTGCTGCAGCTTCCATCTGGCTGGTCATACTAGTGTATGTGTTCCATCAGACTTTTAAGATGGTCTAGGATACAGCAGCACAATTTATATTTAGTCTTATTAAGCCAAGACAGGACCCTCCTCTACAGTGAAATCGTCAGGAACTATAGTCTACAAAGCCAAAACTGCACTAGAACCTCTGTACCTAATGGAAATGCTAATAATAGTGTGCAAATGAATTATTATGTGTTAGATCTTCATGTAATCAGAACAGTGGAATCTAACAAAATACAGTGCCATCCAAACATCATGGTTCAAACATAAGACAAGATGCACCGCTGTCCAATGCCAATATCTGCATGAAAACTATTAATTAAAAATCTATATTGTGTTTTGGAGGATTGACAATCATTAAAAAATATATATATATATATATATATAGTGTCAATTTTTTATGGGAGTGGATAATATGAGAAAAAAATGTGTCGTGCAATAATGATTTGGGATATCCGGATATTAATATGAAACAAAAAATAAATAAATAGGATCTAAGATTGGTTTATGCTTATTGAATGTTTATCAGTACTTGGCTTGGCTACTCCAGTTTTTTTTCCCAGTAAGAAAAGTAGTTGTAGGTGTGAGTGTTCACTGTTGACCTCTGCCTCACTCTGCCTCCAGTCTTATTAACTAGCTAGTTATGTCATGTGATCACAGTCTGCATCATGAATAGGTCCCTTTGTTTTTCTGCATGAGAGAAACTGCAAAAACGAGATGATGATTATGATTATGATGATGATGATGATGATGATGATGATGATGATGATGATGGATTATGATGGACGATGAATGATGATGAATGATGATGTATAATGATGGATGATTAATGAATGATGGATAATGATGGATGATAATGACAGATAATGGATGGATGATGATTGATTGATTGATGTATGATTGATGGATGATTATGTGTGATTTATGGATGATGATGGATAATAGATGATTGATGTTTGTTGATTGAGGATAAATGGATGACTGGTGATTGATGGATGATTGATGGATAATGGATGGATGATGATTGATGTATGACGAAAGATGGATATAAGATGACTGATGTTGGTTGATTGATGATAAATGGATGATTGATGGATGATTGATGGATAATGGATAGATGATGGATGATTGATGAATGAATGATGATTGATGGATTTTGATGTATGGTTGTTGGATAATGAATGATGATGAATAATAGCTGAATGATGTTTGTTGATTGATTATAAATGGATGGATGATGGATAAATGAATGAAGGATGAATGAATGATGAATGATTGATGATGATGATGATGATCATGATGATGATGCTGAAATTGTACTTACATAGTGCCTTTAAAGACACCCAAGGATGGAAACATTGAAACACCCAGGTCGGGACTTGAACCCAAGACTCCAGCACTGCCAGGCCCTCCACATGTTATCCAGAAAGCCACTGTGTGTATCATTAAAACGCATACAGCAACAACTAAAATATTAAAACTAATAATTTACTGTACACCCCTCTGATATATCACTACTGTCGTACACCCCTAATCTGTATCAGAGTGTTAGAAAGGAAACAGTGTCATTGTGCTATTTCCAAAACAGCGCCTCTTTCAGCCACATCATTTCACACGTCCATAAAACACCGACTGCATTTACAACACAACAACAAAATCACAGCGAGCCGGGCTTGTGCGTGGGTTTGTTATCTGACAGTTCTTGTATGCAGCGAGTCGCTCCTCTCTCCACCTCCTGCAGTCTGAGCCAGCAGAAACAATTCCTCAATCCTTCCTCCTCTTCTTCTCCGCTCTTTTTTGTTTTTAGCTTCGGAATCCGATATTGCAGCCTGGCTAATGAATGCCCCTGTCAGAGGAGCACCTTCACACTGTGCGTCAATTAAAAGTGCAAACTCGTCAAAGTCAACACTGCAGATTAGAGGCAGGGAGCAGGATCCGCACAAAGCGCTCTGAGCGCGGAGAGAGGAAGCGGGGCCGAGTGCGAATAAGAGCGAGCGAGTGCGCCGTTCTAAAGAGAATATAAATACCTCCAGCAGAACGCTGACTGAACATCGTTTCATGCCACATCTGTCATAACGTCAGACATCAAGGCAGCGCTCTTCAGCTGTTCCACTACACACAATATGACAGAACAACAACTGCCTTCTTCACCGAAGCAAAACGCAAAGAACAACACCTGCTTTTACAGCTCATGTGAGGTTCATTTCCACACGTCTCTATAGGAGAAAAGCTTGTAAAGGAAATCAAGGAAGGTCAATGCAGTTAAACTACTGTACACAGTGCGTGTAATAGAAATATATATCAAATTCTACAGCTGGAATTAGAGGTTAGATCGGGCCCAAAAAGTCCGACCCGACCCAGCCCGAGCCTGTGCACGTTCTGCCCGAGCCCGACCCAACCCGAACCATAAACTGTCATTATGGCTGTTTTCGCGCTGTTTGAATGAGCGAAATATGATCAGAATTATGTTAATTAACACTGTAACATAGAAGCATAGAACTATTATTTAATTACAATGATTTTTAAGAACAGCTACACACAGTGCTGCAAGTCAAACGCGGAGGAGTTCACGTGCGCGAGAGAGAGAGAGAGAGACAGAGAGAGAGACACAGATAGAGAGAGACAGAGAGATAGAGAGATTTGCATGTTCTGGTGTATGAGCTACTCACAGGTAAAGGTTCTCACACACTGTATCTTCCGTTTCTCTTTTATCTCCTCGTGCTCATATTCTAGTCCCATGCATAATTCTGCAGCTCCCTCAGTGTTTTCTGTCGTATTTTGCGGCTAGCGCGAGCGCTTACAACTAACACCGTGGACCGCGAGGTGCCGCCGCGCTGCCGCTGTTGTGCCGAATCCGACTCCCTGCTGAATCCGACTCCCGCTTCACGGACAGAATCGGCACAACAGCGATTATAAATAAACTATTTTTTTCACTTTCAGTGTTCGTTATTTGGTTTGTTTTTGTTAACAATAATAATTGGTTACTTAGCAACATTCTGATTATCACACCAGAGTCTTATTTAAAAATAAAAATGTAATTAAAAAACAGATGCCTACATCTCAGACTATTTTCTGGAGCCCGACCCGGCCGGGCCCGAGGAATGTGGTGGGAAATCTCGGCCCGAAGGCCTAGGGTCAGGTCGGGTTCGGGCAGACAATCTAAGCTCTAGCTGGAATTAGGTAAACTAAGCATTTTTTTTTAAACTATTATACACAGACATGCCAAACATTATGGTATAAGAACTAATATTATGTCCCCTGACTTTTGCCAAACTAAACACTAAACTGAAATGTGGGATATGTGTGTTTTGGCCAAAGTTGCATTTTTGTTCACATGGACAATTTAAGCCAGAATGACAGCTGTAGATGACAATCATAACCACCTAACAATGCACAGTTTGGGTCATCTGGGTCAATACTACACATAAAATGTGATTGAATCACATGGTATTCTTAAGGCTACTGCGCTTGCACAGATCTCCACATCGACAGGAGATTCCCACTTTAATACACTGACCCCCCTCCACTCGCATTGTAAGCTGCAAGCTCTTTGGCTCTTTTTGTTAAAGGGCAGCACTTTATCTGTAAACAGATGCCATTATGAGCACTGAAAGACCTTCAGTTCCTACTGGTTTCCTTATTAATATCATCTCTGTTTAACTAAAAAGAAAAAAAAATGCTCTGAAATCAGCTACTGTAACATTTTGTTTTGGCATAGCTTTCCTTTTTTTTTTTTTTTTTTAGATTAAACATCTAGCACAATACTTAAACAGTTGCAGCTGCACTTGTGCCTTAAATAAGTTGTTATTGCACAAGATGCTACTAGTGCATCTCGAAAAATTTAAACTAAAAAGTTACTTTAGTTTAGTAATTCAGTTAAAAATGTTGAACTCATTCATTTCATCAAGGCTTACAGCCAATGAAAACCCAAAAATCAGTATCTCAGAAAATTACAACATTATATATGACCAATTGGTCCTTTTTTGTGTGAGAAGTGCCAAGTCCTGCTGGAAAATGAAATGAAATCCACAGCAGAGGAAAGCATGAAGTGCTGTAAGATTTTCTCGGGAAAACACTGCACTGACTTTGGACTTGATAAAACACAGTGGATCAACACCAGCAGATGACATGTCTCTCCAAACCATCACTGACCGTCAGTAAATTTTACATATTATTTGTAAATCAAGGGAGCAGAGTCTGGAGGAAGAGCGGAGAGACACACAGTTCAAGCTGCTTGAGGTCTAGTGTGAAGTTTCCACCAATCAGTGATGGTTTGGAGAGACATGTCATCTGCTGGTGTTGATCCACTGTGTTATATCAAGTTCAAAGATTTTACAGCACTTCCTGCTTCCCTCTGCTGATCACTTTTATGGATATGAGGATTTCATTTTCCAGCAGGACTTGGCACACTGCCCACATTTTCAAAAGTACCAATTGGTCTTATATAATATTCATATTTACTGAGACACTGATTTAGTTTTTTTCTTCTTTGCTGTAAGCCATAATCATAGTCAATAAAATAAATTAACACTTAAAACAGGTCTCTCTGTGATTAATACATCTATATAATAAATGAGTTTCACATTTTAAACTGAGTTGACATTACTGATTTTTGTTTTTGCAACTGTTTAGCACACGATGATCCCCCACCATGACAAATTGCCATAAAACCCTCCTCAATCCTGGCAAAGCACCAGTGATACAGGGCATAAGGCATCCAGGAAATTCTCAGGGTCTTAGAGACTTCGACAGAATATCAGAAGACCAAGGTCTGCAGAAGGATTTGAAAGAGCTTACAGCCAACAGATGGAGCATTTGGGCACGCTGTCAGACTGATAGCTCAACTTGGAGATGCAGCACTCTAATGGAGAGGTCACTGTCAAAGTGCACACAAGTGAAAAAATGGTGCCGCGACCCATTGCAGGTGGTCAAGTGGTCAGGTCAGGTGGATGAACATGATATATATATATGAACAGAATGCCAGGAATCAAGAGGAAGGGCAAGAGAAGGATGAAGAAAAAATGACCTGAAGCTTGGTCCAGATCACCACAACAGAGCACGGAGAGCCCCAGTGTTTCCTGGCCATGCTGAGGGAAATTCAGCAGCGTTCCCTCCGACAGCACTAGAGGACACTGAGAATTTCACAACCCATCAGAGGCCCACCAGCGGCCTGTGCCAGAGCTCCCTGAGACCCAACCTAAGCTGTCATTAAAGCGGCCGCAACAGCAGCCTTCTCATTAGCACCACACTGAGCCAAGGTAATAGCTGACTGCATACACAAATTACTGACTGCTGCTTTGTAGAACGGATTAAAAGGGCTGGCTCAGGGATTCAATTTCATGTTCTTGCTATTTTTTTTTTTTTATATTCATAAAGTACAGGACAAAAGTTTGGACACATCTTCTCTTTTTCAATGCGCTTGATTCATTTTCATGACTATTTACATTGTAGAATCTCACTGAAGGCATCAAAACTATGAATGAACACATGTGGAGTTTTATGTACTTCACAAAAAAAGGTGAAATAACTGAAAACATGTTTTATATTCTAGTTTCTTCAAATTAACCACCCTTTGCTCTTATTACTGCTTTGCACACTCTTGGCATCATTCTCTCAATGAGCTTCAAGAGGTGGTCACCTGAAATGGTTTTCCAACAGTCTTGAAGGAAGGAGTTCCCAGAGGTGTTTAGCACCCCTTTGCCTTCACTCTGTGGTCCAGCTCACCCCAAACCATCTGGATTGGGTTCAGGTCCGGTGACTGTGGAGGCCAGGTCATTTTTTGTTAAGTACAAAAAACTCCAAATTCCATTTTTGTCCTTTTTATTATTGATGTTCACACATTCACTTGTAATGTTACATTTTTCCATAGTTTACAAATAATCAACTATAATTTTTTTTTTATTCTGTGAGGTCGTCATTGAAACTGACATATTTTATGTTTTTTAAATTAATTATTTTATTTTTTTGTTAAATGTTTTATTTTATTCCACACCTTCTTTTACTCCAGACCTGTAACGTAATAAAAGAGTTTCTATCTGTAAACAATTCGGACTGACACAAGCAGGGCTTGTCGATCCTTGTACGTTTATCGTCTGTCAGTGTTCCATGTTTTCCCCGGTTTCCTCAGTCTTGTTTGCAGTTAAATCCCTGTGTATTGTGTATCCTGTTTTCGTTAAATAAATCCCCTTTTTGTTTGCAATTGCGTCCGCCTCCTCGTCCTCCCTGCACCCCGCACCCTGACAGAAGGATCGACCAAAAAAAAATGGACGCAGCAAACCCGTGGACCGGCTCCAGGTTGGCGATTCGCCACGCTTCATGCGGGACCCCGGCGTTGGAATCCCCGAGGCCTAAAGGACGCCACAGGCCTCGGGGTAGACGTTCTAAGGGGTCCCGCCAGCCGAAGGAGGATCCCTTTTCCGGGGAGGATTTGCTTGGGGGGGCGCTGCTGGTGTGTGCGGGGAGCCTCGGGACTCGTCTCAGGTTGGGTGAAACCTACGAGTACCCGAGGCTCGTGGAGCGGAAGCCGTGGGACTTCCTCGGTTGCGCTCCCAGCAGCTCCGAGGAGGAAGAGGAGTTCTACACCGCACCGGCCAGAACCCCCTTACCGTACCCCACAGGGGCGGTGCTCTTCACGGCTCTCGGCCGCCCAGACTCCCGTGTTGCCCGCGGCTGAGGTTCCACGCCATGAGACCCCCGCGACTCATTCGCGCTCCGAGACCCCCGCGACTCATCCGCGCTCCAAGAAGCACGCGGCTGAGGCTCCACGCCCCGTGACTCCCGTGGCTCAGCCGCTCCCTGAGACTTCAGCGGCAGCCGCGCCGCTCCCCGAGACTACAGCGGCAGCGCCGCTCTCTGAAGCTCCAGCTAAGCTAGCTAGCCTGCTGGCTTCACCGCGCTCCGAGAAGCACGCGGCTGAGGTTCCACGCCATGAGACCCCCGCGACTCATTCGCGCTCCGAGACCCCCGCGACTCATCCGCGCTCCAAGAAGCACGCGGCTGAGGCTCCACGCCCCGTGACTCCCGTGGCTCAGCCGCTCCCCGAGACTTCAGCGGCGGCCGCGCCGCTCCCCGAGACTACAGCGGCAGCGGCAGTGCCGCTCTCTGAAGCTCCAGCTAAGCTAGCTAGCCTGCTAGCTCCACCACGCTGTCCAGCCCGGCCGGCTTCCAGCTCTCCAGCCAGGCCGGATTCCAGTTCTGCGACTCCTGCTCCAGTAGCAAGCTCTGTTCCGGTTTTTACAGCCTCCCCCACTGCTCCAGTCCTGGTGTTAGCGGCAGCCGCACTCTCAGCTCCTGCTACAGCGGCTTCTTCGCCAGCGGTGCCAGCCGCTTCCAGATCTGCAGGACCCGCCGCCTCTGTAACAGCACTGCCCGCGGCTCCCGCCGCCTCTGGATCAGCGCTGCCCGCGGCTGTTTACAGAAAGAGTTTCTATCTGTAAACAATTCGGACTGACACAAGCAGGGCTTGTCGATCCTTGTACGTTTATCGTCTGTCAGTGTTCCATGTTTTCCCCGGTTTCCTCAGTCTTGTTTGCAGTTAAATCCCTGTGTATTGTGTATCCTGTTTTCGTTAAATAAATCCCCTTTTTGTTTGCAATTGCGTCCGCCTCCTCGTCCTCCCTGCACCCCGCACCCTGACAGAAGGATCGACCAAAAAAAAATGGACGCAGCAAACCCGTGGACCGGCTCCAGGTTGGCGATTCGCCACGCTTCATGCGGGACCCCGGCGTTGGAATCCCCGAGGCCTAAAGGACGCCACAGGCCTCGGGGTAGACGTTCTAAGGGGTCCCGCCAGCCGAAGGAGGATCCCTTTTCCGGGGAGGATTTGCTTGGGGGGGCGCTGCTGGTGTGTGCGGGGAGCCTCGGGACTCGTCTCAGGTTGGGTGAAACCTACGAGTACCCGAGGCTCGTGGAGCGGAAGCCGTGGGACTTCCTCGGTTGCGCTCCCAGCAGCTCCGAGGAGGAAGAGGAGTTCTACACCGCACCGGCCAGAACCCCCTTACCGTACCCCACAGGGGCGGTGCTCTTCACGGCTCTCGGCCGCCCAGACTCCCGTGTTGCCCGCGGCTGAGGTTCCACGCCATGAGACCCCCGCGACTCATTCGCGCTCCGAGACCCCCGTGACTCATCCGCGCTCCAAGAAGCACGCGGCTGAGGCTCCACGCCCCGTGACTCCCGTGGCTCAGCCGCTCCCTGAGACTTCAGCGGCAGCCGCGCCGCTCCCCGAGACTACAGCGGCAGCGCCGCTCTCTGAAGCTCCAGCTAAGCTAGCTAGCCTGCTGGCTTCACCGCGCTCCGAGAAGCACGCGGCTGAGGTTCCACGCCATGAGACCCCCGCGACTCATTCGCGCTCCGAGACCCCCGCGACTCATCCGCGCTCCAAGAAGCACGCGGCTGAGGCTCCACGCCCCGTGACTCCCGTGGCTCAGCCGCTCCCCGAGACTTCAGCGGCGGCCGCGCCGCTCCCCGAGACTACAGCGGCAGCGGCAGTGCCGCTCTCTGAAGCTCCAGCTAAGCTAGCTAGCCTGCTAGCTCCACCACGCTGTCCAGCCCGGCCGGCTTCCAGCTCTCCAGCCAGGCCGGATTCCAGTTCTGCGACTCCTGCTCCAGTAGCAAGCTCTGTTCCGGTTTTTACAGCCTCCCCCACTGCTCCAGTCCTGGTGTTAGCGGCAGCCGCACTCTCAGCTCCTGCTACAGCGGCTTCTTCGCCAGCGGTGCCAGCCGCTTCCAGATCTGCAGGACCCGCCGCCTCTGTAACAGCACTGCCCGCGGCTCCCGCCGCCTCTGGATCAGCGCTGCCCGCGGCTCCTGCCGCCTCTGTACCAGCGCTGCCCGCGGCTCTCGGAGCGCGGTGAAGCCAGCAGGCTAGCTAGCTTAGCTGGAGCTTCAGAGAGCGGCACTGCCGCTGCCGCTGCCGCTGTAGTCTCGGGGAGCGGCGCGGCCGCCGCTGAAGTCTCGTGGAGCCTCAGCCGCGTGCTTCTTGGAGCGCGGGGGTCTCGGAGCGCGAATGAGCCGCTGCCCGCGGCTCCCGCCGCCTCTGTACCAGCACTGCCCGTGGCTCCCGCCGCCTCTGTATCAGCGCTGCCTGCGGCTCCGGCCGCCTCTGACTCTGTGCCCGCGGCTCCGGCCGCCTCTGACTCTGTGCCCGCGGCTCCGGCCGCCTCTGACTCTGTGCCCGCGGCTCCGGCCGCCTCTGACCCAGTTCCCGCGGCCCCGGCCGCCTCTGACCCAGTTCCCGCGGCCCCGGCCGCCTCTGACCCAGTTCCCGCGGCCCCGACAGCCTCTGACCCAGTTCCCGCGGCCCCGGCCGCCTCTGACCCAGTTCCCGCGGCCCCGGCCGCCTCTGACCCTGTGCCAGCTCCCAGAACATTGTTTGGGCCCAGGCCCCGGGTTTCCAGGCCCGCCCCGAGGCCCCCGGACTTTAATCCCAGTACCATGCCCAGGCTGGCTCCCTGGACTTCCACACAGACTTTAGCCAGTCCTGGGCACTTACCAATGTTTGTACCCCTGTCTCTCCCTGTCCTGGTCCCCGTATCTGTGTCAGTTCCAGTTCCTGTCCCCGGTGGTTTTTCTGTTCCCGTCCCAGTCACTGTATTTGTTTCTGTCCCCGTCACTGTTATGGTCCCTGTTCCCCTGTCCAGTCCTGTCCTGTCTACTCTCCCATACTTGTCCCCTGTCCGCTCCTCTGTCCAGTCTCAGCCCCCTGTCCAGACCCCTGTCCAGACCCCTGTCCAGTCTACGTCTCTGTCCACTGTCCAGCCCCCTGTCCAGTCTTTTGTGCGGTCCTTGTCCCCTCTCCAGTCTTTTGTCCTGTCCAATGTCCAGACCCCTGTCCAGTCTACGTCTCTGTCCACTGTCCAGCCCTCTGTCCAGTCTTTCGTCCAGTCTCCGTTTACGTCCCCAGTTCAGTCCCAGTCTCAGTCTGTGTCCAGTGTCATGCCCCAGTCTCCTGTCCTGTCCAGTGTCCAGTCCCCAGTACAGCCCTATGTCCAGTCTCTGTCACCTGTCCAGTCTCCGTCTCCCTTTGTGTCCCCTGTCTGGTCCCTGTTCCAGTGTCCGTCCCCGTCTCATGTCCAGTCTCCGTCACCTGTCCAGTTCCCCGTCCAGTCTCTGTCTCCTGTCCAGTCTACTGTCCAGTTTCCGCTCCCTGCCCAGCCCCACGTCCAGTGTCCGTTCCCGGTCCTGCCCCCGTTTCATGTCCGGTCTCCTGTCCAGTTCCCTGTCCGGTCTCCATCCTAGTTCTGTCTTGTCTTGTTCTTTGTTTTCCGCCCTCTCCTGACCTGCTCCTGGGGTTTCGTTTTTCGCGCCCCGGGAGTTGCGCGTTAAGGGGGGGGTTATGTAAGGTCCTGGCCCTGTTTCCTGTCTGTCATCGTGCCTGTGTTGTCCCACGTGACCCGTGCCCCTGTGTTCTGCCTGTGTTTTTCCACTCACCTGTGTTCTTTTGTAACTCCACCCCTTCGTCCCAGGTGTTTCATGTTTCCTGTGTGTGTGCACCTCTATTTAAGGTCCGTGTTCCATTTCCCCGGTGTCGATCCTTGTACGTTTATCGTCTGTCAGTGTTCCATGTTTTCCCGGTTTCCTCAGTCTTGTTTGCAGTTAAATCCCTGTGTATTGAGTATCCTGTTTTCGTTAAATAAATCCCCTTTTTGTTTGCAATTGCGTCCGCCTCCTCGTCCTCCCTGCACCCCGCACCCTGACACCACTCTGCTACATTTCCTATAAATTGCACTGGCTAAATTTTTACACATTACACATTAATTCTTTTCATATTTAATTGAGAAGATAAAATTAGTTATTATATTATTTATATTTAAATTATATAAGTTATATATATTTAAATCTGTTACCATACTTTTATATATGTTTGTGTTCAAATCAAAATTTGAAATTTGAATGAAGCCAGCCACCGTAGCAACATCAGGATCTTGCCAACTTAGCCTTTTTTTATTATTTCCTCTCAATTTATCTAGGCCAATTGTCCCACCCATCCAGCTGCTACTCAGCTGTATATCACCCTTCACTAGTGATGCCACAACACAAAGAGGGTGAAGATCAGCACATGCCTCCTCTGATACATGTAATTTCAGCCACCGCCTCTTTTTAAACTGCTGTTGATAGCTGTAGCAATGCCGAGTAGCATCACAGCGCACTCTGAGGAAAGCACAGCGACTCAGTTCTGATACATCAGCTCACAGACGCAGCCTTGTGCTGATCAACATCACCCTAGGAGGGATTATATAAAAAAGAATGCCATCTACCCACCCAGAGAGAGCAAGGCCAATTGTGCTCTCTCAGTGCTCCGGCAGCTGATGGCAAGCTGCATGACAGGGATTCCAACCAACAATCTCCCAAACAGGAATCTTATATTGATTGCGGTTTGCACACTATATGACTATATGATCTTTCACCAGGAGGAACACGCAATGATGCAAAATATTCTCAGTTGAAAATAAATAAATAAATAAATAAAGCAAATGTATTTAGAAGCTGTAAGCAAAATAACATTTTTAGAGTAAAAAAAGAGTTTTGGTTGAATGTTTTTCAAGGTTTTTTTTTTAAAGAGATCTGTCACAGAAAGTGCTCAGAAAAAAAGTGAGAAAAAGACATCCATTCACCTTTACTCATGTCTTTGTACCTTCCACCAGATAAATACACCTACAAGAAATCCATTAGAAAGACCTTGCTGTACACATAAACATGCAGAACAATCCCGCCGCCTGCTGCAAATCAGGTGCGCGAATTTACAAGCAATCACACTCTCATCACTGAAAAGAAGACACCTGGGATGCTCTGCTTTTTTTACTATACTCTCCCGCCGAGATTCAATAATGACCTTGAAGCGCACTAAAGAAAATACTGATAATAGTCAAAACTGGAGAGAGAAAAAAAAAATCTGTTTATAGTAATGACTATAAACCGAGCATGTGACCCTGGAGAGCAATTGGAAGAACAGATTTCAGCGCAAGCTTCTGTTAAGACGCAGCAAAAATAAGAGCCCTCACACAAACCAGTAGACTCTGGCCTTTGTGAAAAAAAAAAAAAAAAAAAAAAAATGGTAAAGACGATATGAGCTCAGCAGAAGGACGGACTGATGGGCGTACATTTAGTGTAATATAGTACTTCTCTTTGAAAGGGAGACAGAGACTGATATACACTATATGATATACACAGTGAGCCTTTACTGCAACAAGAATCCACAAACTGTATGACTTAATATGAGAAGGAGAGCAAAAGGCTTGATGTGATTAGGGGGATAACACCATGCTACCATGTGAGAGACTGAGGTTCAATTCCTGGTCTGGTTGACCGAATGCTCTACTACATCAATAAGAGTCTTTGGGGAAGACTCCTAACCTACATTGTATGTTTAGGGTCATTGTCTTGCTGGAAGGTGAATCTCCTTCCCAGTCTCAAGTTTGTTGTTGCCTTCAACAGGTTTTCTTCCAGGATTGCTCTGTATTAAGCTCCATCCATCTTTCCATTAACTCAGACCAGCTTCTCTATCCCTGCTGAAGAAAAGCATCTCTACAGCATGATGCTGCCACCACCATGTTTCACAGTAGGGATGCTGTGTTCATGTTGTGTCCAAGGAAAACAGCAAAACAACAGTAATCCGCCCTTTAATCAGGCATTTAAATAGCTTTTTAAAAGTTAAATAAGAGCGTTTTTCTGGGATTTAAAGCATGAATTCAGCTGTAACTGTAAATATCTGTGCTGCAAAATTGTGCTGGACTGTGCTGGATGGAGGCAATGAGGTTACCTGGTGTTTACTCCTGCCTTCCACTTCTACTCACGCTTCTCAGGCAGCAGAAGCCTGTCACTCACACAGACACAGAGACAACGCTGTCTATCTACTTCTTGTGTCAAGAATCAAAACATTGCAATATGACAAGTTTGATTTAATTGCCTTAGATGACATTGCAAATCCTGTGCGCACATCGTGATGACGATGGTTAAACGATATATCGTGCAGCCCTAGTCTAGTAGAGTGAACAGTAAGTGGATACAGTGTATCAGATACAGCAGCAGTGCTGCTGGAGTTTTAAACACTTATACTACCAGCACAACACACTAACTAATTAACTACTAATACACCAATCATTTCAGTGTCTTTGCACTACACATGTAAACACCACAAGATAGTATATAGTAAAAAGTATATTGTAATATTTTGATTCATAACTGCTGCATTGTGCTACATAGCGTTTCTCCAAGTTCTTGGCTATACGCAGCCCTAACGACTAACACACGCCTCTGGAGAGCAATTGGAAGAGCACATTTCAGCGTGAGCTTCTGTTCAGACAGCGAAAATATCAGTAGATTCTGGCCTTTGTGGAAAACAAATGGCAAAGACGATATGAGCTCAGCAGAAGGACGGACAGATGGGCGTACACATATAATACCGCTCTCTGAAAGGGTGACAGAGACTGATATACACTATGATAAATAAAGCCTTTATCGCCCTGCTCTTTACAGCAGCGCTCGGCTCGTCTGCGCCGAAACGCCTGCTTGGCTCCCTGAATGCAACCTTGCACAAACTCAAATCACAACACTTCTGCCTCCCACTCGGCCTTTCTTTTCAAATTTCGATCGCCTCATTCGTCTGCGTACCCCCTCCCCGTCACACAACACCGCCCCCACCACCCTCTCCTCGCTCTCTCGCTGCTGAAACAGAAGCAGTTTGTGTTGGTGTCACTTTTTTACTGGAAGTGCTTTCCTACTTTGATGCCCAGATTCATTTGAGCTCCTTCAACTTTGCTGGAATCGTTGCAAAGTCAGTAACAGTGAAGTGTGCATGATAATCATGCTGGGACCTGACCGATATATTGGTTGCCCAGTGAATTTTTGTATAAACTGAAGCTCTGGGGGATGATTAGTATTGGAAAAATGTCTCTGAATAAATCTGCATTAATATTACAGAGCTTGTATTCAGAAGGTAATGAACAAACATGAAGATTTTTTTTTTATTTTTTTTTATTGGGTATTTAATGGATTTTCATATCATTTGTGCCATTTCTGAATGAACCTGGAAAATATGAAGAAAAAAAAAAACTGGAAAAAAGGATTGGAAATTCTGACTGTCATCCTTTTTAGCCTATATGGTGACAAGATTATCCACAGTTTATCACAAAAAAGAAAATGGAAGAAACCAACTAATACTCTACCCTTTCAAAGTTATACAGAATATATATAATTTTGGTGAGAAGTTTACATTTACTCATACTGTATACTACATAAAGAAGATCTCAAATTTTGGTTGGTCCAAAAAACAGACACTTTTAGAAGCCATCAACAAGCTTGTGCCAGAATTTTGGTTGAACATTTGACGCTTTTTTTGAAAATTGGTAGAGATTTACTGAATAAGCTAATTCAATTAAAGTAACACTCATAAACATAAAAGACAAAGTTTGTCCAAACTTTATTTGAAAAAGTCAATATGGGTTGCAAATGTGCATTAAAATAAGTGAATTCAATAAGTGACTAAACTGTCTAGTGTGTTTGGACGTTATCAGGTAAGGAGATTTTTAGCCCTCACTTTTTGTCCTGCCAAATATCTAGGAACGGCAAACAATTTGGTCATAAAAAGACCCAAAATGTAAACCCAACGTTAGTGATGGTGTTACTAATTGTAACGTGAGTGTTCTAGGGTTAAACAAAGCAAAATCTGAGGGCCGCAATGTGATTTAAATGCCATGGTTCATCCCAACAAGAAGCATTTGCGATGGCATTCATACCGATAATGCTAAACATAAAAACACAGGATCAAACAAACGTGCAGTATGTTCCAAACGCTGATCCGAGCAGATGGTGCCTTTTATCCTATTCAGCACACAAAGAGATTCTACACCTTTCCAGCTGCTCGCTGCTCCAGCCTAACCCCAGAACAAGCGTTCCCCAGCGCAAGTAACTAATGGCCTGCTTTGTTTGGGCTGATGTGATGAATGTCCAGCATGTACGGACCCTCGCTGTAGAATAAGTGGTTATAGGAGCCATTGTTGCTGGATCCTTTAAGTGTAGAAGCCCTTTTGGTACCACTTTAAAATAAGACTACCCTTATAAATGGTTTATGAATGGTTTATAAACTAGATTATTAAGTATTATTGATTGAGTGATAAATGCCTTAAAACCATTGATAAGCAGTTACATCATATCAATTGAAAAGCCAACAGTGATCTGTTGTTTGCATAGTCTTTTAATTTACAGTAAAAAAATTAACATACAGGTTTTAGACCACAATAATTTATTGTCTGGACGGACAGTTCTGGTGGAAACAGGAGAGTCGAGGTGAACATTGAATTCTGCCGTGATTTGGGCAGCCGTGGTTTTATGTATTTTGGATACAACCCGGGTTAGCACCCGAACATCCCTTTCAGACAGCTTCCCCTTACAGCGTCCACAGTTAATCCTTTTGGATGTGGTTGGTCCTTCTTGGTGGTATGCTGACATTACCCTGGATACCGTGGCTTTTTATACATCACAAAGACTTGCTGTCTTGGTCACAAATGCGCCAGCAAGACGTGCACCAACAATTTGTCCTCTTTTGAACTCTGGTATGTCACCCATAATGTTGTGTGCATTGCAATATTTTGAGCAAAACTGTGCTCTTACCCTGCTAATTGAACCTTCACACTCTGCTCTTACTGGTGCAATGTGCAATTACTGAAGATTGGCCACCAGGCTGCTCCAATTAAGCCATGAAACCTCCCACACTAAAATGACAGGTGCAGCATAATTAATAACCATTATTAAATAATCTCCTTTATAAACCTGTCATAAACCCTTTATAAATAGTAGTCTTATTTTAAAGTGGTACCTCACTTTCTTATTTATGGAGCGCATCTACACGTAGTCTGCACCTGCTAATAAATCTGAAGGTGCTCCACTCACAGAGAGCCCATTTCAGGCGACACACTGACGCGACGGAGGGCTGCTATCACACATATTTGCAGCAACTGCACGACAGCCATGGATTATGCTTTTATCACACGGCAACCTGCTTCACATTGCCGCAGATGAAGGCGAGATTCTTTTGTCCCCTCGTGATTTGTCCTCGTCGCAGCGTGAACGCTCGGGGAGCGGAGGAGTTCAGCCCCCAGCCAGGCAAACGTGTTTCATCACAGATATAGATCCTAACACATCTCCCTCCAGCCCCTCGCCACCGGTACCTGCTGCAGACGTTCGATACCGGACCCCCCTGATAGAAGAGTTATCAGGCTCCCTCAGTGTGTGCAGCTGCCCCCCCCCCTCCCTCTCCACACCCACCATCCCCGTCCCCATCCCAGTCCCCCTGCTTTCCATCAGGGCTCTGTTCTGTAGTGTAAGACTCCAGTCCTCTGCCTACGCTGACTGAAAGGATTAGATAATGAATCAGTGTTCTCAGAGCTAACATCAGGAACCGGAGCAAACGCTGGCAGACGGAGGAGGTCAAATGGATTGAGGTGGAGGTACAGATCCTATCTGCTGTATTGTATGCAGATATCAGTGTGGATAACAACTCACAGGATGAACCATGGTCAAGTTCGCCTTTAATGGAACGGTTATCGAGAAAATCACACTCGAAAGTTTGACCTCAGTGCACCACTTACACGTACTTGTGTGCTTGAGCTGGTTGCCTAGGTCTACAGTTTTACAGATATGCACCAAAATCAAAAAAGTGAGCAAAAATGAAACATTTGGTAAAAGTCTGAACAGCAAACAAGATCTGTTCATTCGTTTTTTAGCCACTTATTCACTGCTGGTTAGTTCCCAAAAGCGCAGTCATGTAGTCGCCCTGTATAATGTGGTTTTATGTTTTTTGGATACAATCCGGTTTAGCACCCGAACATCCCTTTCAAACAGCTCTCCTTGCGTCCACAGTTAATCCTGTTGGATGTGGTTTGTCCTTCTTGGTGGTATGCTGACATTACCCTGGATACCGTGGCTCTTGATACATCACAAAGACTTGCTGTCTTGGTCACAGATGCGCCAGCAAGACGTGCACCAACAATTAGTCCTCTTTTGAACTATGGTAAGTCACGCATAATGTTGTGTGCATTGCAGTATTTTGAGCAAAACTGTGCTCTTACCCTGCTAATTGTACCTTCACACTCTGCTCTTACTGGTGCAATGTGCAATTAATGAAGATTGGCCACCAGACTGGTCCAATTAAGCCATGAAACCGCCCACACTAAAATGACAGGTGTATATCAGAGTATTGTGCCTTTTTTCCCATTTTCAGGAAATTTGCTGAAAATGAGGTGCTTCACTATAATACTGTATACTGTACTATACCACTGGATTTAATGGCATAGTTTTTGGAAAATATCTCAAAAGTTTGATGTCAGTGTTTCTCCCCACATAGATCTGTGTTAGGTGAGTTTCCCGGGTATTCTATATTATAGATATGTATGCACCAAAATGAACATTTGTGGATAAAAATGAAACAGGACAAAATAAAACATTTGCTAGATTGTACCGGGCTAGATTGTTTCATTAATTCTGACACTTATTTACCAGATTATAAGGCGCATTTTGCGACACTAGTAAGGGACATGGGTGTCTCCATGTTTTCCTTCTAAAGTCAAATGATCACTGAATGTTAATCTTCTGGAAACGGTATATTTGGGTGAGTAAAGCTAGCGCAGGCTGATAATACTCACCATTGAACAGTGAAAGAGCCGGCGCATAGCGTGGTTAGCGGCTAATGCTAATGCTGCTCCAGCAATGCTAGCCAGGGTTAGCAGATTACAGACTACAGTCCAATAATACTCAACTTTGAACAGTGAAAGAGTTAGCACTTAGCCTCTTTAGCAGCTAATTCTAATACTGCTGGAGAACTAAACTAAAACTACAGTATAAAGCTGTATTTCAGCAGCGTGGCTTTACTGCTCCTTAATACATGACTGGTAAAATTCACACATAAGGCACACCTGATTATAAGATTTTAAGTGTGCCATATAGTGCGAAAAATACGGTAGTTCAAATGTAAAATACTGTGCTCAGTTGAAAACTCCACTATGTTTAGTATCAGTGGTTTAAAAGCTAAGTGCGCTGGATATTTGCATCTATTATTGGATATGGCCGGAGCAGCTTCACCTCTCTGAGAACCGCAGGTAAATTTAAATACTGCTCTCAAAAGAAACTCATGAAACGCACATTACAGCTCAGCACTCATAAACACCGGCGTTCACCAGCGCTCCTGCTGGCCCTGTTCTTCTGTCTGTACACAAGAATGAGGGAGGACAAAGGGAGGAGGAGAAGATTAAGGTGAATCTGTGCTGAAGAGCCACTCTGACGCTCACTCAGGAGAGGGAGTAACATGCTCATTATCCAGCCAGACTCCACAACGGCTCCCTCACTTTCATCATCCCATCCTTTCCACCGCAGCAAAGCGCTACATGGCAAAAGTGTGACAGGCATTAAAAATAGGTCTGAGATAGAGGTGGAGATAGATAAAGAGAGATGTAGAGCTAAATTCAATTCAGCCTACTCCAACCGCGGCCGCACTCCTCCTTTATCGCTTTAAAAATCAGGAAAACTGCAACCCGAGAGCTTCCAATAACCTCTACGCTTCAATTCAGCTCCAGCACCTATCTTTCGGAAATCTAAAATATATATCTGTGCTGTGATACACTGCGGCCAGAACTTTTATGCCACTTTTACTTCACTTTTTACTCTATTTCTAAACATCTTCTGGCATGGTTGCTCCTTCGTAATTCATTTGTAAAAAGTTTGTGAAATCTCATTTTCAATAATCACAAAAACATTTTTTTTTTTTTAAATACAAATATAATATCTGAAAAAAAAATGTACTTGTGCCTCTTATTGCCATAAAACATGAAAGCTGATGTCATGACCACCAGTGTTAAAAAGAAAGTGGCTATCCTCTGTTGGCCACACCCCCACAACTTATGAGGTCGAGTCACCTGAAATTCAGGCTTTTAGTTAACAGCTGTGCTAAACTCGTCAAGAGTTCATTTAAACTTGAATTTCTTGTCAGTTGTAAAGTAGTGAAGAGGTAGAGTGACAGGTACACAGTGAATAGCTCTATTTGAGTAATGTTCTAATCCATATTATGTCAAAAACTAAGTAAAGAAAAAATAAATACTTTTTCACAAACGTTCGCAAAGACCTTTAAAAAAGTTATGATGAAACTGGCTCTCATCAAGACTGCCCCAGAAAAGGAAGAGCAAATGTTATCTCTGTTGCACAGGATAAGTTCATCAGAGTTACCAGCTTTAAAAAAAAAAGGAAGTAAAGGTCTACTCACATAGGAGCCATTTAAATGTGTCAAACCTGACAAGGACATTGTAGTTCCTTACTTTGCCTTTCCCCTTCCCATTAATGGACACGTGCCTCTCCAGAACTACAATCCCCAGCATGCATTTGACAATATCATGCATTCAGACTCAACCAATTGCTTTACTTTCTCATGCTCATCATCCCCTGAATTCTAGAATGTTTTTTTAGCTGTGAGTAAATTGTACATGCATGTAAACCTCTTTGTTTGTATGTTTTTCGCAAGTAATTCCACTGTTTATCTAGCAACATACTGATCATTCTCTTTCTAATTCCTATTTCAATGTATTAACCCTTTTCTCTCGTGTTTGACTTTTGCTCTGTTTGTACTGTGTTTTCATGTTTTTGGATTGTATTTTTGGCTCAGGTTTTCTCTTTTGTCTTGCGCTTTTGGCTCTGATGTATCGATTTTATGTCTCTCTTTTTTGACCATCGCTTATATCATGACTACAATCTCTTTTTTTTAACTCTAGTATTAAAACCCCATTTACTTTTTTAGCGCATGCATCTGACTTCAGTCTGTATTGTTACAAAACGCTGCTTTTTAAAGTATTTTTTATGTGTTCCTTCAAAGTCTGGATGAAAAAAAAAAAACAGCAATCTTTTTCAAATCTAAAATATATATATATAATATATATATATATCTGTGTGCTGTGCTTCCCTGTTCCCAGCACTTTTACAGCCCAGTTTACTCTATTTCTAAACATCCTCCGGCATGGTCGCTCCTTCATAACCATGTAATTACACTCCTGCACTGCCATAGTAATGTAATGACCACCCGGTGCAGGTTCAGCGCTATTTTATCATTACTGCCCCATGAATGCAGCCTCTAATCCCTGTTATTATTCTTATCAGACTCCTTAAAGGACTACAGGGATAAAACCCACCCAATTTTCAGCAAGGTAAATTAGCATTAAACCAGTAAGTGTTTGGAACAGCAAGCCTATTAAACAAGCGTGTTTTACATTATTTCATTATTTCAAAAAAAGCCACAGAGACGAAATTTAAAACAAGAGAAGCTCCACCACCTCGTCCGACTCCCACAGGCACCGATCCAGCAATATTTCATGATAATATTTTCTCCAAATATTATTTTTTTTGCTAAAAATACAAGATAAGACTGCAAATGCTTTACTGAATGTGATTAACAAGCAACAATGCACCACCTTAAAAAAAAAAAAAAAAAAAAAAGCCCTGAAGAAATAATTCCTGGAAAACACCATAATCATAATTTCATATAATTACACATCCAGCATACTGTGTGTCTCCTTACCTTCTGCCGAATTTCCTCCTCCATCTTCACTGGTGAACCCAGCTCAGCCACCTGTTTAACTCCGTCACTCGCGTAACCTCCATATTCCCACAGCACATAGTTCTTGGAGTGAGACGACCCGATGATGGCTGACCAGTGGTTGGCTCTCCCTGTAAGAATGAGAAATATCATCATCATTGGTATCAAAGATGGTACATTATCAAAGAAAGAGTTAATCTTAAAATATAAAGTTACTTAATTTCTGTAATTCAGTTAAAAATGTGAAACTCATATATTATATAGATGTATTACACACAGAGTGATCTATTATAAGTGTTTATTTCTTTTATTATTGATGATTATTATGGCTCACAGACAATGAAAACCCAAAAATCAATGTCTCAGAAAATTAGAATATTATTATATTTTAAGACCAATTGGTACTTTTGGCAGTGTGCCAAGTCCTGCTGGAAAATGAAATCCGCATCTCCATAAAAGTTGTCAGTAGCAGAGGGAAGCATGAAGTGCTGTAAGATTTTGTGGGAAAACAAAACTGCACTGACTTTAGACTTGATAATAAAACACAGTGGATCAACACCAGCAGATGACATGACTCTCCAAACCATCACTGATTATAAGTTTATTTTACATTTTATTTGGAAATCAAGGGAGCAGAATCTGTAGGAAGAGTGGAGAGACACACAGTTCAAACTGCTTGAGGTCTAGTGTGAAGTTTCACCAATCAGTGATGGTTTGGTGTTGGTCCACTGGTCCCCTGAGTTTAATTTCTCCAGCCACACCCAGGCCTGATTACTGCCACACCTGTTCTCAATCAAGAAATCACTTAAATAGGACCTGCCTGACTAATCAAAGTAGACCAAAAGATACTCAATATCTAGACATTATGCTAATATCCAAAGACATTTAGGAACACATAAAAAAGAAAGTCATTGAGATCTATCAGTCTATCAGGTTGCGAAGCCATTTCTAAAGTTTTTGTACTCCAGCAAACCACAGTAAGAACCATTATCCACAAATTATGAAAATGTGGAATCATGGTGAACCTTCCCAGGAGTGACTGGCCGCCCAAAACTACCCCAAGAGCACAGGGACGACTCATCCAAGAGGTCTCAAAAGACCTCACAACAACATCCAAATAACTGCAGGCCTCACTTGTCTCAGTTAAGATCAGTGTTCATGATTCCACCATAAAAAAGAGACTGAGCAAAATTTATGAAAATTTTGTTTTGGGAACAAAAAAAACAATAAGGCTCATTTAGATTTTACCAGAAAAAAATCTGATGATGTCCAAGACTTTTAAGAAAATACTCTGTGGCGTGACAAAACAAAAGTTACATTACATCTACTGTAAAAGTAACACCACCAAAAAGAACATCATACCTACAGTAAAACATGGTGGTGGTAGTGTGATGGTCTGGGGCTGTTCTGCTGCTTCAGGGCCTGGAAGACTTGCTTTTATAAATGGAACCATGAATTTTGATCTGTCTACCAAAAGATCCTGAAGAAGAATGTCTGGCCATCTTTTTGGGACCTCAAGCTGAAACGAACTTGGGTTCTGCATCAGGACAATGACTCAAAGCACACCAGCAAGTCCACTTCTGATTGGCTAAAGAAAACAAAGTGAAGACCTGACCTGAATCCTATTGAGCTGCTGTGGCATGACCTTAAAAAGGTGGTTTACACTGAAAAACCCTCCAGTGTGGTGAAATTACAACAATTTTGTTAATAAGAGAGGAACAAATGCCATTTTTTTTCCATGTTGTTGCTGCAAAGGGTGGCCCAACCAGTTATTAGTTTTAGGGGGCAAGCACTTTATCACACATGCCCATGTCGGCTTGGATTTATTTATTTTTTTTTAACTGTATTTTGTGTTTACTTTGTTGTTTTTGACTTACATTTAAATTTGTTTGGTGATTTAATAAATTTAAGTGTGACAAACATGCAAAAAAACACTTTTTCACACCACTGTATACTTCACTCCCATTCCCCATTAGCTGTTAATGTGCTAAGCTACTTAATATGGCTATAAGTCCCCCTGCTCTCGAGCATCACTATGACATTGTTTCCCTGTGAAACACTGTGAGTATAACAGGTTAGGTAAACTCCTGGCACAGGGGTGCCATCCGTCAACCTCTGACACCGAGCCCCAGAACACAGCGCTGCCCTGCACAGCCCAATCGATGCGAAACGTGCTCCCCAATTACTCCAGCTCTGACCAATAATTAGCCTGCCGACAGCCGTGACAGATGTCCCATCAAATAGTGACCACAAATAGCCGCGGCTGAACACATTCAGCGAGGCCACTAAAACTAACTGTGCTTAATCTCCAGGCCTCGGCCTCGGCTCCGTCTGAAAGCAGGGTCTGCTGATGTTGATGCTGTGAAAACTAACAAATTACACTGTAAATAATGATGCATTAAGAGTGCCTAAATGACTGGGTGAAATGAATATGGGGAAATGAACGGCTTTGACCTGCTCGTGTTGTCATCTCTTAATTTAGTGTACATAAACACCTCAATTAACTGGAGTCGAGGGAAGCTCAGGTGTGTTCAGCCGATCCGTTTCTGTGAACTATTTGCCCATGCTGAACCCGTCGCACGCTACGGTGTGTAATTATTTAACAGGGACTGAGTGAAAATACCCAGCACTGATGCAATATGAATGTGAGCTGATTTGCAGCTCAGTTGATTACAGTTCTTGGGGGAAATTTAGCAACGTGAAATAATCATGAACCACTTTTATACAGGCCTTATTTTGCCTTCTCTTAACCCTTTCTGGCACGGACAGAAAGCGTATTTCAAAATATCAGAATTACTAAAAGACTCACTTAGCTTTTCTGTCTAAATAAAAGACATTTTGGGGCCCTATCATGTTATGATGTTTATTGCTATCTTACATCCCACCAAAAGTCTATTTTCACACCTTGCAGCAGCATCGTTTAAATAGCAAAGGTGCTTGTGAATATATCTAAACCGATGGATGTGGCATCTGCCAAAGTCAGAGCACACCTGGCTCTTAAAGGGAATGGCAAGTGACACACTGATTGCTTTCTTTCATGTTACGCCAAAAACAACCCTATGATTATTTAAGAGAATTACTACATGCCTGTTGCACATTTTAAACCAAGCAAGGTGTACTTTTCCCATCGTTATGATAGCAAAGACACATTGAGATGCCCTAAATCAAAGTAAAAGTGATCAATATTAAGGTTTGTTCACTCTGTGCTGGTGATAAAGTGATACCTAGCTTCAAAAACACAACGTCAAATTTGAAGAAATGTTGAGAGTCACAGAGAAACATTTACAGAATAAGTCCCAAAAGGGAAGAAAAGCTTCCAATAAAGTGAGTTTTGGCAAAACAGTTATGGTGAGACGGCAGGGGTGTGTGTGTGTGTGTGTGTGTGTGGGAAGGGGGTAACTAATACAATAATTTGGGTAACTGATAAAATTACCCAACTAACAAAAATAATAAACTAACAAATAAAAATGGGAAAGGGGTAACTATTAAAATAACACAAATTATTTACTTTTAAAATCACGTAATCTATAAAGTAACTAAATTATTTTTCAAAAAGGGTAATCAGTAATCAGATTAGTTTTTTTTATTTAAGTAATACCATCTCTGGTCCTAACCTTGCTAAGGTATGGGTAGCTTACTGCTGGATATGAGCTTTCAGCTGTGTTGTCATTAGCTATTAGCATTTGTGCGGCATTCCTTATAGCACACAAGAATTCTGTCTGGAAAGCAGTCCATTTTGTATATGTTTTGCTATTTACCCTACAGTGCAATTATAACAGGGACTGAGTGAAAATACCCAGCACTGATGCAATATGAATGTGAGCTGATTTGCAGTTCAGTTGATTACAGTTCTTGGGGGAAATTTAGCTACATAAAATAATCATAAAGCACGTTTATAGAGTCCTTATCTTGCCTTTGTTTAACCCTTTCAGGCATGGACAGAAATGTTATTTTTAAATGTTAATTTTAAATGTTTTTTTCTACAGTATGTGCTCACAAATATAATCACATTTAAAACATGTTTAAAACATCCGTTTTAGCAGGACCAGATCCAGCTTTGTTTATAAATACATTTCTAACATCACATCCTGTAAAAAAAAAAAAACCTTCTTACACTGACCACTGTACACTGAAGAATTAATCATCTCATATATACATATATACACAAATGTTGATACATCTGTCCAGCTGAAAGATAGCATGTTAGCATATGTTCTAACTGTAAACAAATAAGAAAATATTTTCTATTCATTCAATGCACTGAATACATCTGTTCAACGTAAGAAGTGATATTTTGAATGTGCTTTTATTTGCACTTAGAAAACCAACAATTGTACTGATTAAAGTACAGATCAGACACTCGCAGATATAAAAACACAAACACCTTCAAGGAGATCCATCTTGGTTGGTGGATGTGGATGATGGGATGGTGACATTATGAGGTGGTAGGTTGTAAGAATTGTTGTTGAGCTGGTTAATAACTAACAATTTATCCATATTTAAAGGTTCTGTGGTCAGATCAGACCAAAGTTAAACTTTCATGTGGTCAAAAAGTAACACTGCTCATCATCTTGAACACACCGCCCCCACTGTGAAACATGGTGGTGGCAGCATCATGGTTTGGGCCTGTTTTTCTTTTCTTCAGCAGGGACAGATTTGTGAAGATGGTTCAAATTGATGGGAAGATGGATGGAGCCAAATTTAGGACCATTCTGGAAGAAAACCTGTTGGAATCTGCCAAAGACCTAAAACTGGGACGGAGATTTATCTTCCGACAAGACAATGATCCAAAATATAAAGCAAAATCTACAATTAAACAGTTCACAAATAAACATATCCAGGTGTTAGAATGGCCAAGTCAAAGTCCAAACCTGAATCACAAACGCTCTCCATCCAACCTCACTGAGCTCCAGCTGTTTTGTAAGGAAGAATGGGCAAAAAGTTCAGTCTCTCAATGTGCAAAACTGATAGAGACAAACCCCAAACGACTTGTAGCTGTAATCACAGCAAAAGGTGGCGCTACAAAGTATTAAGGCAAGGGGGCCATTTTCAGTCTTTTATTTCTAAAAAAAGTTAAAAGTATCCAATAAATTTCGTTCCAAGTCACGATTGTGTCCTACTTGTTGATTCTTCACAAAAAAAAATCATATCTTTATGAAGCCTGAAATTTGGCAAAAGGTTGAAAAGTTACTTTTGCAAGGCACTGTACTGAAAGAAAGAAACTTAGAAATGTTCCAAAATGAAAAAATGAATTGCAGTAGACTTTTTTTTGGCATTCACTTCCACTGAAAGTTAAGATGGACTAGTATAGTAGTTTTTTAAAACTCAATGAAAAAAATAATCATACATGGACAATATACAGATGCTCTCCCTTCATTTAGTCCATGCTATGCTAGGAATAAGGCTTGGTGTCAATAAGTTCATATATATATATATATATATATATATATATATATATATATATATATATATATATATATATATATATATATATATATATATTTTTTTTTTTTTTTTTTTTTTTTTTTTCTGCTCCAGATAGTGCAGTTATATTGTCAATATTTCCTTGGTTACTGCTTCTCTTATTTGTGCAATATCTCTTTATGAAAACCATAAACAAGCACCAGTAAACAGATATTAAACCGCAAGTAAACTTTTATTAAGTGTGATCATATAACCTTGTGACGGAGAACTCCTCGAGAGCACTGGATTGGGTGGATCTCTCCACACGTCAGTTTTTATTGGTGGAAAGTTTTGTTGCTAAGGGGGTCAGCAGTAAACAGACTCATAATTCTCCTTCAGTTCTGAAATGTGCAGCAGAAACAATGAAATCTGTATCCCGGACCGCTCTTTATCAGTCTGCAGCGGGATTTTAAAGCCTACAATCTAATTTCCCCCTGCATGGAGACTATTCCGGTGGCACGGCGGTGTGTGAACAAATTTCCAGTGTAGAAGAAGTGCTTATCACACCCTCTCTGTAAGGTTAATCCCCCCAGCCAATCCATCAGGCCTGCATCGCGTCTCAGTGACAAGCTCTGATGTTCAAACCCTTATTTTCATATTTCCTGTCAAACACAGCCACCCCACTATCTTCCTCCAATAACACACAGGACGGGTCTTTTTTTCTTTTAGTGCAGGCAAAAAAAGTGATGTGAAATTAAACCCTTAAGAGTTGAGTTATTTCTGTTGCAAGATAAAAAGTTAACAATAAAACTGACTTACAGGGGTTGGACAATGAAACTGAAACACCTGGTTTTAGACCACAATAATGTATTGTCCCGATGGACAGTTCTGGTGGAAACAGGAGAGTTGAGGTGCACATTGAATTCTGCCGTGATTTGGGCAGCCGTGGTTTTACGCTTAGCACCCGAACATCCCTTTCAGACAGCTTCCTCTTACAGCGTCCACAGTTAATCCTGTTGGATGTGGTTGGTCCTTCTTTGTGGTATGCTGACATTACCCTGGATACTGTGGCTCTTGATACATCACAATGACTTGCTGTCTTGGTCACAGTTGCCCCAGCAAGACGTGCACCAACAATTTGTCCCCTTTTGAATTTGGTATGTCATTCATAATGTTGTGTGCATTGCAATATTTTGAGCAGAACTGTGCTCTTACCCTGCTAATTGAACCTTCACACTCTGCTCTTACTGGTGCAATAATGTGCAATTAATGAAGATAGGCCACCAGGCTGCTCCAATTTAGCCATCAAACCTCCCACACTAAAATGACAGGTGTTTCAGTTTCATTGTCCAACCCCTGTACTATTAACTATTCATTTTCATTATTCTATTAAGGGGTGGGCAAATAAGATAATATTTAAACATATTGGGTCCTATTATTGTTAAATAACATGCTGAACCAACAGTCTTTTGAACGTTATTTTAGATTAAATAGCAGTGGTTAAATAGCAATATGTCCATTTGCATATACAGCTCTGGGACAAAATAAGAGACCACTTCAGTTTTTGAAGGAGTTTCTCTGATTTTGCTATTTAAAGCTATATGTTTGAGTAAAATGAACATTGTTGTTTTATTCTATAAACTACAGACAACATTTCTCCCAAATTCCAAATAAAATATTGTCATTTAGAGCATTTATTTGCAGAAAATGAGAAATGGCTGAAATAATACAAAAGATGCAGAGATTTTAAACCTCAAATAATGCAAAGAAAACAAGTTCATATTCATAAAGTTTTAAGAGTTCAGAAATCAATATTTGGTGGAAATAACCCTATTTTTTAATCACAGTTTTAATCATGTATCTTGGCATGTTCTCCTCCACCAGTCTTACACACTGCTTTTGGATAACTTTATGCCACTCCTGGTCTAAAAATTCCAGCAGTTCAGTTTGGTTTGATGGCTTGTGATCATCCATCTTCCTCTTGAATATATTCCAGAGGTTTTCAATTTGGTCAAATCAAGAAACTTATAATTTTTAAATGGTCGCTTATTTATGTATTTTCTCCAGAGCTGTATGTGCACAAAATATAACAGATCAGCTTTGTGCAAATCCAAGGACACGTATGGTGCAAATGGAAAGATATAAATCTGCATTTTGACAGATTTCCCTTACTTCTATAAGATAAGAGTAAGAAATGATTACAGTGCTGAACAGACTGTATTTGCCAAAGTTCTGCTTTGCTTTCTTGAGTTGTGAAAGACGCTTTGTCTGAAATATGAGAAATGATGACACAACTTAGAAGACTCTTTATCTAAATCAAAAGCAAACAGCGGTTGTGTCTGAACTGAGAAAAATGCTGTCTATTCGGATGGTAGTCAAAGGTAGAAAGGTACATCTGAGTTATATGTTTGAATTGTACAGGTACAGGGGTTGAACAATGAAACTGAAACTCCTGTCATTTTAGTGTGGGAGGTTTCATGGCTAAATTGGAGCAGCCTGGTGTTCAATCTTCATTAATTGCACATTGCACCAGTAAGAGCAGAGTGTGAAGGTTCAATTAGCAGTATAAGAGCTTTAACAGTTTTGCTCAAATTTTTCCAATGCACACAACATTATGGGTGACATACCAGAGTTCAAAAGAGGACAAATTGTTGGTGCACGTCTTGCTGACACATCTGTGACCAAGATAGCAAGTCTTTGTGATGTATCAAGAGAAACGGTATCCAGGGTAATGTCAGCATACCACCAAGAATGACCAAACACATCCAACAGGATTAACTGTGGACGCTGTAAGAAGAAGCTGTCTGAAAGGGATGTTCGGGTGCTAACCCAGATTGTATCCAAAAAACATAAAACCACTGCTGATCAAATCACGCAGAATTCAATGTGCACCTCAACTCTCCTGTTTCCACCAGAACTGTCCGTCAGGACAGTCAATTATTGTGGTCTAAAACCAGGTGTTTCAGTTTCATTGTCCAACCCCTGTACCTCCAAAAATATTTTTCTTTTTTTGACTACCCTAAAATATTGTAATTATGTTGAAGGCATATTATCTACCTCTGTTTTCCACCCAATAAAGACTTGACTGGGTTTCTTCCTCACCCAGAATCCAGTCTAAATAGGCAGCATTTCTCATATTTTAGACAAAATCTCTTCTCTTCTCTTCAACAAAAACGCTCTGCCTCCTAAACCAGAACAATCAGACGACACAATGTGCCTCAATTTGTCTCAGCAGTGAGTTCTGTGCGTACAGCAGAATGTCATCCATGTACACCAGCTTCTGCACTAAAGAGGCCTTTTTTTCTACACACATCTTGGTAAGATTTCAATTCCCTGACCCTCTCAGCCATCTGACTCAGCTCTGCTGCCCATATCACTCCAGCCCTGTTCTCCTCCTCCTCCTCCTCCTCTCCACTATTGTCTTCTGAGGACCTTGACCCATCTGGCAGAGAGCTGCAGGATGATCAGGACTGAATGACATGGCATGAAAAGCCAGGGGCTGATAAACGGATACCGAGATGAAGATGAAATATAAAACATGCCAGAAAATAACCTTCACGATCAGAAAGTGTGTCGGCGCTTGTTCTCGTTTGCCTTTTTTTTTTTATCAGGAGTCTCGAGGATAGATAAAAAAAGGTGTGATAAAATTAGCCAGACAACAAGTCTCCAAGCTTTCTATTTTACTGCAGTTTTAAATGAAGTGAAATACGAATGGGAGTTTATGTAACTCTCAACCCAACGTCTGATTAAGGATAAAGTTTTACACTTTCACAAAATGATCCAATCAGGTTGTTGCTTACGCACAAAAAAAAAAAAAACTTTAAACAAACGTAATATTTTTTAGAACTAGCAAAAACCATTCAGTGACAAACTACATTTGGCCGATATATTGTAAATAATCCAACAAAACATATCACAGTCTTTGCAAAAATGACATGGGGTTGGTGTGGTGCAGTGGATAACACCACTAACTGACTGTTAGTGAGCTATCACATCATGTGGGGGACTCGGGTTCAATTCCCAGTCTGGGTGAAAATGCTGTGCTACACCAATAAGAGTCCTTGGGCAAGACTCCTAACACTACATTGGCCCACTTTTGTAAAATAAATAACTTTATTTTTTGTAAGTTGCTCTGGATAAAAGAAGCAGTTAGCGGCTAAAGCTAATGCTGCTGCACCCAGCCCTATTGTTGGAGAAACTTCACAGAAAACTTCCCCTTTAATGCTGTAGAATTCAGAATTCATATATAAGATGCACCTTACTAGTACTGTTAAAAACTGTTTTTTTGGGGGGGTTATAAAACAGTATGCATTCATGTTTAAATGCAAAACACAATTAGAATGTTGTGAAATAAACTCTTTTTACATTGACTTACGCTGAAAGTTTAAAAGGCTATTATTTGCTGTTTTGGAGAAACATTTTTTTTCATCGAACATTGACGATATAACTATTGGGGGCGTAGCAAAGATGGCCATCCAGTGAACTGACTCTACTGACCTGTAAAGGCTTTGAACATACTGAAGCTTCACACTGTTTTTTTTTTTTTTATTATTTAATTTTATTCCAAATGCTGTTTTCAATAGTCCACTTAGCAACGGCTCCACATAGCAACTGTTCCTTAATTGCAGTGTGTGAAGCAAGAAGCATGTTTGTGTAAAACTGACCCACCTCTCCTCCACCGCTAGCCCGGCTAGCCTCGGCTCACACACTGTTTCTTTCTGCTTGCTAAGCTCATAAATTTTAGGGCAGCTCCTTCCCCGGGTTTATCTCACTCGCTGAGTCCATTCTAATCAGCGTATTGATCTCGCCCGCCGGAGAGCGAGCTGGAGTGGAGAGTGGCGGTAATCCCTGGGCTTAATTTACTCTCAATGAGGCAGTCTCAAGGTTATACCCACAGCCCACAAAGACAAGAGCAGCTTGGGGAGGGATAAAGGGATCCATACAGGTCACATCCTCTCTGAGCAGTTTCACAGGACTAGTTTAGTCTTGATGAGAATGATTATTCCGAGTAGGAGAAAGTACACTGGGTCAAAGGCAGTGGGGGTATGTCTTAGTCTTAGGGGTATATATGTGTAAGGCTAAATAAATAAATTGCTAAGTGTACACCTGAGGATGCATGTCACTTGGTTGCTGGAGATATTCACAAATAAGGACTTAAAATCCTTATCAAGTAAATCAGACATAGGTTTAAGTTTTAAAAAAATCGATTTTTATTTGAAGAGTGCAGTTTTAAAAAAAAGATTAATACAACTGACTTTTCATCCAGTCAGAATAATGAGATTTTCAGTGGGATTCCACTTCTGACACCAATCTTTGCATGTAAACTAATCATTAAAAATCAACATTGTATTTTTTTAAACTGATACAGTATTGCAAAAAAACAAAATAGTGCAATACTTCAATATATCATAATTTTTGACCCAACATATCAAACCTACTAACCCAACATCCCTGTGATCAATAACCCCATGCTCTAACCACTAAGCCACCACTGACCCATAGTGATGACATTCACAAAAATCTGTTTTTCCAGAACCTGCATATATACTGTACAATATACTGTATATACACTTATATGCTGATAACTTACTGGGGTAATCCTTGGGGTGAAGCTTCTCTGACCAGTTCCCATAGAAGGTGACCCTGTACTTCGCTGTTCCACAAGCACAGCAGTCCAGCAGCGGTTTATCTGTGGATTCTCCATATAGTGATTCTGTAAAGTGACAAAAACAAATACAGAGTCATTTACAGTAAACTGAAGAGAAACAAACACACACACCAACACACACATTATAGTCTCTTTTTCCAAGCGCAATCCAATGTCATGCACAGCAGGAGTGTCGGCACTCATTTAAGATCTTTCTCATGCAAAAGCATCGCCCCGACAATCAGAGCCGCGACGCAACGCAGATTCTTAGAGCAGCGAGAGATGGAGGAGCGACGTGAGCGAAGAGATGACTGAGAAGAAAATAGAGAACATTGTCTGAAATATCCCAAACAAAGCGATGGCACCCAGATGGGAGAGGAAGGAGAAAAGGGGCTTCTTGAAAGGATGAGAGGATCTCATCTCCGTGCTGGAAATGAAAGGCTTACCTTTCTCACACATCCGCTTTGTGAGTGAACCCTCATCCTGGAAGGAGATGATCTTCCTCTGAACGATGCTCGCCCTGCCAAAAGAGAAAGAGAGAAAGGAGGTGATAATAAGGAAAAGGGAAATAAATAATGAAAGATTAACATTTTTGGTAAAAGCAAGTGAATGACATGAATGAATATTGTAGGAGTTAGAGAAGAGAAAAGAAGAGAAGAAAAGAGAACATTGTGAAGTAATTTGAGAAGATGAGAAGAGAAGTATTTTGAGAAGTGGAGAGGATATGAGAGGAGAGGAGAGTAGAGAACACGGGAGGAGAGGAGAGGAGAAGAAAAGAGAAGAGAAGAGAAAGTTGAGAAGTAATTTGAAAATATGAGAAGAGTAAGGACATATTTTGAGAAGAGAACAGAAGAGAAGAGAAGAGAACAGAAGAGAAGAGAAAATTGAGAAGTAATTTGAGAAGATGAGAAGAGAAAAGAAGTATTTTGAGAAGAGAAGAGAAGAGATAGGAAATGAGCAAAAAGAAGAGGAAGAGAGGAAATGAGTGAAGTGAAGAGAAGAGATAGGAAATGAGCAAAAAGAATAGGAAGAGAGGAAATGAGTGAAGAGAAGAAGAGAGAAGAGAAGAGAATAGAAGAGAAGAGAAGAAATTGTAAAGAGAAGAGGAAGAAAAGAAAATGGACGAAGAGAAGAGAAGAAAAGAGAAGATAAATGATTGAAGAGAAGAAGAAGAAAGGGAATGAGTAAAGAGAAGAGGAAGAGAAGAGAAGAAAAGAGAAGAGAAGATAAATGATTGAAGAGAAGAAGAAGAAAGGGAATGAGTAAAGAGAAGAGGAAGAAAGGAAATCGGTGAAGAGAAGAGGAGGAAAGGAATGAGTGAAGAGTAGAGGAAGAAAGGAAATAGGAGAAGAGAAGAGAAGAAAAAGAAGACGAAAAAGAAGAAAGTGAATGAGTAAAGAGAAGAGGAAGAAAGGAAATTGGTGAAGAAAAGAGGAAGAAAAAATGAGTGAAGAGTAGAGGAAGAAAGGAAATGGGAGAAGAGAAGAGGCGAGAAGAGAAGAGAAGAAAAGATAAATGATTGAAGAGAAGAAGAAAAAAGGGAATGATTAAAGAGAAGAGGGAGAAATAAATTGGTGAAGAGAAGAGGAAGAAAGGAATGAGTGAAGAGTAGAGGAAGAAAGGAAATAGGTGAAGACAAGAGAAGAGAAGAGACGAATGGAAATGAGTAAAGAGAAGAGTAGAGAAGATAAGAGAAAAGAAGAGACGAAGAAAGGAAATGGGTGAAGAGAAGAGAAGAGAAGAAGAAAGGAAATGGGTGAAGAGAAGAGAAGAGAAGAGAAGAAGAAAGGAAATGGGTGAAGAGAAGAGAAGAGAAGAGAAGAAGAAAGGAAATGGGTGAAGAGAAGAGAAGAGAAGAGAAGAGAAGAGAAGAGAAGAGGAAGAAAGGAAATGGGTGATTTTAGGAACAGTATTATAAAGGCTGGGCTGTGCAGAATGGTGAAATCAGGGCCCCCTGTGGGCTGATTGTTCAGGCTGAAAGAGAGGCATATTTCAGGCTGAATAGCTCCACAGTTTGATAGTATGAAGGAAAACCAGCCCACAGAATTTCAACAGAAGCAGATGACAACCATAAATTAGCATTTTTAGTTACTCCAGAGTTATTATATAATATTTTATATTTTATATTTTTATATTTTATTTTATAAGTTCCTGTAGACCTATAACAAATTCATACACAGAGAGATGAACGGATGGAAAAACAGATAGATAGATGGGTGAATGAACAGACAAGTAGATTAATGTATAAAAAGTTGGATAGACAGACAGATGGTCAGATCGATGATGGATTGATTAATAGATGACATATGAATTGATGAATGGATGACATAGACGGACAGTAGATAAACAGATGAATGGATGTATGGATGAAAGAATAAATCTATGGATTAATACATAAACAGACAGACAAACAGATGGACAGGTGGGCCAACAGATGAATAGATAAACAAACAGACAGATAGATGGACAAACACAGGTAGATAGACAAAAAGGCAGATAGATGGATGGGTGAACGATTGGATGGAAGGGCAATCAAATATATAGATGGTAAAAAAATAAATGGATTAATGGATGTCATAGAGGGACAGTAGTTAAACAGATAAATGTATGGATGAAAGAATAAATGTATGGATGAATACTTAAATGGACGGACAAACAGATGGATAGATGAGCTAACAGATGAATAGATGAGCAAACAGATGGATGAATAAACAAGGATATAAATGGATGGATGGATAGATGGATGGATGGATGGATGGATGCATGGATGGATGGATGAATAGATTGATGGATGGGCAGACAAATATATGGATGGTTAAATAGGTACACGGATGAATGGGTGACTTCATAATCAGATGGATGGATGAAAAATGGAAGAACAAACAGATGAATGAATGATGGATAGACAAATGGATGGACAGCTAGATGGATGGACGAGCAGACAGAGTAGATGAGTGGATGAACAGACGAGGAGATAAAGTGGATAAAGAAATAGATGAAGACAAATGGTCAGACTGGGGAACAGACAGATAATGGATGGATAAATAGATGGCAGATGAATTGATGAATGGTTGACATAGAGGGACAGTAGATAGATAGATAAATGGATGTATGCATGAAAGAATAAAGGGATGGATAAATACTTAAATGGACAGACAAACAGATGGACAGATGGGCCAGCAGATAAATGGATGAACAAATAGACAAATAGAGGGACAAGCACAGATGGATGAACAAAAAGACAGATAGATGGATGGATGAATGAGTGGATGAATGGACAGACAAATATATGGATAGTCAAAACAAATGCTTGGATGACTTGATAGACAGATGGATGGATGGAAAATGGAAGAACGAGCAGAAGAATGAATGATGGATAGACAAATGGATGGACGGCTAGATGGATGGACGGGCAGACAGAGTAGATGAGTGGATGAACAGACAAGGAGTTGAAGTGGATAAAGAAATAGATAAAGACAAATGGTCAGACTGGGGAACAGACAGATAATGGATCGATAAATAGATGGTAGATGAATTGATGAATGGATGACATACAGGGACAGTAGATAAACAGATGAATGGATGTATGGATAAAAGAATAAATGGATGGATGAATACTTAAATGGGCAGACAAACAGATGGATAGATGAGCTAACAGATGAATGGATGGATGAACAAACAGACATAGATGTACAAACAGGTAGATAGACAAAAAGGCAGATAGACGGATGGATGAACGATTGGATGGATGGGCAGTCAAATATAAAGATGGTAAAAAAATAGACGAATTAATGGATGAAATAGAAGGACAGTAGTTAAATAGATGAATGGCTGTATGGATGAAAGAATAAATGGATGGATGAATACTTAAATGGACAAACAAACAGACGGATAGATGAGCTAACAGATGAATAGATGAACAAACAGATGGATGGATAAAAAGGCAGATAAATGAATGGATGGATGAATAGATTGATGGATGGGCAGTCAAATATATGGATGGTTAAAAAGGTAGACGGATGAATGGATGACTTGATGGACAGAGGGATGGATGAAAAATGGAAGAACAAACAGATGAATGAATGATGGATAGACAAATGGATGGACAGCTAGATGGATGGACGGACAGGCAGAGTAGATGAGTGGATGAACAGACAAGGAGATAAATGGTCAGACTGGGGAACAGACAGTGGATGGATAAACAGATGGTAGATGAGTTGATGAATGGATGACATAGAAGGACAGTAGATAAATAGATGAATTAATTTATGGATGAAAGACTAAATGGAGGGATGAATACTTCAACGGACAAGCAAACAGAACAATAGATGGGCTAACAGATGAACATATGAACAAACAGACAGACAGATGGACAAGCACAGATGGATGAACAAAAAGGTAGATAGATGGATGAATGAATGAGTGGATGGATGGGCAGACAAATATATGGACGTTTAAAAAAATAGATGGTTGGATGACTTGATGAACAGATGGATGGATGGATGAAAAATGGAAGAAAGAACAGATGAATGAATGATGGATAGACAAATGGATGGACAGCTAGATGGATGGATGGACAGGCAGAGTTTAATGAATAGATTAATGGATGAGAAAACTAAGGTATGGATGGATGGATGGATGGATGGATGCAAGTGTAAATGGGTGTACTTTTTCAAAGAATCAATCAATCAATCAATCAATCAATTAATTAATCAATCAATAAACCAACCAATCAAGCATTATTTAAACTTTAGAGTACTTTGAGAATAACCCTCATTTACACTGTAGTTGAATAATAAATTATGGCTTCTTTAATTCAATCTTGCTCCATCTCTTTTTGGTCTTTATTTAAAAAGGGCATGTGAGGGAGAGAAAGAGCTAGAGACTCTGACACACAGCAGGAGATAAAGAGAGATTAAGTTTGTTTCTTCAAATAAAAGAGAGAAGAGGAAGAGCAGAAGATAGCAGAACAAAAAGAGAAAGAGAGGAAACAAAGCGCTGCTGTTTTCTGAGCACTTTTCCTTACATCTGCTCCGAGCTGGATGATGTTATTTCAGTTTTCTAATTGAAAAGGACGGCGCCCGGGGGGCCGCTGGAGCCTCGATGGCCCTGCTGTCAGACGCATTATGTCTGATGATGCGAGGGCCGGGCAAAGTGACAGCTCTTTTATTTATTCTTTTATTCCATTTATATGTTTATTTTGTGGCCTTTTGTGGCGCTGGACGGCGGAGAGCAAGAGTCTGTATCTCTACAGTGATGGGCTGTTGACAGTTATACAGTATTATTAGTGGGCTTTTTGGATTTCTGTATCTAAAAACTGTCAAATAAATGTGGAAAAGTCACAGTTCAGGGGACTTTACTGCAGGTGAGGTCATACAGTAGATGGGTTAATATCAATATACTGTGCCCTTTGTTTAAATTGCATAAAAACACTGTGTAACAATAAATGTATCAATATTAACTACTATAAAGGACTGTTAATTTTCTTTCATCGCTTTAAAGTACCATTTGTAAATTTTATACAGTTTTTGTTTAAAGTACTTTTTGTAAATGTTTTATTTAATGCATGGAATATTTTTGCCATGCCTTAGTGCTGACTGTTTCAGTTAAATGATCTTTAATATTTTGTAATTTCTTAAAGTTTTAAATGTTATTTTCTTACCTATTGCCAAATATCAATCTACAACCTTGACAATATTCAGTTGTTTTAAGGGACTGAAAGCACTTGCTGCATGTTCACCAACTTATAATGTTTATTTCACATAATATTTCTTGTATTGTCTTCCTACTTAGCGGAGGGAAGCTTAAGCCCTCCAAACCATCACTGACCATCAGTAAATTTAGCATTTTATTTGAAAATCTGGGAAGGAAAGAGTCTGGAGGAAGAGTGGAGCACTTCATGCTTCCTTCTGCTGACAACTTTTATGGAGATGTGGATTTCATTTTCCAGCAGGAATTGGGACACTGGCCACACTGCCAAAAGTACCAAAAGTGATTGGTTTAATGTAATATACTGAATTTTGGGTTTTTATTGGCTGAAAGCCATAATCATCAACAATAAAAGAAAAAAGATAACTCTGTGTGTAATACATTTATATAGTGTACTATATGAGTTTCACATTTTAAACTGGATTACTGAAATAACATGTTCAATGATATTCTAATATTTTGAGATGCCCCTGTATCTTTGAAACAGAACAAAAACAGTCATCATCAACGATTTTAAATCGTCTCCAGTAAAATTGTCAACACTGTCTTTGATAATCAGTCCAAATATCTATTTAAAAAAAAAAAAAAAAAAAGAAAAAAGTTTTTGTTTTGGGCCAAAAGGTACAACATTTTGATAATGACCCTGTGATTTCTGCAATGTAATTGTAGTCATAAAGTCATCAATTCATGCTAATTTTACTACCCTAGCCCAGTATAGCTCTTAGCTCTTACCTTTTAGCAGAAAAAAATCCAGTTTGGGAAAAGAGATCATAAACCAAGTGATATCAAGCAATCAAGCATGATAAGTGATGTTGTATTTATTAATTTATGTACGTAGAGTGTAAAAATGAACTTAAACCTGACATTATTTGGCTCTCTTTGGCAAGTCTCTCCCACATTCTGTTATACAGTATATAGCAGGTGAAATGTAAGCGTAACACTGCTGCAGAAAAAAAAAATCCTAATGATAGTTAAATACATTAAATACATATGACTTTACTACACCAAAATGGACTTAGTTGTAGTAAAACATGATAGAAAGTTCTTACCTTTGATGGATAGCACACCTCCATTCTCCTACAGCGTTCCAAGATCCAGAAATTTTAACAGTTTGTCCAAACACCCTTCAGACTTAGTGTAACGAGGCATAATTTGCCCCCATAAATCGCTTTTTCCACCAATATCCAGCTCAAAACTAGCTCCACACCTTCTTGCTAGAATCCGGAGAGCCCTGATATTTAAAATGAGGCTTTAATAACCTAAAAAGTGCACAGGAAGCTCATTAAAATCCACTGTTTACAATCTATAATGCTAGCTTCAGCCCCAAGCGCCGCCATCACTGAACTGAAAATAGCATAGACATTGACATATATATACATAGACTCATAGATGCATAGCATAGCAGCCGGCGCTAGGAGGCAGGCTATGCAGAGTCTATGTAGAAATACTTCTATGTTATCATCAATTTAGTGATGGCGGCGCTCGGAGCTGAAGCTAGCGTGTAAACAGTGTTTTTTAAGAAGCTTTTTGTGCACTTTTTAAGTTATTAATGCCTCGTTTTAAATGTTAGGGGTCTCCGGATTCTAGCAAGGAGGTGTGGAGCTTCTTTGAGCTAACGGTGATAACGGTGTAAAAAGTGATTTATCGAGGCAAATTATGCCTCGTATCACTCAGTCTGAAGGGTGTTTGGACAAACTGTTAAAAGTTCTGGATCTCAGAACACTGTGGGAGAACGGAGGTGTGCTATTCATCAATGGTAAGTACTTTTTATCATGTTTTACTGCAGCAAAAGTCCATTTTACACTGAAGTTCTCCTTTAAATAAATCAGTTATGAATTACATTAGTTTTTTTTGTTGTTGTTTTTTTTTACTTATTTGGCTGAACACCAAAAGGATTTTTTTTTTTTTGCTATATTCGACTGATTATTTTCGACTAGAGCATCCCTAGTTAATAGACGCAGTCACATTCCAACTACTGCACACACACCCCCACACACACACACACACACACCCTCCCACATACGAGCTGACCCACTCTTATGTAAAGATGCTGCCAGATCCACTCTAATTGTCCATGCTTTAATTCAATCTCACCCCAATTTCACATATCTGGGAGAGAGAGGCACCGGAAGAAAGCCTCCTCACTTTCCAGGGCCGGCCAGGCAATCAGCCACGGTAATGGTTATTTAACATCCAATTTAAATTCTATCAATGAGATGTTATTAAGGGCAGACTCACTTTCCTGCATTTACACTGCTGATGCTAATCGCCTGTGTGTGTGTGTGTGTGTGTGTGTGTGTTGAAGGAGTGAGAGCGAGAGAGAGAGAGAGCATTCTTTTCAGGCCAGTGCTCAAGGCCACAATGTATAAATTTAAGGGAGCATATCAGGCCCATGGATCACCGTAAGTTAGATCGATGGGAAAAGCTGCACTCTCGGATGCGATGCTGCAGATTTGGTTTAGGGTTCATTATTAATTCATACTTCTAAAAAGGGGAGTCAGGACGCCTACACACTGGAGGCTGACGCAGCGTCAGAAATGCAAATCTCTCACTATATATAGCCGTTAAAACGCGGTGTTAGATCTGTCAGGCTAGAAAACATACCTACAGCGCTCTATCTGCGACACTATTTGACCCTCTTAAAGAAACGTCGGATTCGTATAAATTACAAACGGCACTTTTATTGCAAGTCAACATGCCCTTAAAATAAGCCAACAGTGATATAGAAATTGATATATATCTTCCTTGGAAAATTTTGTAGTAGTGTTTTTCACAGCTTTCCTTTAGATTTGTAATTGTACCTATAGTATTAGAATTGAGGGGTTTTTTTATTATTAACCCCTTAATAGGCAAGTTTAAAAAAAAATCTGTGTGAGATATTTTCTATTCTATTTTCTATAAATTTTATAGAATTTATAGAAATTCTATTTCTATAAATCTATAAATCAATTTTCCATTCTATTCTCTAATTTCTATTCAAGCATTACATAAAAAGCTTTTATGTTTGATTACTGAAAAGCATAATTGTAATTGTAACAGAAATTCAAAAGAAAATGTTTAAGTAAATCTGCTAATGTCAAAATATAATGAATAAAATAATAAAATTGGCTCTTTCCTAAACTTCATTATAAAATCAATATTTTCCTGAACACAAAACAAAAACAGTCTGTTTTCAAAAATGCAGAATTTTGGTTGATTCCCGTCACTGATCTGGAATTTTTAAGTGGTGTAGAGAGAAAACAGGCAGCTTCTCCAGAGTGTTAAAAAAGGGTTTTGTATCACCTACACGTAGTGCTGGACGATATGGCCAAAATTTATATCACGATATATTTCTTAATTTTGGTCGATAAAAAAAAAAAATAATAATAATAAATAAACATTATAAAGTTGATCATTCTTGTAGATACCAGTGGTTTTGATTTGTTCAATTGATTTTAAACTTTGCAAAAGTTCAATACCCTGATCTTCCACATACGATTGTGTAAGGGGTTGGCCTCTGCTGCCAGCAGTCTCCCAAGGGAACTCCAAATCCCAGAATTCCAAGAGGTGATCAGCAAACCAGCCACACCTGTTGGCACTGGTATATAAGGCCATGGCAAGCAGCACACCCTTGTCATACCTTTGTAGAGGGGTGACCCGTAACAGAGGGTATTGAAAATATTAGAAGTAAAAAAGAGAGTAAGAGATCTCAAAAGAAAGCCAATAGCAAGATCTCAAAAATGAAGTAAAAACCTTAAAAAAGAAAGTCACACAAAAGTGAAAAAAAAAAATCTTAAAAGAAAACAACAAAAAGAGAAGACTTTCTAAGTTTTTATCTGCCCTTTGTTTGAGCCATTCCACATGGCATTTCCTTAGTTTCTTTTCCCGCCTTTTTCCCCTTCTTTCTTAAGGGAGCAAAATCTCACAGTTAAAAGCCTCTACCTCAACTGTCTCTACTTCAACCTATAATTTATAACCATTCATATCTGCTAATAATAATGATGAGAATGATGAATAATAATTTATATAAAGTAGACCTTTCTCTGTTTGCTCTTGGGTCCAATCCTTGATTGTCTTATGACTGATTGTAGTGGGTATAAAACCCAAATTGACTAAACCACAAGGTTGTGGGTTCAATGCTTGGGTTTGCTGAACCCCTAGTGTGATTTCCATGCTCAATTTTGGCAAATCACAAGGTTTTGGGTTCAATATCAGAGTTGTAGAGCTCTGTGTAGGAGAGTGAGCTTGCTGTAGCATGGCCTTTGGTTTGATGTGCCTATCCTAAGTTATCAGGACAGTAATTGTGAGATGTGAGGGTTACTTTGCCTCATTAAACACATCTTCTACCACACACAGAGTGTGTCCTCTGTTTGTTTGTGACTTCAGAGAAGCCAGGAATCAGTGTACTTTCTCTGCTAGCTCCTGTACCACACAATTTCACCCATTACAACATGCAGGTCTGTTCAATTCAATTGCAACATTGTGGGTCAATGTCTGGAGACACTACTTTATAAGTTTACTTTTAATGTAATGAAGTGAGTATAAACATTCTACTGTTTCTACTGTTGATTTCATCATAGCGTGACCATATACAATACCAAAGTCCTGCCACTGCTCTGTGAAAACAAACTCTTCTACTGCTCTTTTCTTGAATTGCCTTCTTTCTTTGTTGATTTAACCCTAGAACACTTTAAAAACGTTAAAAATGAGTAACACCATCACTAACGTTGGGTATACACTGTATGAATGAATGAATGAAGTTTTGGAACCCTCCTTTAATTTTACAACATACAACATCACATAAAATAAAAAAGGTACCATTGATGACCCTATAAAAAATCAGAAAAAATATTTTCTGATTGGAAAATAAGGTAATCCTTAACACGTAATGTTCTAACAAAAAAAAAATAATGCTGCTGGGAACTTGGTCTTTGGTCCACCCATTCCTGGGAAATGTGAGCACCTGATTTAAACACTCAAACACTAACAACTGGTAAATTACACCCATAAAATATGTTGCGCTCCATCACAATGGCTAAAAATCACCTGAACGCATGACTCTTGCAAAAAAACATGGATCCATAAATGGCAGGAGGGAATTAACCATAACATGAATAACATCAATGATCGTCCTGAAGATACCCAAAGTCCCACACAACTGAGACAGCAGCAACACAATGAAAATCACATTTTAAAAAAGTGTGGGTGAAAATCACCTAGCGTTATAGGGTTTAATAAAGGTAAAAAGTAAAAAGTGACCTGGCTACAGTGGAGTCCTAAAGGGCTTCTCACATTTGGAAGTCAACCACAGGTTTTTAATACCTGACTAAATCATAAACCAGTGTATAGGACTCCAGTGTATAGGAGACAGAAAGTCCCAGTCTGACCCTAAAATAATCACAGTTTAGACGAGAGCCACTGGTTATTGAGACTCTCACTCTTTCCAGGCATCTTGCAGAACGTTCTTGCAGTGCCATTACTCCACAATTACAGCAGCAGACTGCAGCAGTGTAACCACACAGTCTAAAAGCCCTCTGTAATAGAGGAAACCTTTTCCATAAATACATAAACACAGACATGCCCATTCTGAAGAGTCTGCTCTCAGAAACTCAAACACAGATGATGATGATGATAGGACACTCACAGAATCGGTTTAGAAATGAAGACAAATATACAACAGACGTTTTCTAGCTCTGAATCAGTAAATATACCTTACATGAAGAATAGCTGTAATGGCAAGACAAGATTCAGACACATTGCCTGATATTGGGCACCTAATGTAGCTTACACCCTGCACAAGGTGTGTTGCGATGCTTATTGCTATTATGAGTGTTGGGTTTGATATTAGATGGTTGGATCACACTTCTATTAGTAACATGATGAAGGAATGTGATAAATCAATCACTTAACAACTGGTGTTATGCATAGGGCTCCGCCAGGATGCATTATTCATCCAACTAACACCAACAACCACAACCACAACAATCTGATAATGGCTCAACAAGGTTCCAGAAGCACAGCTTAACACTATGTTTATGGTTAATTGCCAATAAACCAATACTGGCTACTCTTAAAAGCAAACAGTCTGGGTTCACTTCTCTTAACCAGATCAACAACCATCCAACCAACCAACCAACCAAAGAACCAACCAACCACAGCACACTACCTAAGCACAATCAAAGCCAGTGCACAATAATTTACACTGTAGGGTTGCGTGAGCAAAACACAGCAACAGCTACAATGTGATACTCATTCAACAAGTTTCCAGAAGCACAGCGCATTATGTTCAAGGTCCATTGCCTCAACTGGCAAGTTAAGTTATTTAAAAAGAAAGCTCTAGGGCCCAGGAATTACTACCCCACTCTCTTATGCACTTCCTATCACTGCAGGTGATGCAGGTGACTTCTTCTACAACCAATCACAAAGCAGAGCAGATTATTTTTCTCTGGATGAAGGAGCATCACCTTCAATTAAATCTCTCAAAGACTGAACTTCTGGTCATACCAGCAAAACCATCTTTTCAACACAACTTCTCTATAAGCATCGACTCTCTCTCTCTCTCTGGGTGTTATGGTTGATGACCAGCTCTCCTTCACACACCATGTGGCCTCAGTTGCTCGATCCTGCCGCTTTGCGCTTTACAACATCAGAAAAACTCCTGGTACAAGCAGTCGTCATCTCACGCCTCGACTACTGCAATGCCCTGCTAACTGGCCTCCCAAAACCACTCCAAATGATCCAGAATGCAGCAGCACGTCTGGTCTTCAACCTGCCAAAATGGGCACATGTCACCCCGCTGCTCATTGAGCTCCACTGGCTACCAGTTGATACTCGCATCAAATTCAAAACTCTTACAATCGCCCACAAGGTGATGACAGAACAGCTCCTTCCTACCTGCACTCACTCCTGAAGGCTTACGCTACCTCCCGGCCGCTGCGCTCCTCCAATGAACGTCGCCTTGCTTTGCCAAACACTCACACAAAGCAATCCAGACTGTTCTCATACAGAGTTCCCCAAACTACCTTCTACTACCAGATCAGGAGAATCTCTCGCTATCTTTAAGAGACTCCTGAAGACAGAGCTCTTCAAAGAGCACTTACTCTCTTAACACCTCTAACACACTAACTACTTCTAACCCTATTTCCTTCTTCCCCTCCTTCACTTATCTATCCTTTTATTTCCCTTCGACCTCCTCTAAGCCCATCTAAAATGGTTTATCTTAATTCCTATTACTTTTGTACTTGACACTTGTAAGTCTCTTTGGACAAAAGCGTCTGCCAAATGTAATGTAATGTAATGTAATGTAGAACTTAAACTGCAACTTAATTTACGTAATTTTAAAACTATTAAACATTGTAACTATTTAGTTCATTATGTCACATAGAAAGCTTACATTCTCTTACAATCTGTTTATTTCTAATACTCTCCCATTTTTTTTTTTCTCACCAATTTAGCTAGGCTGACTGTTCCACCCATTCAGCTGTTATTTAGCTGTTTATCCCCCATCACTAGTGATGCCCCAACACAAGGAAGATGAACCCTAGCACATGCCTCCTCTGATACATGTAAAGTCAGCCACCGCCTCTTTTTGAACTGTTGCTGATGCAGCATTGCCGAATAGTCAGTGCACACCAGGCTAATTTTGCTCTCTCAGGGCACCGACAACGGATGACAAGTGGCATGACCAGGATTTGAACCAGCAATCCCTGATCATATAACGGCAGTGCTTTAGATGGCTGGACCTCTTCGTGAGTCATCTTTATTTATACTTTTTTATTTCATATTTTTGGTCCAGTTTTCCATTTAAACAGTGAGCTGTTTAAAACCTCCAACAGCACTGCTGACTCTGACCCATACAATGCTAAGTATGTCTCACCACCCAAATAATTCTTGCTCTATGGTGGCCCTCTAAGGTCCTTGAGGATAATAACAAATGCAGAGACACCAAGATACAGGACTACAGCCTATCATTTTAGAACTACAAAATGCTCCTATACACAGAGTGCACCTGATATAATAATAAGTGTAGAAACAAAAAATGTTATCATAAAATTCTGACTGGACAGTGCAGTAGAAACAGATTGACCATATCTAATGCTGTGGAAGGTTCTTCATCAGGGCCACAGGACTGTAGCCTTTTGGAGATGGAATGGAAGATATGTAACAGATCAATCTCTATCAATTGAAAAGACAGCACAAAGTAATCAGACCTCCACTCTGCAGATCAATCTGTATCACAGGATCACACACCACCTACAGCAGTGTTTCTATTAGTACAGAGACTCTGAACTTTACAGCTAAAAATAGGAATCTCTTTTAGCATCTGTCAGCTACAGTGTACTATTGCCTGTCTATACCAAGGTCTCCTAAATTAGAAGCATACATTGTTTTTTGTCCAAAATATCAATTACAGGTGGTTTAATTCTAAGTAAATATAGAGAATTTATATTGGTTCATTCATGAAATTCAAACACAATATAAAGAGAAACTTTTTTTCGCACTATAGGCACATTATGCAACACTAGTAAGGAACAGGGGTGTTGCCATGTTTCCCTTCTAATTTAGCAGGTCTTGCCACTGGGTGATGGGGGATGGGTGAGAAAGTTAAGTAAAGCTAAGTTAAGTAAACAAAACTGTAATTCTTAAAACATTTTCTTTTAGAGTCAAACAAGCACTGGATATCAATCTACACAGATTTCTCTCCTGAAAACTGTTTATTTGGGTGAGTAAAGCACTCCCGTTTATTTACAGTGAGCTTAAATTTCCAGATTTCCACTAAGATTGGGTGCAGCAGCATTAGTGGCTTAATTAGTGTTAGTAAATGACGCCCGACAGCAGTACACTGAGGAACCCTGAGTGTTCCGGTTTCGGTAAGTTTGGATTTTAGTCAGTGCATCATCCCACTTAGCTTGTATTAACATAGTAAACGAGTAAGCCACAGGCCGATATACTCACCTCTGAACTGTGAAAGAGCTAGCGCTTAGCGTGGTTAGCGGCTGATGCTAATACTGTTCCAGCTTCGTTGTTGGAGAACTAAACTGAAACTCCTGTATAACGCTGCACTTCAGCAGAGTGGCTTTACTGCTCTTTACAACCTGACTGGTAAAATCCATACATATGGTGCACCAGATCATAAGGCGCACTGAAGGTGCACTATTGCTGATTAGCTGATCGAAGGCTTGTTGACCTTTACACATTGAATTTATGGTAATTTTCATTCTTTAATAGGTTTAATTATGAACTGTAGAGGTAGAAATATGCACATGTATTTTTTTAAGAGAAACATTGTTTTCAAACATATTTGTTTTAATTCACACATTTAATGCAAATTGGAGATGATCTGCTAATGCTTGCTTCTCAAAAACCCAGTCTTTCATGAATTCTGAATACCAAACCATGATTACAATCTCCTGTAAAAAAAATCTTTGCCTCAATTCTAACAACTTTTTTTTGTAATCTGAATGTATTGTATTGTATTGTTTGCAGTAAAAGTCAATGCACATGTAAAACACTGCATTTATTTTGATTATTGTTTGCATTTTTTTTATATTGCCCCAGCTTTTTATGATTTTAGGGTTGTTGTGGTTTTATTTATGAGAACTCTGAATCATCACATCTGCATGGCTGTTTTAAAGGACTAATCTCTAAAACATTATAAAGTCACCTTTTAAAAAGCTGAGTAAATGGCATTTCAAATTTAAAGGTTATGGAAACAGTGTTTACATCCATTTACTCTCCACAGCATCACTCATTCAGTAACTAGGGAGGGAGGAATGTAGGTATAGCTCTCACTAATGAAATAAAAGGTGAAGCTGGATGAGTCTACAACATCTCATCAAAAGCCAGGGAAAGATGTGGAAAACCAATTAGCGCTAACACACACTGGCTCACCATTGAGGTAAAGGGGCTACAGTTCTTTAAAAAAGACATGACTGTATTGTCAAACCAGTGTTTCTCTTGTTTCTGGCATAACCTCAAACCATGACTGACTTTGGCTTTAATACTTGTTGCTGATAACAGTCTGGATGGATACTTTCCACATTTGGTCTGGAGCTTATGACATCTATCTTTCTTTCTTTCTTTCTTTCTTTTTTTTTTGTCTAACCAGAATACACATTTTCACTGTGTTTTGGTCCATCCCAGATGACTCCAAGCCCAAATAAGCCTCCACCACTTTTGGACATGGTTTACATAAGGCTTTAATTTTGCATAGTAACTTTAATGGGCATCTGTGAATGTAACTAAATACATTCTTTGCCCCCCTACAGATTATTATTATTTTTTTTTTTTGCATTTTTTGTCTACTGTTTTTTTTTTCTGATTATCTTTAATATCAAACTATCTTTAATATTCAAACTTTAATATCATACAAAGAGAACCTGAGTAAATATAAAAAGCAATTTTTTAAATGACAATTGTATTTATTAAAGGAAAAAACCCAACCCAAACCAATCTAGCCCTGGGTGAAAGTGTTTGCCCCCTAAACATATATAACTGGGTTGTGCCACCCTTGGCGGCAACAACTGCAATCAAGCTTTACTGATAGCTGGCTATGAATCCTTCATCTCTCTGTAGAGGAATTTTGTTCCACTCTTCTTTGCAGAATTGATGTTTTAAATCAGACACACTGCAGGATTTTTCAGCATAAACATGCTGTTTAAAATCATGCCACAGCATTTCAATCAGACTTTGACTACGTTGTTTGTGTGCTTTGGATCATTGTCCTGCTGCATAACCCAAGTACTCCTGAGCTTGAGGTTACAGACAGAATGCAGATGTATTCTCCTTCAGGATTGTTTGATAAAGAGCAGAGTTCCTGGTTTTATCTAACTACAGGAAGTTGTCCAGGCCTTGAAGCAGCAAAGCAGCCCTAGACCATCATACTTCCACCACCATGTTTTACGTTTAGAATGATGTTCTTTTTCTGAATGTATTTGTTAGTTTTACACCAGATTTAATGGTTCACACACCTTCCAAAAAGTACCACTTTTGATAAGTCGGTCCAAAGAATATTTACCCAAAGTCCTGGGGATCATCAGGAAGTTTTTTTGGTAAATGTGAGACGGGTCTGTTGTGTTCTTTTTGGTCAGTGGTGTTTTTTTTTGCCTTGGAACTCTCCCATGGATACCATTTTTTTTTGACCAGTATTTATCTTATTGAATCATTAACACTGACCTTAATCGAAGCAAGTGAAAGGCCTACTTTGGTCTACAGTAGTGCTTCACAAATGTGTGTCAAAGTAATCTTGTGCCTGTGTGGCTCTATCAGCTATTCCTGAATAACTGTTATTGATGCAGTACGTCTGCAGGATTGGAGATCATGGGTGTTGTTGAGCTTAGGCTTGTTTCCCTTTTACACACTGAATTTACTATACGTCATGAGTACTTTGGTCTGAACTTTGGTGCATGCCAGCTTTTGGTTTGGACCAATCTGAAGTCTACAGGGGTTGGACAATGAAACTGAAACACCTGTCATTTTAGTGTGGGAGGTTTCATGGCTAAATTGGAGCAGCCTGGTGGCCAATCTTCATTAATTGCACATTGCACCAGTAAGAGCAGAGTGTGAAGGTTCAAAATATTGCAATGCACACAACATTTATGGGTGACATACCAGAGTTCAAAAGAGGACAAATTGTTGGTGCACGTCTTGCTGGTGCATCTGTGACCATGACAAAGTCTTGATGTATCAAGTCAAGATGTATCAAGAGCCACAGTATCCAGGGAAATGCCAGCATACCACCAAGAAGGGCCAACCACATCCAACAGGATTAACTGTGGACGCAAGAGGAAGCTGTCTGAAAGGGATGTTCGGGTGCTAACCGGGATTGTATCCAAAAAACATAAAACCACGGCTGATCAAATCACGCAGAATTCAATGTGCACCTCAACTCTCCTGTTTCCACCAGAACTGTCCGTCGATACAATAAATTGTTGTGGTCTAAAACCAGGTGTTTCAGTTTCATTTTCCAACCCATGTATATGTTCAGAACAAACAAGGAAGATGTGATGCCACCATTAATGACAGATGCAATTGGCCTAGTTAAAATCATTAAAATGTACAGAGCACAATGCTGAGGAGACACTAAGCAGTCCAGCACCTTATTACCGCATATGTGTGTGTGTGTGTGTGTGTGTGCGTGTGTGTGTGTACAGTGCCTGTCGTAGGAGACACAGTTGTGTGACAATAAGTGACAGTACCTTGTGGGTTAGCAGATGCACCTGTCGTTCTTTTCTGGCAAACTTTTAATTGGACTCAACCTTATGAGTTTTCAGCTCAGACAGACTGAGAGGCCATGCCAAAACAATTAACCCTGTTACCCAGCTGCCCTGTCTTTCTTTATTTAACTAACATTTCTCTCCTACACAGGCAAACATTTACAGCTTTTACAGGTTTCCCAAACTCTCTTTTTAACTCCATATAGAACATAGTTGGAAGAAAATGAATAAAACATTTATTTACTGTAGATGTCTCTGGATATTTTGACCACAACTCAACAAACAACCTACCCAAACATTTGACTGGCACGCCACTCAAAACTCAGCTGTGTTCTCTCCCATTTACATTATCCAAGACCTTTATCTCTTTTTCACACTGTGATACAACCAGTGTTCTTCTCATTCATACTGGTCTAGAATGTTCTTCTCCATTCACACATTTCCACAATGTTCTCCTCATTCATAATATTCTAAAGTGCTCTCCTCATGCACACTGGTTGAGAAGGTTTTCTATCATGCACCCGATTCTAAATTGTTCTCCTCATTGATGTACGTAGCTTTCTAGAATATTCTCCCTCAGTTCTACAGTGTTCTGCAAATGTCTTACTAGAATTAACTAGTTTCATTCATTCTTTTATGATTAAGTGAAAGAACTGTGGTACTGAATGGGGAGATTTGTTTTTGTAGTTGTAGTTCCTACCCAGACCTTTGGGGGCAGTACTGGTTATTTATTCCCAATTTACATGCCACCCAACAATGGAAGCCATGTGGTAACAATGGAGGTTCAGAAGAAGCTGTTGTTTGATTCTGCTGACTTGTGAACCTTTCTTTAAGTTTATTTGAACTTAATGAAGTTTTGTTCTGTTTTTCTATTTTTTGATCTCTTTACACTTTGCACAGTCATTTTAATTCGATGGACAAATCTTGCAAATATCAACAATAATTTCACTGAAGCTTCTTCACAGCCAAAGCAAAGTTGGATTATTTCTTCGCTGTTTCACTGCATTTCTCAGGATTTCTATGGACTTCTAAGGACTATTTCAGCCAGACCTGGTAAGAATGATCCAATTATTGTTTGAAAGATCCTTTTGAAAGATTTAAAAGACTAGAGAAATGTATTTCTTTGGGTGTTTTGTGCATTAATCAATCAAGGAGTTGTAGATATTGATTTGGTGTATTTGGTGAATTTGGGGGATTGAAAATTTATCTGCTCTTTTATGATGGTACCCTTCTTATTTCTAAAATTTCTGAAAGCGTGTTAGTAAATCATAATCAAACGTTACAAGAGGTTGAGGAAGTTTACTACACTTTCCACTTTTTCAAGCTTCATGAAAATTCTCTTTGTCACACTGAAAGTTCTTCCTATATTGTCTAGAATATTCAGCCTAGAATAATCTAGAACGTCCACCTCCTTCACACGACTTAGGATGTTTAGCCTAATTCACACCCCAACTCCAGAGTGTTCACCCAAGTCATTACATTCTAAAATCATCTAATTCTCCAGCAGTCATTACAATTTATATATTAGTGCATTTTAAAAACAAATCTTGAAGAGTGGAGAGACATGCAGTCCAAGCTGCTTGAGGTCTAGTGTGAGGTTTTCACAATCAGTGATGGTTTGGAGAGACGTGTCATCTGCTGGTGTTGGTCCACTGTGTTTTATTATCAAGTCCAAAGTCAGTGCAGTTTTGTTTTCCCACAGAATCTTACAGCACTTCATGCTTCCCTCTGCTGAAAAACTTTAATGGAGATACAGATTTAATTTTCCAGCAGGACGTGGTACACTGCACACACTGCCAAAAATACCAATTGGTCTTATATAATATTCCAATTCTCTTCTCTTCAATTCTTACTCATAAAACACCAACGTTGCTAAACCCGGTCATTAACTGCAGAGTTTAAACAGGTATATTTAAGCAGAAATCTGTGCTGCACTTGTTCCAGGACTGAAGTTCATCACCTGTAGCACCTTATAATCCTCCTGTTACACCAGCGCCCACACACCAGTATGAGAACTGGTGTTTCTCTGATCACACAGCTCCTCTGCAGACTGAAGAATGAACAATTACACAGATTCACCCAGACCAACCTCCCTGCTCCACAGCTTCAGCCCAGCTCTCCTCTCATTACGTCCTCCAGCACCTCTGCAGACCTGTCCTCAGCGCTCTGCCTCCAGCACTCTTTTTTTCTTTTATATCTCACTTTTACATTCTTTCAAATCTCACTTTTCCAACATCATCTGTTCACTGTCACTCTTTTCCTCACACAGTATCATTTATTTCCCCTGCTGTCAGATTCACTCACTCAATATCTCTCTCCCCTCTGTCTTTCTCTTAAACTGTACTTTTCAGTTTCTTTCCCTTTTGTCCTCCCTTTTCCCTGATTTCCTCTCTCTCTCTCTCTCCAGTTCATTCTCAGTCTTGTCTCTTTCTCTTGTCGCCCGCATTCTTCACTCTTCCTTACCATGACTTGCTTTCTGCATCTATTTTCCTTTCTTTGTCACTGTTTAATACAAAACCATCCCAAATATTTGCAACTGATAAAAAAGAAGACTAAATAATTTACATTAATTTTCCAGTGTTTCCTCTAATGTTAGGGTTTCTTTTAGCAGTGCTCTCCACAACCTGGAAAAAATATAAGCTGTACAGGGCTAGAATAGTAACATCAGATGAGCTAAATTAGCATTAAAATGTATTTGCCAATAGACCGGGTGCACAGCTGAGTATATCTATGAACGGTTCTACTGCTACTTCTAAGTAAAACTCAGCAGTAGCACTGCTAAGGAAAATATATTTGATTTGTATTTGTTTGGTATGCCTGCTGGAATATTTAAAATGTTTGGTGTTCAATAAATATTTTTAAATTGCAATGTTGTAAGTGTTGCTTTTTCTTTGAGAAGAATATTAAATATATTTTATACAGAATAGCACTGCTGAGGTACTGTAGGAATTTGACTAGAACAGCACTGCTGATGTATGTTTTTGACTGGAATAGAACTGCTGAGTTACTTTAGGTATTTGACTAGAATAGCACTGCTCATGTACCATAGCTATTTAACTAGAATAACACTGTTGATTTATGGTTTTGACTAGAATGGCACTACTGAGGCACCCTTTTACTAGAATAGCACTACAGAGGTACTGTAGGTGTTTGACTAGAATGGCACTGCAGAGGTATATCTTGGACCAGAAAAGCACTTCTGAGGTATGTATTTGACTATAATAGCCCTTCTGGATATGTCTTGGACTAGAATAGCACTGCTTTTTGGAATATTAATAATGTTGTGCAGTGTTAAATCAAATTGCAGTAATGTAAACTACATGTTGGCTTCACAAATGTTTATTCCAACGGTTTCTGTCTTTCTACGACCTTTTCCTTCTCACTCCTCTCTCAATTTTTTCCTTCACCTCTCTTTCTCTCAGTCCCCTGATATCACTCTGTACCCCGGTTCTCTGTTTAGGTGGAGTTGAGGGGAGTTGGTGGGTACCAGAGAGACATGAAGCTGGAACGGATTAGAATGGAACTTCTGAGGTATGTCATGGACTAGACTAGCAATGCAGAGGTACTGTATGTTTTTGACAAGAATAGCACTGATGAGGTACTTTAGGTATTTGACTAGGCTAGCACTGCTGAGGTACTTTAGGTATTTGACTAGAATAGCAGCGCTGAGAATAGCACTGCTGAGGTACTGTCGCTATTTAACTAGAATATCACTGCTGATGTATTGAATGCATTTGAATAAAATAGCACTGCTGATGTATGTCTTGGACTAGAATAGCACTGCAGAGGTATGCCTTGGGCGCTTCTGTATATATTGTAAGTATGTATTGAACTAAAATAGCACTTCTGAGGTATGTATTGGACTAGAATAGCACTGCAGAGGTATGCCTTGGGCGAGAATAGCACTGCTACTAGAATATTAAACATGTTCAGTGTCCAATCAATATTTTTAAACTGCATGTTGTAATTGATTTTTCTTTGAAAAGGAGGTAAACAATACATTTAGGCTTCACACATGTTTATCCCAACGGTTTCTGTCTTTCTTACTCCTTTTCCTTTTCACTCCTCTCTCAATCTTTTCCTTCACCTCTCTTTCTCTGTCCCCCTGGTACCACTCTGTACCCCGGTTCTCTGTTTAGGTGGAGTTGAGGGGAGTTGGTGGGCACCACAGAGACATGAAGCTCATCAGTCATCCCGACAGCCACATAATAACGTACATTAATAAGAAATGCAGACGGCTTTTATGGCAGTGCGCCGCGTCGGCCCAGAGTGACGGGCTCACTCCACACTTTAATAATGCAGCGATCGGAATGTCATGTAGGCCACATCCCCTCCATTTCTCTCTCTGTTCCGCACTCTTTATCAGATCCATCCCTCCCTGTGAAGGACGGCTCTGTAGCATCACTACATAGCCCACGGTTTATTGTCGCTACAAAAGCACATGCCGCAACATCAATTACAGGTTTGATCCCTGCTTAGAATATAATCAGCTGAAGTTTAGACCTAAAGCACTGCAGCAGTTCATTTTATTGCACTTTAAAGACTTATAGAGATCTTTTATTATGTATGTTCAAACATTCAAAGACATTGAAACTACACATTAAACTATGGTAATATTGTGCTATTCATCACTTTTTGATAAGGAAAATATTTACATTTGTGGGTTTCTTACCAGTGATTCTCAAACCTCTCTGTTTAAAGTGTGCATCTGAAAAATCTCTGTATGAAGGGCTAACAAGCCCTATCCTTTCCCCCACCCCTCAGGGTGCATGGGCAAAACAGAGGGGTAGGGCCAAGGGGTGGAATGGGATTGGTCCTAAAATCCAGCATTTGTTTGACTTTAATTATTATTTTTTTTATTACAGTTTTGTTTACTTGGCTTAGCCATGAGACCTGCTGAATTAGAAGTTCCTAATGGTGTCTCTTCAAACGCGCCTTATAATATATCCAGTGCACCTTATGAATGAAAATAGACCAGAAAATAGACGTTCATTGATAGTGTGCCGCATGATCTGGTGCACCTCATAGTGCGAAAAATACAGTAATTTTGATTTCCAGAAGCAAGAGATTTGAGAGGTTTGCCACTTACTTCAGTAGTATGCAGCCACTGCCTGATGGGGGCGCTGTCCAGAACACCTGTATCCTGGTCCTTCTACGAGGGGTGCTCTCTGTGACGGCAGGCGGGCAGTTAGTCATGAACTGTGTGTCCTCTTCATCAATGATCTGCACAACAAACACACACACAAACACACAGATATATCTAAATATCTAAATACTTATTTCACAGTTCACACACTCTCTCTTATACTGCCAGCATCTTCCCATCTAAGCCTCCTCTGGTCAGGCGTGTTAACAGCATGTTCACTTTAATGAACTGTCCCAAACAACTTCACATTTTCCACCACACACACCCCAGCAATAATCCATTAATTATGCTGATACATAATTACACATCAATCAGCCTTAATAACAACATCTGCTTATTTCATGGTAATTTAGAGGTGGGGTGGGGGGGTGTTTGTCATTCGATTAGATCTGTTTGATGAGATTTAATTAAAATGAATCTCTTTCACACCAAATAGTGAATATAATCAACCTTTAAGAATGACTGTGAAATTGTGATTTTTACAGTTTGTTTACTCTGTTCTCTTATTATAATTAACAGAAAATCTTCAATAAGCTATTCTAATTGGTTTGATTATGATTTTACTTACTGGTCAATTGTCAAAAAATGAATTGCACCCAGACAAAATCAACCAACAGGCACTGAAACATGAATGTAAACCACACCCACTGATATTAAAAAGAAACAAATAGTTTGTACATATACCGGCTGCACCTGACTATAAGCCGCAGTTGTCAATGTTATATAACATGATATATTTACACAAAGATGTTACTTTTTAATTAAATAAGATGGAAACTTTAAAAATAAAATTGGCTAAGTACATAAATAACATTTATGTACAGCAAACAGTGCTGCGACGTGGCTGGTCTGAATTATTACCAGAATAAAGTCACGATTAAAACATATTAAAAGGGAAAAGTCCAGATTTTGCCGTAGAGGCACCAGTAGTCCAGCCTTTCAAAGCGTGTGAAAAAGGTAAACCTGGCAAACTGACACTTCTGCGTGCTATTTTTGCAACTTTTTTTGACACTAAGTGCATTAAAATTGCCTCCAATGCCAGTATTAAGAGGAAAAAATACAAGGCATTTCCCACACAAGCCGAGCACATACAACTATATACCATCCCAGATCCACAGGGATGGTCTTTAAGTGCTGTCCTTGGGGGTCAAACAGAGCTGAAAGTGCTTTCGAACGAGGTGCAGACAGGTGAAGTGCTTTGTGGGAGTGTAGGTCTGTTATATACACATGGAGGTCAGGGTCAATTCCCGTCTACCCAGTAACCCCTTGCAGCAATAAAACCCAGTGTTAGCTGGATTAGACAGGTTTTATATACAGGCAGGGGAATGAACTCCATATACAGCACCCTGAGGGCAATAGTTTTAAGCGTAAGGCTGATTTAAATCCAACACTTATTGTAAAAAAAAACAGGTTTTATAGAAACAAAAAAGGGCTTTTTAACTCAATAACAATAATAGAGCCCTTTTGGGTGCTTTATAAAAGCAGTATTAAAGCACTGAACCATTAAAGGCAAATATATAAATAACCCCTTGAACATTGGCATAGGAACCAAGGGTGGAACCCAATAGGAGCCTATTATCAGAAATAGGTCGATTTGTATAATAACATTGCATTTGGTTTGTATTTGGTTTGTAAGCGCTGCATCGCTGCTAGGATATCTGTTTGTGGTGGAGTAATACATTGAGAGCTTCGGTTACAGTGCATTATCGGCTGATAATGTCACTCATAAAACGCCTCTTGGACAATTACATTGCAGGGTCAGAAGTAACTGTGGTATAATTTGTAGTATAGTACTTTAATGGGTTGTATGGAATTATTTGGTAAATAAAAAGTCTTAAACAAGCCAGAATATGTTTTATATTTCAGATTCTTCAAAGTAGCACCTCTTGCTTAGATGACAGCATCTTTACACATCCTGGCTGGATTTTCTCAGTCAGCTTATTAAAGTAGTTGACAGAAATGGCTTTTCACTTAAAATTAACCCATTAAGAGTTAATTCTTTGAATTTCTTGTCTCTTAATGTGTTTGAGAGCATCAGTTGTAAAGGTGTGGAGAGGTAGAGTTAAAAGTGTACAGTTAATAGCTCTATTTGAATAATGTTCTAATCCATATTATGACAAGAAATACTCAACTATGTAAAGAAAAGAAAAAGACTTTAAGAAATGAACATCAGTCAATTAAAAAAACTGGCTCTCATCAGGACTGTCCCAGGAAAGGAAGACCAAGAGTTTCCTCTGTTGCACAGAATATGTTCATCAGAGTTAGCAGCCTCAGAAACTGCAACTTAACAGCTTCCCAGGTAAGAACCACCTACATGCTTTTACATTTAGGTTTAACATGATTCTGTATGTGTTCCTTCATAAGTCTAGAGAACTAAAAAAAAAAAAGAAAAAAGAAATATTGAAAGAGATGGTGTGTCCAGATTTTGGATTGGTACTGTATAAATGTACAAAATATTAATTTTATGGTGTGATTTGGTTTATTCCTGAAGTGGAGTGGCGATGGGAATAGTTTGCACATAGAAAGTCAAAGTTCTAAGCTAAACAAAATAAAAAACTAATGTTTTAATAATCTTTTAAAAGCTTTTTTTTTTTTAAATCAATATCTCTGCTCACATTACCCTTGTTTACAACAATAAAACATCATCATTATCACACATTAGCTCAAACTGGGATTAAATCACTGCACTGAGCTCTGGAGCTCCTTAATATTAGTTGTGCTCATCAAATCTTTATGGTTCTTCTAATCATAAAGTGGGTGTAAACATAACGTCTTTAAAAATTATAGAGCGTGGGTTTAAATTTTATGCCACAGTGAGGTTTTTTTTTGCTTTAAGTTTGAGGGAAGAAGCTGTAAAACCATTAGAGCGCCGATGAGAAAGTAAATCTCATGTCTGATGGAAAATAATGAATAATTGTTGTAAAAATTAAATTAAAGCACAATCACTCAGGGTAAGGAATTCTCACTGTCACCCCACATTCAGAATGAGTTTAGTCCGGGTCTTTAGCACTATTTAAAGTCCTGTGGAGTTGTGGACAGACTGTGTGTGAGTGTGTATTCATCTCTATGACGCCTGGCGAGAATGCAGTAAAAAAGCCCAGCTGTGAAAAAGTGTCGGATCGACCTTTGACCTCCAGCGTTTGACTGAGAGAGTGAGGGTGAGCCTGTTGTTGGTCCAGCTGAAACAATAACACACAATGTCAAACAAAGCCGCAGCGCCTGTGTGGCCCGGTGGCTGCACGGCTGGCCAAACACTGAGAAAGTGATTGCACATGTCACACACTTTAAAATAAAGGTTTCTTTAGTCTGGGATCATTTCTCAAGCAAGTTGCTAGCAACCCAAGGACACGGTCGAGATTTCCAGCTGGAAGGAACTGAGATCACGAGGGAGTGAGGTTACGAACCACACCCAGCTATGAAAAAAAAAAAAACTTTCTATAGAAAGTATCTCAGAAATTATTGCAATAAATGATATTGTTGTCATTTTAAGGCCATTTAAATTTAAATGCAAATTTAAACTTGATTTAATGATATTAGTATAGCACAAAAAAGCATTTATACCATTTTAAACACAACAACATTGTAAATTATCATAGTTTTCTTTACTTATGTGTGTAATGAAGTTTCAGTTTTTCATGATTTTTATTTATTGTTTAAATTCTGATGGGTTCACAGTATTTTATTATTTTATTGTATTTCATTTTTTTTGCATGACTGTTTTTATATAGGTTTGTGACTTATTCTACTGTTAGGAGAACATAAAATATGATAAACACCATATCAACCATATCAAAATCAACATCAATTTGGTGCATCCCCTAATATTGTACTTCCTTTCATTTCTAGGCATAGCCTACCAATGATCCCAAATTATACTTTTACACATCTTTAATGAACATAAAACATACATTCTATTGCATATATAAATGTACAAAAGGTTCATTTGATGGTGTAATTTGCTTTAGACCTGTAGTGCAGAGGCCATGGAAATAATTTGCACATAGACAGACAAAGCTCTAAGCAAAACAAAATGAAAACTACTGTTTTATAATCTTAAAATTAAGCTTTTTTTGTATCAATATCTTGGCTTGCATTATCCCTGTTTAGAACAATGAAAAGTATATTTATCACACATTAGCTATAGCTGGGATTAAATCACTGCTGAGCTCAGAAGCTACTTCATGTTCATAATAGAATGTTGTAATTTACTCTAGATGGTATAAGAGTTTTAACTGACAAGCTGATAAGTTAATTGATAAACTACAAGAAAATAGTTACTGTAATTCTGCCCTAGTATTTAATCAATGGTCACACGCATACACCCAAAATCACTTGATCTGAAGGCAGAATTTACTGTGGACAGTTGTTACCAATCATTACACTTTTAAACATCTTTAATAAACATTAAACCTACATTTCATTACATTTAAATAAATGTATAATAATCTCAAAAACAAGCTTTTTTGTACCTGTATCTTGGCTTACTTTATCCCTGTTTACAATAATGAAATGTATAGTTATCACACATTAGCTCATGCTGGGATTAAATCACTGCGTTGAGCTCTGAAGCTACTTAATTTTCATGTTAAAATGTTGTAAAATTTTAAGTTGTAATGTATTCTAGATGGTATAAGAGTTTAAACTCCTGAAAAGTTGAGTTACAAGATGAAATACAAGAAGAAAGCGACTGTAATTCTGCACTAGTCTACACACACCCAGAATCAGTTGATCTGAAGGCAGAATTTGCTGTGTGCAATTTGTACCAAGCATATCAGAATCAACCTCGGTTTTGTGCATCCCCTGAAATTGTACTTTTTTTTACACATAACATTCTCAGCGAAGAGAAAAGTAGTCAGTTACCACTCAGGCACAGTTCCAACTGACCTCCCAAGAGGGCCAAACAAAAGTGCTTTTAGAGCAGTCGGAATCCAGGCAGAAATGGCTGAGGCGGCGCACGCTTCCAGATTTCAAATAAGCTGTTCTTCAAATAACCCCAGTCGCAAGAGGCTTCTGTTTTCCAGAAATCTAGAGGCAAAGCGTGAAAAAAAAGACCAAAAAATGGAGGGTGGGGGCGTGCTTATGTGTTGGTCCACATCAACCTTAAGGGTGGAACGAAAAGCGAGAGCGTCACCCCGGGCTCTGAGTGTGAGCCGGCCGGGCGGTCTGGGGAGGCTGATCCAGGGGGTGGCTGGATTGATAGGAGTGCCACTCCTGACAGAAGTAAAGAGGGAGCAATGAAAAGGTCTCTGGTCTCCAGAGCTAGTGAGCCCTGTAAAAGGACCTGACTGCAGAGAGAAAGTGGGAGGGAACAAATGGGGATTGAGAAGGAGTGGGAACAAGGGACTAGGCTGGGCTTTGTGTTGGTATTTGGTGTTCCCGGCTTTCAGGCTTTCAGAGGTTCCCAGCAGACTGAAGGTTTTTCATTTCTAGCTGAGATAAACCAATGAGATCTCAATGCTGGAAAAAAAAAACATGCTCTTGTTTCATTTGGTCATTCATTGGGATGGCTAGCCATATAGTATACATAAAACTTGTTTCTATATAGTAGTGCATCTTAAAAAAAAAAATAAGAAAATGTAAAACGTATTTATTATATAGATGTATTACACACAGAGTGATCTATTTTACGCGTTTATTTATTTTATTGTTGATTATTTAGTATGGCTTACAGCCAATAAAAACCCAGTGTGGGCAGTGTGCCAAGTCCTGCTGGAAAATGAAATCTGCATCTCCATTAAAGTTCTCAGCAGAGGGAAGCATGAAGTGCTTTAAGATTTTCCAAGAAATCACTGCACTGACTTTGGACTTGATAATAAAACACAGTGGATCAACACCAGCAGATGACATGTCTCTCCAAACCATCACTGACCATCAGTAAATTTTACATTTAATTTCTAAAATCAAGGGAGCAGAGTCTGGAGGAAGAGTGGAGAGGCACAGTTCAAGCTGCTTGAGATCTAGTGTGAAGTTTCTACAATCAGTGAGGGTTTAAAGAGGTTGGCTTGACATGATTACTGTTTAAAGCCAATTTGTTCAACCATATCAGATAAACAACTTGATTAAGTCATGGACAATGGTTACACACACATTTAATCAACTAAATGTAGCCAATCCAGCTCAGTCATAAGGTTCTCCGAAACCGATTCAATTACTTTGAAGTACCTTCTATAAATTAGGCTTCCTGGCATATAGCATACATTAATCAATTTGCCTATCAAACTAAACTGAAACCGAATGATTAGGTGAATGAGTGTTCTCATACCATACATTTTAACAATTACCATCCGTATAAATGTTGATGGCATACTCCTTTATTAGTGTTTGAGTTTTATTTTTTGTGGCATTTGGCCAAGAGCAATTCTTAACAGCAGAGCAAGCGGCAACTTGCTCTTATAGCCTACAACACTATGGCTATATAAGCACTGCTTACTCGTGATGTACAAGTAACTTGATATGGAAAGGGATCTTGGGGCCACTACGCAGTAACTGTGGATAAGGGGAGAAACACCAAGGGGTGCCAGGAACCAATGGGGAAGATTTGAGATTTACGCATCATGGTTGCACTGCCCAAACATTAGTTAGTATTGAAATTCATTATGGGCAAAAGTTAGATAGGTTAAGTTAGATTGTGTCTACAAGAAATAATATATATATTTTTTCAATAATAAAACACTATGCATTCATGTTTAGATGCATATTTTCTTTGTTAAACCAACAGCAGCTGAAAGCAGTTTTTCTTTTTTTTTTCTGTGCGTCTATCATTTTCCTAAGATATCAGGTCTTTTGAAGTACAGGGTAACTTGGATACGTTTGAGAAGACCCAGCCGTGAACCCAAACAAGACAAGCAGCAAAGACACACATCCTTTTCCATTTTGTGTCCCAAAGTGTTGCATATAATAAAGCATCTAAGAAGCAATTTATTTCATTCAGAATCTGTTTTTTTTTTTCTCCCGGCTGCTTACGCTCCGGTGGGAGTCAGGTTTTTGGAAATAATACGCTCTGCAGGCCTTCATTATTTCTGGATGCAAGCGCAGCCAGACGGCGTAGTGCTGACACACACTTTGACTGAGTGATTTCCCTCTTCCCTTTTCACCCCTGACATTCTTGCCGAGTGTGTCACTCCGCGGTGCGCCGAAAGAGAAACTCCAGACTGGCGCTAAATAACAACGGCATGAAATCAATTTCAAGAGCAAATAAAAGTCCAAAACAACAAGTCTCAGTGCAGCCCGCTCCTGGGGATAATGAGAAAAGAGCGACAAAAAGGAAATACATAAAAGGCGGGGAAGGAGGCCGCTGTCCTGCGGGGTGGATTTTTTGGTTCACGGCGAGGGCCGTGTTTGTAACAGCGAGACGTACTGCTCTCTAAATGAATGCTTATCAATTAGTTACTTAATGCTGTGCTCTGGAGGAGTGTGGTAGAAGTGTTAATGCAGAGCATTGTTCAAAGCGAAACTAGCCCAAAGCTGCCAAGCCCTCAAATCGAAGCGAAGAAAAGCAAAGCAAAGCAAAGAAAAGCCGCCGTTAAAAAGCCTCAGCCTTGAAGGTGCCTCGGATTTCAGCAACACCGGAGATCTTTAACACCAATTCACCCTCCGGCCCAAGCAGCGCCGGGTGAGGGGCGTCTTTGTCCAAGGGCACCAACAAACTTGATAAGTCAGCATCCCAGCGCTCGCAGTCATTAAGAAGAGTCACACACAGGTAAGCACTCCGGGGGTAAACTGACCGATGTCAGAACTGCAGAAAAAGAGAAGAAATGCTCTGCTGCGTGACTTAAGGCTGCTCCCCTACCAAGCGTGACCTTTCCCTTTCCCTAGTAGCCTGCACCCCTGGGGGAGAAGCTCTCCATAGGGAACTTGTTTGCCAGTAATTACAGCTGAAACAGGCACGACTGAGACCTACTTCACTCCGTTATACAGTAGCATCAGTGGTCAGGAAGTCTACTTTTTCATTGCAGGGCTGAACAGTTCTGAGCACATAGGGCAACCTTTTCAGTGGCTTTTCCACACAGATATGGTAGTAATGTTGAATGAGGACTGTAGTGTTGTTGAATGAGGCCAGAAGTAATGTTGGATGATGCCTATAGTAATGCTGGGCACGGTCAACAGTAATGCTGGACACGGCATGTAGTAAGGATAGTGGCTTTGTTGGAATAGGTCAGTAGTAATGTTAGATGAGGCCATGTATATATACTTGAGGGAATAAAATTGTTCATTGGCAGGACTTAAAGACATAGAAATAGTCGGCATGCTAATGATATTTTAGCAAAATCAAATGAGAATTGTAGCCGGCATGCTAATGTTGGACCAGTAGTAATGTCGGATGAGGCCAGTAGTCATTTCGGAAGAGACCGATAGTAATGTCGGATGAGGCCAGTAGTAATATTTGACAAGGACTGTGGAATTATTAGATAAGGCCAGAAGTCATGTTAGACGTAATGCTGGATATGGTCACACACACTAATGACGATAGTAACGTTTGAGAGGCCCATATTAAATGTTGGTTGAGGCCAGGAGTAATGTTGGATGATGCCTATAGTAATGCTGGACACGATCAGGAGTAGTGCTGGACACGGCCTGTAGTAAAGATGGTGATGTTGTTGGATGAAGCCGGCAGTAATGTTGGACAAGGGCAGTAGGAATATTGGACGAGGCCAATAGTATTGCTGGATGGGGCCAGGAGTAATGTTTAACAAGGGCAGTAGGAATGCTGGACACAATCTGTTGTAAGGATGATAGTATTGTTGGATGAGGCCTGTAGTAATGTTGGACGATGCCAGCAGCAATGTTAGACAGAGCCAGGAGTAATGTTGAACGAGGGCAGTAGGAACATTGGATGAGGCCAATAGTAATCGTAGACGAAGCCTGTAGTATTGTTGGACAATGCCAGGAGTAATGTTGAATGATGCCTATAGTAATGCTGGACATGGCCAGAAGCATTGTTGGACGAGGCCAGTAATAATGTTGGACGATGGCAGTAGAAATGTTGGACAAGGGCCCTTGGAATGTGGGACGAGGCCAATAGAAATTTTAGACAGAGCCAGGAGTAATATTGGATGAGGCCAAAAGTAATGTTAGACGAAGCCAGTAGTATTGCTGGATGAGGCCAGGAGTAATGTTGGACAAGGGCAGTAGTGTCCCTATTTGTAGTCATAAGAACAATATCAAGAACATTTTAAAATGCTTTTGTGTACAACCCTGGAATGCAAGCCTGTTTCAAAATCATAGGAAATATTTAATAAAAAATATATTAATTTGTTTTTTGTGCAACAGCAGACTGTTTTAATCATCATTACTGTCATTATGACTTTATATACTGTGGTAATTAGGGTTGGCAATGCACACAGAACACGTTCCTTCAAGCACAGCCATACCATCAAGCATCTGCTAGACCACGATAGTGTCATTTGCTTCCCACATGAAATGCTTTTAAAAGTTTCAATTAATTTAACTTTATAGCTGTGAAACTACTGATGCGCACTAAGTAAAACCTCAGCATTAAAACACCGAAAGAGATAATATTTCACAGTTTTCTCAGCTTTATTCCATTACCATAAAGCTGATGGAAAATCACTGCACGGATGAATAATCACTGGGACATTGCGTTTTTTTGTACCATGACAATGATTTCTGTACAAATAATCACGAAGGTTTTTTTTTTTTTTGTGCACAGTCATACAGTACACCACTTTCTTACATCTTACTGTAGAAGAAATGCAATATCACTGTTCCCAGTATCAGTTCTGAGGGACAAATCCCAGTGCTTAAAGCTGTCCAGTAAGAGATTTATACGTGTGGGAAACAGAGAGATAAAGAACCTTTTATTCACTTTGCAAGTCTTTTGTTTGCTTTGGCATGAGCTGACAATAATGCAGAGTCTGGGTTTCAGCTGCAGGAGAGGGGCTGGGATCATGCATGGGTAATGCAGGATGGAGGAGAAAGAGAAGAAGAGCATGCTTATAATGTGAGGAGCAGAGAAGTTCAGAGACTTTCAAGTAAGAATATTACGACTAGGGTTGCAATTAATAATTATTTTGGTGCTCAAAAAAATCTGTTGATTAGTCAACAATTATTTTTGCTATACCTGCTATCTCTGTTCCTAGGTTTCTCTATCACTTAAATTTTAACCGTTTCAGACTCTGCATCCATTACACTGGACATCATTTGTTTTCTTTATTATAAAATCTTTTGCTGCACAAAACACTATTTGAGAGCTGTTGTCCACCAATTGAACAGTAGCTTGGCCTCTCCCACTGGACTGAAAAAACATTGCGGCAAAGTAACAGCTTTTTTTTTTTTTTTTTTTTTTACTAATTTAATGTGATTTAGAACACTTTTTATTTTATTTTTTTTTTACAGTTTAGGGATGGTTCGTGAAATTCAACCTTCTAATTCAAGAACGTCTCGCTGCTGGATGCGCCTAAGTAAACAAAACTAATTCTTAAAAAAAAAAAAAAAAAAAAACCTTTTTCTTTTAAAGTCAAACGAGTATGTTTAGTTATCAGCAGCATTAGCCACATTTAGCAACACTTAGTGCTAGTAAATGCTGCCCAACATCGCTACACTGATGAACCCTGAGTGTTCTGGCAACCAAGGTTCGAGCTAGTGGGGCGGTTAGTGCTAATACTGCTCCAGCCTTGGTGCTGAAGGAACTTCACTAAAACTCCTTTATAATGCTGGACTTCAATGGAGTGGCTTTACTGCTCCTTACAACCTGACTGGTAGAATTTATACATAAGGTGCACCAGATTATAAGATGCACTGTGGATTTTAGGGAAAGTTAAAAGATTTTCTTTATTTAATTTTTTGGGCACATTTGATGACAGAGATCAATCTGAAAGAGAACTGACTGAGCAGCCCTCCACCATCACCCTTGCATCTCTGTCCCCAGCAATTTGACCAGACAACAAGACAAGACATAACAAGGCAAGACAAAACATTATATACTATACTTGTGCTGGGCACAGATGGGATTTGTCGTCTGTCTTCAAGCCATCCGTGCAGTGAACACACTCAAGATGTACACATGGTGATACAGTGAACACTCATGCCCAGAGTGGTGGGTAGCCATTGCTGTAGCATCCAGGAAGCAGTGGAGGTTTAGGGTCTTGCTCAAGGGCCCAACAGTGGCAACCTGCCAGACTCAAATATTTAACCCATCACTTTTTGTCGATGGCGAGATGTTTAACTGCCAAAGCATGTAATGCATTACAGTTACAAATGAATGCTTAGTCAACAAAATGATTTTTTTTTATAATTAGCCCTAATTACAATCGCCTCCTTGTTTCTACATCCGTTATCTGTAGTCCTGTAGTCTTGTACTGGATCATTTTAAAGTTTTAAATCACAGATCGGATTGTTTTTCCTATGAGAATTTTTTTAACGGTAGGATAAAGTAAGTTTAATTTCGTGAAACAAAGGGCTCTATCATACACCCTGCACAAGGCACATTGCAATGCTCTTTACTATCTTACACCCCTTCAACAGTCTATTTTCACGTCTTGTGCCATTAAATTAGTGTCAGAGTTTAGGAATAAATCTACACTGAGTGGCGTGGTGGTCTGGAGGTGAGGTGTGTTATAAACCTAGACAACAGTCAATCAGTCAGTCCATTCCTATAGGTGCGCCCAGCACTGCATACAACCCCATTAGTTAACACATACGGACAAGCTTCAGAGCTTAAACTGCACTTAAACTATAACTCAACAATAAACAGAATAAAGAATAAAATAACATTTCACAGCGTGAACGCACAGGTCAGTATCCTCTACTGAGACACACAAAAGCGCCAAGCTGTTAAGATACGAATGCGCCAAAGTCAGAGCGCACCTGCCTCTTAAAGGGAATAGAAAGTGACACACTGATTGGTTTATTTCACGTTACGCCAAAAACACACCCATGATAAATTAAGAGAATTAGAGGTGCACAAGGTATATTTTTGCTCCCTCACGATACCAGACATATAAACACGCCCTAAATCCGTCTGAGCGATGCACAATTGACTGGTGCACTCTAGATCGCTAAAATATGGCCCACTTTCTATTAGTTTGTTAATTTGTTCTTACCAAAAGATCTGAAGTTCTCTATAGATCATAGATTATCCGTGTTCCATGTCACCAGTAGTGAGAAACCCACAGCACCTGTTAAATGATAGCTCACCAATCCCACTCTCACACTCTATATAGAGCTGCTATAGAGAAGCATAAGTGCAGTAAGTTGTTGAGAAAGCTGAGTGCTGGGATCTTCCTCTCTAATGCTTCTGCGAGTCGCAGCCAAGCTAACACTCAGCCACACCTGGCAGATCTCTTACATCAACACCATATGCTGCTGCTGCTGCTGGGACTGCTGCCTCCGCTGCATGAGCTCTCACGCAAGACCAGGGAGGAGACGAGGAGGAAAGGGGCTTTTAAAGGCGTCTCATAAACAATAAATCTGACGGAGCACCTCTTCCCGGACCCTTCTCTCTCTCTCTCTCTCCGGCGCTGGAGTGATTTCCTGTCTCGGGCACGGGTCGTTGAGGATGTTTGATAACTCTCACCTTGCTGCCCAGAATTCTATTCTTTATGAGTTCTGAAATGTCAACAGAGGACGCGTTTGTTTTACAGAGGCGCGATCGGCATAACTGGCGCCCGTTCCACGTCGTGATGCGGGAGCCTACCCTGCATCCCTGTATCTTTCCTTTCCTTCATTGTTTTTCTCTCTCTTTTTTTTTTTACTTTTTGTCTCTCCCAGCCTCCCTGCGTACATCTTTTCTCCTCCGTCTCCGCTCCACCTCCCGCCCTTCATGGCTTTGTGCAGCATAGTTGGTTTTCATGTGGAGATAAAGCCAGCCCGCTGAAGGGCGGAAGTTCAAAGTGAGAGCCAGGCTCTCACCTCATGCCAGCTGGATGGGGCGAGAGGGAAGGAGGGAGGGAAGTGGTTCGGTTTCTGAGAGGAGAGGGATGCCAAACTGTTCAAGCTGAGTTTTCCAAATGATGCAAGATGAGAGGAGTCAAAAAAAAAGAAGAATAAATTGTCAGGGATTTGAATCACCAGCTGTCGATTTAAGTCTCAAAGCCAAGAACTGCCCGCTAATATCCTGTAATGCCACTTTCCCTTGATAAATGAATAAGTAAACTGGCACAGAACCTTGCAAGTAAGTAATTGAATCAATGGGTAAAACAATGATACACTTTACACAAAGTTGACCAGAACTGTCCCACCATAACTTTTAATCACGTAATTTCTCTGGCACATATCAGTGCAGGTAAGCTAACATCTAACCAATGTAAAAAAAAAAAAAAAAAAAATACTTTTCTGATAAACTTTATACAACGTTTACTAGAACTGTCCTCCTCCTTAAGCATACACTCAGGTTTCTGTTATTAAATGAATAACAAAACTGGCATAACATAACCTGGTTTGCAACTAGAGTTTAGATTCACTGCCCGAGCTCAAGATAATGGTCTGTGAAGTAGACGTCTGTATTTTATTGCTATTTTTGTTTTATATAAAGCTATGGCATGATAATCACAACATAGCAATATAACAAAACAAGTTGTTCGTTTTGTGTTTTTGCACTAAGGCTATAAGCTCAATATAAAAAAGTTTTGTTATATGCTTAAGCCATATTAAATTATATTAGATTAGAGAAAAATCATTCAGACATAATTCTTGTAGCCTAATTTACTGATGTTTAGGCCTGTGGATCATTGGAGATCTGTGTTTTTTAAATAATAGGTCTAAGCTTCATCAGTGTTGCAATACAATGTTTATTAACATAATTCTGAACAGATTTTGCTCATTCAAACAGGCCCAAAAAGTTTTTTAAAAAGCTCAGTTTGAATGCTTTACTTACTAAAAAAAATGTTGGGTTGGCTTGCGCAGAATTAGGCGTATTTTTTAAAATGCTATTTTTATTTTATAATAATGACAGTTTAGGGGGGGGGGGCGGTATGGGCTTGGGCAAAACTAAGATCTAGTTTCAACTAGTGATTTTTTTATTTTTTTATTTAAGTTTGTTGACTTTTTTCTATTTCTATTTATACTTACTTTGGGTACATATCCTGTTCATAGCTTTCTATATAACTTCAAAGTTATAGAATTTAATGACCGAGACTAATCGGAGTCTGAAGTTTGTTAGCAGCCCTCATCTTTCACCCCTCCCCATACAGTTTTTGTCCCAGCACTTTTGAAATGAAACATCAATTTAAAAAAACTTAGTTTACACAACACTGTCAAAGATAGATAAAGATAGTAACTTAAGTAAAATATTGTGTAAATGATAGTAATTATGAAAGTCTGTGGCCCGTGATTGCACACACATTACTCCTTCTGGCCCCCAACCAGAAACGTTTGGACACCCTTGCTCTATATCATCGCTGTCCTATAAAAAACACTTCTTTGTTTTTGTTGATTTTTAGTTTACTGCATAATTTGAAAAGACAAACTGTCCCTCACACTGTGCCAAAATTTACTGATGAACGGACCAAGAGAAACTCTTCAAAATGACCTGAAATAAACTCTTTTTACATTGACCTCCATTGAAAGTTTACAAGGTTTTTTCTCTCTCCTGTAAAGTTGCTGTTTTGGAGGAAAGTGTTTTTTAATTGGACAGCGGCGGTATGTTCTGCATACCTGCTAAACACCATTAGTTTAAATGTACAGTAAATACTTAGTGTAAATACTACCTGAACAAGTGTAGTGTAGGTATGATTCCATCTCATCAGTCTTTATTATTAAAACTAGTGTTTTACACTTTTGCTACTTTTGGTTTCTCCTCTAAATGTAAAAAAAAAAAGGTCCTTTTGATGTCAAATAGCAGAGAACACAAACAAGGCCATGCTCATGTTCACACTGGGAGCTTTCTCCTCGTTGCCGTTTTGTTTGATTTATTTCCAGTTTCCTGAAAGACCCACAGTGTCGCCACTTTTGATGTGCAGGGCTGCAGAACGAACTCCTACCTGGAAATTGCCGGCGTAATCCTCCTCTTTCTCCCCGTTCCTCCCCTCCTTCAGAGCGATGAGAGTGAAGCCTCTGAAGTAAGCGGGGTTGGTGGCGTATAATGTCACTACAAGGAAGCAGGAAAAAAGACCAGGGATAAGCAAAATAATACACCACTTTTCATCACCTGCATGACTGCCAGGGATCAACTGAGGCCTTCCAGTGAATAAACATGTATTAACTGTTTCTACTTGTCTGGAAAAATCGGTTATTTTCTTTACTATTGTAAGTTATAAGTTATTTTATTTTAGATGCTTTTGTAGATGCTGCGATGTACAATAAGTCTGAATAAAACAGTTTTGCAACTAATGATTTTGTGTAATTTCGTCTAATTTAGTCACTACTTTTCTGATTAGTCGATTACTTAATGATTATTTCTGTCATGTCCGCCATCACTTTAATAGAAATATGGTTTTAAATGCCCTTTAAATTCCCAGATGTTTAAAAATGACTGATATTTAGTAAGTAAGCATGTAATCTGTTTTGGTTGTGCACTTTTGGTGACACAGACCACTGACTAATATTAACTAATCACTGCAGCACTAGTTTTAATGTAAAAGCAGCCCCCAAAAAAGTTAAAGAAAGAAAGTAGAAACTTATTTTTACTAAAAGGGAGGAATGGTTGTTTGTTTATTTTCTTAAAATTGCTCAAAGTTACTGTACAAACATTTTTTTAAGGGAAATAAGTGTGAGGTGATAGTTTTAACCCTTATATCCTGTCACATGTATGCAAAACTATTCTATCACTTATATTTACACATCAAAAAAAATATATATTAACTTCATTAAACTTCCTTAACTCAATATAAAAGATTATTTTAGGTGATTCTGATGCCTTTCTATTGGTGGCCACTAATTAATTTTGTAAGTCTGACATAAGACAAAAAAAACTGTCATTAACTCAAAGTGAAAACCATTAAATTTGGCTTCTGAGCAGAATGCTAATAATAATAAAAAATAAATATGGTAATATAAAAATAGCTTAACCTAAGAAGATTTAGTTTCACGATACTGAAATGTAGAATATTTACTGTATACATATAAACTGCGCACATGAGCAATTTTACAAAAAAAAAAAAATATATATATATACGCCTAAAGCTTAAATAAATGAAACAGCAAACAAATACAAAAAGGACTATTTTAAATAACTTTGATATTATCATGCACAGCTCTGGAAAAAAATAAGAAACCACTTAAGTATGAGTTTATTTGATTTTACCAAAAAAAAAAAGCATCTGGAATATAAATCATCAAGAGGAAGATGGATGATCATAAATCATCAAACCAAGCTAAACTGCCTGAATTATTGCACTAGGAGTGGCATACAGTTATCCAAAAGCAGTGTGTAAGACTGGTGGAGGAGATTATTCAACCAAATGTTGATTTTTGAGGTCTGAAAGCTCTGCATCTTTTTTATTTCAGCCATTTCTCATTTTCTGCAAATAAATGCTCTAAATGACAATATTTTTATTTGGAATTTGGGATAAATGTTGTTCGTAGTTTTATAGAAAAACTAAATAAACAACAATGTTAATTTTACTCAAACAAATACCTATAAATAGCTAAATCAGAGAAATTGATTCTCATTATTCTCTCTTATTTATTTTATTTTTTTTTCCAGAGCTGGATGTTACTATATGGCACACTCTAATCTTGCATTTATAGTCGACATTTCTCATAGTATACTCTGATCGGCAATAAGGAATTTTACAGATCATGGCATTATGAGCTATATTGGGTTATCAGCCAACTCTAAACAGCTGTGTATTATTTATTTATTTATTTATTGTTTTACTTTGGGAACATTTTGCTCATCAAAACCAGCTTGATGTCCTAATCCCAAATGCAAGCAGTATTAAAATCTAAACAGTAGAATTTCTTCTGATATACGATACACTGGCACTCATCCAAAAGTGAAAGGCAATAAGGAGCTGACAGTTTTACAGGGCAGCAGATTTTTATCTTTTCCTCCGTCCTCTTCAGACTGAGCTCCGGCTACAGCAGAGCTTCTACTGCTTATGAAGTGATGCAAGTATTGTGGCAAATCGAGCAGAACAGAATCTACAGAAAAGCACATACAGCGCAAAAACAATCTCTGCCAGTGTATGGCTGGGTTAAACGAACATATGCTTACACAACAGAGTCTGCACATACACACTTCAATGTATACAGACTTAAAGACTGTACTTAGGCCGTGGAGGAAAAAAAAAAGCAAAGTGGAGCTGTGTTTCAAGCACAAGTACAGTGAATAAAAGTGTATTTGCACACTGAATGGCATTGTTGTCACACACTATACTACACCAGCTGTGCATAATGCATGTACTCTGTAAAAAAAAAAAACAACTAAAATGTACAGAAATGTTCTGGCAGCAACCAGCTAGTAAATCTTAATATAGTTCACTTTACAATACGCAAACTGTACATTTAATCACAGTACCTATGAAACAATATATAATAATAATAGTACTGTAATTATTCACAGTAATGGGCTGCTGATTTTTTATCAAATCAAATGTTAGACTACTTTAAAAAGCATTACTACGTTAGTTTTAGCCTTTGAAATATATTTACACAGTAAATTACTTTTTAACATTTACTATAATTATCTGAAGCTCTTATCCTAGAGCGACTTACAAGGTTATTTCTATTACAGAGGTGGACCAACGTAGTGTTGGGAGTCTTACCCAAGGACTCTGCTTAAACTACAGTCATCCCTCCCCCCCTGCTTAGACTACAGTCATACAAAAAAGTGTGGGCACCCCTATTAATCTTAATCATTTTTAGTTCTAAATATTTGGGTGTTTGCAACAGCCATTTCAGTTTGATATATCTAATGACTGATGGACACAGTAATATTTCAGGATTGAAATGAGGTTTATTGTACTAACAGAAAATGTGCAATTTGCATTAAACCAAAATTTAAACAGTGCAAAAGTATGGGCACTCTTATCATTTTATTGATTTGAAAACTCCTAACTACTTTTTACTGACATACTGAAGCACAAAATCGGTTTGGTAACCTCATTGAGCTTTGAACTTCATAGCTAGGTGTATCCAACCATGAGAAAAGGTATTTAAGGTGGCCAATTGCAAGTTGTTCTCCTATTTGAATCTCCTCTGAAGAGTGGCATCATGGGCTCATCAAAACAACTCTCAAATGATCTAAAAACATAGTTGTTCAGGGGAAGAATACAAAACCTGTCAGTTTCCACTGTGAGGAACATAGTAAGGAAATGGAAGACCACAGGGACAGTTCTTGTTAAGCCCAGAAGTGGCAGGCCAAGAAAAATATCAGAAAGGCAGAGAAGAAGAATGGTGAGAACAGTCAAGGACAATCCACAGACCACCTCCAAAGAGCTGCAGCATCATCTTGCTGCAGATGGTGTCACTGTGCATCGGTCAACAATACAGCGCACTTTGCACAAGGAGAAGCTGTATAGTATAGTCACTCCCCAGTCTCCCACATGGTAGCTCATTAGCAGGCGGTGGTGTTATCCACTGCACCACACCAACAATAACTGTATATTGTTATCATACAATTAATTTATTGTACTAAATACATTTTATTTTGTTGGTTCAATTATTGTAAACCTTACATACTTTGGAAAACTACACACCTGCTGTCTTGAACATACAAAAACAAAATTCATAAAAAGATCATTTCTGTGCATACCAAGTGTCTTAGTAGGTAAATAAACATAAAAACGAGTGACAAACTTAGCTAAGTTAACTATTATCGACTGAACCCCTATTTCCAACAACGTCTGCCTACTGTGCAATGTACTGTGTCCAAAAACATCTGCTTCCACTTTATAAGTACACTTAAACTTTATTCTTACAAAAAAAAGCACACCATAAAACAATATATCGTTAAAGTCCAATGAAAAACAGCAACTTTACAGGAAAGGGATAAAATCTCCTTAGCTTTCAATGGAATTCAATATAGAAAGAGTTTATTTAAGGTCATGTCACTTTGGAGCATTTCTATTGGTCCTTTCATGAAGAAATTGACACAGTATTCTTTAAGTGATGCTATTGGTCCCCAAAAAACATGCTTGTAAATAAAGATATTGAAGAATGTGAAGTGAAGAGAACCTTTCAATCTGTAAATGAGTGGATGAGTTTAATACTTTTAATACCTGCATTGTTACTCAGTACAATTATAAAAATGTTAGGAATTATTCTAAACCCGCATTATTATCACTAAAGTCAGCGTGGTCGATGTTCTGCACTGTCACCAGATTTGATGAAGCTGCTCATCAATGAGTGAATCAAGTGATCAAGCTGATCTTATAAGAAGATCTCACTGCTCCTGTTCTGGCTTTTACTCTGTGAACTTTCTACTGCTTTCTGTAATAAATACACTAATAACACAGTACTGTACTTTTACTCTCAGTACTTTAGTAGTACATTTTACTATAAACTACTACTGCAATACTTAAATGTGTAACTTAAAGAACTCAACTTCTACTATTTTTATAGAGCACTTAAACTACTTGTACTAAAGTCTGGGTCTCTAGTACTTTATATATCTTGTCTTGGTCCAGACTTGATTTAATTAATTATTTTACTGGTCTTGTGCAAAAGTTTGGACAAAGCTTGCCGAATTACACAATTTGTCTGATTTGTATGAATAGTTGCACGTGCTAGACACAATTTCTATTTACTGTATATAAACTATGCCTTATTTATTTGGCCTCTATTTTGCACACTTTTTATTTTAATTCAGTGAATAAACAGTAATAATATAGTGATGCAGCGTTCTATTTAACATGTTAACAGGGTACTTATTTGACCATTTGACCACTAAACTGTTCTCATGCATGTTTGGACAACCTTATGCAAATGCCACATGCTGTCCATGGTCTACAGGAAACAGACTTGAACATCTTCTGCACATTTAAGACACAATTACTATGCATTTACTGAACTGTAAAACAATGAAACTTCTCAGTTAATGTACCATATCTTTTGCACACACTGCACTAAATAACACACTATATTTAATACGCCTTCACTTTTGCACACAATTTGCACACATGTTTTTGTAGTCCGTTAAATTGAGTGAATAAACAGTAATTATGATATATATATTTCATGTTATTTGTTTTAAAATTTATGTGTATTTACTGAAATGGAAAACAGAAAACAACTAATTTCATGTACCATTACTTTTGCACACAATTTTTGTTTTGCAGTCTGATGAGTTCAGTAAAAATAATAATGGGGATTTATGAGTCATTTGATTCAGTTCTGATATCTAAGCAGGTTTCCACTTGACCAATAATTGAAAACTTTCTTATACAAAAGTTTGGACACCCCTGTGCATCATCACAATTTAGAAAATCCAGCTCTATACCAGTTGGTAATCCAGAAAAAAACATACCATATTTTTGAGCCTTAGAGCATCATGGGAGCACTCCACTGTGCAAAATTTTAAGAGTACAAAATATAACAGGATTTTTTTTGTCTTCTTTTTTTTTTACAGACATAAAGAAAATGCAGGTTTTAGGTTAATTTTAGGGTTAGTTTTAGGTTAAATTAAGGCAAATGTTAAGGTTAAGCATAACATAAGCATTAGGAATCATTCACATTTAGTGAGTTGAGTCACATTTAATAGATATTCAGTTTAATGTTACTTGAATGTAAGTTAAATGTTAGATGATCATCGATAATGGACCATCCATCATTTAAAATGTTAGGAAATACAAAAAGACAATGCTTAACTAAACTCTTACTAAGTGTCATTTCTTTCTTACTTGATACAAATCCTAAACAAACCCCAAAGCATCATGGGAGCATTTCATTCTGCCAAACTTTAAAATTACAACATGACAGAAAATATAAGTAAAAAAAAAAAACAGTAGCTGTCCATCAGAGGTAACAGATTAATTACTGATTTTACTTTTATTTGTTTGCATATATTTTGCTAATGTTAGTTGAATGCCAGTTGACTGTTAGGTAATAATACAGCTCTGGAAAAAAAATAAGAGATCATTTAAAAATGATGATTTTCTTACATTTTACAAAATTGGTATTAAAACCTCTGGAATATAATCAAGAGAAAGATGGATGAGCACAAGCCAGCAAACCAAGCTGAACTGCTTGATTTTTTGCACCAGGAGTAAAGGCATAAAGTTATCCAAAAGCAGTGTGTAAGACTGGTGGAGGAGAACATGCCAAGATGCATGAAAACTGATTAAAACCCCGGGTTATTCCACCAAATATTGATTTCTGAAAACTTTATAAATATGAACTTTGTTTTCTTTGCATTATTTGATGTCTGAAAGCTCTGCATCTTTTTTGATATTCCAGCCATTTCTCATTTTCTGCAAATAAATGCTCTAAATAACAATATTTTTATTTGGAATTTGGGAGAAATGTTGTCTGTAGTTTATAGAATAAAACAACAATGTTCATTTTACTCAAACATATACCTATAAATAGCAAAATCAGAGAAACTGATTCAGAAACCTAAGTGGTCACTATCAGACCGAGGGAAGCGCGAGCCCAGGTGTGCCCTACCTCTGTAGGTGCTCGCGGGCTGGTAGTGTTCGGGATCCCCCTCCACGCGCAGCCTGAACTCGCTGTGCCCCTCTTTCCTCGCGCCCTGCGGCTGCGCGCGTAAGATCCAGCTACAGAAGGCGTCCGGTTTGGCCACGCGCTCCACGGGCTCCTCCGTGAAGGCGAGCGCGGCGCGCGGGAGTCCGGCCACGAGCAGCCCGTGCAGTAGAAGCAGCAGCGCGCGCGAGCGCGGACACGAGCGCACACGCGGACGCATCGCCACCGGTGCAGCGGCAGCCGCGGACATCACTGGAGCACGCGACGGAGGCAGGTGCGCTCCCGGTTAGAGCGCGTCGCGTGCACGCACGGGAAGAACTCAAGCTCCGCCCCTTTCCCCCTTTAAAAAAAATGAAATAAACAAAAAATACAGAAGCAAAGTTGAGTGCGCGCGCAGGCAGAACTCAGCGGAGCAGCGCGAGCTGAGGCGAGGAGCTGTTAACGCCCGCCGCGCGCAGGAGGAGCGGGAAGAGCGGGAGGAGGTGCCGCCATCCTGTAGGGAACCCGAACCGCCTCCGGTCTGAGAGGCGCGCGCTGATTCGCTCCGGTGTTGTTAGTGGTGGTGGAGGGGAGGGGGGGGGCGTATATAAGGGGGGTGGGGGTGTAACGGGACGGGACTCTCGCGCACACATAGCACCGATGAGCTTCAGAAGCAGCGACGGAGCGCGCGGGAGAGAAAGACACGTCAGAACAGCATCTCCGTTAATGCGGAGTAAATCCTTTAAAGTGTGCGGAGCGCGCGTGCACGGGACTCATTGGCGAGCACGCGCACACTCTGGAGCATAAGCTTTGCCAAATGATGATAGGGCCCTAAAAACAAGCTCTTAGCTAAAGGTATTTAGCTATAAAAAATTACCAAAAAAACTACATGTTCTTTAACTCAAGTGAAACTCAACTCTGCACACATGTAAATACCAAAATAAACAAGTACAGAAGTAAACAAGTGGCTCATTAACCCAAAAGTAACTAATTTGCTGTGTTATATAGAACAATATATGAAAGTTTTGTTTGCTTTATTTTATATACAGCTCCGGAAAAAATAAGAGAGCACTTTAGTTTCTAAATCAGTTTATGTGATTTTACTATTTATAGGTATATGTTTGAGTAAAATGAACATTGTTGTTTTATTCTATAAACTAAAGACAACATTTCTCCCAAATTCAAAATAAAAATATTGAAATTGTAGAGCATTTACTTGCAGAAAATGATAAATGGCTGAAATAAAAAAGATGCAGAGCTTTCAGACCTGCAATAGTGCAAAGAAAACAAGTTCATATTCATAAATATTTAAGAGTTCAGAAATCAATATTTTGTGGAATAACCCTGTTTTTAATCACAGTTATCATTTATCTTGGCATGTTCTCCTCCACCAGTCTTACACACTGCTTTTGGATAACTTTATGCCACTCCTGGTGAAAAAATTCAAGGAGTTCAGCTTGGTTTGATGGCTTTTTTTCCTGGAACTGGCCATGTTTTGGTCAAAATTTTAACAAATTCTTGCTTTTTTTTTGGTACTTATTTTTGAATGTATTGACTTTAAATATATTCACACCTAAGATATATTTTCAAAAATGGTTAGACTAGAGACTAGAGAATATATTTGAAGCACTAAAGGAGATCTCCACTTTTGAGTTTTTTTCTCAATGTATTTTTAGAAAGAGTAAGTTCCGCCCTTTTTAACCATATATGGATTATGTTTATGTGAAGGGATTCCTGAGTAATTAGGCTGAGAACACATTGTGCGATTTTGGACATAAAATCCGTCCGTAGGGTTCTAAGGGTTAATGGACACACCATCATGACAGCCACCCTCCCACCAAATGAAACCCAACAAAACTTTACACTTTGGTTTCAGGGGATCTTATGGCCAGTTTTCTTCATTTCTGGTCCTCAGCTGAAAATCTAAGCTCTGTACTCCTCAGCCTGTGACTACAGCAGCTATTTCTGCCTATTGAATCCAGTATTGACTCCTCAGACTAACCCCTCTGACAGGCCAGAGCTGCACTGCGCCCAGTGAAACAGAAGGCTTTGACTGCCTCCCAGGAGCAGAAGCTGGATGATTTATCATCAAGTGTGGACAGCTTAAGACTGTATGCATGGCAGCTAACCCTCTACTGCCACTGATGCTGTATATCTGGTCCCTATAGACTCCTCTAAACCCCCACTGTGTCAGGCTTAGAGGTACTTTATATGATTACATTCCTGGAAGTTTTCTATGAAATATAGCTTGATTAGGATATATGGTTCTAAATTAAATGTTGTCTAATTATGTTCAAAAATACAGTATATAAAGTTCTGGAAAAAAAAAAAAACTAAGAGACCACTTCAGTTTCTGAATCAGTTTCTCTGATTTTGCTCTTTGATTTTGATGTTTGAGTAAAAAGAACATTGTTGTTTTATTCCATATAAAAATATTGTCATTTAGAGCATTTATTTGCAAAAAACTGAGAAATGGCTGAAATAACAAAAATATATAAAAAATAAATAAATAAAGTGTTTAGAAATTTAGATTTAACTATATCAGTATACACATTTAGTCTGATGTATCACCAACGTGTAGACTTATTGAGCACTAGCACATGTGCTGCACTGGGTTCTATGGGTTCAAATGCCTTTGAAGCTCCACTTCTGGTCCCAAGTGGTTTTATTGCTTTGTTCTGATGATTAAAGAATCCAAAACAGATGCTGTCCAATATTTTGTCAAACAACCTTCTTTTGTTCATTTTTAGCCCAGCATTTATTAGAGAATATCCAGTTTTGCAAATGCTTTTTTACTGACAAAATGTAAGCTAAATGTTAAAATATATGTGGCTTTATATGAAAAATGTATGTTCAGATACCTGTATTGAGGAAATTGTTTTCTCTGGAATGATGCTGCTGTGTAATATTGGGATGAGTTGAAATTTGGAGACAGTTTGAAGCAACATTTGCTCCAAAATCCAGGAAAAAGTCTTTCCTGGAAAGTAGAGAGTAGAGAGTTTCCCCAACGAAAGCATAATTAAGTTAAAAAAAAAAAAAAAAAAAAAAAAAGCTCAGATTTTCCAATACCAAAGGGTCATACGCAGGGAATCTAAATGTGAATCTAAAAGGACTAGGCAAACAAAATAGTTCAAATACTCTTCTAAAAATAGGTTGGCAACCAATAAACAAACAGTAACAGAATTCTACAGTAATCATAGTTCTTACAGGAAGAATCCAGAAGCAGGCGATAATGCAATAATAACAGCTTTAATTTTGATAGTATTGACAATGTCTTAGATAACAATTTATGTCGAAATACTATACTAAAAATAGGTTGGCAACGGATAAACAAGCGATACAGAGGGTCAATAACAAAGAAAACAAACAAAAGAAATGCATCATAGAAGAGCTAGCAAACTAGATTCAATACCTAGCAAGGAGCTACTAAAACAAAGTGGGTATTTATACAAACACAGGACAGGTGTGAGCAATCAGAAGCTCGGAGAGCATGATCAGAGTCCAGAAGGTCAGCAGAGTCTGGAACTTTCTGAATGCACTATAAGGTCCGACAGCACAGCTACCATATGCTGTTCCCTGTCAAATTCATCTGGGCTGTCCATCTGCTTTATATCTTACCTCCATGTGTCCCCGTGGGATTCTGAGATTGTTATACAGACTTCAGGGATGGAAGCACCATGTTTTCATAGCTACCAGTCCATGGTTTCCACTGCTGCTGTTTCTGAAGTTCCCTCTCTCAAACATCCCAACAGATCCCTAGATCTTATTCATGAATGGCTGGAGCTGCAACTGAAGCATTAGCAGTCATGAGATGTCTGAATTCACTGAGAAGTCGGCTGTGGAATATCATCATAGAGTAGCAGAATGTTCAACATGTTCATTTACATCAACACTAGCACATTTTTAAATTTGTTAGGACTGTATTTCTAAAATCCAGTTTAATAAATTACTCTTATTTTGTTTAAATTTGACTCATATTGTAACAAATATATATAGTTTTTACAGCATTACTACTGGAAAATGAATCCATTATTACTGTAAAACATGGATTCAATCCGTTATTGTACATCTACCAAAAAAATGATGTTGGAAATTATTGTGAATTCTACAGTAATCATAATTCTCCTTTATTTAATTCATTTCATTTAATTCATCTCATCAAAAATGCAAATGCATGAAGAACTGCTTTATTTATCTCATAATAAAATGATAAACTGTTAAACTTGGTTATCTCACCCAACTGTTACAATTTAAGGCATATTTAATGTGCTTGAATTTGAATTATTGTGAATTATTCACTTAATTTGATAATATTGATAGAATACTAATAAGTAAAGATAATGCGTAGAGAATAAACACTATTAAATCCATTTTTAGCTTATAAATGCTCATAAATAACATTTCTGCACTATAACGATTGGCCTACAGTGTTCTACATCCTCGGAGTGTAGAAATAATTATTTAAATAATTTGATGTTTTTGTTTGTGAAATCCTCGCTTCTAAACTAAGATAACTCATTCATAATTCACACAATAACCCGAGGACACTGACTATATTCATGTTTGAGGTTGTGTTCGAGCCTATTTTGAGTCAGAAACTGGATTCTGCTCCATCCCCAGTGAACGCCCATGAGAAGTAATTCACTAAGCCCTTAAAACACTTAACAAAAATGGGGAAAACATGTTTATTTGGGGAAAAAAGCAGAAAAGCAGACTATTCAATAGCATTTTAATAAACTAACTGACAGAAACTCATGGCCATAAACTGCTCATGGCCAATCATGGCCTTTTTATCTGATGCAGCATGTTTTTTGTACATAAAAAATAAATAAAACAATGATGAGTTAATGCTCTTCCAGGAACTGTTATTAAGAAATAACTCATTATTATATAGAAATAATTCATTATTTTAACAGTCTATTTATTTGTCAAGTAACCACATACTGTATGCAACAACAATAACTGAGGAAACAAATAAAACAAACATTTTAAAGCCATTAAATGATGCATAATGTATTTATTAACCTTGATGAACTGGAATAGGTTGTGTATTATAATAATAATAATCTTCCTTTATAATATTTTCCCATTATTATGTTCTATAAAAGCAGAAATGCCATCAGGCAACAGTGGAAAAACAGCAACTGCTCCCTTGATCTAATTATAGGCAATAAAGAGAGATTGCATCTCTATATTAGATAACTACTGACTCTTTTAAATGTCAGTGTAGGGTTTGCAATGATGCAAATTGTTAATAAAGGGATTTGGCTGGCAGATTCTTCTGTAATATTTTATTTAGATTTGCATCAAGTAGCTTTGTATATTCGGTCTCCAATGGTGTGTTTAAAGTTGTAGTTCACAAGTCTTCTGGTCCAGAACATGCAAGACAATTATATTAATAGTAATATTATTATACTGTTAGATTGCAGTCCTTCAAACCTATCAAACATTAATAAATGGAAAAAATATATATGTGACGTAAGATGCACATATGATGGAAGGCTGCAGGTAGAGGTCTTGGCAGGGCAGATGTGTCTGCAGGTCCTACATGTGATCTATGCAGTAGCTAGAGGGCAGGATTTAATTTGCAGTACTGTGGTCATAGCAGCAGGTTGTGGGTTGATCGGGTGGCATCATATCTCTCACTGGGAGAGGCAGAGCTCGGGTGGGTAGATCACTGGCTGCTTGTGGAAATGGACAGGAATAAATATAGTGCAAGTGAATTGCAGAGGAAAAAAAAATCTATCTAACCGCTGGACCCTTGAACCATAATTATTAAATTAAAAAGTGTTAAGAAAACAACAGATACAACAGAATGCCTATAACACAACCATCTTGTCACATCACAGCCTGTGTTTGGTTTGAATATATATTTGGTTCTGATTATATTTGTACTTTAAATTAACTGCACCAAAATTAATTTAGAAACAGACCAAAGTGTTTTTAGTACGCTTGTTTGGTGCACACCAGAGTTTAAAAGGGAACATTTACATTTAATTCCAATTGCAATTGCAGATTAGGGTCAGTTTTAAGGCCAAAAGAGATGGTTCACTACAGCTGTATCTAATGTGACTAAAAACTCTTATTTAATTCAATTCAATTTATATAGCGCTTTTTTACAACAGAAGTTGTCACAAAGCAGCTTTACAGAGAAAAACAGGTAAGAAAAAAACAAAAGCAATAATACATAAGAGGTAGTGCTATAACATGCAATATTGGTAGAGTGATGTAGATCAGCACAGCAGTGCTAATATAACACGTTATAGCACGAACCTCGAGTGTATTATTGTGATTATACTACAGTTCATTAACGCTGTTTATTGAAAGATTTTGGATCGCGGGGGCAGCAGCCTATGCAGGGGGCCCAGACCTTTCTCTCTCCAGCTACCTTTTCCTGCACTTCTGTGGGGATACCAAGGTCTTTCCCGGGGTCTCCTCCCAGTCAGACATGCCTGTAACACCTTGACAGGGAGGCATTGAGGAGGCATCCAGATCAGATGCCCCGAATTCAAGCACCTCATGGACATCCAAACTCTCATTCTTTTGTTCACTACTCAAAGCTTGTGGCCATTGGTGAGGGTTGGAATGTAGATTGACCAGTAAACAGAGATCTTTGCCTTCCGGCTCAGTTCTCTCCTCCCTACAATGGACTGGCTCAGAGTCCGCAACACGGCAGATGCTCCGCCGTTCCACCTGTCGACTTTATGCTCCATCCTTTCCTCACTCATGAACAAGATCCTGAGATATTTGAACTCCTCCACCTGGGGCAGAAACTCCTTCCCAACCCAGAGAGGGCACTCCACACTTTTCCATTATAAGAACTGCAAAAAATGTTTTTTTTTGGTTTGTTTGTTGGCTCCAGAAAAGAAGCTTAAACTGCAAAGACTGCAGTATCAAAATCACAAAAGCTGAATGAACATCAAATTTCATCATGCACCTAAAAACTGTAACATTGGCACTAGCTTTGTCACTGAATATTTGAAAAAAATAGCAAATGATAGTTTGCTTCTCCAACTTGTTTGCATTGAGGGGCTTTGAAACGACAAAGAAAATGCAACAATAGATGTGTTGGCAATACTTTGCAAAGTAACTGAACTTTTATTAGCTAGTCCAACTGTCCCACCCATTCAGCTGCTACTCAGCTGTATTTACCCCATCACTAGTAATGCCACAACACAAGAAGGGTGAAGACTAGCACATGCCTCCTCCGACACTTGTAGGTAAAGTCAGTGAAGTCTTTTTGAACTGCAGCTGATGCCAATTGTGCTCTCTCAGGGCTCTGGTAGCTGATGGCAAGCTGCATGACCAGGATTTGAATGCTAAGCCCGCTGGACCACTCATTGCCCCTAATGATTAGTAGTCAGGTGACTGGAAATTGGCAGCTGGCCTTGATTGGTTGGTGTGAAGCATATGACAGGAAGATTTGTAACTATGGGAGTTCCTGGAAACTGAAACAGAAACAGAAGGAAGGACTGAAAGAAGGACATTTAGAATTGGCAAGATCTAAATCAGGCACAACAAGGCATTTTTTCTGGAGTCTTTTTTATTGCTGTGAGAGACAGGAATTTAGCTAACAAAACAAGAAATCATACAGATGTGTAACACGCACAAGACCAGTCAAGGGAACACTGAAACAAAGGGGCTATATATACGTATATACAAACAATGAGGACTGGGAACATGTGGGGAAGGCAACGAGGGGGCGGGGTTACTACTACTGCAAATGACTAGGACTAAGACAAAGGAGAAGAGAAACAAAGAGAAAAAAAACAGAGCCATGTGCTAAAGAGCACTTGGAAAGAAAATCAAGCAAACTGGAAAAACACAGAGACAATCCAGAAAGGACAAGGAACAGGATAAACGCGTAACAATTTATAAATAAAAGGAATCCAAGGGCAGATATGAGGACTGGAGTGTATTAACACTTTTTTATTGCTGCGAGACTGAAACTAGGGGGTTTAAAGCTGTGATAGTTAATGTCAGTCACTATAATTATGCTTTGACAGCAGAATCTAAAATTACTGCATTATATTGAGTCCAATTATTCTGTACATCATAAACAACAACAGCAGCACTTCACTGAACTAAAAACTATGTTGAAACTTACTGGACTCTACAAGGACTTCAGGATTATTTATTCAAACAGCAGCTCTACATTCTCTGCTATGAAAATGAGGAAGAAGTGTCTAATTTGGGGAAGAAAACATCAAAAGAAAAGATGCCATCTTTCCTCACAGTCTAACGCCAACCTGGATCTGCACCCCATTAGGCAAATACATCAGCACAACTACTGGCCCAGGAATGAGGGATGAAGAAAGCAAAAAGCAGAAAAAGAAAAGATGGATAAACAAGGCGTATACTGATCTGACCTCGTCCTCATTAACCTTCTACACTGTTCACTTTTAATTAAGACTCTGCCTTTAATTGCGAGGCATAAACATACCGGTGAGGTTTTATGGTGGTGCTACAGTCGGTGTGCGAGGCTGATATGTTGGAGTTTGAGTTGAACTTGCTGATCTCAAAGTCAAACGCCCTCAACACCAGCTGGGGTGACCTTTCCTCAGAGCCAGCCTGGCCCTTTCCCCTGGTCTCTCCCCAGACTTTGATGGGTTTTTTTTCTGTTTCTGCTTTAAAGAGCACGAGGTTGAGAAGTAAAATCAAATCAACTCATTTAATCAGCTCTGAGAGCAGGCTGCTGATCCAGCTCTGACCACACGCTGTGGAGTCATTAGGCTGTTTATGAAAAGGTTTCTAAAACGCAAAGGAGCTACACTTCATTTCTTGTCTAACAAGAGTACAAAAAGCCAAATAGAGACATTTGCCTAAAAGTTCACACACTATACTAGTTCACACACTATACTATACTAATATAGATGTATTACACACAGGGTGATCTGTTTTAAGCTTATACTTCTTTTATTGTTGATAAGTATTACGGCTTACAGCCAAAAAAATCATCAAGAATAAGAATCTTATATAAGACTAAATTGTACTGTGGGCAGTGTGCCAAGTCCTGCTGGAAAATGAAATCCATAAAAGTTGTCAGCAGAGGGAAACAAGAAGTGCTGTAAGATTTTGTGGGAAAACTCTGCACTGACCTTAGACTTCATAAAACACAGTGGACCAGCACCAGCAGATGACGTCTCTCCAAACCATCACTGATTGTAGAAACTTCACACTAGACCTCAAGCAGCTTGGAATGTGTGTCTCTCCACTCTTCCTCCAGACTGTGCTCCCTTGATTTTCAAAGAAAGTGCAAAATTTTGAACTTTTTTTTAGTTACAGTACTACTCAAAACTTGGACCCACCTTCTCTTTCATTGTTTCTATTTTTTATATTTATATTGAAGTTATCCAGACTATGAATAGACATTTAAGTCTACTACACTAGAATTTATAAGTGTTAAACAAACCAAAATACTTTGTAAAAGTATTAGGAAGCTCTTATCTTGGGTTAATCTGTTAACTTGAGGCTGGTAACTCTCATTAACTTATCCTGTGCAACAGAGGAAACTCTTATTCTTCCTTTTCTGAGGTGGTTCTGATGAAAGCCAGTTTCATCATAACGTTTTTGATGGTTTTTGTGACTGCATTTGGGGATACTTTTAGAGTGACTGATCATATTTTTTTCTTTACTTAGTTGAGTAGTTTTTGCCAAAATACAAAATACAGCAGAGATGTGCAAAACCGTCGTCTATGCAAGAGGTGCCTATGGTGAAAATTTTAAAATATAAAACACATTCTGGTTTGTTTATTAACTATTTTTAGTTTTTCTTCATTGTTTGGATGATTTTAGTATTAGTCTACACTGTAGATCATCAAAAAAAACACTGTATTTAAGGTATGTCCAAACTTTTGAATTAAAATTTAATTCACCAAGTCATGTGGATTTAAAATGAGCATTAAACTATTTCCTAAAGGCTTTTCAGATGATGCTATTTCTACCAGTTTGGCAACATAAGGGATCCTTTCAAAAAGTTTACTTCTCATATACAGTACATACACAGCTAGCTGTGGACAAGCTGCTTACTCACATGAAGCAATAAAATGTAATAATTAAATGTAATGCAAGACTTGACCAGTAGTTTTGAAATGCGTAAAAGGAAGGAGTACAAAGTACAAAATGTGCTAAAGTGTTTGTGAAACACAATTCTGTGCAATTACGCAGGGTGCAATAAATAACTGACTAAATCTCCTACTGTTTTGATTATTTTATTCTCGTCCTGCATGTGCCTTTGTGATTTTCCAGCCAGTAATTCAAGTAAAAAATGTAGTAGCCAAGCACAGTGAGCCACAAATAATGAGCCAGTCAAAAAATAGCAGCTTATTCTGAACTAATGCCACATCCAAAATGTCAAGCAATATGAGTGAACAGCACTAAAAAGACCAAACACACCTATTCTCAACATTTCCTGCCACCATCAGAAGAGCAGCTTGGAAAGATTGTCCATTTGTGTGTTTAAAGGATTGCTTTTCTTCTTCATGCGTGTTTTAAAAAAATCCAATAAATATCAGGACTGTGGTCATACCACAGTAATACATGTGTCACAATGATGCTCTGTAGATACAGTATAATGTTATGTTGATCTCATGCCCTCCCATTCCAAAATATGCAGCTCTGGAAAAAAATTATGAGACCACTTCTTCATTTCCTGAATCAATTTCTCTGATTTTGCTATTTATATGTATAAGTATAAGCTATAGACAACTTTCCTCCCAATTCCAAATAAAAATATTTTCATTTAGACCGTTTATTTGTAGAGCTTTCAGACATCAAATAATGCAAAGAGAACAAGTTCATATTTATAAAGTTTTAAGAGTTCAGAAATCAATATTTGGTGCAAGAACCCTGATTTTTAATCACAGTTTTCATGCATCTTGGCATATTCTCCTCCACCAGTCTTACACACTGCTTTTTGATATCTTTATGCCACTCCTGGTGCAAAAATTCAAGCAATTCAGCTTGGTTTGATGGCTTCCTCTTGATTCCAGAAGTTTTCAATTTGGTAAAATCAAAGACTCATCATTATTAAGTGGTCTCTTATTTTTTTTCCAGAGCTGAACTATAATGGTATAGTGCTAGGACAACATTGGTTCTAATTAAAAAAAATGTCCAATAACTGCTACAAATGTATTTCTGCTATATTTAAAAACACACAATATAACTTTGCTGATTGGCCATTCCTTCCAAAAGTATCTGCTTGTACTGGATTCTGCACTGGTCACTAAAAAGACTCCATTTCCCAGCATTCACCCACACCAGACATCCCTCACTCCACTGGTCACGTGATGCTACGGCATTCCTGCTCTCTGAGTCACTGATTGTTTTCACCTGTTCTCCTCTGCATAAATACCCCTCTTTTTGCTTAGCTCATGGCTGAATATTAAATCTAATTTTCATTGCTCTTCTATGACACGTTTCTTTGTATTTGCCTTCTCATATTTGACTTGTTTTTTGTATTACAGATTATCATATTTTGTGTTGCCCAGTTTGTTGTTTAACTTGTTATTGACCTATTTTTTGTAATTTTGACATCTCTCTTGCCTTCCCGTTTTGTCATGTTTGCCTGACTAATCTCTCTGGTATGTTGTTTATATAGTATTTGCTGCCATTTGGTTACTGACCCTGCCTGTCCTTCAGTATTCTTGTAAGCCTAGTCCCTTTGTCAATACATTTTGTGTGTTTTATGTGAGTGTCTGTCCTGTGTGACAAGTGTGTGGCATAAAAAAAGAGTTAAAATCTTACAAAAGCAAAAGACAGGAAAAAAAGGATCACATGTCTTTTCCTTCGCTTGCATAATTGTGCTGTGTGCCAGCTCCGAGGTGGCAAAACCTGAGTAAATCAGCTCAGTGGATTTAACGTCTTTATTTTCTGTTCTCTGCTTTCAGGAGGGTACACAGGCTCCATCACGCTTTGACGTAATGCGTTTTGATGTCCGCCTAAACGCTTGGCTGCGATATCTGCAGTCAGAGCGTCCGCGGCCCTTCAGAAGCCATTACACTCCGTCAGAGTGGATGGCTGGCAGTGGAAATCCCCAGGTGCAGGGGGGAAGTCGAGCGTTACTCATTGGGTTTTTGTCCTCCGTTCCGTCGGGCTGAGTCGCATCCGTAAGGCTCTGAAGAAATCACACACCCTGTCAGAAGCTATTGAACCTCCTCCACAGAAGCCTGACAGGTCACGGAGAGTTTGAAGTAGTGGGTCTGTAGATAGACCCGGGAATCAGAGTGCTAGACGGTAACGTACATGTCAAAAAGCTAAAAGAAACGCCTCATGACTTGTATACTGTAAATAATAGTGTGTCATGCAAAGCAGAACTCAATTATAGATGCTTCAATCAGCGCTGTGCAGTCTTATAATGATGCTTTCAACATTAATACATCCAACCAGCCTTGTTTAAAAGAGCAACAGAAAAACAAGTCAATCAAGAATTACTGTATCCAGACCAAACTAATAATCCAGCGTCAGTCTGTCAGACAGCCGGAGTCTCTAAGTGAAAGGACGATGGCTGACACAGCTGAAAAGCTCCAGACTGAGCTGAAGGGATGTGGCTGACATAATGGACATAATCAATACGGTGGGTTACACACACAATCCTGCCCGGGGCTCAGGGCCTTGTTGACACGGACTTAAGGAAGCTTAATAAGATGACATTCAGACATTCAGCTGCACCACAATGCTGAATGCTCTGGATTTATGTAACCATCAGTTTCCCAGAGGAGTGACTTCCTTGTTTCCCAACTAGACCCTCAATCACTGACCAACACTGACGTTCAGAGTTAGTGTACAGCAGAGGTGTTAAGTAATGGAGTAGAAATACTTTACTTTACCTTACTTAAGTAGAAATGTTGGTTATCGCTACTTTATTGAATACATTTTATTTTCTGAAAAAAAATGTACTTCTACTTTTTCTTATCATTCAGGAAAAACATATCCAGATCAATCTCTCCATCTAGCTACAGTGAATCGTACTGTGGTTGGAGGAGGAGTTTAAACATATACCATTTCAGCACCCTATTGGTTTATACTATGATCCATCACACCTGCACACGTCACGTAGCCATATAAATAGTTTAAATAAAATGCATTTTAATTAAATATGAGGCAGTCTCCTGTTTAAAGAGAAATTAAGCAGGTTATTTTAACTGTAGAAAGATAATAAACTTGTTATACTTTTTAAAATTGGATTACTTTATAGAAATAATATAGATTTTGGATATTGTTCTATTATTTCATTCAATTCAAGCTATATTTGAACTAGCTTCAAATATGGTTAAACTATTTTTACCTTCTTCAACCCCTCAAGGCTACATGTCAATCAAAAATGTCAGTGCCCACCTTAACCACCTTGCATCGGTGGAGCACTAAGTAAATTATTAAGTGACTGACTTTAAATTCACTCACTTTACAATAAAGAATACATTGCCTTAAAATTGCCTGCTCTATTTTCTTTAATAGCTTTTTTGCCTAAAACTCATTGAAACTTTTCTAGCTGGCTACGTGTTTATTTGTCATTGCTCACATTTTCTAAAGGGCACCACACCAGCTCCACTGCCCGAGGCCAGACATGGTGGATGACCCCTAAGCATGTGTGAGTGGGTTCACAGCTGGCTGAGGACATTCAGGCGAGAAGAGGAGAAAGTATATCTCTCCATCACCCAGGAAACAGATTTATAGAGACATCGCGAGGAGGTTCAGCAGTGGAGCAGAAGATTAGTATTCTGTCCTTTTTCCTGCCTCCAGATTTTTTCCGTCCGTCTCCAGCAGGAACGAGAACTTCCCACAGAACAGACATTCATATTTCAGCGTGAACACTGGATACACATGTTTTGATACAGAATTCTCAACTCAAATACAGCAGAGAAATGACAAAACTCACCTGAGTTCTTAAAGGTTCTGCATATTTAAATTAATGATCTCTGAGCTGACAATTAAGTAGCTGTTTTAGATGGTATTACACTGTAAGCTTGGATATGTTGGATATGTTGAATTTATACATAATTTAGGGAAACTGGTTGCCTAATAAAATTAGTAATTTAAACTATAATCTTTTATATATATATATATATATATAACCACTTGCTTTGCACATTTTACATTTAGGTGAAGAAAAATATGCATTTGTATTTTCTCTTTTTTTATTTCATCTAACTAAATTAAGAACTGATTCAAAATATTTATTGCAAAAGTAGATTAGATCAGACAGTGTTTGTTCATTTTATTATTACAGCTCAGAAGAACTGAAATGCTAAGGGAACAAAGAATGTCGTTAAATTACCCATAACTTAAACATGCATTTAGTTGCATTTCTTAAAAAGTCACTAAACCCTAAACCATATTTTTACATGAATAGCTGAAATGTGTTCCTGTAATTAAGTAATGAAACAAACCAGTCCTCTTTAAATTTTTTATAAACATTTCCAAATCTTAAAAAAGAAAATGCATTTATTGTGGTAATTTTCGCATCTGCAGCGCCCTCTCAGGTTCAACTGTGCTATAGGCGAGGATGATGTTTCAGTGTACTTTGGTATGCAGACACATCACAATATGCAGATCAGTCAATTAATAATAAAATACCTCCCCCTGCTAAGATCCAACCATCTGGGTTTCATTGCTATCAGAGGCACACTGCTGCCTCTAAACCCATACATCACCCAATGCCCCTCCCAAACTACCCCTCTTGTTTTATAAGTCTTTTTTCAAATTTAAGCTGAGGGTGATTTCAGCAAAAATTAGGGGGATTAGTGTCCAATAAATGGAAAAAATATTAGCTATATGCCAAATACTGATAGCATAATTATGTTGCAATACTGGAAAAAAAACACAGCACATAGCACACAACTTGCAGATTCAGTAGTTCTTAGCTCGGAAAATGGTAACTTGTTCTTACAGCCTACAACAGAGGGTAAGCAATTAAACTGTGTAAACAGGCTCTCTGGGTGGTCCAGCTGGGTGGGCTTAGCGCTGCCACTATGATCAGGAGATCGCCGGTTCGAATCCTGTTCATGTAGCTTGCCGTTGGCTACCAAAGCCATGAGAAAGCACAGTTGGCCTTGCTCTCTCTGGGTCGTAGATGGAGCTCTTTTACCTCATCACTCCTAGGGTGATGTGGATCAGCAAAAGGCTGCGTCTGTGAGCTGATGTATCAGAACCGAGTCGCTGTGCTTTCCTCCAAGTGTGCTGTGATGCTACTTGGCAATGCAGCATCAGCAGCAGTTCGGAAAGAGGTGGTGGCTGACTTCACATGTATTGAAGGAGGCATGTGTTAGTCTTCACCCTTCTGGTGTTGGGGCATCACTAGTGATAGGGGGAGTCTTAATGAGTGGGTTGGATAATTTGCCTGGGTAAATCTGCATAAACAGTTTAATTCATGACCAAAAGAGTGGTTTTATGTTTTTATGAGACTTTAATGGACTAGCTTGACCCAGCTAATTATCAACCTGGTCAAAATGCTGCAATGTTTAACCAGTATATTTCAAATGAATCCCCTTTATTTGCATTCAAAACATTTAATCATGCAATAGATAAAGACATGCAGTATTTAACCAAAAACTAAACAAGACTACAGATGGTGTATGCATTTCTGATGCTCCATAAATACCCAAACTTTTATTTTTTTCTGAAAGTCTAATCTGCCTGTACTTGCTCACAATGTCCTGCATTCAGTTTGCTGAATAAAACAGCTCTGACCTTTTCTTAAGAGTTGGCCTTCCATTTGTATGGGTGACCTTTCGCTGTGCATGGCAAGACTTGGACCACCGAAGCATTCATGTGTTCTGTGCTGAATGTCATGCCTGAGGTCATATTGCGTCTTACTGGGAGTTTGCTAAAGTCTTTAGGCATTCTGGAATTGCTGAATAGAGGAAAAAAAACAGTGAAAAGGAGAAAAACTATTATCGTAGATGGTGGGGTTTGGTTCACATGAGGGAAAATGGGAGTTCTACTGGAGCTCAGGTTTAAAAGTTAACTACAAAGTCAAACTCTGTTTATTGTTGAGTTAATAGTTGTGTTTGCGCTCTGCAGTGGATTCGTGTTTAACGAGCTGGGGTGGACTCTGACAACTGACTGTTGTCTGGGTTTTTTTCAGTCAGTGGCGTACCTGTGTTTTCCGGTGCCAAAATAGCAACACACCTAAACTACGGTATTTTGAAGGTAAAAATAGACTGTTGAGGGGGTGTAAGATAGCAAAGAACATCACGTTGTGCCTTTTACAGGGTGTAGAATAGAACCATCGGACTTTAAGATGGGTATGAGAGATTGCCCTCTATCTAGACCATAAATCTGCCAGTGTTGTGAACGAGAAAGCTGGACTATTATTATGAACTGGAACTGTATGGACTTTAGCAATGAATCTAGTTTCACTTTGACCCCCCCAATGATGATCTGGTTTATTTGAAGTATGGAGGCCTCAATACTGTCCTATTTAATCCTGGTTTAGCTGTGGATGTCAATTGTCCTCAGTTTACTTGAGTGCAATCTCTCTTCTACTGAAGCCTGACTGCAAAGTTAAGCTTGGGAAAAGCATGTGACAATATTTTAACACTTCAGTGTTCCCTCAGCTTTCAGGAGAATTGAATTCACCTCTATCTGAGGAGCTATCTCTTGGGAATCAGTGGTCAGTGGAGCACATGCTGAGTCAGGCAAAATAAAATTTCATTATACCCAAGCAGAAAAAAAAAAAAAAACTCAGCGCACTCTTTCCTGATTCTGATTTGCATCTTTATGATGTTGGATAGCGGCCTGAGTGCTGGGATGTGTAAACTCTGCATACATTTTGCATTCTTCTTTTTTTCTATTGAATCTATGGAAAGGAGGAATAATAATGAAAAGTGTGCAATTTGCAATACATTTGCAACTTCTGAGTAATGCTTAGGGCTACGGTGTCAGAGTAGGTCAATGTAGAGTAGGCCAGAGCTTTATAGTCTTCGTTATATACTGTAAATGGTTGCAAAAATAGCTGTACCCTGAAGGAAGTGTCAGATTGCAATGCTGTTTGAAAGAAAGATGGTTGAGTTAAAAATCACCGGAATATTGATTTCACCTGTGACCATTAGTGTATATATACACACCTTCATTACACACATACACTTTGCTAAGAATTTTTTTTTTTTTTTTTTTGCTTTGCAATGTGTTATTTTCCTTGCCCTTGTTTGCCTTTTTTGATTATTACCTTTATTCTGTTTTTCTCAACTCTGATTGTGTTTACCCTTTACTGTTACTTGTTTATGGCATGTTTTCTCCCTATGGCTACCTCGGCATATATTCTGGTGCTTTCTCCAGTTCTAATAACGCTGCTCAACAACTGAGCCTCGGTAGCCCTTTTAAGTAACACAACATAATACAAAAAAGTAGTAGTGTCAGACTGCAATGCTGTTTGAAAGAAAAATGGTTGAGTTAAAAGTCGAGTTTGTGCTCTGTAGTGCGTCTGTTTGTCCATTAGAGGAATGGACTCTGTTGATTGACCGTTGTCTAGGTTTATTTTAGTCAGTGGCGCACCTGGATTTTCTGCTGCCAAAATCGCAACATGGCAGAAATTTACCTGAAAACACCTTAATTTTCAGACTACCGCACCCATCAGTGTAGATTTATTCCTAAATTCCCACAGTATTTTAACAGCGCAGGGGCAAGGCATGAAAATATTGAGACAGTTGACAGGGGTGAAGGTAGGAATGAGCATTGTGAGCTTGGTCATGACTACCCACCAAGTTTCTTTCCTATCAATTGATTCATTTGGAATACAACAATTTATTTATGCCTAATATACAAAATGATGATATCCACATGCTAAAACACACTTTATATCCAGAGTTATCAGTTGCTGTTCTCCAGGGCACTGTTGGAGTTTTTGGATTTTATGCATTTTGATGATGCGAAAAAGCAAAATTCTCTGTAGTTGGAGAAATGCTGCTGTTTCATCATCTCAACAGACATACAGTATATGTGAAGAGAAAGGAACAAGTGACTTGTTGTGAATTAGATGCTGCAATTTTGAAAGGAAAAGGGAAATTCAGAGAGAAATCTTTCATCCCTGTACACAAAAAACGTGCTTTGGTTTTGCTCACGAGTCAGCACTGACAGTTTTGCTGGAATCATTTCCTTTTATTAATTTTAATGCATATTTTTTCTTCATATTCAGCCTTTCCTTGTTTGTCATTCATCATGAGATTCAATAATTCGATAAATATACTTTAATTTTTGTGGTGTTTGTTTGACTGCAGGATGTGACAAAACTTCAGAAGTCTATGTCTCTGATCTCTCAGTTCTTTTGGAATATTTTTTTTCTAATATCAATCCTTCTCTCTAATGTCTTTGTACTTAAGAATATGAAAGTAAAAAAAAATATTAAAGAAATATTATTTCTGTGATGGTAAGCAGTGCAATAATTAATCAGTGCTACTGAGTTTCATTTTTTTTGCCAATTGATAAGAATTTGGTTTAATGTTTTAATAAAAAAAAAAATAATAATGAATTAACAATGAATTGTTCAAAGCAGCTCAGTTGATTGGTAAGTATGAAAGAGAAAAGTCTGGCTTTAATTATTTGCACTTTGAAAATCTAAATGAAAATACAAGGAATCAAAAATATGTTTTCTAAAAAAAATGCAAATAAGTAAAAGTTTAAGTTTCAAGTTTCAAGTATGTTCCTTCAATCATTTCTGCAACTGTTCAGTCATTAACAAATTGACAAAAGTATTACACCATAAGGGAAAGAGGTTAATCAATACTGTGGCAGTGCAATGTGTAAAAGAGTGTAGGAGCACATGGGGGGAGCTCCCAGCATGCTCGGTGGTGTCCTTCTTCTTAGCTTGGGGTAAATGCGAAACTATGTTTTTAGGTGTGAGAGTTATTCACCCTCCTGAGTTTGGGGTGGAAGGTGGATAAGACGACACTTCCACAAAGCAAATCACCGGAATATTGATTTCACCTGTGACCATGAGTATATATACACACCTTCACTACACACACACACACAAACACTTTGCAGAGTATCAAGTAGTTTATCCTGCTTTGCAATATATGATTTTCCTTGGCTGTGTTTGTCTTTTTTGATTATGACCTTTTGTTTTCTCAACAAAAAATTTCTTCTGCCTTGCGTTACTGATTGTTTGTGTTTGAACTCTGGACTTTTACCTGTTTAACGGCACGTTTTCTCTCTGTGACTCCTTTGGCATATGTTCTGGTGCTTTCTCCAGTTCTAATAATGCTGCTCAACAACTGAGCCTCATTAGCCCTACTTAGTAACACAACATAATACAAAAAAAAACAAACAAAAAAAAACACAGCAAAATTTGAACTAAGAGGTTTCACCCAGTTAGGATATTAGAAAGTAACATCTGTGGATTATCTACAGATGTTTAAAATATTAATAAACTTTCTGATGAAACTCTGGCGAACCATTTCTAAATTTTGTCATGATCAAGGGAAGGTTTTGGGTTAGAAAATAAAAAAGAATTTATAGATATTCAGTTGAATGTTCTGTAGGTAAAGGGAAGTTCAGCATCTTCAGCTGCATGTAGTGTAAAGTGTACACAAATAAACAGACAGAGATATAAACAGGCAGCGAGACAGTGATCATAACAACTCCCACACAGCACTTTCCATTTCACTACACCTTTAATGCACAGCCTCGAGCTACTTTTCTGAAGCATTAACCATTTCAAAGTATCCTGCGATGCACCAGAGGCTAAAAGCTGAGCATGGTATGCACACATAAATCTTATAAATGTGCTTTAGTCGATTTGCATATTGTCAACAACCACACTTTTGAAGTATTTATGATTCATGGGGCTTCTTTGTTGATGTGCCAAAATATTTTACGCACAGATCACTATTTGAAGACTGCAGAGAGTCAACAGCTTCCATATACTTAGAATGCAGTGAACAAAACTGCATTAAAACATAGCTACACATTTAAAATATCAATACATTTTATAATGTTGTTTTTTTTTTAGTGTTGTTATTAATTAGAGTTATAAATGTCCTACAAATCATTCATAAGTAGTTAGGGCCAATTTTATGTTTTCTCGATTTGTTAAAACCAAGAAGGCCCAAACTGTGAAGCTTAAAACACATTAAAATGTATTAACTAGTTTCAAACATGAACATTAACAATACTCAAAGTATGATGGTTAATAAGTACAGAGCAATGAAATGCAGTTTGCAGCCATCCAGAAGTGCTTAACAAAACGATAAATACATATGAATATTACAAATGTACAGTAAATCGTTGAATGTGTTGTAGCTATGTATAAGTATATACAGGTTACGAATGTACAGATTTTAACAGGTTATAAATATGAAGTGGTATAAACAGAATAAATAAATAATAAGTATGTACTATAAACAGAGTAGATTATTTATACAGTTTATACAATAGTGGGCAGAATATATAGAATAACGGATAAGTTTGTGTGTTATTGATGTTTGTTGGAATACAGTCCGTCTTTATTGTTCAGATATCAGGAGGCAGAGTTCAGGAGTGTGGCAGCCATGGGAAAGAATCTGTTCCGCTACCTGGTGGTCTTAGTACAGAGGCTCCTGTAGCGCCTCCTTAAATATGTGCACAAAATACACTATATTGGCAAACATATTGGCTCGACTTCTTTTACACGTGTAAACTAGAGTGACATTCAATTCTTGTATCTTATATCCCTAAGAATGTATAAGAATGGCCCACCCTTTGCAGATATACCATCTTCAACTCCTCTGGTAATGGTTTTCACAAGGTTTAGGAGCGTGTTTATGGGAATTTATGAAGTCCGACACTGATGTTGGACAAGAAGGCATGAGTCCACAGGTTTAATTTGTGTTAAGGTGCTATATTGGGTGGAGGTCAGGTCTGGTTCTATGTAGGTCAGTCAAGATCTTCCACACCAAATTTGCTAAATGTTTAGTGCACTGGTGCGCAGTCATATTGGAACAGGAAAGGGGGCAGTTCCAAACCTGTTCCCACAATGTTGGGAATATGAAATGGAAAACAGGAAAGCATTAAGAGTTACTTTCACTGGAACTAAGGGATCAAGCCCAACAACACACCATGATCCCCCCTCTACCAAACTTTACATTTAGAACAGTGCAGCAGTGCAGCAGTGGGCAATTTTGTCGTACTAAAATTGCCCAATAGGTATGAATGGGGGACAAAAGTTCTCTCTCACATACCAGCCGAAGGTACACATGGAATGCTCTGTGTGCCCAGCACTACGGTACTGTGTGAGTGTATGGAGGAGCTCTTGTATAAATCAGCTATTGGTCAAAAGTTTGGATATCCCGCATTACTAGAGCAACCTAGTGTCCACAGCCACATGATTTATGCGCAGCAAATTGCAAGCACATTTTAATCTGATTAATGCAAATTCATTACTTAGCAACCACCTAGCAACACCATAGCAACCAGCCATGAATCAGCACTGCAATCACACTCGCAGTTTCTACAGGAACTGCAATCTAGTTGCTTCTAGCGTTGCTGTGAAATTTAGCAGTATTTAAATTTACTAAAGACATAATAAATGACCATTTATGTCCTTTTCCTTGCTTTGGGCAAGAATTAACTTTCTTCGAAACTTTACAGTGTCTTTATTTTTGTGAGAACTGTATGTTTGGCCCCATCCGCCGAGTCCTGCTGAGCCAGAATCGGATGCCCTTAATCACTGCTACCTCCAGAGTCATCATACTGACAGATGAATGCAGCTCGCCCAGTGTTTCTCTCCCTTTCTGAGCCTCATCATCATCTCTCCTTTTCTGGAGCTCCATGTCTGAACACAAACATGCCCCCGAGCAGCAGGCCAGGTGGCTGCTGGTGCTTTGCCTCAAGTGCTGATGAATTAATAAACAATGCGCTCAGCAGACAGGTCTGACACGGATAAGAGACGGCGGCACAAAGCCTCTGAAAGCTCCAGCGATGGGCAGTGCAGGTATAGAGACGTACCGCGGGATGCTTCAACCTGCTGTGTACATTCTGTACGCCTACTGTCATATTCTCATACATTAAACTTTAACACGCTTCTCAGTGTAGCACTTCTCCAATCCTTGTCAGATTGCCATTCTCCTGTGGGCTTGGAAAGGTGGCAGAGACTCGGCTGTATAAATACGTTTTGTGGTCTACTGTTGAGGACACTTAAAAAAAAAAAAATACTCCTCAAAATAAAGGTGCCCAAAGCAGTTCCTTGGATTGATGCCACAGAAAAAAACACATTTGATTCAGTATAAAGCTTCCCACTGGACCTTTTTTTTTAATTTTTAAAAGTTTTGTGTTAAAAACACCTGTAATATTTAGGGACCTAGATACCACTTTATAATAATATTCCCCTTATAAAAAAAGTGCACGTTAGCCTATCTAATTATTACTAACTATCTATTATTTAATGACACTGCATGCTTTGTAATAACAATTTTCCTACATTAATAGTTGTTGTATTGTATTGCTATAAAATTTGTAAACGAAAAAACATTTAAGTAATGTTTAAATGTATGTGTTATGTCTGGTGCCAAAAGAGTACCTGTCTCTCCTGCACTCAGCTCCACCTGCAGTCTCCATCCTCCGGACTACGAAACCCACAATGCACCTCACTCTGACATCACACAATCACACGATCACATGATACTGCACATGGCACTTGCAGGAAGCAAATCACCAGAATATTGATTTCACCTGTAACCATTAGTATATATATACACACATTCACTACACACACACACTTTGTGGCTTGGCATTGTTCAGTTTATCTTGCTTTACAACTAATTTATTTTTAAACCCTGGACTTTTACATGACTATTTTCTCCCTATGGCTCATGTATACCAGTATTGACCCTGACTACTCTTTGTGTTAGACTTTATTATAAAAAGGGGTGTTTTTTTTTTTTTGCAACTGCATCTGTCTGAGTAATGTTTGGTCATGATAGTATTAATATAAAAACTTACCCCCTAATAAACTATGAACTCACACTTGGTTTGAATAAATTGTTCAAATAAATAAAATTTGCCTCATGCAAAACTTTGAGTTAGGTGAACAATTGTGGCCATATATGGATTCCAATGGGATATTTGAGTTGAATCATCTTTGGCATTGGCAGCTTCTTTCTTCAGGGTGAATCTTAATAAATGCAATATATTCCCATAAGTATTAACTCGCCTGCCTTGCATTTGATGACATAAGGCTTGGATGGAGCTGCTTAGCAGTGGAAACCTATTCCATGAGTCTCTCTATGCTCTACTGTTCTTGAGCTAATCTGAAGTCTGAGTCTGCTCTATATCATAAAATCCATTGCGAACGGTTCCCGTTTTGACCGGTGTTCTGTCGAGTTGTGCTACAATGTCAAAACGTGCTTCCCTACTGTATATTTAATGTCTCGGTAAAACACGGAATCCGCCGGAGATCCGATTTAAACCTATAGTTACTTATACAAGATAGCTAACGCTAACTAATTGACAGACTAACAGAGCTTTTCCTGGTCGACTCGTATTTGAGCTACTGCAGACAATAGGGGGTTAAAGAACAGTTTCATGAGCAGCATGCATATACAACTCAAAGAGACCTACAGTATTTCACAAAGAACAAGAAAACGTGGATTTTAGCAGAAGGAGACCTTTAATATAAATATAAGATGATGACCAAAAGAATGTTTTTTTTTTAACCCACAAAAATATCTATGTTGCATTTTACCCAGTGCTGTCTTACCTCACACTCCTCTACACAGTGTAAGCTAATGTTAGAATAACCTCCAAAGTTTTGTGGTATTCAGAAATGCATGTAAAATTACATCCACATGCATCACTTTGACTTTTTTTGGGCATGCCAGGTCCGCCTCCACCCCATACAGGCAGAGTTTAATGAGACAGAAAGTCTGGGTGGATGCCCTAAGAATGGACTGTCATCTGATGGATGTATTTACCATCCAGAGCTAATGTCCTGTGAGCTGGAAGCAGCATCTACACAGGTTTATTTTTTCTCCTGAAACAAGTCGAATGAACTCGAAAAGTGCAAACTGCCTCTACTACTGCTGCTTCTTCTTTTCCATATGTCCAGAACAAGCCAATCACGCCTCCTGTAGGAGCTTTGAATTCAACAATGGGTTTCCAGCTATGTCTTCCCTGCAATTAAGAGATGAATGTAATTAAGTTCTATACAACTGGGATTCAGGGTTAATTATAGGTTTGATATTTACTCTCCATCCACTGATCTTCATACAATGCAGAAGGGATGTTCTAAATAATAGAGATGAATGGCAGCAAGGTCTATTTTCGGCCAGTACAAATTACTGTAGATCTGAGTCCCTTTTCTCTTAGATTCCCTTTGATTTAGGACATTTTTCAATGGATCCAACACCTCGTTAAAAACTGTATAGCTATTGTATTGTATTTACTGAACTGACAACGTGTTTACATCCTAAGTATCCTTCTAGAACACTCCTTGATCATTGAAGGAGGAATAAACAAAATAAATACTGGTAATGGGTTTGATAGATACAGTTTAGACAACCCAGAACCCAGAAGGACTACAAGACAGATGATAAGCTGGATGGTTTTCTCCTGAACAAGTAACATTAAGCACTGATCATTAGCTAATCTTAGCTAACTAGATAAATTATCACATGAACTGCTTGAATTTGTGCACCAGGAGTGGTATAAAGTTACACAAAAGCAGTGTGTAAGACTGGTGGAGGAGAACATGCCAAGATGCATGAAAACTGTGATTAAAAATCAGGGTTATTCCACCAAATATTGATTTTTGAACTTTTAAAACTTCATGAATATGAACTTGTTTTCTTTGCATTATTTGAGGGCTGAAAGCTCTGCATCTTTTTTGCTAGTTCAGCCATTTCTCATTTTCTGCAAATAAATTCTCTAAATGACAGTATTTCTATTTGGAATTTGGGAGAAATGTTGTTCGTAGTTTATAGAATAAAACAACAATGTTCATTTTACTCAAACATATACCTTTAAATAGCAAAATTAGAGAAACTGATTCAGAAACTGAAGTGGTCTCTTAATAGGGCTCTTTTGAACCACCCAAGGTGCAGCGTGATGCTCATTGCTATGTTACAACCCCACCTTGCACCTGTATTGTTTAAATAGCAACAATGCTTGTGAATATATCTATACTGGTGGGTATGGCGGCCTCGAAATGAGGTATGTTCAGGTAAATTTCTGGTGTATTGCTATCTTGGCAATGGAAAAAAAACAACACTGATTGAAAACAGCCTGAGAAGATGTCAGCAGTCAGATGTTCATTGCTATCTTGGCAACACATGCATGCCGCACATGCCCAATGTGCAACACTAGCAGCAGTGCACAAACCCAACTTTTACGCCAAGAATGAACAGAATACAAAATAAAATAGCTTTGCTTCGAGCTTAGAGGTTCACAAGGCAGAGGTTCCCATTGTTATGCAGTGAACGATTGACAGCTCACCGATGGATTGGTCATGTGGTACAGACACTGGCTGCAGTAAATAGAGTGGGCTGGTTAAAAGTAAAAGTTTCAGTCTAAATATCAGCAGGCAATCTGTATGTGAGTCCTGAGGACTTGGCCCAGATGCTTATTAGCCTGTGTCCAGATGTGTGGGGTGTAAATAGCACTTCTTAATGCTGCAGGCCTTCGTGATCCACAGCCCAGTGCAGATGACTTTCACAGCAGGAAAACCTGACCTTTAAAAGCTCTGCACAGTCTTCACAATTACAAGATGGGGCTGAATCTGTTATCCAGAGAGACGTAGAGTACGTTTGAGACTGTAGATTTAAGCATCTTTTCTAAGGACTTTTATGGGTGCACAGCAAATTTTTGGAGTTGAATAATCTGGGATTAGAGAAAAAAAATGTGTGAAAATGCTTAATTTTGAAATATAACTTAAGTTCAGGCCTACCTACATTAGTCACATTTGTTTTAATACACTGCCTGGTCAAAAAAAAAAACTAACTAAGTAAATAATATGGAGTTGATGCTGTAGTTGATCTGCAGGTCTAGGTTCAGCAACAGTATGTGTTGAAAGAATGAGGTCAGCTGACTACCTGAATATACTGAATATAGACCAGGTTATTCCATCAATGGATTTTTTTTTATCCCTGATGGTACGGCCATATTCCAAGATGACAATGTCAGGACTCATGGGGCTGGAATTGTGAAAGAGTGATTCAGGGAGCATGCGATCATCATTTTCACACATGGATTGAGAGAGTTCACCACAGAGTCCAGACTTTAACCCCATTGAGAATCTTTGGGATGTGCTGGATAGAGAAGAGCTGCTTTGTACAGTGGTCAGACTCCACCATCATCAATGCTGCTGCAAGATCTTGGTGAAAAAATAATGCAACACTGGGTTGAAATAAATCTTGTGACATTGCAGAAGCTTACTGAAACAATGCCACAGTGAATGCGTGATGCAATCAAAGCTACAGTGGTCCAACAGAATATTAGAGTGTGTGACCTTTTTTTTTTTGGCCTGGCAGTATATATCAAATTATAATTGATGGCTCCTGGCATCTATTATTTCCCCTCACTTTTATCAATGTGTAGTTTTCCCCCCCATCACAGCAATTTCCTTTGGGTATTCAGTTAAATATATATACTTTATAATGGTGAACTGCCTGGCTACAGTTGTAGGCTTTAAGAGCAAGTTACAGCAAATTAACAGCAAAGTGTGACTTCATGCTAGCAGAGAACTGCAGTGAAGTAACTGAGTTTGTGTTGGATTCACTTTTTAAGCATTAACCCACTATTATTATTAGTTATGTTGAAATTGATTCAAACATTCATCCAATTTGCAAGCAACCAGTTGCTTGCTAAGAAACACAACTAAAACAAAACTACTCAAAGCAGTATTATTTAGGTATTAAAGATCTAATAAACCATTAATAAGCAGTTATATAGCAAAACTAAAAAGGAAGCAGTCATTCCTTCACATATTTATCTCTACTGTTTGCTAAAGGTCAGATAGAGGGTCATCTAAAAAAATATGTAGAATATCATTGAAAAATTACTTTTTTTCAGTAATTCAGTTTAAAATGTGAAACTCATATATACAGTAGTTGGACAATTAAACTGAAACACATGTCATTTTATTGTGGGAGGTTTCATGGCTAAATTGGAGCAGCCTGGTGGCCAATCTTCATTAATTGTACATTGCACCAGTAAGAGCAATGTGTGAAGGTTCAATTAGCAGGGTAAGAGCACAGTTTTGCTCAAAATATTGCAATGCACACAACATTATGGGTGGCATACCAGGGTTTAAAAGAGGACAAATTGTTGGTGCATGTCTTGCTGGTGCATCTGTGACCAAGACAGCAAGTCTGTTGTGATGTATCAGGACCACGGTATCCAGAGTAATGTCAGCATACCACCAAGAATAACCAACCACATCCAACAGGATTAACTGTGGACGCTGTAAGAGGAAGCTGTCTGAAAGGGATGTTTGGGTGCTAACCCGGATTGTATCCAAAAAACATAAAACCACGGCTGCTCAAATCACGGCAGAATTCAATGTGCACCTCAACTCTCCTGTTTCCACCATAACTGTCCGTCACCACAATAAATTATTGTGGTCTAAAACCAGGTGTTTCAGTTTCATTGTCCAACCCCTGTAAGTTACTTTAGATGGCAAAAAAAACTGAACTTAAGTTTAAGAAGAAGTGTTTCATCATTGGGTTTATACCAAAAAGTGGAATTTAATCATAGTCTCACATAAATAGTGATGCTGTTATCCACTACACCACCACCACAACAACTGCTTCACAAGAGCTTCACAGTGATATTTTTTCACTTACTGCATCAGCTTTATACACACACACACACACACACACACACACACACATCCCCCATAAAGACCCAAGCCCACTCAAGCCCATCTGCTCAGTATGCGTGAGGCGTGCGTCTGAGCAAAGAACAGTGGCTAAATTGTTTGAACTTTAACTTCCTACCCCACAAGAAGCCACGTCTCGCATCCCACCAATGGGAAAAGTAAATAGGGAGCTGCACTGCAGGAGCCCTACAGCTTCTGAGAGAGAGAGAGAAAGCCCGAAAATGCCCCTGATGAACGACTGAGGACGAAGACAGCAACGAGAGGGGGGAAAAGGGGTCCACTAAAAGCACAGTAATTGCACCTTTCGGACGGAGGTGCTTCTGTGATGGGAGGGGTCATGGACAGGACACAATTCCCTTTGAAGCTGCGGAAAATGCTCGGCATTACTGTCCAGAGAACGAGAGAGAGAAAGAAATGTGAGTGGCAGAAAAAAGCTTGGTTGGAGAGAATGATGGAGAATACAGAGAGTGTAGGGTGTGGGATGATGATGTTGGAGCATGTGCAGTGTGCTTCATAAAACACTAATGCAGCAGTAATGCCCACAGGGACCCGAGAGCAGAGTGCTGAGCTGCCATCCTTTAGCACTGTGATGAATGGTCTATGTTGGTGCATGAGGTACACAAGGCTAGTCATGGGTAAATATTTCCAGGCTAGGGTCACATCCACATGCACCCGCCCTGCCCAAGAGAGGCCCAAGTTCTAAACAAGCTATCTGTAGCATCAGTGTTCAGGGCAACCAGTTACATGCTAAGAAACACAACTTAAAAAAAATTAAAATACTCGGAATTTGTATTATTTAGGTCATAAGGATCTAAGAAATCATTAATAAGCAGATATATAGCACAGATAAAAAGGGAGCAGTGATGATTTTCACATTTATCTCTATCTTAACTGTAAAGCTCAGATATGCATTAGGTACATCTCAAAAAATTAGAATATCATTAAAACATTTCGGTAACACTTTCTTTGAATGTCATCTCTATAAGACTCTATACACATACTTATAACACATTATAATGCATTCATAAGGCATTATAAACGTGGCTATACATATTTATAAAGATGTATAATTCATTATAGCCATGTTTATTATGCATCATGACCTGTGATTATAATGCATTAATAGCTGTGTTTATAACATGTTATACAACAATACCAAGAAACTCAGTCCCAGCTTGGAGACTTTATCATGACTAAAAAAGCTTCCAACTTATGAACACACTCTCAATAATACTCTAAATATATTTTAACCACTCACACAGTATTCTTGTATTGAATATAATATTAACTATAGTCAATTATAATGTATTATAACAGGTCTTTGTGCGCTCTAAGTAAAGTGCCAGTCTTTCATTGTAGGACTAGATTATTAAAGATAGAGATATACTATTTTAACATATATTTTATAAACACAGCTTATAATGTATTATGATCATAGGTCATAATGCTTAACAAACGTTTATAGCCATGTTTATAATGCCTTATGAATGCATTATAATATGTTATGAATGTGGTTATAGTGTCTAATAAAGATGACATTCATAGAAAGTGTTACCAACATTTCTTTATTTCAGTAATTCCGTTTAAAACGTAAAACTCATATATAGATGTATTGGTACCTCTTTAAAATAAGGCTCCTTTATAACGGTTTACAAAAGAGTTTATTAATGGTTATTACTTAGGTTATAAGGATCTAAGAAACCATTAATAAGCAGTTATAATGTATGGCATGAATAAAAAGGGAACAGTGATGTGATTTTCACATTTATCTCCATCTCTACTGTAAATCTCAGATATGCATTAGAGATGCATTATCTCAGAAAATCAGAATATATTTGAAAAGTTAATTAATTTCAGTAATTCAGTTCAAAAAGTGAAACTCATATATAGATGTATTGGTACCTCTTTAAAATAAGGCTCCTTTATAAAGGTTTACAAAAGAGCTTATTAATGGTTAATACTTAGGTTATAAGGATCTAAGAAACCATTGATTAGCAGTTATAATGTATAGCACGAATAAAAAGGGTAGTGGTGATGTGATTTTCACATTTATCTCTATCTCTACTGTAAAGCTCATATGCATTAGGTACATCTCAAAAAATTAGAATATCATTAAAACATTTCTTTATTTCTGTAATTCAGTTCAAAATGTGCAACTCATATATAGATGTATTGGAACCTCTTTAAAATAAGGCTCATTTATAAAGGTTTATACAAGAGCTTATTAATGGTTATTACTTAGGTTATAAATCATTAATAAGCAGTTACAACACATAAATAGAAAGGGCAACAGTGGCCTGCTGTACACCAAATGGTGATTCCTCAATTGGTTTATACTATTAAACCTCAGATCTTACGATATTTTTCAGGATGCATCACAGGAGACAATAAGAAACTGGTCTTCTGTAATTAGTCTGATTAGGACTTATGTAATGTATCATATCTACTTCCCTTTACTGTTTTTTTTTTCTCTACTGCTGTAATCACCTCAAATCCACGTAAATAAAAAGTTATTAACAAAAAGAAAAACTCAGATCTTAGTGGATGCTTATCTTACTTTGTCTTATTCATCAAACAGCATTAACATTTTTGTTCATAGCTTTAGGTTAGGTTAGGTTAGGTTAGGTTAGTTTATTTGTACCCAATGGTAAATTTGGTTTACAGTATGTGAAGCAGCATCTCGTTACAAAAAGAACATTAACCAAAACAAACACAGACTTACAGTAAGGAAAACAAACACAGATTTACAGTTAGCAAAATATATATACAATTTCTTAAAGTCTCTGTGCCTTATTCGTTCTATTTGCTTGAGCTTCATTCATTTAGCTATAATAACATATTAAATGACTAAACTGACTTTTTATTTATGTGATGTAAGTGCTTGGTAATGTTTTTAAATATCTAAATTTATTTATAACCGTTAATAAACTACTTTATAAACTATTTACAAATCCTTTATAAAAGAGTTTTATTTTAAAGTGATACAGATGTATTACACAGAGTGATCTCTTTTAAGCTTTTATTTTTTTTTATTGTTGATGATTATGGCTCACAGCCGAAGAAAATCCAAAATATGTTATATAATAAAAAATATGTTAAATAATATATAATATTATATAAGACTAATTTGTACATTCGGCAGTGTGGGCAGTGTGCCAAGTCTTGCTGGAAAATGAAATCTGCATCTCCATAAAAGCCGTCAGCAGAGAAGCATGAAGTGCTGTAAGATTTTGTAGGAAAACAAAACTGCACTGACTTTAGACTTGATAATAAAACACAGTGGATCAACACCAGCAGATGACATGTCTCTCCAGATGGACAAAAGTTAGAAATATTTTAAAATAAAGATATTTTTACACTAATTACAGCCTTTGCAATGTAATATGATACTTTAAAGCATGTGTACCAGAGATCCTATGTAAACCTATGTAAATACACAGAGATGGGTATTTTAAGATCCAGAAAGTAAAAATCCTTCCGGGAATTGTTGTAAACATACATCTAATTATCTCAATTGTACTTTGCTGGTGGGAATTTTAGCGTGGGGACCTTTTAAACTTTATGCTACAATCAAACCTATACCAACCATATACTGTAAAACTTTGAAATATTTGATTAAAAAGTCTGATTATCTCTTATATCTGTAGGAATTTTCTCATTACTCAAAGACTGGACAACTTGCAGGGACACTGTTTGCACAACAGCAACTATAGATTTCTTTAGAGATTATTTTCTCTCAGGCTCCTGGTGGATGTTGATGAGAAACGATGAAGAAGTGGTACCCTTTGTTGTATTTCAATAGACCAATGGCAGAGTGGGTTTATTAGCATTCTGAGCACATTCTATGATAACTTACTGTACCTTTCCATCGCTGTACCTTAACATTATCATCTGTTGCAAAGGGAAACATGCTGTCTTCAAAGGGAAACAAGCTCCTGGCAGTAAGAAATGTTGTGGATTTACTAGGTATGTAATTTATTTTGGTTCTCAAATCATTTTTGATGTCACAGGACTTCGGAGAAAGCCTGCAGGTGAAAACAGGGCTGTTGAAAACCATATGAAATACAGTGAAGTGCAGACATGACTGCAGGTTCTTTTGTATTTCAACACCTGCATGACACAGGACATTTTCTTTTCTTTTCTTTTCTTTTCTTTTCTTTTCTTTTCTTTTCTTTTCTATTTTTTACAGCGATGGTTTAGCAATCACAGATTTCTCCCAGTTCTGAAACAATGGAAATGGTTGAGTTTTTGTTTTTCAGGTGACAGAATGCAAACTAGGTCATCAGCAAGACAGCAGCAATCAGTGAAAGTGCGGCCAGTAGGAAGCTGTGTAGTGTGCATGCATAATGTTGAAAGCTGCTATTACTCTGTTCACAATAGCATTATTAGCATTGTTAAACATCATGTTCGTTTTATCTTGTATTAATTCAAGTCATCTAATATGATATTCTGAAACAGTGAGAAGTGAGTAGTTTTAGTTCAGTTTCTTCTAGGGCTGGAAAATAATTTATGAATAATAATGTATGACAATAAAACTGGTTTCAATAACCTAGTTATGTTATATGATTTTTAAATATACAGCTCTGGAAAAAAATAAGAGACCACTTTAGTTTCTGAATCAGTTTCTCTGATTTTGCTATTTATAGGTTTACATTTGAGTAAAATGAACATTGTTGTTTTATTCTATAAACTACAGACAACATTTCTACCAAATTCCAAGTAGAAATATTGTCATTTAGAGCATTAATTTGCAGAAATTGAAAAATGGCTATAATAACAAAAAAGATGCAGAGCTTTCAGACCTCAAATAGTGCAAAGAAAACAAGTTCATATTCATAAAGTTTTAAGAGTTCAGAAATCAATATTTGGTGGAATAACCCTGCTTTTTAATCACAGTTTTCATGCATCTTGACATGTTCTCCTCCACCAGTCTCACACACTGCTTTTGGATAACTTTATACCACTCCTGGTGCAAAAATTCAATCAGTTCAGCTTGGTTTGATGGCTTGTGATCATCCATCTTCCCCTTCATTATATTACAAGAGATTTTCAATTTGATAAAAATAAAGACATTTTTTTCCAGAGCTTTTTTTTCAATATCACTCAAAACCCACATGAGGCCCATTTTGTGTTGACAGTGCACTGGGTGATGACATATATCATATTAAGGATAATTAACTAAATACATATACAGTAGCAGTCAAACGTTTAGACACACCATCTAATTCAATGCTTTAATATTTATTTCTTTTTTCTAAATTGCAAATGAATACTGAAGTCATCCAGACTATAAATGAACACAGAAGGAATCATGTAGTAACTTAAAAATGTAAAAAAAAAATACTCTGAAGTATTTAGGTGGGTCTTAGGTGGAGTTAAGCTGTTAAATTGTGGTTTCTGAGGCTGGTAACTCTGGTAAACATTTCCTGTGCAACAGAGGAAACTCTTGGTCTTTTTTTTTCTTAGGGCATTCCTAATGAGAGCCAGTTTCATCATAACATATTTGGTGTTTTTTGTGACTGCACTTGAGGATACTTATAAAGTTTCTTAATTTTTATCAGATTGACAGACCTTTTCTTAAAGTATTTTTTTTACTTAGTTGAGTAATATTTTAATTAACTACTCCTTGCTAATATTGCTATTTACTGTATACCAACTCTACCTTTACCTATGACTATTACAATTGTTTTTTTTTTTTTTATAATATTTTGAGTGGCACTTTTTGTTGAAATGTAAATAACACAATAGAAATTTTGTTTATATTGTCCAGCCACATTGTTTTCTTTTCATTAACCATTGAGTCCAGTATTAGATCTACGCTCAAAGATGTGTCCAAACTCTTTACAGCCTATGCTATACTGCACTTTGTGTTTTGATTCTCCTTCTTTGTGAGATCTCCTGAGGACAATTAGAATTGTTAGCAATGTTAACTCATACAGGAAAGTCTTTTGAAACTTTAGAACTCCCAAAATCAAAGATCAAAACCCTAAAAAAACCTAATTGACATCAGTAGACTTAACAGAGATCTCATCTTGGGAGTTTATTATTTCTGATCAGGCACTGGAGCAGACACCCCTCTATCTGTGGACCCAGTTAAAACCAATGAGTTCTCCCAGCGGCCCGGCTATAAACCCGTCCTCTCTGATCTAGGGCCGTCTCCGACTCCGCGACCGCCTCTAATGAGTCCTATAGGAGTGCTTTGCCAGCCTAGCCTGGTTGAGATCAGGTCAATGGAAGGCATGGCTGAACATCTCTTTTCCAGCAAGAAAACAAAGCAGAAATTGACTTCCCTGACTTTCAACTGTCTGAAAAGAGCTTGAGCCCTAACATCCAGCAGCTCTCTCCAGAGTTTGAGATTATTGATTTATGCTCTTTCATTCTATGGCCCATTTATGCTTTCTGAATGGTCTCTGCTGAAAAACAGTGCATACTGTCAACCATCGCAGTGCGAAGGGTACAGCGCTACTGAGCACTGCAGCAGAGCATCAGCCTGAGCTGAGACTCGAGTGTAAAATGTGAAGAATGAATGAGCATCACTGAGTCGTGGAATAGGATTTTAAAATCTTATAGGACTCTGTAGTCTTTAGAGGCTTCTCTTATATATATATATATATATATATATATATATATATATATATATATATATATATATATATATATATATATATATATATATATATATATATATATATATCAATATAAAAACAGACATAAAAAAGTTAACAATTTTCTCCCCTTTCTCTACCCTCTCCTACCTTCCCTCCCCCCCCTCCCCTTCTGATAAATCACATATCAAAGGAAAATATACCAACTTCCAAATCAAAGACACTGTAAAAAATGTGCTGTGAAATTTACAGTAAGTAACTGGCAGTAACTAACTGGAAGTAATTGACAAGTAATTTACAGTGAAATAAAATCACGGTACCTAACTGGCAATAGTTACAGTAATTTAGTGTGAACCAAAAGCAAATCACAATAACTAACCATTAGTGTATTATTACAGTAAATTAGTGGGATTATTACTGTGATTTTCTGATTTTCAAGTTAGTTACTGTGGTTTTGGCCGCATTCAAAGTATAATACTGTAAAAATATTTACAGTAGTTAATTGTGTAGGAACACAGTATACTACTGTGGATTTCTCAACATTTTTTTACACTGCAAAGAAATATAATATTAAAATAAAAGTTAGCTTTTGCCTGTTAAGAGTTTCATAGCATCCATAAAACCTCATGTTTAAAACGTTTAATATTTTTACTAACCAAACCTGGGTAATGTCATTCAATTTCAATTGTCTAACAGTTTCAATATTTTAATTATTTCATATTGGCCCTCTACTGACTGTATAAAGCAAATGTTCCAGTGCTAAATCAGCACAGTTAATGTTAAAATAAAACTGTGAGTGTTAAATTGGAGCAGTGAAGTTTTAATTTAACACTAAATGTGTGCATTAAAAAATGGTACAATCAATCAAACATACACTATTTTATGTTACAAATTGAGATTCCATTCAGGAAGTCATTATTGCAACTGTATATGAAAAAAGGTTTTAACTGTTACTCTAATTTAGACATAAATAATATATTTCCCTAGCATGTGGATGTTTATTTCTGGTCTTCATATTTGCTTATAATCATTATAGATTAATATAATAATAATCAAAATTAGTATGAGTCATTTTCTGTTGTTTGGTTTTGATTATAGAGCAATTCAGTGTAGAATCCGACATAATCGATGATAGTGCTGGCACAAAGCCTAGTAATTAAATCAATTCCCGCTACTCAAACTCAAGCTCAACCAATTAATGTTCAGTATGATAGACTGTGCCAGACTGTGCCAGGAGCCAATGGGAAAGATATGAGCTTTAATTAACACAGTTGGGCTGGCCAAACATCTAGCCAACCCTACAGCTTCCCAAAAAGCATCAGAAGAAAATAAAATAAAAAAAAGATAAAAACCTAAAAGTATTACAGCTCTGAAATGTGGTGTGCTTAATGTAAAAGAAGTAGAAGTTCAGTCAAAATTTAATTAGGAGAAATTAATTAAGGTGAACTTAGGATTTTGTAAGTATAACCAATACAAATTCCAGATTTCAGAGTTCTCCCTCTGCCTACATTTCCCAGAATCCCTCACAGTCAGGTATCAGTCACCAGATCACAACCTATCAATCAGGATTTATTCTCTTGCTCATTATCTCCAGAGTACTGATCATTATCAACTGTGGCTGATTTACCTCTGTGTATATAAACCTTTTAGTAAATCTCTTGTTTTGAGATGTACTGACGACATTTTCCTTTTGCTATTAATTGCATTTTTGTTCTCTCCGTTTTTCCATTTATTATTTGCCCCCTTCTTTTGGTTACATGGTCGAGTTTGATTGCTGTTCCGTGACTCTAAATTGCTTAAAGTTTTCTATTGTAATGTTGATCATGTTTGGTGCTTTATTTTTTGTGTCTTTTGGTTTACCCCTAAAGCGGTGTTTTACATCCACAAGCTTTTTGTTTAAAAATTATTTATAAATCAGATTTATTTGGTATACAGTAGCAAATTATGGATTTTCATTAGTGTAATATGTTTGTTACTTAATAAACAATTAAGTGTTGAACAAACTAGAAATGTTTTATATTTGACTTTTATATTTTACTTTAAAACTAATAACTACTTTAAGAAATGAAGGTCAGTCAATCTGAAAAGGTCCAAAAACTATAAACGCTTCCTCAAGTGCAGTCGCAAGGAGCATCAAAAACATTATGATGAAACTGGCATTCATTAGGAACGCCCCAGGATAAGTTCATCACATTTACCAGCCTTAGAAAGTGCAAGTTAACATAACCCAGATAGAAACAACCTAAATACTTTAAAGAATATTTTGGTTTAACTTTTAAGTTACTACCTGATTCCCTATGTGTTTCTTCATTCTAGATGACTTTACTATTCATTTACAATGTAGGAAAAAAAAGAAAATCATTGAATGAGAAGATGTGTCCAAATGAAACTTTTTTTCTACTGTATCTGTAAGCTTTGACACTTTCCATTACAATAATAATTTTCATGTATTTTCCTGTGTTTTTAAATGTTTTGTTGCACAGAACACTAATTAAGACCTGTTGTTGATCGGAATAGACTATAAATGAGCCAATGAAAAGGTTTATAAGCCAATGAAACGATAGCTTATCTCTGCCCAGTGCACTGGAAAAGAAAAACAGAAAAACTAATTCATTTTTACTAATTTTATGTGATTTAGAATACTTTTTTCCCCATGTTTATTTGAGTGTTTAGGGATGGCTTGTGAAGACTTCCAATCCAATAGACATAAAAAAGCAGTCACTTATTTTAGTTTAATATTAATATAGATTTATCTCAGTAAACACTAGTTTGCTATCTCAGTACTTCATACAAACTTACATACTACTCAGTGTAGCTGTAATGCTTACCGTGTGCAATATCCATCTCACTACATGTACTGTGAGCCCCTTATCACCATTTGTGCAATATGTTTTACGTGCAATGTTTTTCTCACCTTTTTATATACTATTTATTTGATATTTATTCACTGTTACTCTTTGTGCAATAATACTGGTCACACCCTCTCGCAATCATATCTCTATGCACTAGATGTGTGTGTGTATATGTATGTATGTATGTATATATATATATATATATATATATATTGTTTTCCTTTACTATATATAATTTTATATCTTTATATATTTCCTGTAATTGTTTTTGTATACATAATTATTATTATTATTATTATTATTATTATTATTATTATTTGTTTATATTTTTCCTGACCGGTTTCTCTGTCCTTTCCTCTGCACTGCTGTAACATTGTAAATTTCCCCATTGTGGGATTACTAAAGGATTCTCTTATTTTCTCTTATCTTATCTTATAATATTAGAGTCTTTCTTTGTGAGCATTACAGGCAGAAAACAGTATTATTATTTATATTTTCCATCAATGGCACAAAAATCAGGTCTGAAAGTGTTAAAATGCATCCTCAACTAATAGTTAAACATTACATTAGTTATTAAAAAAAAAAAAAAAAACACTCATGATAAATATAAAATGTATGCATATATAAAATGTCCTTCTATTAAAAACTGTTCCTCCCATTACAATGAACTGGGAAAATCAAACCATTATAAATCAAATCCATGTACAGAACCATTCACAAACCCAGTTTACGCTCAGAACTGGGAGGACAGAGTGATGATAAAGGAGAGGCCAGGTCTGTGCTGGGGGATGTTCCAGATGGAGAGATCAGCAGGCGGTTCTATATACCTGCATACATTAGAGTGAGGATTTCAGCTGCTTAGTTCCGCTCGAGTTGAGTGAAGCGCTGGAGGTGGAGGCATATGAATGAACATGTGAAAGACACGGAGCCGTGTCGGCCTGTTAAGAAGCCTTTTGCTGTCAAGGTGAAGCTGCACTCGCATCAAAAGCTCACACCTGAAAGGCTGTTTAGAAATCAAGACTAAACGAGATTACACACGACTACATACGAGAGCTCAGAGAACTGACGGCTTATTTTCTAGTGTCTGTGTTTACAACACGAAGGCAAAATAAGTCATTTAATACAGTCATTTACATCACGAACAAGGTTAAAATAAATTTCATTTAAATGAAATAAGGTAAACCAATATGTTTTTATATATTTTCTTTTGCACGCCACATCTCAGCTCTGCAGAAGATCTACTGTACATCTCTGGGAAAAAAAACGAAGAGATCACTTCAGTTTCTAAATCAATTTCCCCGATTTTGCTATTTATAGGTATATATTTGAGTAAAATAAACATTAATATTTTATTCTATACACTATGGAAAACATTTATCCCAAAATAAAAATATTTTCATTTAGAGCTTTTATTTGCAGAGAATGAGAAATGGCTCAAATAACAAAAAAAGATGCAGAGCTTTCAGACCTCAAATAATGCAAAGAAAACAAGTTCATATTCATAAAGCTTTAAGAGTTCTGAAAAAAAAAATCACAGTTTCATGCAACTTGGCATGTTCTCCTCCACCAGTCTTACACACTGCTTTTGGATAACTTTATGCCTGCACTCCTGGTGCAAAAATTCGAGCAGTTCAGCTTGCTTTGATGGCTTGTGATCATCCATCTTCCTCTTGATTATATTGAGGTTTTCAATTTGATAAAATTAAAGAAACTCACCATTTTTAAGTGGTCTCTTATTTTTCCAGAGCTGTATTAGATAGTAGTTGTATAATTCTTGATGTAATAATGAAAAATATATTCCATTCCTAGCTTATGAATGCTAAATAAACAAACAAAAGACTGCAATAAAGTCTATTGGATCAAGTTCTGTTTTTGATGGAAAAATAATTGAAAATTGCTCTGGCTAAAAATCCCTTCAAAACATTATGATGTTTGCTATCAAAGGATTTTTGATGGTATTTTTTGTAATGTTTGAGAGACTGACAGTTATATAATATAGGTTTAAAATATAAGCAATCAAAACAGACATGGGCAAAGCAGAGTTATAAAGCATGAGTTTAATCAGGAGTTTAATCAGAGTCAGAATACCACACTGTGAAAAGTCCAACTAAACAAAAGTTGAATGGTTATTTTTACCAAGCTGATAAAAATCCTTAACAAAATTACTTAAGAAAACCAAAAAAGAAAACCAGAAGAAATAGTGTTCGACAACCAACGTTACATACAGAAATACCAGTATAAATGGTACTAAATGGGAATAGTTGGCAATACTATGAGAGCTCAGTGAACTGAAGGCTTATTTTCTACTGTCTGTGTTTACAACATGAAGGCAAAATAAGTCTAATAAGTTTAATAAAGTCATTTGCATCACAAACAAGGTTAAAATAAATTGCATTTAAATGAAATAAGGTAAACTAATATTTTTCTTTTTTCTTTTCTTTTGCCTGCCACCACCCACCTCTGTGGAATATCTCTATTACTATTATAGTTGCTGTATGATTCAGGATTTAATAACGAAAACTAATTTACACCATTCCTAGCGTATGAACGCTAAGTAAACAAACAAATGACTGCAATAAAGTTTATCGGATCAAGTTCTGTTTTTGATGGAAAAATAATGGAAAATTCTTCTAACAGTGTTCTCACTAATAATTCCTTCAAAACATTATGGTGTTTGCTCTCAAAGGATTTTTGATCATATTTTTTGTAATGCTTGAGAGACCGATGGTTGCATGAAATAGGTTTAAAATATGAGCAACCAAAACAGACATGGGCAAAGAAGAGTTTTAAAGCATGAGATTATCAGAATATCACATTGTGAAAAGTCCAACTTAACAAAGGTTGAATGGTTATTTTCATCAAGTTGATTCATCAAAAATCCTTAACAAAACCAAAAGAGAAAACCAGAACAAATGGAGATCAAAACAGACAAATACCAGTAAAAAATGGTACAAGATAAAATAAGTTGGCGAACTTTTTAGAGAAAAAAAACAGGTGTATACAATACACAGAGCATCATAGCAAACAATTGAGGAAGATACTCAGTACTTAGTCAAATGTATGAACATTTGTCCTCTTTAGGAAAGGCATTATGGGAATTGTAGTGACTGGAGTCAGCAGAGCTAAAAGGGTGACCTGAAACGATGATGGTGAACAGATTCCGGCCAGTAAATCAACAACCGAACGGCTTCAACAGAAGAAAATACGCCTTCTGGAGAGTCCTGACCTCAACCCAATTGAGATGCTGTGGCGTCATGACCTCAAGAGAGCGATTCTCACCAGATATTCCAAGAATATTATAGTTGAACTGAAACAGTTTAGTGAAGAGGAATGATTCAAAATTCCTCCTGACTGTTGTGCAGATCTGATCTGCAACTACAGGAAATGATTGGTTGAGGTTATTGCTGCTAAAGGAGGATAAACCAGTTATTAAATCCAAAGCTTCACATACTTGTTCCCCCCTCACTGTGAATGTTAACAGGTTGTGTTCAATAAAACCATGTGTGTGGTATTATTTTCAGCAGACTGTGTTTGCTTGTCTATTTTTGTGAGTTAGATGAAGATAAGAACACATTTATTGACCAATTTATGCAGAAAACCAAGTATAATCCCAAAGGGTTCACATACTTTTTCTTGTCTTATTTATTGTGATTAACCATTTTTGTTTGTTTGTTTAATTGTTTAGCTGTTTTCAGTGTCTAACATGATTATTATTATTATTATTATTATTATTATTATTATTATTATTATTATTATATCATTTAGCTGAGACTCTTATCAAGAGCAACTTACAAGGTTATTCCTGTTACAGAGGTGGGCCTTTATTTAGGTTGTAAATGCCTTAAAAATCATTAATAATCAGTTATAACACATACATAAAAAGGGCAACAATTACCTGTTGTTTATAAATGACTAAAAGATTTAGTGGTGGAATGATTAAACTTGGGAGTTAAATGGTTAAACTGATGTAGACTGATGGGGGATAGGGAGATGGAGAAGCAAGTTGAGTTAGATGGAGAAGACAAAGTAAGTTGTCTGACAAGATCTGAAGTTTAACAATAAAGATGGCTGTGGGTTCACTATTTGGCAAACAACCGATCATTGTTGCCCTTTCTACGTATGTGTTATAACTGATTACTAATGATTTTTAATGCATTTACAACCTAATTAGTAACCATTAATAAACTAATTGTAAACCATTTATAAACCCTTAATAAAGGTAGTCTTATTTTAAAGTGGTACCACATTTTCTACGAATGCCATGTCTATTAGACTATATAGAATAGATTGCATGGTTATTTTTATATCGGCAGATCTTAAAAAATTAGTTAGACTTAACTTAGTTGTGCTCGTTAGGTGGGCCTATGAAGTGTTTGGAGTCTTGCCCAAGGGCTCTTATTGGTGTAGCACAGCATTCAGACACCCAGACCTGGGTTTGAACCCAATTCTCTCACATTATGTGGCAGATGTGGTAGTGTTGTTAGCCACTGCACCACACCAACCACACTAAACACTAAACTTCCATTTTAAAAGCTATTGGTATCTCTACAGAAGAGTTTCTGCTTTTACTTTTACTAAGAAACCAATATTGAGGGGAGAGAAGGAAAAGAGAGAAGGAGAAAAGGAGGGATGAGTTGGAGAGGCAGGGGGAGGAGGCGAGGTCAGCGAATTGGAGATCAGATAGAAGAGGCTGAGCAGACCTCCCGGGCTAATTGAGGGTAAATGTCCTGCTGTGTCACAGCCACTTCACTCAGCATATGTTTCTGATCTGCGGGCATCAGCTGATATAATGAGCTCTGGACAGATCCAATTTAGAAGCAGCGAGGCAGGAAATCACGCAGGACGACAGCCGACTGCACGCAGGCGCGGGCTACACACTGGGCATGCAGCGCTCTTTCAGATAATGCTGGAGAAATGTAGATAGCCTGATTTACAGATCTTGTTACCTGCTAATAAACAGAGCAAAGTAATATGTAACAAATGCAAAAATGTTATGTTTAATCACGATTATTACTGCAATGGGAAAAAAGTATGTTTGCTATTGAACAAATACAGTATATAACCCAATTCATACAGTTCCTATAATGCATTGCAATATCTTGAATCCACTAAACTAAACTCCAGACATGTCTTTGAAATGAATTAAACCAGGATAATTCATTTAATTATTTTAGAAAAGCAGTAGCATGTAAGAGTAAATTGAGGCTGCAGATCATTAGTGCATAATGCATAATCATGTGAAAGCTTGCATACTAATTCATCTCTGGCAAGATGATTAAAAGATGAATAGCCAAACTACATTGAACAAATTTGTTGTTTTGAAAAAATATGGTTTTATTAAATTAAAAGAAAATAATAAATAAGACCATAGACTGTGTATAGCTGGACAGAACATCGTCTCTGAAAAGTGAAGCCACCACAGGTCGGGCGCCCCTGCTGTTTGATTTCAGAAAGCTATGTAACCCCAACCATCCCCATAGGTTTCAATGGCAAAACAGAAAACCACGTTCAATCACTTTTTTTCCAATATTCTGTAATTCTACCTCCATTATTTAAATGCAGCAGCTAGTGTAACCTCTGCTTATGTTGTACAATTTTTATATCCCCACAGAATTTGTTTTTTAAAATGTTATTCAGCTCTATTCAAAAAGGTGTGGTTATTGTGAAAGGGTGTGGTTATTGTGAAAGGGCGGTGTTACACCTAGCCGGGGTGGGACCAATGACTGTATGGGCGGGACCATAGACTGTGTGAGCTCTGTCGAAGCAGTCCTCAGGGGCGGGGTTATTTAAATGAGTAGGCTGTCTCTCCACAGTCTTACTCCGTCCTCTGGTCTCTACTGCGACTCAGACTCGGGTTTCAGGATCGCCAACATGGCGGAAGATTTTGGCTTCATTTTCATTGAATGAATGGGAATGGCGACAAGATGTCCATCTTTTTTTTTTACAGTCTCTGAATAAAACTAAGCCTTTTTGGTAACCCTTTCGGTACCACTTTAAAATAAGACTACCTTTATAAAGGGTCTATAAATGGTTTGCAATTAGTTTATTAATGGTTACTAATTAGGTTGTAAATGCCTTAAAAATCATTAATAATCAGTTATAACACATACACAGAAAGGGCAACAATTACCTGTTGTTTGTAAATGACTAAAAGAGTTAGTGGTGGAATGATTAAACTTGGGAGTTAAATGGTTAAACTGATGTTGAGTGATGGAGGATATGGAGAAGGAGAAGACAAAGTAAGTTAAGTATCTGACAAGATCTGAAGTTCAACAATATAGACGGCAGTGGGTTCACTATCTGGCAAACAACAGGTCATTGTTGCCCTTTCTACGTATGTGTTATAACTGATTATTAATGATTTTTAAGGCATTTACAACCTAATTAGTAGATATTAATAAACTACTTGTAAACCATTTATAAACTCTTTATAAAGGTAGTCTTATTTTAAAGTGGTACCACATTTTCTACGAATATCATGTCTATTAGACTATATAGTAAAGATTGCATGGATATTTTTATATTAGCAGAAAAAAAATAGTTTGACTTAATTTAGTGCACTTTACAAAATCTGAGTAAAAGTTGATGGGGAGAAGAAAATTTAGTTTAACTAACAGCTTTTAGCTAGCCTGTGATCATTTATCTAAATGTATTTTGAGCCTCTTAGCAAGTGAGCAAGTTATCTATGCAAACTGCTGACTTATTCTTTTTATTTTTTAATAATTTAAACACATACTAATGGAGCTCACTAGTTTATTGATCCCAGATTAGCAGAATCTAGGACTTGATTTTTCAGTATACAACATTTTTAACATAGGAGTGGTCCATAACATTGTGTAAAGTGATGAATGGATCAATAGAAATGCTGGAAAGTTGATGTATGATTTCTGAATTAAATGTTATTTATAATTCTATTATGGATTCAGCTTTGCCTTTTGGTTCAAAGCATGGTTTATTCAGAGCTTGGAGAGGTCATGTCTGTCAGTGAAGCTGAACATGGTATTAGTACACAGTGTGTCCTCCCACAATTGAATCCAGTGAAGGGTGAAATGGAAAAAAGAGGCTGAGATTGATGAGGATGTTAATGAGTTCCAGAGAGAACCGAGATCAAGAAAACACTAAAGCATGTATCTTAACACTGACCTGCATCAATAAAACCATTCTGTTCTCTCCATTTGGGAAATCAAGCATGAAAAAAAAATGATGCAATGTCTGTTTTTATCTGTTTTATAAAGTTGCTAAAAACTCCTGGAAATGTCTGAAGGGTATCTGAAGAAGATATCTGTTTAACTAATGACCAGTTTTGGGAATAATCAAATGTTGCTTTTATATTTTACATCAAAGCAAAGCAAACCCAAAAATAAATGTCCAAGTTGAATGAAGTTCATACACAGTTTAGCCAATCAGTTCTATGTAGAACAATCCAAACATTTTTTTAATAATGTGTAGCTATTTGTAATTCTATACAAACTAAGATTTATTTTTTTTCCACAAACAAATAAGTGTACCGCAATAAATAAAATACGCTTTGTGATGATGTCAGGGCCCTGAACACATCACCACCAACTCCAGAGACATTTTACCTGCAAAGACATTTTTACACAAACACAGTACTTACCTGGATCCTGTGGAAATGGCGGCGCGCGAGCCACCCGGGTCCTTAAGGTCTGAGACCAAGGGGTGTCCTGGGGCAGGGGAGCCTGGGGGTACCTGTGAAAAAGAGAACAGAGAAAATAATACATTAACATTGTAAAATTATCATCAATACTTACCTGGACGTCCAAATGTTTACATGCATGTCATTCTGTTTGTAAATATGTTAATATTGTACATATACAATCATGTATAGTTGTCTTACCCACCTGCCCTCAAGTTAATTACTTGTTGGTTTAGCCGGGGATGGGCTAAAGGTATTTAAAGGCAGGCGGGTACACTATTGGGGGGCTGGTTGAGCGTGGCTGGTATGCCGACGGGAGTTTATTGTGCTGAGTATTAGCATTTGTGGTGGTAGCTGCCAATCCACCTTTAACTCCTACCAGTGTAGCGTGTAAATAGTTTGTATATATATTGTAAATTTCGTTTTGTTTTCATTTTTGTTTTTGGGTTCGGGTGCTTAATTTGTCACAATAAACACTTCAAAAGGGATTCTTACCTGGTTCCAGGTCTCTGCCTCACCTCTCTCCGGTGGCCTCCTGACCACTTGTCCTCACACTCCCACACGCTTACATTTCATATTTATTTTACGTTTTTCACTACATCGCTGTTTTGCCAGTTACACACTGTCTGACATGTACTTGAAAAAAACAGTCAAATGAGTACAAATGAGTGTACCTTAAGAAATATAGATTAGGATAGTAGGATTTTGTAAATATTTTACGTTTTTTTCTACATTGCTGTTTTTCCAAATATACATTGACATGTAACAACTTCCTTTACCCATAATTAATAGTGTCCCTATTTGTAATTCTATACAAACATTAAGATCTATTTTTTACATATAGAAATGAATGTACCTCAATAAATGAATAAAAAAATATGCACACATTTCATACAGATTTTAGGAGTCTTCACTACAGCACTGTTTTGCCACATACACACTGACATGTACTTGAAGAAAAACTAAGAAAACTGTTAAATGAGTACAAATGAGTGTACCTCAAGAAATATAGATATGCCTAAGGATTTTGTGAATATTTTACTTTTTTTTTTTTTTTTTTTTTTACAGTGCTGTTTTGCCAATACACAATGACATGTAACCGTTTTGCCATTTCTTTCTTTACTCATAATTAATAGTGGACCTATTTGCAATTCTTTACCAACATTAAGATCTCATTTTTTACATATACAAATAAGAGTGTACCTCAAGAAATAAAAATATGCACAAATATTAAATATATATTTTATGATTTTTCAATACAGCACTATTTTGTCAGATATACACTGCCTGACATGTACTTGAAGAAAAACTGAGAAAACAGTCACTACAGTTATAAACTTTTTTAAAATCTAAATCTCTCTTTTCTGGAACTTCAAAAAAAGGAATTAATGGATAAAACCTGATGCAGAAACTACAAGAAATTCACATTGTACCTTTTGGTTAGATTTAGGCTTCAATTGAGATGAAGTTTTACGATTAGTTTAGGTTAAGGTGTAGGATCTGATTATAAAATCAAACTGCATCAGTAATTGATGGATATGCTTGAAGATTGAGCTATATTACTGTATATCCAAATCTTATTTTAGCCATAATCTATATCTGATCCACACCTTGACCTAAACTTTAAACTACACCTAAACACCTGCATCTTAATCTGCAATGCACACTGTAACTCATATTCTGAAGCCAACCTTAACCACAGTGAAATTAGAAAATTCTACCTTTTCTTTATTAATTTCAGTCCATTATTTCTTACTGTCAAAACACATCCAATGTCTGGTGACAGTATTATTTATGTACATCATCTTCCTGACTTATGGCTTTTATAAAAGTAAAAAAGTAAAAATATGCTGTAATTATTAAGCTTCAGAGAAAATGTAAATATCCTTGAAATAAATAAATAAAAAAAGATTTGTCATTCTGCCGTTCATGTTAAAAAATGAGCTGAAGTGCACTCTCTTTAAAGAGCCCTTAGACTAGAACCATGCACCTTTTCACACAAAAAGACTTGATTAGAGACCAAGTACAGTCAGTACCATGGGAAAAGGGCCAATTTCTTGGCTCCCTTTCCACTGAATACTGTAATCATACCCTTGAGCAAGTGAAGTAAACAGGATGATCAGTTTATTTCCTTTCATGTTGTGTTTTCTGGGCTTTTCATTACTTCAAATAACATCTCATTCATACAGTTCATTTCTGGGTTTCATTTCAGACCTTTAAAATCAATTCAGATTTTGTGGACCATCAGTATAATACTGTTCCCAAAAGGTGTCAACACATTGTATATCCAACCCATAAGTTGTTTAAATTCAAATAAATTAAGTCTGTCTTACATAAACGTGGATTCTTCTGAACATTTGTGGGCACATACAGTACAGGCCAAAAGTTTGGACACACCTTAGTAACATTTAGTGTGTTTTTAGAAGTCACTCAGACACACAAACACACGAGTTACACACTAAAACAAATCGGGGCCATTTTCACCTGCTGTGTGAACATAGCCGAAGAGTCCTGACAGATCCTACAGGCTCTTCACAGCCAACTTATCATTAAAAGGAGCTTCAGAGCTGGAAGTTCTGGAAATCACAGCACACTCAGATCTGTCAGTTTGGCAGATATGACATCTCCCAGCAGTGAGTTTTAACATCTTTCTAGACTTCACTGCTGACACTGAAATCACTTTGAAAGTCTGTGACTAAACTGAGTGACTGTCTAGATCTGTTTGCTAGAGAATATTTGTAGAGTATCAGAAGGTTTGATATTTATTAGATGTTTTTTTATTATTATTATTAATTATATTGTTCAGGGAAGCGCTTGATATGCACACACTCGTTTAACAATGTTATATCTGTGGTTTTTATAGAAGGTTTATAAAAATAAATATATATATATATATATATATATATATATATATATATTACCTAATTATTAGTAGTTCTCACAATCTTAAAATGAATAAATAAATAAATTACAAAGATCATTGTTGGAATGAAATCAATCTTAATACTTGTGGATGCAATGAGGGTATATGTATGTAATTCCAGTATTAGATTTTTTTTTTTTTTAGGAAAGCTCTATTTTTCAATGGAGACTCTAATGCCCTGATGGGCACCTCTAGCCAGGATAAAAAGAAAATAAATAAAAAAATAATAATAAAATGTAAATAATGCCACAATTTACTTCGAGCAGCTTGAACTGTGTGTCTCTCCACTCTTCCTCCAGACTCTGCTCCCTTGGTTTCCAAATTAAATGCAATATTTATTGATGGTCAGTGATGGTTTGGAGACAGAGATTTTTGGGTTTTCATTGGCTGTAAGGCATAAATCATTAACAATAAAAATAACAAATGCTTAGAATAGATCACTCTGTGTGTAATACATCTATATAATATATGATTCACATTTTAAACTGAATTACTGTCATAAAAATAACTTTTTTAATGATGTTAAAAATGTTTTAAGATGCACTAGTATAATAAATAAACACACACTTAAAATATGCACTTTAACATTATTTATATATATTTTTCAGACATTATTTTGAATCTTTCTGTTGACACTGCACACACATTATACATGCATGCATTGGCACTGCATACATACCTAGCAAAACTACTACTAATAAAATTTTAACTGGACTAAAATCATTGTATTACATAAAGATTGAGCTCCAGTATTATTCCCTAAGGGCCAGCGAGTCTGCAAAGTCTTATTCCACCGTAGAAGAAGAAGCTCATATGATGAATTGTTTGAAGACAGAGACCGACTGTTTAAACAAGTAGAAACAGGTGTGCGGCTGAAATGAAAAAGGCTGCCTCGCTCACCCCCATTGTGTATTGAAGACTGGACACCCGTGATTCTTTAAACTTTAAATAAAAGCATTTTCACATTCTCTCTTCTCCCTTACAGATGTGGCTCTATAAAAAAAAATCACCTGCAGAAAGGTTATTATACTTTTTATATCACTGCTTTTCCTAACAGGTAAAAACATTTAGCTCAGTTCTCAATTGTAGGTTTAAGTTAGATTATGGTTAAACTCGATGTATATTAAAGTGTAGTAAAGGCTTGGGTTAGGTTTCGGTTTAACTGTAGGTTACGGTTGGGTTAGAGTTGGGTTAAGAGTAAATGAAGATATAGATTTAAGTTAATTGTTAGGTTAAGGTTAGGTGCTGGAAATGAATAAGTAGGTAGAGGTGGGGTTAAGATTAGGTTAAGGCTCGGTGTAAAATATGTTGTAGGTTAAGAGACAGGTTATGGTTTAGGTATAAGTGTAGATTAAGATGAACTTTACACTAAGGTTTAGCTGTAGATTATGGTTGGGTTAAGATTAAGATTAAAGGTGTTCATTTAGTTTAGGTGTAGAATAAGGTTTAGGTTAAGTTTAGTTAAAAGTGTAGATTAAGGTGTACTTTAAGGTTGAGTTTAACTGTAGGTTACAGTTGGGTTAAGATTATCTTAAAGGTGTAGATTAGGGTGTAGGTTAAGTTTAGGTGCAGATTAAGGTGTATATTGAAGTGTAGAAAAAAGATTGGGTGAAATTAGGTTAGGTTCAGGTTAAGGTTAGGTATCGATTAAGGTGTAGGTTAAATTTAGGTGTAGATTAAGGTGTAGGTTAAAATATAGGAAAAGGTTTATGTATAAGTATAGATTAAGGTGTTTATGAAAATTAAATGGAGCTGTAGGTTACAGTTGGGTTAAGATTATTTTAAAGGTGTATTTTAAAGTGTAGGTTAGGTGTAGGTTAAATTTAGATTAATATATATAGTATATATATATTAAATATATTTAAGTATATTAAAGTGTAGGTAAAAGGTTGGGTTAAGGTTAAGTGTAGGTAAAGGTTATGTTTAAATTGGGTAAAATTAGATTAAGGTGAAGTTTAGGTTAGGTTACAGTATAGGTAGACTTTGGATTAAGATTAGATTAAGGTGTAGGGTAGGTTTAGGTGTAGATTAATATATACTGTAGGTTAAGGTTTATGTACTGTAAGTGTAGATTAAGGTGTACTTTAAAGTTAGGTTTAGCTGTATGTTACAGTTGGGTCAAGATTAGATTAAAGGTGTAGATTAAGATGTAGGTTGAATTTAGATTAAGGTAAATATTGAATTTAACCCAACCCTTTACCTACACTTTAATTGTTTGTGGAGGTTATTTTAAAGTTGTTAAAATTAAAATTATATTAGTTGTAGATTGAATTTAGGTTAAGATTAGGTATCGATTAAGATTTGTTTATGATATTCAAATTTTTTGTTTGGTTTTAATTTTGCTTGATTGTTAATTTTGAATAAATTCTGTAATGAGTCAATACTCAGCTGTGAATCAGTTCAAACATGTAGATTGTATACATACTATGATGCTTGGTCTCTGTGTTGTAGGCTGTAGGAACAAGCATCGTATTCTGAGCTGCAGTAACTCTGTGTTGGCTGTGTGTTATACTCTTCACTCTATAGCATTTTTTTCTCTGTTTATTTTTCATTTTTTCTGAGCATTTCACATTTATATTTTACTTAATGATAAAAAAAAATAGCAATTTTTTTTTTTACGGGTTTGAATTCATTTCTCAAATAAATTCATTCTTATGATACTACCGTCTAACCACCTTTTAATCAAGTTTCTCAGCTAAGAGGGCATATTAGGGATCATGAGCAGATTTTTCTCCATTTCTCACCACTCTTCTCCTCCATCACTCTAATTTGAGAACTTGCAGTAGTCAGACTTTGTCTGAGAAGTGCACAGGCTTTTATGTTCTTTGCAGCGGAGGGTAATCTTTCTGTTCTTGAGGCTTACCAGTGGTTTACATCATGTGGATAAAGCGTCTCAGATCCTTGTGGTGTATTCCTCTCTTTATGGCAGTCTTCGACTGGTGCGTATGCTGAAATCCTGGATAATGTTCTTGATCTGCTGAATGGTTTTATTTTTCTTCATGGTTGAAAGTAATCCACAGCGGTCTTCACAGGCTTTGACACTTCTTCGGGCCTCATGCTGAGAAGACGGCAGTTCAAGTCTCCTAATGCAACAACTAGAAGCCACTGTAGCTCTTTTATCAGATGTATTGTGCAGTGATACAGTGAACACAGCTGCCCTACTGTGACCAGTATAAAAATATATGTATTTTGTGACCCAGAAGAAAATGTCAGATTGGAATTCTATTATGAAAACAATTGACTGATTTGGCCAGCCCTTGGTCAGGTTAATTGAGCTACACATACAGAGGTAATGTGTAGCAAATGCAATGCAACATGCCAGAGCTCTTTGCATTGAGTTGTGGAGGTTCTTAATGGTTTCTTGTGATAAAATCAACCCATTCACATCTTGAATATTCTTCTGCCATTTCTGTTTATATACAAAGCAACAAACACATGGACTTCAGAGATCAAGACTGTCACGTGATAACCCTCCTACTATTTTTGGGGTCATTTTGACCCCATTCAATGTCAAAGATAAAGTCTCATAAAAAATGGATGACATTAGTTTTGTGATTCATATTTGTCTTTTCTTTATTTGATGAAGACAATACTTACAAAATAAAATGTTTTAAAATGTTTCAATTTCAATATCTGTTTTAGTAAGGCTTTTTAACTGGCATAAAAAATGAGAAATATATATTTTTTACACATATTTGTGTGGTAATAATGCTGAGGTCAGTATGGCATTCAGTTTAATGATCTTTCTCTGAATGTAACTTCACTTTAGGCCCTGACCTAGCAACACAATGCTTATAACACTTATATAATGTTAAGTTAACATCATAATAATGTCAGAACCACTGATAATTCATTAAATAAAATAAGTAACTGGCAAATAAACATTGCTTACATGTTTATTTAAATGTAATTCTAATAATTTTCTGGAGGTTTAAATTGCTGGGATCATATTGATCCAAAGAATAAGGGGTGTTACTAAATTTGAGGATAGTAGGAGGGTTAAAAGATACCCTAAAACAATGCATTGCAAACCCAAGCTACTTAGACTGCCCTAAATATATATATATTTATGCATGCTAGTGACAGTTTAATTGTGTAAAAAAGAAAATGTCTTAGTCCAAGTGTTCGCATAATCTAATGTGTCTCAATGATGCATCTTAGGCTTTGTTCAGACTGCCAGCCTAAGTATGATTTTTTTGGCAGATTAAATACAGATTAGGCTTTAAAAATTCCAATACAGATTTATTCAGATGTATCTCAGTCTGATCACTCAAATCAGATTCCAAATGCCTTTTGTTTCGCTCATCATAAACAGCCTCATCAAATTCAAAGTGATGAAAGTGCAGCGATCCAAGAGTAGTGCCAGACGTTTGTGATGTTGTGCAAATAATTATCTCAATAGATATAATTTGTTAAGAAACAAATAAATACATTACAAAAATAAACGAACATTGTTTTTCAAATAAATAATCTGCTCACACATCTTCACAGTGTGAACAAGTAGGTTAGTTTCCTCTGCTCAGAAGCGCAGAAGCACTGTGCTGTTAAAATACCAATCCGCCAAAAGTTAGAGTGCACCTGCACTGCAAAAACTAAATCTTAGCAAGTGAAATTTTCTAAATTTAAGGCAATAAATGTTATTTTCTTCTCTGATAAGACTTTCTTCTCTTACTAAGCATCGTAAGTGTTAGATTATATTGCTTATTTTAGGAATAATTATCTTAATCATTCTTACTTAGAATTTGCACTTTATTTTAAGTAATTTGAACTCAAAATAAGCACAATCAAGCAGCAATCTAGTATTCTGATTCTTGTGTCCAAAAACAGTCACTTTTTTTTTGCTTGATTTAGGTGTTACTTCACTCAATTTGAGACTTTGCCATTGCTTTTTGTAAGAAATCTTACTAAGAAAATGTTGCTTACCCCATTGGCAGATTGTTTTTGCTTAATATACATATATTTGTCTTGATTTGCATATATTTTGTCTAGTTTTTGCCAATGTATTTTTTTGCAGTGTGGCGCCTAAAATTGAATGGCAAGTCACATTGGTTGGTTCATTTCACGTTACACTCAAACAAATACATCCATGATTAATTAAGAGTATCAGCTTTAAATGTCATGTAAAGTGTACTTTTCCTGTCGTTACGATAGCAAAGACACACCATAAATTAAGCTGCCTGAAGAGCGCTAAAATAGGTACCTTAGACTCAGTCTACCGTAGCCAGCAACTTCCCCTTTTACAAGGAATCTGTTTCCAAGCGATCACAACAGATGCATTTGAAATGCCAATCATTTGTGATAGGATCACCCAGGACACATATTAAATGCCAGGTGTGAACAGGGCCCATGTTTAGGAAGTTTATGGACGTCCACTAAAACCTCCTTTCCTCCAGTGATGATAAATCTGTTTGGAATGAGCGGTAAGGAGTAAACTTCTTTAACGTCTCTCAGTGTGCAGATCTCAGAATTCTAATTTTAAAAAGGAGTGAAGGTTTCCCTGCCTCATCTAGAAGCTAAATTCCAATAGCAGGCATCATTAATTTGAAATGACTGTTCGCAAGGCTAGGCAGAGGGAGCTACAGCGAGAATGAGCTTCCCCTTTTACTCCATCAAAGCAGATGCTGCACTGGTGAGATTTATCGCCGGTAAGATTTATACCTCAATACACCGAATACCCTCACTCTCCACATACAGGTGACGCGGCGAGCGAGGCGAGCAGGAGAGAAAAATGACTGATAATAAATGTTTGAAGCTGGGGAGTGAAAACTTAATCTGCAGTTATTTCTGCTCACAGGGAAGAGAGGGAGGATGAGGCGAGAAGATCTGAGAAGCGATTTCTTTAATTTTCTTTTTTTCCAAGAGATTGAATTATAAATGGCATCTGGAAAAATAAACACTTTTTTGGACACATTTTTTTACCCATTTTTTCCACAAATTAGGCTTAATCAAATAACCCACCCACTTACTACTTACTACCTTAGAGTTTCTCCATCCTGGTCCTGGAGGCTGCACATTGTAGTGGTTTCCCTGCTTTAACATGCCTGTTGCTCCTCTGGAAGTTCACTTGTTAATGAACTGATGAGTTGAATAAGGTCTGTAAAGAGAAGGGAATGCAATAAATGTTTAGGAGAGGGTCATTCTCTTCCAGCATTGTACCATTTACTGGCTATTACAGATATTATTTCCAAAACAAAAAGTAACACTAAAATTTAGTTATGTGCTGTGGCATGTTTTCCACAATCTTCCACAAAGGTCACACCATTCTTTTCTGTTCAGATTTACAATAAATGTTCCAAGATCTTTATATATTGATGATGGGAGATTTTGGAGCACTGTGCAAAGCCTTCAACACAGTCCAAAGATTCTCAATGAGGTTAAGGATCTGGACTCTGTGGTGAACTCTCTCAATCCATGTGTGAAAAGGATGATCTCATGCTCCCTGAATCACTCTTTCCCTGAACCCTGACGTCATCATCTTGGAATATGGCCGTGTCATCAGGGAAGAAAATAAAATCCATTGATGGAATAACCTGGCCTATATTCAGTATATTCAGGTAGTCAGCTGACCTCATTCTTTGGGCACATACTGTTGCTGAACCTAAACCTGCAGACCAACTGCAGCATCAACCCCAGATCATAGCTCTGCACCTATAGGCTTGTACGGTAGACACTAGGTGTGGACCAATCACTCTGGAACAGGGTAAATCTGAACTCATCAGATAAACATGATCTTCCATTGTTCCAGAGTCCAATCTTTATGCTACCTATTATATTAAATTATAGCAGTTTTTGATGGTTTTGATGAACTGATAAGTGGTTTTCTGAAGACTACAAAGCTGTTCAGTCCCAATCTCTTGAGTTCCTTTCAAACCATTTATTTTTTTTTTTGGTAGGAATTTGATACACAGTAAAACTGTATTCTCACAAGGCTCCACAAGGTTTAAACTAGGCGATTTACTAGCAGATGAGTTTAATATTACAAGGAACCGCAGGCCTGATTCTTTTCCGTCTCCTGCCTGGAAAGCCATTCAATCCATGGTAACAGAGACCCGCTGTGTCAAACGAGGACTTGATGATTAGACCATGCATGAAAACTCGAGGAGGAGCATTGATATTCATCCTGTGTTCAAAGCCCTTTTACCCTCTTTCAGTGCGTCGAGTGCCATCTGCTTCAAGCTCGGCATCAGATGAAATAGGAGCACGAGGCTCATCCCAGGAACATACTCAACTCTGTGCTCCTGCATAAAACCGGGCCGAGTGGTCCAGAGGAGGAGCGCACCAAACAATGAATTTATCAGTGGCTTCCTGAGCACGCTGGTTGGAAGCACAAGTGGCCGGTCACTTAAGCAGAGAGATGTTCCTGTGGAGAATACTGATGAAGTCTTTGTTTTAATCTCCTGAATTTTCGCTTCAAAGAGTCAAACGCTCAAAAAACTACAAACGCGTTAAGGAGGTCTGGGCTAGAGCCGAGGTTAAGGTCGAACCAAGTGAGATACATGCTGAGCTCATCCTTTATTCTCACCAAACTCTTCTCTAACATCTCTCCCTCAGATCCCCAACACCCTTCTCTCTGTACCTCATTAAATATAAAATGTACTAAAAAAAAATCATAGAATGCTTAGAGATATACTACTTAGCCATCAAATCAGACATAACAACCCTTAGAACCCTACAGACAGATTTTCCGTCCAAAATCGCACCTTGTGTTCTCAGCTTAATTTCTCAGGAATCCCTTCACACAAACATAATCCATGTATGGTTAGAAAGGGCAGAACTTACTCTTTCTAAAAACCCATTGAGAAAAACAGCCAACCAATATTATTTACCTTTAGTGCTTCAAACATGTTTACATGATGTTTCAAACCAAATAATATCAGTAAATGAATCAAAAGTGTTCACAGAAAAAGTGTGAAACTACCCGCTTTACTCAAAATGAAGCTTGGTATAGTGTGCGCACTACTTTATATAGTTTTTATTTTATTTGCACATTTTTACTAAGTACTTATTTTGCACTAAACATTTTTATTTATTTAGACGAAAAATTTTACATTTTTGTATATATTTTTCTTTGTGGGTCCTGATCAAAATACTGAAAGGCATAGGCTGCTCTGAGCATCAGGTTTTTAGTATCTACATGTATCCTAGAGGTGTGATTATCAAGAAAAATAAATACGCCTGATGCTCTCCATTTATTTTTTTAAAGTAATAAACCATGTAATGAACTATCATCAATATTCTTATGCTTTTAACTCAAACACTCTAGTCTAACTATTTTTGAAAATATATCTTATATACATATACATAAGTATATACATTAAAAAAAAAAAAGGGCGCTTGGAAAAATTGACCAAAACATGATCAGTTCCAGGAAAATAATTCTGCTTCCTTTTACATTTTAAATGATTAAACTTTTGAGCAGCCGTATGTCTTCTGAAGTAAAAGAGATCAGGGCATGTGACTGTCAGATATAATTACTTAATTACTGTGTTATAAGGCCTGAAAGAGGAACTGACAAAAAACACATTGGAAACACACCAAAACAGCCTAGGGTTCAAAGGGTTAAAACCATTGACAGGTGGAGTTTTTGTGTTGGAGAAGAAGGAAAAATGGCCCAAGTTTAAGAATAACTTTTGCTGAGTTCCAAAGCCTAGGCTGCAAACAAAACCTAGGTGGCATTTTATATAAGGCTCCAAGAATTTGGAGTATGCAACTAATTTGTACCTCAAGGCCCATCGGTTCAACACAATTCACTGTGAAATGTACAACACAAAGGGACAAAAGTGTCAAACCTGCTGTTGAAAGCTTTCCTGTCTCTCCCACTCTCAGCTCTAACTGTGATCTTCAGCCTTTGGTAGCCAGAATGCACCACACACTGACATCACATCGCACGGCACCACCAGGAAGTCAATCACCAGAATATTGATCACACCTCTTCACACTACAATATATATACCCACACACACCCTCTTGAGTATGATCTTGTTAACTTTTTCCAACCTCAATTTTGACATACGCTTCGATATCTCCTGTTTGTGTATGACCTTTGGATTCAAACTCGTTTATGGTATGTTTTCCCTCCATTACTGCTGTTTACCAGTGTTCACCCTGAAAATTTTGACTACTCTCTGTACTGATACATTCTTTAATAAAGTATCTTATGTATATCTGCGCTTGTCCTGTCCAGCTATGACAAAAAGCAAAACATCAGGAAAATGGAAGAAAAATTACAAAAAAGTAATTGACAATGTTTGACAAAGTTAAATGAATGAAGCTTAGCATGTGGTTGTCATTGCAATGTTGTTAGAATGTTTCTCACATAACGTTCCCAGCTCTAAAACACACATGAACATTGTAAAAACGTTGCTAATAACCAAAACGTGATGCTAGACAACTGGATCAGAACATCTCCAAAACACCAGGTAGGTTTTATGGGGCGTTCCTGGCATACAGTGGTTAGCATCTACCAAAATAATGCTCAAAGGAAGGATAATCTGTAAATTCAGGGTCTTAAAAATGTTCTGCATGACTTAATCTGTAAATTCAGGGTCTTAAAAATGTTCTGCATGACTTGAATGTGTATATGAATGTGTTTTATACAGTTCTCGTAGTGCCACAAAATAAAAATAAAAAATCACCAAGATAAACATATATATTTTTTATTTATTTAATGAATTTAATTATTGTAACTAGAATTAATTACGATTTAATTAGTCACATTTTTAACAAAACACTTTTTTTATTTATAAAGTTACACTTAATTAGAACCTTTCAAGAAACCCAAGGATGTTTTATAACAAATCATATTCAGTCAAAACTCAACCAACACACACAGAAGCAGCAACCAATTACACACAGCATACTCTCAACCAGAAACAACCACCAAACTAGAGAACAGTATTAAGCACTAATAGGCACCTGAACCCAAAACCCCAGTGTCAAACATACTAATCACCAAGTAATAATACACACATAGGAACATAATAAAAAAGTGAAAGATGAATAAAAATGTTAATTCTAATAAAAAGTAACTAAATGCACTAAGCCAGTATTTAGTCTCCGGAGGAAGCCACAGCAAGTGCACCTATAGGGACACAGTGCAGCTGTTTTTAGAGCACAATATCTGAGAAAATACAAGGTTATAAGTGTGTCTGAGCTGAGGAGAAAAAGACGAGTCTTTCTGGACCTCAGAGCAGCATATCCTGGCATTTAGTTGCCTGGAAACTCACAAGGCTCCATTTAAGCCTGGCTTGAATTGCTCAGTAAACTACCCTACAGTCACCCACTCACTCAACACCAGCACTCCCCCGTATACGACAGCTAACTTGGGGCTGTACTTGAAAGTCACCGGGCTGTATTTTATCAATCTGTGTCTAAAAATAAATAAATAAACTAGGGATGAAATAAAAACACTGACTTAAAATGTGGCCAAAACCAAAAAACAACTCAATTCAATTCAATTCAATTTTATTTATATAGCGCTTTTTAAAACAAAGGTTGTCACAAAGCCGCTTTACAGGAAAAACAGGTCCACGCCTCTTATGAGCAGCACCACAGAGATGCCAATTTTATGGTGACACAGTGGCAAGGAAAAACTCCCTTTAAGAGGAAGAAACCTTGGAAGGAACCAAGACTCAGTCCGAGGAACCCATCCTACTCGGGTTGACCCGCTCAGTACAAACAAACAACAAACAAATAACAGAACAAAACAGTACAGAGAATTAATGTGAACTATGGCTAATATAACAGGTACTAATTTATGAATATAAGAATGTGATGGGCACAAACTATAGAGCTATGACTAATACAGAAACAGATACTGAGTGTGTTAATGGTAATCAGTGCAGGGCTGCAGAGCCGGAGAACAACACAGCGGGCAGTGGAGAGCCAGGCTGGGAACATCAGGAACAGCATCTCCATACATGTAAAAGAGATAGATAGAGAAAACAGAAAGGAAAGGAAGAGAAAAAAGCTGAAGTTAGAAGGGTTGTGAAATAATTCTGATGAGTAGAAGGACAGGGCTGATTCCTGAAAGCTGGAACCACAGACGGACACATCCAGGAAGACCGGCCGGCCAGGCGTCTCAGCACATGTGAGAAAGATAGAGAGAGAGAACAGAGAGGGGAGGGAAGAGAAAGGGGTTAGAATGGTTTTATAAAACTCTGCTGGAGTGGGATGGGCACTGGTAGCAGCAGCTCAGGACATGGGGAGAGAAAGAGAAAGCAGATGATTAGGACAGGGTTTATATTTGCTGGATAAGCTGTAAGAGGAAGAAAATTGTAATGAGACATTACTCAAAAGCTTGAGCAAATAGAAATGTTTTGAGTCTAGATTTAAAGATTGAGAGTGTGTCTGAGTCCCGTATATTAATATGGAGGCTATTCCAAAGTTGGGGAGCTTTATAAAAGAACGCTCTTCCTCCTGCATAGTTTTTTCTAATATGCGGGACTAATAACAGGCCAGCGTCTTGGGAGCGGAGTGAACGCGGCGGATTGTAAGGAGTAAGGAGTTCCTGTAGATAATGCGGGGCCAGACCATTAAGGGATTTATACGTCAGGAGAAGTATTTTATAATCTATACGAAATCTAACAGGTAGCCAATGTAGGGATGAAAGAATAGGTGTAATGTGATCGAACTTTCTAGCTCTGGTAAGCAGTCTTGCGGCTGCATTCTGAACTAGCTGGAGTTTATGGAGTAATTTATGTGGACTTCCAGCCAACAACGCGTTGCAGTAGTCCAGCCTGGAGGTTATGAATGCATGTACCAGCTTCTCAGCATCTTCCAGAGAGAGTATACTGCGGATTTTAGCTATATTTCTTAAGTGGAAGAATGCAATTTTGACTATGCTACATATGTGAGCATCAAACGAAAGAATTGGGTCAAAGATGACCCCAAGGTTTCTCACAGTTTTACCAGGTATAATTAAGTGACCGTCTATGTCTACAGTATTAACATTTATGTTTTTATCAATATTAGGACCTAATAGAAGGACCTCAGTTTTATCAGAATTAAGTAAGAGAAAGTTGTGTGTCATCCAATTTTTAATGTCTTTACAGTCTGTTGTTTGATTTATACAGAGCTCCTCGTTGGGTTTAGCAGATATGTAAAGTTGCGTGTCATCAGCATAGCAGTGAAAGTTAATACCATGCCTACGGATAATTTTACCCAGTGGTAGCATATAAAGAGTAATGGACCCAGTATTGATCCTTGAGGGACACCATATTTTACTCTAGACTGATAAGAGCATTCGTTATTTAAGTAAACACACTGGAATCGATCTCTCAGATAAGATCTGAACAAGGTGAGGGCTGATCCTTTAATTCCTATAAGATTTTCTAACCTATCAAGTAGAATAGCGTGATCTATGGTGTCAAAGGCAGCACTTAGAGAAATTGGGTATGTAGCCCATGCTAAGGGATGAATTTACTATTTCTAGTAATGATTTTCCCACCTTTGGCAGTGCCTGTTTCAATAATTGTGTGGGTACTGGATCTAATATACATGATGTTGATTTTGATGAGTTAATTACACTAAGTAAATCTTTTTTTGTAACCGGGCTGAAACACTCTAGGTGTGTCTCAGAGCTGGAGCAGCATTCATCGATATCTATAAGTAAATTTTGGGGGTGATACTGAATTTTTTGTCTAATGCTATTAATTTTATCATCAAAGAACTTCATGAAATCATTACTATTAATGTCGACAGGGATAACGGAGCTAGTTTGTTTTTGACTGCCGGTGAGTTTAGCCACAGTAGTGAAAAGGAATCTAGGATTGTCTCTATTTTTCTCAATAAGCGATGAAATATACTGGGATTTTGTTTTAATTAGGGCTTTTTTGTAGTCTGTGAGACTATGCTGCCATGCTAGCCGGAAAAATTCTAGTTTTGTGTGTCGCCATTTACGTTCAAAGTTACGAGCGGTTTGTTTTAATGTACGTGTGTGGTCATTATACCACGGTGCTAGCTTTTTATCCCTGATTTGTTTTATTTTTGTCGGCGCTACGCGGTCAAGGTTAGAGCGGAGCACAGTTTGTAGATTTTCTGTTTTATATCACATCAACTAAATATCACATGGCTCAAATGGTGAACACTAAAATGTTTCACAGGTTTTTCATTTATTGCGGCATGTTTCACGATTACATAAACTAAACTGACTCAATTTTTTGTTTGGTTTTCCAAAGAAAATAAAGGAATTACAAAACTACCATCTAAAATTTTCATTGGACACCTTTTTTGTTTTAATATACCAACAGACAAACCAACAAATTGTAATACATTTACACCAGAAGTGTAAGTATTCATCAGTAAGTAGTGCTATTCCAATGATACATTTACTCAGGCAGTGCTAGTCAAAGGTGAGTGATAAGGAAATATACTTAAGAGCATTAAAAGAATGTTCAAATTAGATATGCATTAAATATACTCTCTATTTCTATAAAATGTACTTTTTAGCAATATGCTTTAATATATAAGTTTTGTTGCTAGGCACTGTGCCACCATGCCGCCCACAGACAAACCAACAAACTGCAATACATTTACCTTAGAAGTTTGACTATTCTAAATCACAATTTACTTCATTAGTGCTATTCTAATGATATATTTACTGTATCTTAGGCAGTGCTAGTGAAAAGTGAGTGAAATGTACACAGAGAAGACAAGAAATTAAAGTTTAAATAAACTCTTGAGAAGTTCAGCCAGCTGTTAACTGAAAGACATGCCAGATGTGCAAAGCTGACATCTAAGCAAGAGGTGCTACACTTTTTTGTTAACTTAATATCATAGGTGTTTTTCCTCATAGTTTAGATGGCTTTAGTATTAATCTAGAATGCAGAACATTTTACAAGAATGAAAACTACTGTCATTAACTATAGGCAACCCATCTGTTGATGAAGAAACAAACAAACTAACAAACTAACAAAGCAAATGCCAGTTTAGCTGGCTAGATATGTAGCAAGCAAGCTCAGGTATTATTACTATCCTAGCCCTGTAGAGCTGTACAATCTTTCGGCATGAAAAAAAAAAAAAAAAAAAAAAAAAAACAGTTTATGAAGACAGTAAGGTTTGTCAGGATAATAAATTAAAACCAAGTGTAAGAAATTATGGAAAATGTTTTAGTTAAAGTTAGCACAGTGTAAGAATGAGACTTGTCAGCTCTCCCTGATTGCTCTCTCCCACACTCCCTGCCACACCACTCTGATACACAACATACAGGGGGAGAGGGTGGAGCGTGGAAGTCATAATAAATGGAAGAGGAGAAAAAAAAAAACTGCATTTTAACTTAAATCAAGTTAGATACCAGTCTGCAATTCTCTTATTTGGATTAATACAAAAAGTGCTTGTTTGTCATTTTTGGACAAATATTTTTTGTTCTATATTTGATTTGGTTGAAATAGAACCCCTGGAGAGGACTCTTAGCTTGACAGAAAAAAAGTAAACCAAGAAGTGGTTTAGTTCAGCACTGCAACAGCCACATTTTGTTGTTTTGGGTTCATCTGCTGCAATCCTTGTTGTTTTTTCCACCGAAAGCATCGTCTGTAAGTGTTTATGATGCTAGACAGATTTCTGATTAAGAACTTATGAATTTTTATTTTTCATCGTTGTGTATTATATCTTTACAGATTTTTTTTTTTTTTTTAACAAACAGTAAGGTACTGAATAGCTGATTTACAGTTAGCAGCATGTACTGACTTAGATCTGTTAATTTATGCTGTAAATATGTAGTGGATCATGCAAATCCATTGCTTAATGTTTTGAATTGTTTCTCTCATAGTTTTAATCCTATTCACTTAATGCATGACAATGCATGCGCCTAAATAATGCACTGGAGCTCCAATGCAGTGTTTTGAAAGGACTGCATTTTTTGAAAGATACATTTTTGTCTGGCAAATATTCATTCAATGCATCCCTAAAATTACACAACAAACCAATTTTTTTTTGATAAAATAGAAAATAAACTATTTAAAATCCACTTTTTTCTCTTTTCAAGAAAAGAACTTGGGTGAACTCTTGCTTCCAGGTCTGTGTTAATCACAGACGGAAGCATTTTTTAACCTCCTACTGCGAAACTGTCATTTTGAAAGGTCAACCCAGTCATTTAATGTAAACACTATGTGAGCATGTATATGAGATTGTAATCACATCCTCACAGCACTCTGTTTTCGCATATATTAAGTGTTGTAAAACTAACGCAGTAAAATGATGAATTTTCTTCTCTTTTATTGCAGTTCATCTCTGTTGGCGTGTTAATAAAAGGCAGTGAGACTCTGCTGCTATCTCTCTCTCAGGTAGTGTACAGCAGCTCATATTTGGGTCTGTCTGCAGGACAGCAAACAAACCAGATTTAGACAAAACTGACGGCATTGCTGGTGGAGTCATGCTTCTAACAATATGGATTAGAACATTACTCAAATAGAGCTATTCACTGTATACCTGTAACTCTACCTCTTCACACCTTTACAACTGATGCTCTCAAACCCCTTAAAAGTGTAAGAAATTCAAGTTTAAATTAACTCTTGATAAGGCTGATTACTTTGTTTATTTAATAGTTTCATGTATGTTTTTGTTCATAGTTTGGATGACATTAGTATTAATCTACAATGAATTAAAAGGTCTGCCCAAACTGTATCGTCACTGTCCAATAAAAAGCAATTTTATAGGATAGAAATAAGACCTTCTTGACTTTCAATGGAAGTCAAGGAATATTTAATTAATTTCAGGTCAATTTGGAGAATTTCTATTGGTCCATTCACCAAGAAGTTTTGACAGTGTAAAATTTAAATTATGTATTGAGCTGGCACCAAACATCGGCTGTTTCAGTCAAAATATTGGAAATCTAAGCTTACTGTAAATAAACAGAAGCGCTTTACTCACCCAAAAAAAAACAGTTTCATGAGAGAAATCTGTGTAGATTAACATCCAGGACTTGTTTGACTTTGAAAATGTTTTTTTTTTTCTAAGAAGAACAGTTTTGATTACTTAGGCATCCCCCAGCGGTAAGTCCTGTGTGGGCATACATACTCTTATGATTACAACAGGAAAACATGGCAACACCCCTTTTATTTTTTTTTATGTAGGCATTTTTAGTAGTGTACAACATTAAAATAAAAGAAAAAAAGAAAAATGAAACTTTGGGCTATGGAAATGCGGTTTGCACTCCGCACAGTTTTTTTTTTTTTTTTTTTTTTTTTTATGCACAGATGTATAGCATTGTTAGCGATACTAAAATAACGATGGGGATTTTTGTGGGAGTTTTCAAAGTTTTCGTCTAAGGCGGGAGCTAACATGTTTTTGATTTCCTTAAATGTACTTGCCAGAAAGAGAGAAGGAAAATTGAGCAATAGGCGGAACTGGCTGGTGTTAGGGGCTGACACATTAGTAAACTACATATTGACAAAAATTAAGAAACTTGTTAATTTTTTTACACTCAGATGATTGCAATGCTACTTGGAAGGACGGCAGGGTTCCAGGAACAATGTGTGGATAAAATTGACTTATATATTGCCAACTCTTGGTAATATTTATTAAGCTACACAGAAAATAATGCATTGTAATGCATGTGCAACATGTTTAGTAAACTACAGATCCACAGAAATGGAGATCATTGTTTTTCCTTGGACACAGACAATATCCACTTAAATTGCAAATATACATTACAAATTGTTGCACTCAGATGACTGCAATTCTATTTGGAAGGAAAGTCAATCTTTCCAAGAATATGTGAATTAAATCTATATTAGCAACAGAATTGGTAATATTTATTAAGCTATACAGAGAGAGATAGTGTAATGCATGTGCAGCATGTTTAACACAACATTCTATAATTTTTATTATGTCCTGTCATAATCCATCCCATGCAGCTTGAACATTCATGCAGTTTCTGCAGTTTTTGAAGGTGTGGATTGTTTATAGCATTTATCAGCTGTATACAGCTGGTAATGGCATAGTATCTGTGTCTTCAATTTTCTGGCAGTAGTATGTGGATGAGCATTGTCCTGTTGGAATAGTGCACCAGAGTGTGTGTTGAGAAGACGTAGGCCCATTGGTTGTTATGGGTGTAGTTAAACATTTCTCAACAAGTCTTAATCTGTGACAAAAAAAAAAGCCCACATTACAAAATATATTGCAATTTAATCTCAGAAGAATGCAGAATATAAGCTGCACACAGTGACAAATGATGACAAACATCCCCATCCCTCTTACTGCGGAATCTATAGAAGAATCAATATGAATGTTTCACGTCTCATTATTCACACTATATCTAATCCATACAATTTGGAGCTGATCTGAATTTACAGACAGGTGTTCTTTTTCTACGTCCTATAGTGCACAGACTGCTATTAGCTGCTACAGGACCAGTTCTGCACAAAATCACCTCAAAATTCCCAGCAAATGACCACCCCCTCCCTCACCACTGCATCTCATGAATAATTTGATTATGTTCTGGCAAGGAAAGAGAACACGAGTACACTGCAATGGTGAAACAGGAGGAAGACATGCTCTCCATTATATTGTTGGTATGAGTTTCATATTAGTTCCTAAGGCGCGTTATTAAATAATAATAATAAAACAAAAAAAAAAGCTACATTGGAGTTACTGTTGTTACACTATTCAAATGTGCAGCAGTATTAGTCAAAGGTTTGGATGCACCTTTTCTTTCTTCACTTATTTCTTTCTTTATTTGATGTATTTTCTACATTGTAGATAAAAAAAAGACATGAAAACAATTAAGACATTTAAAATTGTAGTAAAATAAATAAATAAAATAAACAAATGAATAAATAATCCCCTGATCTAAACCTGATCTACTGAGATGGTGATTTGAGGTGGTTTGGGATGAGCTGGAGCTTCACAGAATAAAGGAAAAGCAGCAACTATTGTTCAGCACCTCCAGAAACTCCTTTCTTCAGGACGCTGAGAAAACTATTCCAGGTAACTCTCCCTTAATAAAGACACTGAGATTAAAATACCAAGAGTGTGCAGATCTGTCCTCAAAGATAAATGCCCTACTCTAAAGTATATAAAACATAATCTGGTTTAACACTTTGCAAAATAACAAAATATCTGGGAGGACTCATGGCTAAACTGGAGCAGCCTGGTGGCCAATCTTCATTAATTGCACATTGCACCAGTAAGAGCAGAGTGTGAAGGTTCAATTAGCAGGGTAAGAGCACAGTTTTGCTCAAAATATTGCAATGCACACAACATTATGGGTGACATACCAGAGTTCAAAAGAGGACAAATTGTTGGTGCACGTCTTGCTGCCGCATCTGTGACCAAGACAGCAAGTCTTTGTGATGTATCAAGAGCCACGGTATCCAGGGTAATGTCAGCATACCACCAAGAAGGACCAACCACATCCAACAGGATTAACTGTGGATGCTGTAAGAGGAATCTGTCTGAAAGGGATGTTTGGGTGCTAACCCGGATTGTATCCAAAAAACATAAAACCACGGCTGATCAAATCACGGCAGAATTCAATGTGCACCTCAACTCTCCTGTTTCCACCATAACTGTCTGTCAGGACAGTAAGTTATTGTGCTCTAAAACCAGGTGTTTCAGTTTCATTATATACAGTATATTCAGTATATTCAACTTTTAAGTAAGAAAAAAAACTCTGCTGGTTATAAGTGAACTTTTTTTAATGGGTTAAGACGTTAAACAGAATCTTTTTTTTTCTCCAGTCTTTTCTTTTGGGGGTAAACTCCCCATTAAGTACATACAGCATGTGATGGATAGTAACAGTCCCTGGGTTTCTGCAGGACTTTTACATTTTTACAGTCAGCACAGTTGGGTCACCTCCTCGTACTTAACTACAGCAGCTTCATTAAGAGCATTAAGAGTGGAATTGCTTCCCCCTGAGCGGTTACTCTCTCTCTCTCTCTTTTTCTTGCTCTGCAACAAATGAGCATCTGTCCCAGCAGGAGATAACGGTCTTTGTGCCATTGACCTCCTCCTGTTGCCCCCCTGCCAGCCTGTAGGTTTGCACACCCTGCAGGTCCTTAACCACGGCTGTGGAGCGGATCCTGCTTATTGACCTCCATTTACCAGCTCAGCACATCACTTCCACTGACCGTCCTGAGGGGAGGTGTCTTTTGCGGCTCACCCCGGCAAGTAATGGCTCTAAAATGACTGCACAGCCTCTACTCAGCACTAAACTAACTGTAACTTCCACATTACACACACACACACACACACACTCCATACTTCCACCACTATCCCCAGACTAGAGTTTTAATTAAGATTTTACATGCAGACAAGTTGCTTTCAATTCAGCGCCTCTCACTCTCCGGCCTGACAGGCAGATCCCTCACAAAGCAGGGAAACAAATGTCTACGGCGAAGGTTAGTTTAATTACACACATCTTTCAGCCTCTTCTCTGTGAGCGCAGCTTCCTCTCATTGTCTCGGAGTGAAGAGCTAATCAGCTGAGACAAAAAACACAGCTCTTACTCTCTCGACACCTGTCTTTATCTTTCACCTGTAATTACAATAAAACATAAAACAGTGCTGAAAGTCGGAGACACTTTGTACACATGGATATTTCATAAAACACTGTATTTTCTTTTCAGTTTTGCCACAAAAAACGACAAAAGGTTAAATTCTGAGGTGGATAAAAAAAAATCAATCATTGAATTGCAAGAAACAAATGCAGAGAGCAAGAATCAGCCATCGAATGGCCATTCCAAGGCCAATTTTCCGGTTGGGATTTAGGTCCAGTTCTAGCCCAAATGCTTAGTTCAATCCAGGCCATGAGCTGCATGTGCTAACACCTGTTTTATAAGTATAAAATGAGAATCAATCTGCATCACTTCCACTGCCAACACTCTAGCTGGTTGCTGACAATAATACAACAAATCAGCCATGTTTACTTTATGTTATAGAATAGGAATCAGCCCAAATCACTTGTGAAAATGTAGCAGATCTGACATCGACGCCACATAAGATCTGGGCACTGGAGGTCTGAAGATTTATTCTGCACAAAATATAGCATTGGGCACAGTTAGAACATGCAGCAAGCAGCAGCTCTCTCACCACCCTCTACATACACATAGTGGATAGTCTCTGAAGTCATCAAACTTGGTTTTCCTGCATTTATATCAGCACAGATTTGTGACACTTGCTTTATTAGTAGGGGTTTACACTCATTTATAGGTTTATAGCTTTATTAAAACTATGAGATTAGAAGCACAGAAACACGGCTTAACAGTACAAGCATCCACTATGCTTTTGCTAAAAGTACCATGAAAGCCTGCATGTGCTTGCTGCAGGTGTAGCGCCAATTAGGGTCCCAGCTACAACAAGGTAAGAGGAACCAAAATGCCAAAACTACTAATAAACAAATATACAACATATAAAACCTGTTTTTTTTTTCATTGCAATCCTGCTTCAGATAAATGATTACAGTTTTTTGAGTTCACATAAAAAAATTAAATAAAAATATATATAATAATAATAATAATAATAATAATAATAATAATAATAATTTATCAGTTACCCAAAACATCCCGACAAGAACATCACAGTCAGCGGCAGTTATCTGTTGAGAAGGACAAGAAAGGACAATAGGCCTGAGCCACATGTGCCAGCACCCTGGTTGCTGAGTATAATATGGAAATCAGCCCAAACTTCTGGTGCCAATACCTCGGCTGCTGAGTATATTGTAGTAATCATAGTAATAGTAATGGGAATCTTTGCAAACCACATGTGCCAAAACCCTATTGCAGACAACAATAAGTCAATCGGCCACCCCCTTTTCTGGAGTGTAATATGGGAATTTGCCCAAGCTGCATGTGCCAGCACCCTGTTTGTCGAGTATAATATGACAATTGGCTTGAGGCACATGTGCCAACACCCTGGTTGCTGAATATAGAATGGGAATTGGCCCAAACCGCTTGGGCCAACACCTTGGCTGCAGAGTATATTATAGTAAATCAGACAGAGCAGAGTATAGAATGGGAATCTTTCCAAACAGCAAGTGACAGCACCCTATTGCCAAATACAATACGACACTCTACCTGAGACATGTGCAACGACCCAATTTTTCCAGTATAATATAGGAATTGGCCCAAGCTGCATGCGCCAGCACCCCATTTGTCGAATTTAATATAACAATTGGCCTGAGTCACATGTGCCAACACCCTGGTTGCTGAGTATAATATGGAAATTGGCCCAAACCGCTTGTGCAAACACCTTGGCTGCAGAGTGTATATATTATATTATATTTATATATATATATATATATATATATATATATATATATATATATATATATATATATATATATATATATATATATATATATATATATATATATATATATATATATATATATTATAGTAAATCAGACAGAGCTGCCACATGTGCAATCACACCGGCTGCTTAGTGTAGAATGGGAATATCAGCCCAAACGGATTGTGCAAACACCCTGGTTGCTGAGTATAATATGGAAGTCAACCCGAGCTGCTTGTGCCAACAGCCCAATTCATAGCCTCTCAGGGCATGAGCATATGTTAGACCTGCTCTGAGGAAACTAAGCCTCTTACCAATAGACAAGACAATGAGTGCCCACACAGTACGGTGAGCAGAAGATTATGCCAGCATAAGAACTGCCGAATGCCTTTAAAAGGATCAAAACCCCTACATTAAATTTCAGCAGCTGCTAAGAGCCAAGCTCTGCCTTCACCTGCAACACAATTAGGGCAAAGCCATCTGGATGGCCCAGCGGGTTGTAATAATATTCTATTTATTATTTAGAGTTTTCTGGCTTTTCCATTTGGACTGTACACAGCAATTTTGCTAATATCAAATCAACACATTGGTCTCAACACAGTTGCGATGTCTTGAAACTTGAAACTTCATTTTGAAATTAATCGATTTATTTGAATCAGTGTATCAATACTGCTTTGAGGTCCATATCAAAATGTATAAATGTTAAAGCCATGTGATTGTTCCAAAACTGTTTTTCTTGCATCCCAGAGTTTTGAAATGGTCCTAATCTTTTCCAAGTGTTTTGGTACAAGAAAGTGCAAGCTGCTGAACTGAGACTAGCAAGTTTTGTCCACTAAGTTTAAAGATAAGAGTTGAAAAATCTGATCTCCAATCTCAGAACTGTGTTCATTAACATGACACATGACAACAGTGCCACACTTTAAAGGAGAGAAAAAAAAATGATCCTACTTTTTTGTGGAGATTGCTTAATCATTTTTTTATAATTTCTTAAAACATTAGAATTTGTGAAATATGGAAGGATCTGAAAAAAATTCTGCTATTTGGGGTCATTTCGAAATTGAAGACAAAATAAAAGTGCCTGATTGCCCAACAGATCAGCTACTATGGTGGATGAGGATAATGATGATTCAAACATCTCCCATACAAATCTTTTCCCAAATAAGTTTGTTCATTTTATTCATGTTATATACCAAAAGCCACTGTTCAATCACTACAAAAACAGTCTTCTAACTCAGTGAGCTTCCTTGTAAAAGTGTTTAATAGGACCCAAGGTTCAAGCTAAACTGATTAAAATGTTGGAGGACTAGGGATTTGAACTCAGGCCACCTTGTTGCCACCTTGTTTGTCAAAGTGGGCATTTTTAAAACTTGTCAGGATAGGCTTGAAAGGATAAAATGTGTGACAATTTAAAGTAAGTCACACCTAATGTGGGGGTTTTGGCAGGAAATAAAAGAAAGAATATCAGAAAAAAAAGCTTTTCCAAGAGAGAGGGAATTCTTTGATTTCCAACAAAATAACTAACAGACTAAAAAGTGGAGGCAGAAATTAAGAGGAAAGTACTTCCTTCCTTGTAGAGACAAACATAACTTTTCTTTAGTTATTTTATTTTGTTTGTTTTTATGGAGAGAGAAAGAAATTAAGCTCATGAACTTGAGAAAAGAACAGGTAACAGCCATTGACTGTTCACTCACTCTAACACATGCAAGACAATTTAAATTCTGGCCTGTGTTTCTTCCTCTTTTAAAACCAATGCACAGGTGTTAGAGGTTAGGCTTGATTGCCTTCAAAATCTACTTATTGCCCCCTCTGGTGGCTGGAGACTTCTTAGCCCTGAAGCTAACCCTTACATTTTCAATGGGGAATCGCTACTAAAATGTTGTCCTTTGTGTGTATTAATGAAACGCTTGTAAAAGTGCTGTATTGCACTGTGGATCTCAGACCTCTCAGGCTGTATTAAACTTTCCCCCAACAAAAAGAACTGTATCTTGACCAGCTTACTGACTGTAGGCCTTGTTTTACAGTCTGAGACTAAATAAACCTGCAGCTTCTCTCAGCAGTGGGGCTACACTTTAGAGAACTTGGCAGAGCGTCTCGCTCATTGACTGGAACGCCAGAGTGTATTGTCATTGGAGCGTCGTAGTTACAACAACGCTATGGAGCAGAACGGCTGCTTATGGTCATCAGCTCTATGGATTGCTGCACAGGGAGCACATAGGGCAAAGGGAGGGATGTGTAATGGAGCAAAGTTAATATATGGTGTTACCAAGAACCTGACATTGGGTACAGAATGTAAAAAAAAAAAAAAAAAAAAAACTTTACTGAGTTTTCAGTTTTGGTAAAGATATGTAGGAAACATTTGAATTCTACAGTTTTACTAAAACGTTGGGTTCACTACACAACTTTTCAAGAGGTAGCAGATTAAAACAGACTGTATATCCTAAAATTCTCCAAACCATCGTTGATCATCAGTAAATTTTGAGTTTCGTTTGTAAATCAAGGGACCAGAGTCTGGAAGAAGAGTGGAGAGACACACAGTCCAAACTGCTTGAGTCTAGTGTGAAGTTTCTATAATCAGTGATGGTTTAATGGAGAGATGTCATCTGCTGGTGTTGATCCACTGTGTTTTATTATCAAGTCCAAAGTCAGTACAGTGTTTTCCTGCAAAATCTTACAGCCTTCATGCTTCCCTCTGCTGACAACTTGCATGGATATGCGGATTTCATTTTCCAGCAGGACTTGGCACACTGCCCACACTGCCAAAAGTACCAATTGGTCTTATATAATAATATTTCCTGAGACCCTGATTGTTGGGTTTCCATTGTCTGTAAGCCATAATAATCATCAACAATAAAAGAAATAAGCTTAAAAGAGGTTACTCTGTGTGTAATACATCTATATAATATGAGTTTCACATTTTTAACTGAATTGTCATTTTTCAATGATATTCTATATATTTTTAGTATGTTACCTTCTTAGTATTTTCATTTCAACTTAAATAGTGCAGCATTATAAATATGTACGCACACTCTGGTTGGCAAGTCATTTGGCCTCAGTCTGGCCAAGTATAATAAAAAAGTTGCTGAGTATACTATGGTAAGCAGCCTAAGTTGCATGTGCCAACACTGTTTGGCAAGTATAGTTTGGGACCTAGCCTACACCATGGTTACGGAGTATGATACTACGCTTAATTTAAGGCATATGTTACCTTTTTATTATTTACACCTGTTCCACCTTAAATAGTGCAGCATTACAAGACATATACTGGTATCAGACAGTAGCCGCTGCATCATTTAAGGTGTAATAAAAAACTATAATTAAGAAGCTGCCTAATAAGTAGCTGAGTCAGCTTTATACAGTGGTAGTTAAAAATGTCTAAACACAATTTTTAGTATGAAAAGTAAAACAGAAAGTAGATTAAAAAAATATGTCTCATGTTTACTGTAGTTTTAATAAATGTCTATCATTGGCTGTTGAGGGGACCTGTTTAGACTGAGTCACTGACCATTGGTCAAAGAAATCAAATGTGTTTTTTTTTTTTTTTATCCAGAGCGACTTACAAGGTTATTTATATTACAGAGGTGGGCCAATGTAGAGTCTTGCCCAAGGACTCTTATTGGTGCATTTAATCACCCAGAGCGGGAATTAAACTGCAGTCTCCCACACAATGTGGTGTTTAGCTCACTGGCAGGTAGTGGTGTTATCCACTGTGACACACCAACCAAATGTTTGATGTGATCTGATTGGTTTAAACTGTGATCATGATCGACTATCAACTCAAAATGACCAAAATCTGCAGGCTAAAGCAAACAAAGTGTAACCCCAGCTTAAGGTAACCAAGGAATTGCTAAAAATTTCATACAAAAAACTCAGAATATCACAATGACTAAACAAGAAAAAAACAAAGTAAGAAACATACAGTGAGGAAATACAATGAAATAAGAATAGAAATACTATAAATTGTGCAGTTTAATGCAGTAATGTACAATCATTTGAGCTTGAGCTTTAAAAATGTCACTGTAGGCCAAAGGTCTGCAATGCAGAAATTCAATTACTTTTATAAATTATCACCAACTGAGACACAGTCAGAAAAGGTGCTGTGTTCTGTGGATGTTTTAATTAAAATTCTTGTCTGCGCCAATGCGAAGTAAGAATGAGCCCTGGAGGAAAGGGAAGATACAGAAGATTTAGAAGTATAAAAGTAATTTCACAAGATTTCACTTACAGTTCTCATCCTATTATGCGGCTCTAATCTGTACTTTATTATTGCAGTAAAAAAAAAAAAATAAGGAAGGATTCTGAGATAAAAACCTAAATGCCTAACTGGAGACAGTTTAGGCATTAATATACTTTGTGATCTGAAAGTCCAGAAAACCATGATAGGAAAAAAGATTGTGGGTGCAATTTAAGATGATGGAAGATCACCTTTGACCTTCATTACAATCACGTTTGTAGGCCAATGTTACATTAATGTGGTCCTGAGACCACTGGTTTCAGGACCTCAACAGGACAATGCACATCCACATACTGTGTCAAAGACAGATACTATGCTATGTCCATTACATCTCCAGAGCTATCCCTGATTGAAATTGTGTGAGATGCTACTGGATGCACTGGATTAACCCTCTATCAAATTTGCAGGAACTGTGTGAGAATATTCAAGTTGCATGAGATGGCTCATCAAAGGACACCATTGGAAAAATGTACAAATCCATGCTGTCATATTACGCGTGATAAAAATGACCAATGGTATATTGTCCATATATTTCTAAATATTTCATTATTTTTCTATTGTTCTTGATAACCGTTATTTTCATTCCTAATGACGTTGCAAACTGACATTTTCTTCTAGGTCAGTATTTTTGCAACTTTTTAATGGCTTTGATAATGAGTGTATATAAGGGGGAAAAACAGAAATAAGCAAGAAATAAATGTTAGTTCCACTAGCAGATCTTTCACTAGCAGATGTGTAATGTCTTCAACACAGGACCATAACCAAACCACAGCAAGGGAAGTTGCAACAAGCACTTAAAATCCATTAATTTTCCCAAAAATTGAAAATGTTCCAATCCACTGAAATGCAGCGTGTTTTTCATTGAGTTTTCAGCACTAAGGCTAGGTGCAGCAGCATTGGCATTAGCGACTAACTGCAGCACTAGCTCTTTTGTTGTTCAGAGGTGAGTATATTGACTGTAGTCTGTGTGTTTGCCATCCTAAAATAAGCTATGTGGGACAAACCGCTAGCTAATATCACACTGGGTTACCAAAACACTTAGGGTTCCTCAGTCTAGCACTATCGGGCAGCATTTATGTCCCGCTAGCGCTGCGGTTTATGGCTAAAGCTAATGCTGCTGCTCCCAGCCTTAGTGCTGGAGAGACTGAAAACTCACCCTTAGACAAAATATTGTTAATCTAAGCTTACTATAAATAAACGGAAATGCTTTACTCACCAAAATAAACATTTTCAGTTTTTCTTTACTTAGGCACCTCCCTATTAAAAGGGAATCATGACAACACCCTTGTTCAATTTAATGTAGGCATCCTTACTAGTGTTGCTTATAATGCCTTATAATCCAGTGCCTTGTATACGCAAATTGACCAGAAAATAGATGTTCATTGAAAGCACACCTTAGAATCTGGTTCCTCTATTTTGTGTCTGAAAACAGACTCTCTATCTCCTCAAACGTACTGTTTTTGCACACTGAAGGTCTGGTAAGGTCATGAGTAAGTTTGTGGTGTTCTGTAGACAAGTCTGATAAATATGGTGTTCACTGAGTTTGATTAATATTTGCCAAAATGTGTTTTTGTTTACGAACCCAAAGGAAAATCTATCTGTACAACCCTGGCAAAATGATCAGCTGACAAAACTTGTGCTAAAGTTCAATATATAAAATACATTTTCACAGACTTCCACACACCAAAAATAATAGAGCCCCAAGTAGGAGTTGTTGAATGGTATGAAACCCTTATACTGTATATGTGAATTTAACAATGATATCTGAAAATAATTATAATATCAGAGTATAAGGATACATTTATTGGGGGAAATTGTACATGTAAAAGTAGACTCTAGTCTGGATACAAGATGACATACAGTTGGATATATGGCGGCACATTTCCCAACAGTTGTCGCAGCTAGGCCTGTAGATCCTACACTCTCAGAAGCTCCCAATCCTGCTGAAAAATGCCAGGATGTCCTGCACGTATTACTTAGCTGTTAGTTTCCTCCGTATTACTACTATTGACGACCAACTGTCGTATTTGATGGCTCCCCAGATTATCATACCAGCAGTTCAGATAGTCTAGCACTCCACCACAAAGACAGGGTTAAAATGCTTAACATGTGGCCTCCATACTTGAAACCAGACACTATTGGATCTCAGTCAGAACCTGGATATGTCGCTAAAGACGAAACAGTTCTAGTCTATAGCACTCCAGGTTTCTCATTCAAGGCGAAAATACAGTAGGTGAATAACAGAAGGTCTAGTTGGTGAGCAATTTGCTTCTCTCAGTTTAGTCAATGTCTGTCTCCTAGTAAAAATGTTTCTTTGGGATCATTGAATATGACCAACAAGACCAAAATGTGTTTTTGAACCCTACTTTTTTTTAGCATATTTTCTCTTGTCTTATTTTTTTCTGTATTTTGTAATGTTACTACTCTGCTACACTCTACTCTGCTCTGCTGGTGTGCTGCTGCTAGCTTGCTCTACTCTTCAGCTTATATATTTTTCTCTGTTTTCTTTCACTTTTAACTCTTACTAATCCACTTTTTAGCCTGCTCACTCTTTGCTCCACACACCTATTATTCCATTCTCTGTCTACTTTTCTAGACCTTTTACTCAGGTTTGCTGGATTAGCTTTTTGCTGCTGCAGTTTGTTTGAGTAAGTTTCTAATTTCAACTAAAACAAGATGGGTGCTTTTTTTACCATGGCTACTGCTGGGTTTTTATTCTGTTCAGAGTGTGGCATGTTTAGCTTGGACCCCTTGTCCACCGATACTTGTAAAAACAATAGTATTTATGCTAAGTGTAAGCTAGTTAGCACCTTGGTGGATAAGTTAGAGCTGCGCATCCGGGGTTTAATAAGGGATAGACAGCAGAATTCACTGTTAGTAACCCCAGGTGTCTCAGGGAGAGCTAGTACCCCCTCGACTCCGGCCTTAGAGCCATCACTGCAGAGGAATGGGTAATGTCTCGGCGTCATAGTCAAAAGGATAAGGCTACAGCCAGCCCACCTGAACACCACGTTGCCCAAGTTCACAAGTCAAACAGGTTTGCCCCGCTCATTGAAACACTCGCTAAGGAGTCTGTTAAAAGAAATCTGGTGATAGGAGACTCTGTTGTCCAACAGATGAAATTAGCTACTCCCTTAGGGGCACCAGCAGCAACAGTTACTTGTTAACCAGGAGCCAGAGCACCGGACATTAGTGGCAACCTTAGGCTGTTAGGGAATAGGAGATATACGAGGGTAGTCATACATGTAGGGGCCAATGATATTCATCTGCGGCAGTGACTAAGGCTAATATTAAAGAGATGATAAAACAGGCCCAGATGCTGTCTGAGAAGGTAATCTGCTCTAGGCATTTATGACCATCTAGTTCTAGCTTTTTAAAAACTTACAATTTTCTTTGATGCACATGTGGGAACCTGAAAGAATTAATGAGTCAGTCTCATTCAGTGAGGTCCAGATCTAAAAGTTGGATGTGCATTTCCACAATGCATCAATTGACAGATGCACCATGTGTGATGGAAATTAAGACACGGGAATGGATGCTATTTTCCTTAGGGGTGCATCTACAATCATTTACAAAAAAAAAATAACACCCCAGTTTGTTGCAAAAAGCTACAAACTAAACAAAAAGGCTCATAAAGGCTACTTTTGGGTTTTGTATTTCTTGTTGAGAGATCATTTACTGCTAGACGTGCCTATTCAATGTGTTGAGTACAACCCAGGCAGTTTACAAAGAAAACACCCATAATTTGCATCACACAGTATTAGAACCTATTAGAAATCTGAAGCCAGCTTCCAGCAAAAACTGGTCTGGAGGTAACTTTCCAACAGGGTTACTATAGGTTAAACTCTTCTTAATCCATACATTTCCTCCATTCAAGCTATCTATAATTCATCATTCCACTGCTTAAAGTGTCGGAAAGTCCTCAAAGTGATCAAAAGAACACACGGTAGCTGTCATTTCAGAGAACTTACAGTCGCAGCATTGGCAGATAATGCCACACTGCTGCTGGCATTCAGTTCTTCTTCTGGAGAAAACTTTCAGCTTCATCCACCTGATTTTTATCAGTGGTAATGTTAATCACAAGGCGACTGCAGTGTTAAATGGCACAAAACAGTAGTAATGAGAGTTCCCTGGTTTGTAAAAATAGAAGGCATTGAATTAATTAAAAATAAAAAGCCTTGTTTTAGCCCTGTGGTTCAGTGGTTTGCCCGTCTTCATAAGTATTCATTGGGCCGAGATGAACATGATGATTAAGGTCCTCTTCGTTTTAACAAACGCGTTGCCAAGGTAACTCCACCACAAAGGCTTTAAGCTCTGCTGCTCGGATCTCACCTGATTCACTGACCCTTCACTAACTCCAAACACACACTGAACAATTATGTGGAAGAGCAGTATTTTAGACCGCACATGATGATGTTCTATGAAAATCCATTTCACTAAAGATCCTTCATGAGTAAAATTGGAATTATTGATTTTTTTGGTGAATAATAATGAGGTACAAAAGTCGCAGATGGACTTTGACTCTGTACTTTTGCTAATTATACAGTTCTGTGGTGTGTTCTTGTAATTCACTAATGATGAATGGTTTTCTGACAGTCTAATTCTAACAGCTCCTACAGCATTATCTAGTTACAATAGCACATTTATGTGGATGCAGTCCAGCATATTGAATTCAGTAGGTTTAGATCAGTCATTTTTTGCTCAAGCTCACTAACCCATACATATACAACAAAGAAATCCACAAAAAATATGTAACATTTACACAACATTTGAAACATATATTTTGTATTTCTCTATTCACACTAGAGCTCTGCCAAATAAACACAACCTGACTGACATGTACTTAAAGAAGAACTGAGAAAACAGTGTTGCTGCAGTTACATTCATGCTGCATTCATGCTGCAAGGTTCAGGTGTGTTACATTTAATTTATATGGTCCTGTTGGTCTCAGTTTGGTTTGATGCTGCAGTTTATAGGGATTTAGTGCACTAAAAAACTTGCATACTTGCATACTGCATACTGTAGTCGTCATCCATGTGTGCTACGTCTATTTATTTGACCAGTGATGTCAGTAACGCGTTACTAAGTACTCTAATCTAACATTTTTTTCTTATTTCTTTTTTAGTAATGAGTAATCTAATGTGTTACTATTTCCAATCCAGTTATCAGATGAACTTACTATTATGGTGTCCAGCTAGATGTGTTTAAAGGTTAGACCAGAGTCTTTTACAGTCGTTTTTTTTTTTTTGCTAAAACTTACAATGGTTGCTGGGGGCTACAACCAGGACTGGACTGGGACAAAAAATCGGCCCTGGCATTTTTGGTTTAGACCGGCCCCTCATAATTAGCGGAGCACAACCAACTTGTAGTTTATGTGCATAGGGTTGCAGAGACGCATAATGTATCATCAGCATATTAAATATAAGACGTTTATTGTCTATTGTTAACTCCACCATTTTTGTCTGCTCTGTGTAGTTCAATTGATTCTTTATCCTTTTTATTGAAATCATCTCTAAAATGTATATTTTTTAATTATCTGATACAACAGCTCAATTCTAAATTTTCCTCCTTTAAACAGCTATAACATGTATTGTATCAGGCTACAAACAGGACATTCTGTATAGCTTTACCATTATCAACTTCATAATAAAAATTTAACTTTAGTATAATCATGTTTTTTGGGGGGGATGGAATGTTTAATGGGGCTCTTTTATTAAATGCTTGAAACCAGGGTTTTCTCCTACTCTCATCATAAGTGGAACAAACAAACATTGAGCCTGATTGTGGTGCTTTATTAAAAACAAAAACAGCATTACTTTAACTACAAATATATTTTTTCTAATTACTGGATTTTAGTGTTTGGGTTCTTTTTAAGAAAGATCAGCTTTAGATTGATAAAATTAAATTATATGGTGTCAATCACTTACATCAGAGAGAGAGAGAGAGAGAGCAAGCAAGAAAGAAAGAAAGAAAGAAAGAGAGAGAGCGTGCACGATTAAGCGAGGTAGAGAGAGAGACAGTACGAGCACGTTTCCAGTCGCCCATGTGCTCAGAGCTAAACCACGAAGATGGGTTCAGTCCACTGTCTATATTGAAGATGGGCCAATGGGCCGCCCCCTCTAACTTGGGGGGCCGGTCTCTTAGAGAAAAAAAAGAAAGAAAAAAAAATCAGCATCGGCCCCTGAAGCCTGTCGGCCCACCGGGCATTTGCCCGGTACGCCAGATTACCAGTCCAGCCCTGGCTACAACCATGCCAAAGGTTGGCCAGTTGGTGGGCAATTTGTCAAAATGACCACACTGCTTTTAATGATGTATCCTTAGGCAAAGTCTGGGAAACATGTCTTTGGGAGCATTGAATAAATGTTTGTAGAGTTGCGGTTATTTAATAGCTAGAGTTGCAGTGGCACACTTACAGAACAAGTCCCAAAGTTAGAGCTAAGCTTTTAATAAAGTGGTTATCAAAACTGTTATGTTGAGACGGCAGTCATTTAAAAGCAACTTATAAGTAACTTAGTTACTTTTAAAAAGTAATCCATGAAGTTGCTAAGTTAAATTTTAAAGGGGTGATTAGTAATCAGATTACATTTTTAAAGTAACTATGCCATCACTGAACTTGACACACCCTCTTATACATCAGTGTTTCCTTTCCAGGTGTTGTGCTGAATTCTGCCTTTCTGTCAATATCCATTACATTACATTACATTACATTACATTACATTTGGCAGACGCTTTTGTCCAAAGCGACTTACAATAGTCAAGTACAATGTAAAATAAGTTTAAAGGTAAAACATCTTTGGATAGGGATAAAAGGAGGTCAAAGGGGAATAATAGGATGGAGGAGTGAAGGAGGGGAAGAAGGAAATGAGGTTAGAAGTAGTTGGTGTGTTAGAGGTATTAAGAGAGTAAGTGCTCTTTGAAGAGCTCTGTCTTCAGGAGTCTCTTAAAGATAGCGAGAGATTCTCCTGATCTGGTAGTGGAAGGTAGTTTGTTCCACCATTGGGGAACTCTGTATGAGAACAGTCTGGATTGCTTTGTGTGAATGTTTGGTAAAGCGAGGCGACGTTCATTGGAGGAGCGCAGCGGCCGGGAGGTAGCTTAAGCCTTCAGGAGCGAGTGCAGGTAGGAAGGAGCCTGTTCTGTCATCACCTTGTAGGCGATTGTAAGAGCTTTGAATTTGATACGAGCATCAACTGGTAGCCAATGGAGCTCAATGAGCAGCGGGGTGACATGTGCCCGTTTTGGCTGGTTGAAGACCAGACGTGCTGCTGCGTTCTGGATCATCTGGAGTGGTTTTACTACACAGGCCGGGAGGCCAGTTAGCAGGGCATTGCAGTAGTCGAGGCGTGAGATGACGACCGCTTGCACCAGGAGTTGGGTGGCCTGTTGCGTCAAGAACGGTCTAATTTTTCGGATGTTATAGAGCGCAAAGCGGCAGGACCGAGCAACTGAGGCCACATGGTGCGTGAAGGAGAGTTGGTCATCAACCAGAACACCCAGGTTCCTAGCAACCTTTGTCGGTGAGAGAGAGAGAGAGTCGATACTTATAGAGAATTTGTGTTGAAAAGATGGTTTTGCTGGTATAACCAGAAGTTCAGTCTTTGAGAGATTTAATTGAAGGTGATGCTCCTTCATCCATGAGGATATGTCAGAGAGACACTGCGAAATCCGTGCAGAGATTGAGTGATCTTCAGGTGAGAACGACAGGTATAGCTGGGTGTCATCAGCAAAGCAATGGTAGGAAAATCCGTGTGAGTGGATAACCTGACCAAGAGAGGTGGTGTATATGGAGAAGAGAAGGGGTCCCAGTACCGAACCTTGGGGAACCCCAGTGGATAAGGAGCGGGCTGAGGACAGCTGTCCTTGCCACGACACCTTGAACGAGCGCCCAGTGAGGTACGATCTGAACCATGACAGCACATTATCTGCGATCCCCATGTAACACCTTCAACACAGCGCTGAGAAGGGGTTAGACAGCCATGGCCCCGCCCATGGAGTGAAAATCATGAAACTGATTGGTTAGACTTGCTTTGACTTTGCTAATAGATTCATAACTACACCCTTCACAAAATCAGGAGAAGGGGCACGCAGACACGTGGGGGCAAAAGCCATTTTAAAAAGCTTTGATTGGTTAAAACTGCTGTCAATCAGATAAGAGTCCTGTAGCAACAACAAAAAAAAAAACAGACTAATGCTTTAAATTAGTTGCTGTTTTTTATTTTCGTTAATTTATCAAATAAATTCTTACACTTACAATATCTGATATATATTTCCTGATAAAAAAAAAAAAATAATTATTGCATTTATTGTCATCCCTTCTCTGAAGGGTTAGAAGGGCCTCACTGCACACCAATGCATAATTGATATTCTTTATTTATGAATAATTTTAGGAGGGGAGCTGATAGTATGTTTGCATACACCTCAAAAAGTATGTAGCTGCACCCCTGCCTCTGGTGTCATGGTGTTGGATGCAATTTAGTACTATGCTATAGTCAGCCAGATCACCAGACACAATCACAAAATTAAATTGTAAGAGATGCTATTGGAACTTTATTAACACTCACAGCAACCCTACTGCAAAATCAGAAGGAACTCTGTGAGAATATTCAAGCTGCATAAGACGGATTATCACAGTACAGCATTAGGAACCTCTACAACTCCATGCTGATTTATCGGGCTTGTTGAGTTACACATGCATTACACATTACTTCTAAAGGTGTAGCAAAAGAAATATGTCCAAGAGTTGTATCCATACTGTATCCATCAGAATGTTCCATTTTCAATTTTCTTTTGTTCCAGGTAACCTATTTTCCAGATATTTCCTTATGGGTTTGCATATATAATATGTAAAACTCTATTATACTGACTATATATAAATGTATTATATATGCATATAATGTAATGAACACCCTCAGGCTTCCCGGTCTGCTTAAGTAAGCTCAATCATTTGCGCAGTCACAGAAAATTGGAAAATATACTAATATAAATCTATGCACTTTCTTGCTTGATGACAGTAACAGAGTAGTCCTGCCACCTCAACTTACACAGTGTTGATAAATAGCTCTGTAATTCATGCCTAGAAAATAGGAAGCTATTACACTTCATAAATGAGTTGAGCAGTAACCCCTGGTGTGTTTTCTTAAAGTAATTAAATAGTCGTTTAGTTATTCGAAAGTGCCTACCATGTTTTTTTTCTACGTGAGATGAAGCATTAGATCAGTGTATTAAACTACTACACTGCTTTTCAAAATCAAAGTCCCTAAGTGCAAGGGTGTTTGACATTTTTTCACTAAAAACTAAATATATGTTTTCTGTACTTCTGTTTATACATCAAATGTGACTTTAAAACCTAAACATATTACTCCACATTACATTTACTGTTAAAAAAAAAGAAATGTCTGAATTATATACATATGACAAAAAATTATCAGTTCTCACATATTTAAAATAATATAACAGATTTGCTGCTTATTATTATTATTATTATTATTATTATTATTATTATTATTATTATTATTATTATTATTATTATGTATTGGCATATTAATTCTGTCGTATACTGTTGTATTTCATTTTCTGTAAATGAAAGTGAAAGCACTTCTTCCGATGGTGTCCTTTTATCAAAAGAATGTAACTTTATTTTTTTTTTTTTTACATTTTTTTTTATAAACACACAGTTAATATAAACGTTAGATAACCCAAACCCCCTCAGTCTGTTAGCAGAACCAGACATTACCCAGATACCATTTTTTTTTTGCAGTATTGTAAATGAGAAATGTCTGAAATAACAAGAGAGATGCAGAACTTTCAGACCTCAAATAATGCAAAAAAAAAAAATGTAATTTAATTTTTAATTAACCCTGGTTTTTAATCACAGTTTTCATGCATCTTGGCATGTTCTCCTCCACCAGTCTTACACACTGCTTTTGGATAACTTTATGCCACTCCTGCACACCTGGCTCTTAAAGGGAATGATAACTTGCACACTGATTGGTTTATTTCATGTTATTTCAAGTTACAAACCACACCCATGATTAATTAAGAGAATTAGTACATGCCTTTTGTGCTTTTTGAGCTACACAAGGTGTGTGTTTTTTTTTTTTTTTTGCACCCTCACAATAACCGATTCACCAAGATGCCCTAAATGCAGCAATACAGTGTATGTTTTTGTTTTTGTTTTTTTTATTAATGAGGGTAAATGTGAAATCTAATAATATTGACCCTAAACATGATCTTAAAGCCAAATTCTAAATTCAAATTTCTCACTAAATAACTTTTATTTTGATTGGAAATAAAAATGTCTCTTCTATGCTCCATATTTTTTGGCACATTTTATTTATTTATCAAACAAGTTAAGCACTTTGCTCCCGGGCACAATGGCAGTCTGTTCATATCTAACTCCGGGTACAATAAACTCTCCAGTTTGCAGCCCAGTCACCAACCATGAATATCAATCAGTGCTGGGATTCACGCCGGCTGCCCTGTGGTTGGTGGCATGTTCTCGTCACCACTAGGCTATCTGCCACTCCTAGCTCTCTGCTGTCCCATATATCCCATAATATTTGTACTGTACTCCCGAATAGCATCAAACCAAACATGTCTTCAACCTCTTAATGGGTGCAATGTTTCCACTGCATACATTATTTAGTGTCAGCCTGGCGCTACAAAACTATTGTCACTGCCGTTTGAGAATTTTATAAAGCATCATTAAATAGCAGTAATAAGACTCTGCAGAAGACTTTTAATATGATGGGTTTCACTTCCAAAAGGGTTCACCAGGGACAACCACAGAAGTTGAGTGCATTTGCTCAGTGTATATATATATATATATATATATATATATATATATATATATATATATATATATATATATATATATATATATATATATATATATATACATATATACATATATATGTATATGTATATATGTATATATACATATATACATATATACATATATACATATATATGTATATGTATATATGTATATATACATATATACATATATATGTATATGTATATATGTATATATATATATATATATATATATATATATATATATATATATATATATATATATATATATATACATATATACATACATATAATTTTCATTCAATCTATCTATCTATAATAATAATAATAATAATAATAATATATTTTAACCTATATATATAAATACTGTAGATGAATGAGTACTGCCAACATTGCTGCAGAGGTTGAGTTGGTCAGTCCACACTGGAACCATGTTCTCTGGTCTGACTGGAGCGAGATCAACTTGTGTGACTCAGATGTTGTTCAACATGTGTGGTAACACCCTGGTAAATGGTACCAACACAACTTTTTATTGCTTATAATCAATCAAAAGTGTTTCAGATATCGGACATTCATAAAAATACAGCGGAACATTGCTGGTTCAAATCCCTATCCTGTAGTTTTCCATCAGATGTCACAATTGGCCCTGCTCTCTCTGGGTGGGTAGATGGCGCTCTCTCCCCACATCACTCCTAGGGTAACGTCGATCAGCACAAGGTGTCTGAGCTGATCTATCGGAACTGACTTGTGTTATGGCATCACTAGAGGTGTCAAATCTTAGGCTATATAGATGGTATTCTTTATTATAGAACAAAATTATTGGCTCCTTTTACCTAAACAGAATGATCAAAGAGTTGTTACCATATAATAAAAAAACACTATAACTGAACTGATTCTTGTGTCATGAACTCTGATATAAAGCTATCATCTCTGTGAGTATATAATATTCATTGCATTTATTCAACTCTGTTCATGAAATTTTAAAATACTTCTCTGTATCCATATCATCTATCACAGTCTCTCTCTCTCTCTCTCTCTCTCTCTCTCTCTCTCTCTCTGCTGAATTGAAAAGCAGGGCAATCAAAAAGTCATGCTGTTCCATATTCACACATGGAGAACCGAATGAACGCCCTGAGATCGATATTTTATTAGAATCGAGTGAGCTTCATAAATAACACACATGGTTGAACTTGGCTTGGTGTGACAAATGAACTTTTCAGAAGCGTTATGCTCGCTGCCGTGGAGTAACCAAGGCTTTCATCTCCTCCCCTAATGCATATTTAAAGCTTCTCAGTTTCAGTCGTCGCTGTGTTGCAGAACGTGTCATAGTGTGTTTTTAATTCCAGCGCTGAAGTCCCACTTGGGTCTGCACGGTGCCTTTTTGTGTAAAAGTGAAACAGTGGTATTTTGGCATGCGTGAAATGAACAGTCTGACCTGTGCTTCTAATAGGAATTGAAGGAGAGGAAATGAAAGAGCTGGAGAACATTTTAACTAGAATAAGAGAAATGTTTCAGCGTTTGAGCTTCGCTGCTCGTAATGACTCTGTGATATTACTGATCAAGAAATGAGGCTGCCTAATTGCAAACATCATTTTAACAATAGCAAATAGCGTTTCAGACGCCGTTTTAATTAGAACAGAATTAAAGCTTTGAAAGCAAGTTGCCGTTCAGAGAGAGACGTGAAAGCAATTTAGTCTTGTTCTTTTCATTCAGGTTCTTTCTCATTTTTGAGAGTTTCCTAACTAATCTTTGTTTTACAATCACGCACACTTGACTTGAGTCAATGGAAATAGTTGCAAATATGGAAATAAATAAAAAACCTCATGCTGTCTCTCTTTTTATTCATTTATTTTTTTGAATGTGAGAAAACATCTTAATCATCTCAACAATTATCATCTAATTATCGTTCCAGTGATACAAACTTGTACCTGTGTTTCATTATCTTCTACTTTTAATAGATGTAAACATCATTCTTTAAGGTTTAATAGGCAGCCTGACTCATGCATGATTCATGCAATGTGTACTAAATACAGTATAGCTCCTACACCTAACCTACACCTAAAACCTTTCCAAATACACCACCTCTCTAGGTCAGGTTATCCACTCACATGATTTTTCCGACCATTGCTTTGCTAATGAAACCCAGCTCTGTAATTTCCTGAAGATCATTCGATCTCTGCATGGATATCACAGTGCCTCTCAGATACATCCTAATGGATGAAGGAGCATAATTTCCAGCTAAACCTTTCCAAGACTGAACTTCTGGTTCTACCAACAAAACCATCTATCAACACAACTTCGACATAACCATCAACTCTCATATACCTGGGTGTTGTGGTTGATGACCAGCTTTCCTTCGTGCACCATTTGGACTCATTTTGTGTTGTATAACATCAGAAAAATTCTACCACTTCTAGCACAACAGGCCACCCAACTCTTGGTCTTCAACCAGCCAAAACCAATAGGCTCATGTCATCCCACTGCTCATTGAGTTTTATTGGCTACCAGTGGCTGCTCGTATCAAATTCAAAGCCCTTACAATCTCCTACAAGGTGATGACAGAACAGCTCCTTCCTACCTGCACTCACTCCTGAAGGCTTACGCTACCTCCCGGCCGCTGCGCTCCTCCAATGAACGTTGCCTCACTTAACCAAACAAACATTCACACAAAGCAATCCAGACTGTTCTCATACAGAGTTCCCCAATGGTGGAACAAACTACCTTCCACTACCAGATCAGGATAATCTCTCGCTATCTTTAAGAAACTCCTGAAGACAGAGCTCTTCAAAGAGCACTTACTCTCCTAACACCTCTAACTAACTAACCAACTACCTCTAACCTCATTTTCTTCTTCCTTTCTTTTCCTCCTCTATCCAACTATTTCCCTTTGACCTCCTTTAGGCCCTGTCTAAAATTGTTTATTTATTTATGTATTTTTTTCCCCACATTGAACTTCAATTACTATAGGTACATCATTATTGTAAGTCGCTTTGGACAAAATTGTCCACCAAATGTAATGTAATATAATGTAAAAACAAGTCCTAAGCCTTTAATCATTGCCTTAACCTAACTGTAACCTACAGACAACATCAAGACTGAAATCCATTTACATTTTATACCTGTTTTTTGCAGCTCCAATCCTTTGTTTTTGCCACTGTGGCTCAGCAGTTTGTCATAGACATCACATTGAGACATCACACACAGGCGTTTTCCCCAGCCTGAATCTGTGTGGAGAGTTCTCAGAAGGTAAAATACCGTAGGTAAACTCCTTCCACATTTCTATTTGAAATATTCTTGAATTTCAGCTTGTTAGAAACTAAGGAATTAATGCATGGGATTCATTTGGATACTTTAGATTAGAAATATAACTTTACTATTCTAGGTATCATACAAAGCCTGGTGACCTTTTAGCGTTTTTTAGTCATGAAAACACTACAGAATTCACATCACTATCATAACTGTCTATTAATTCTTTCAAATTGATCATCAGCCCTATAGTTTCACTGTGTTTCTTTTTTGTATTTAAATGACCAATACCAAGAGGATAAAAGCTAAAGTTTGGTGGTGTGGGATGCTGTGGTGTGAGTTGATGTAGGACTGGTGCTAATACCAAGATAAATCAGCCCAGCTGTGGGTAGTTTCATTTTGCATCAGGGTTGTCTCCAGACCAGCTCTGGAGATCTACCACCCTGCAGAGCTCTGATCCAACACACCTGCCTCCAATATTCACATATCCCTATGGGCCTTCATTACCTGGATCAGGTGTGTTAGATTGGGGTTGGAGCCACACTCTGTAGGGTGGCAGATCTCCAGAACCAGGATTGGGTAACCTTGATTTATAATGATGTGAATTTGGTTGGATGCTTCAAAAAAAAAAACACGAATAGAGCAAAACTGATCTGACGGGGAAGAAAAAATAAAAATATCTAATGGCTTCATTAACTTAAAATGAGAAATGTGCATGTCTAAAGCTTGGAAATATGGAGTACTTTTATATTAAAGTTGTACTTGTATTTTACACCCCTATTAAAACCTCAATCTCTGTCATGCACTACACTAAGGCAGACGGGAAGGACATAAATGCATGTGTCAAATGTTTATTAAATTAACAAAATTAAGCAAAAAGCAGAAAAAAACACAGGAGATGCAAGAAACACAAAAAAGCGAAGCAAAATAACTAGGACAAGAACAAAAACTAATCAAAACTAAGAAAATAAGAAACTAAAGGGCAGAAAATATTGTAGCACTGTAGCACACAAAAGACTCCACAAGGAACACTGAAACAAAAGGGCCTTTATACACAAGGAGGGTAAGGAACCTCTGGGCCCAGTAACGAAGGGGCGTGGTTATAAACAAGACACAAGGTGAGACACTAAAAGTGTGATGTTTACATTACAAACATTGCAAACGTTATCATTAGTAACTACTGACCATTTAGATCTTTAGGGCTCTTTATTTTCTCTTGCAAAAATTGTGCAGTTTTACCCAGTTGCAGTGCTAACGCTATTGCTATTGCTAGAGCATTGTCACAGCACTGTAGAATTGTACTGGAAAAAATCCAGAGCAGCAAGCTTTGTCATTATCCTAAATGATTGTGCCGTGATGGCACCCAGACAAAATGAATATCTCACCAAACTGGGAATCTCATATTTGTAATACATAATGATTTTCTTCCTTGGAACGTGTTTTTCATTCGTTTAATGTGAATCAGAAATGATTTATATAGGCTATTAGCACCCTATTATGACTCTACACAGGCAATTTGTTAATTTTGCCAGACTGCAGAGCATCAAGGCACTGTTTACAAAGAAATACTGCAATTCAAACCTACGAAGACCAAAAAGATAAAACTAAAGATACAAACAACCTATAGAATTATCTGAAGAAAGATTACGCTACAGTACTAAGATCTTTATCACTGACAAAGACCTTTTCACAGGCCTCAGTATAGAACCCTGGAGGCTCCGCATGAGACTGACCAAATAAAGAAAATGGTGACCAAAAAAGCAGACAGCTGATCAGTTGAACTTTTGTTTGATGAGTCAAATCAGTGCTGCTTATTATTTGATTAATTGCAAACTTTATAATAAGCGTCTAGTTACTTCTAGTAAAGTACATGTTACAGATTTATTACAGTTGTACAAGTTACTTTAGGAACAACACTATATCCCAATAAATCATATGTAATAAAGACTGTTATGTACTGTGTATCTTGTCTTTAAATGATAGCATTTTGTTGTTCTATTCCTTGTTCATTTGTGCCACTCTATCTTCTTCACATGTCTAGTTATGCCTGTATATTTTATATACATAGAGAGAGAGGAAGAGGTAAAGGTAGTGAGAGGTGGAGAAAAAGGTGGAGAGAGAGAAAAAGAGATAGAAAGACAGAGGTAGAAAGAGTGAGTTAGAGAGAGAGGCAGAAAAAAAAGAAGTAGAGACAGAGAGAGCGAGGTAGAGGTAAAGATGGGGATGGAGAGACAGAGGTAAAGAGGGAGAGAGAGGAAGAGAGAGAATGAGAGGTAGAGAGAAAGGTAAATACGGGTAGGGAAGAGAGGTAAAGAGAGAGGTAGAGAGAGGAAGGTATAGAAAGACAGAGGTAGAGGTAGAAAGAGTGAGTTAGAGAGAGAGGCAGAAAAAAAGAAGTAGACAGAGAGAGCGAGGTAGAGGTAAAGATGGGGATGGGGAGAGAGATGTAGAAAGGGGGTAGAGGGAGGTAGAAAGAGAGGTAGAGAGAAAGGTAAAGACGGTAGGGAAGAGAGGTAAAGATAGAGAAGTAGAAAGAGAGAGGTAGATAGGGTGATACAAAGAGAGGTAGAGGTGAAGGTAGAGGTAGAGAGAGGTGGAGGAAGAGCGGTAGAGAGAAAGAGAGAGAGAGGTAGAGGTAAAAGTGGAGAGTTAAAGAAAGAGGTAGAAAGAAGGGTAGAGAGAGAGTTAGAGAATAAAAGAGTAAGAAAAATAGAGGTAGAAAGGTAGAGGGAGAGAGAGAGGTAGAGGTAAAAGAGTTAGAAAGATAGAGAGAGAGGTAGAGGTAAAAGTATTGAATTAAATGTATAGAGAGAGAGGAAAGGAGAAAAAATAACTGTCTTGTCGTAGAAAAGTGGCTCATATAGCAGAAGCTGCTTTTAAACTGATATGTTTACACATCTACTTGAGATCCTTGCAAAATCCTATTACTGCACAGGAAGAGCCTACACTACATCACAGAGGCAGACTGGCAGGACAGCTTTCACTATCCACAGGAGGTCCGCCTTACTGAGGCGATTCAGCCTTATCTACACTGCAGATTCCTCTAAACACTGTTTAAAACACTGCTCACATGAAACCATTTGTCACAAGTGCTAATTAAATCTTGCTTTATTTAAAACATTCACTCTTGAAGACACAAATAAACTTAATCTGATTCCTGTGCAGGTTCAAAACTAGTGTAGAAGATAATGTGTGACTCCACAAACCTGGGGTTGTGGATTAAATTTGCGCATTGCTATTTTAATGGTGCAGTGTTAATGTGTGCATAGTATGCAGGGAGGTATGCATGTTGGGGATGAGCCTTTTTACACACTGCAAAAAATCCATTGGAAAAAACTAGGTAAAATATATGCAAATTAACACAAATATATGTATATTAAGCTAAAAAATCTGTCAATTATGTAAGCTAAATTTTCTTAGTAAGATTTCTTACAAAAAGCAATGCCAAAGTCTCAAAATGAGTGAAGTAACACCTAAATCAAGCAAAAATGCCACTTTTTTGTACACAAGCATCAGAATAACTTGATTGATGCTTGATTGTGCTTATTTTGAGTTCAAATTGTTAGTAAGAATGGTTAAGATAATCATCCCTAAAATAAGCAAAATAATCTAACACTTACACAATGCTCAGTAAGACAAAAAGTCTTATCAGAGAAGAAAATAAGATTTATTGCCTTAAATTTAGAAAATTTCACTTGCTAAGATTGTTTTTTTGCAGTGCATTTTAATTTTTTTACATTTTAAGTGTCTTTTTTGTTTTACTTTATAATAAGTGTCCTTAATAACTCTAATTACATGTTAACAATTATGAATTAACAGTGTAACTACTAGTGAAGTACACATTGTTACAGATTAAGTTTGTTACAGTTGTACAAGTAATGTAGTTGCATGTCAAAATCAACTCAATATTTGCAAGCTGTGTATAAGTTCATAATTTAACATCTCTTGTCTGGTACTAAATATACTAAAGAATATTTAAATGTTATCATGGAAAGATCTACAAAATGTTTTTCTGTGTGTGACACTGACACACATTGTCTATATGACTGTAATTAATCTTTGACAGTGTATACTTTTCCAGTAGTTACAATGTAGTACATAGATTGTAAATATGTAACTAGACTATGTATTTGGACTGCTTTTTATTAAACTTTTTTAGAACTAATAAATGACCAAATGTAGGAATACAAATATTACAATTAACACAACTATATATATTTTAATAACATTTTAATGAACAGATTTGTCTAATTATGACATAATCATGACAAGAGCCAGGTGAGCAGGTAAACTTTGGCAGATTGCTCTTTTAATGGCTCAGTGTTCATGTGTGCATAACAAGTGGAGGTATAAAATTGATGGGGGTTACACCTGTATTGACAATTTGCTGCCAAGATAGCAATGAACACCTGACTGTTGTCTTCTGCCTAGGTTGTATTCAGACAGTGGCACACCTGTGTTTTCTGCTGCTAAAATAGCAATATGCCAGAAATATACCTGAACACACCTCACTTCCAGACCTCCGCACCCATCGGCATAGATATATATTTATACGCACCATTGGTATTTAAACAATGTAGGCAGAAGGCATTAAATTAGACTGTTGGGGGGTGTAAGGTAGCAATGAGCATGACAATGTGCCTTGCTCAGGGTCTAAGGGGTGTAAATAAGGTTGATCATGTGTCACTGCAATGTACATTTTAAGATATTTTCTGCATCCTAAGTGCAATTGAGCATTTCTCACTAAAAACTTAAATACTGTCACTTTAAGAAAGTCCCTTCCTTATCATTCAGTGTTGCCATGTTGTTTGTTGCAGCTGCACCCACAAGCCACTCTTTGCACATGTTCTAAATAGCAGGTTTAAAGCAAGGTCTGCATTCATTCACCAACTGTGGAGATAATGGCCACCATATGCAGCCTGATGCTACTTTTCTTCCATCTCATGGCCTCCAGCAGTGAGCTCCAGTAACCTTCTTCTCTCTCCAGCTAGGTGGTGGCCACTACTTGTCATACCTGAGATGTTAACGCGTGACGACTGCAGAGTGCTTCAGCCCACGCAGTACTGGAGAAAACATCCCACTACGGGCTGCGAATAAAGACTGTATGTGACCAACATGCACAAACAGCTTGTCAGCTTGGTGTTTTTTAAAGGTCAGCGAGCTTCTGGAAGACGTGTCCTATAGAGCGTATCTGGAACTGTTAAAAGTATGCCTTAAATAGCAAATGATCGATCAATTTGCCTCCCACTCGAGAGCTATTTTATAGCACCTGTTGCTGGGTTGGACAAGCTTTAGTAGAGAACACTGGCTAAATATTGTGCAGCAACTAACTCTCTATACTGCAACACTGTATCTTTTTGTTAAGAGTTGCTGCATTGCTGAACAATGCAACAATACAAATTTTATAGTAACATACAGGGGTTGGACAATGAAACTGAAACACCTGGTTTTAGACCACAATAATTTATTTTCCCGACGGACAGTTCTGGTGGAAACAAGAGAGTTGAGGTGCACATTGAATTCTGCCATGATTTGGGCAGCTGTGGTTTTATGTTTTTTGGATACAATCCGAGCTAGCATGCGAACATCCCTTTCAGACAGCTTCCTCTTACAGCGTCCACAGTTAATCCTGTTGGATGTGGTTCGTCCTTCTTGGTGGTATGCAGACATTACCCTGGATACCGTGGCTCTTGATACATCACAAAGACTTGCTGTCTTGGTCACAGATGCGCCAGCAAGACGTGCACCAACAATTTGTCCTCTTTTGAACTCTGGTATGTCACCCATAATGTTGTGTGCATTGCAATATTTAGAGCAGAACTGTGCTCTTACTCTGCTAATTGAACCTTCACACTCTGCTCTTACTGGTGCAATGTGCAATTAATGAAGATTGGCCACCAGGCTGCTCCAATTTAGCCATGAAACCTTTCACACTAAAATGACAGGTGTTTCAGTTTCATTGTCCAACCCCTGTACAGTATGCTGCCTTTGGTTATTGCTGGACAGAACTCAGACACGTGCAGACAGAAATAAGACACTTTATTAAAGAAAGTATCAGTACAGAGAGTAGTCAAAAGAGCAGGGTCAACACTGGTACACAGTAGCAAGAGGGAGCAAACATACCATAAACAATATAATCAGTTCAAGGGTCATACACAGAGAAGGATATGTTAAAGGACAGGAAGAAATCAAGGTCAGAAAAAACAAAACAATTTAGAAATCGTGGAAGTTAATACAGGACATGGAAAAACGCATTGTAGAGTTGTTAACCAAACAATATTAGGCATCAAGTGAATTATGTGCATATATGGTGGGAGGAACAGGTGAAATCAATATTCTGGTGATTGACTTACTGGTGATACCATGTGCAGTGCCATGTAATTAAGTGAGGGAGTAATGTCCGTGTACAGTGCATTCTGGGTGATGTAGTGTTGACAAAATAATACCCGAGACATTTTTTTAAATGCCATGTGTGATCTATGTTGAAATAGATTTTAAGTGCCACATTAAAATAACACATTAGTTAGTGCTTTACCATCCCAACTTTCTTTAAAAATGTGTTCACCTTATCATTCAATGTAAATGAATACTGAAGTGATCCAGATTGTGAAGGAACACATAAGGAAGTGTTAAACAAACAAAATACTCTGTGAAGCATTTAGGTGCTCTTATCTGGGCTAAAGCTGTTAACTTGCATTTTCTGAGTCAGGTAACTCTGATGATCTTAGCCTGTACAACAGAGATAACTCTTAGTCTTCCTTTCCTGGGGCGGTCCTGATGAGAGCCAGTTCAATCATGTAGTTTTTGACTGTCTTTGAGACTGCACTTAAGGATACTTTTAAAGTTTTTGAAATTATTCAGATTGACTGACCTTTTTTCCTTTACTTATTTGAGTATTTTTTTTTTTTTTGTCGGATTACAACATTTATAACATCTATTCCAGGGAAACCTATGCATTTTTTATCAAGACAATGCAAAAACACATGTACATATTGCAATAATATAATTTTTCATTCTATCTCAACGTTTTAACACTCCCTTACATTTCCCTTTAAAATTTTTATTTTATTGGCAGTGTGGGCAGTGTGCCAAGTCCTGCTGGAAAATGATCCGCATCTACATAAAAGTTATCAGCCGAGGGAAGCATGAAGTGCTGTAAGATTTTGTGGGAAAACAAAACTGCACTGACTTTAGACTTGATATAAAACACAGTGGATCAACACCAGCAGATGACATGACTCTCCAAACCATCACTGACCATCAGTACATTTTACATTTAATTTGGAAATTAAGGGAAAGGCACACAGTCTTGAGGTCTGCTTGAGGTCTAGTGGGAAGTTTCAAAAGTCCATGCCAGGTAAATCGTGTTAATGTGTTTTTTGTTTGTTTGTTTGTTTGTTTTTTTTGTTTTTTTGTAAATTTTGGTTTTGAAAATGTTACTTTTAATGTCTCCATAATGTTAGTAGTCATCTTGATATGTGAGGAACTTTTGAATCATGTTATGATGCAAAACATTAATATGTCACACGTTTTCAGAACATTACTGGAACATTTATATATGTAATGTTACAGGCTTACCTTCCTGGAACCTTAACAAAATGTTGTTTAACATTCTTATAACATCCTCTGTTAGCTGTGATGCTTGATTGGTGTTACGATTTCTGTTGAAAAGGCTCAAGTAGAATTTTATTCAACAGAGTGCCTCAGTCACATTGTCCACAATACCATTGTATTGTATGTTGCTTTCCATTGCTTTTCACCTTGTGTACTTGTGTTTGAGGCTGATGATGACTGCAGGGAATAATATCTTTAGAGACACGCAAGAGTCCTTGAAGAAAGACTCATAAACACGACGAGCCGCAACACTTTTCTTCCCATTCCTGAAGGTCAAGAGGTAGTTAACTTATCTCAAAAATATTCCTGCAAGTAAATACATTCTCATGAAAGCTATATTTAAGACTAATGGCTTCATTTTGCTGCGCACAGATCTGAATGCACTTTGCTCCAATGGAGAGGGAATGCAATCTAAACTTTAACTGAACGCATACGGGAGCTGAGGGGAGTCCGCTCTGCCCTGGAGGACTCTGGGTTGCGGTAATGACATGTCACCCTCATCTCCTCCGCTGACAAAATTCATTAGGTGGAACTTTAGCTTCTGCTGCAGGTGGAGTAATATGATCTCACTGCTTCGGATACTGACCTCTGCAAATCTTCAAGGATAGAAATCTGATGGGTTTACTTACATATCCACCATATTAACCATTAAATACAGTTCTATCATTTATGGATCAGTTTGTACACAATCCAGATCAGCTTCACTGAGCATAGAGGAGCACTGTGTATTTAATATAATTACAGGCTTTTATTATTATCCTCCTTTTTCCCTGTTCTTCAATGGTCAGGACCTTGCAGGAAAGACCACCACAGAGCAGGTATTATTTGGGCGGTGGGTAACACTGATATAGTGGTGATGTATTTTTGTTAGACTAGGAATATTGAGACATGTATAAAGTACAAGAGAGCCAAACTTCAGTAAAAGTACTTTAAGTGATTTATTTAAAACGTGACTTAAATAGAAGTTGAAGTGATCTTTAAGCTCCACACTTCACTCCACAGTTCAACATTTTTTGTACTTAAGTATTGCAGTAGTCGTTTATTGTAAAATGTTGTAGTGAAGTACTGAAAGTAAAAGTACAGTACTGTGTTATTATTGTAGATATTACAGAAAGTAGTGAAAAGTTCTCTAAGTGAAAGGCAGAATGGGACTGGTGAGGTTTTCTTATAAGATCAGCTTGATTTCTTGATTCACTCAATGATGAGGAGCTTCATCAAACCTGGTTACAGTGCAGAACCTCTACCGCTCTGACTTTACTGATAATGTGGGTTTAAGATAAGATAAGATAAGATAAGATAAGATAAGATAAGATAAGATAAGATAAGATAAGATAAGATAAGATAAGATAAGATAAGATAAGATAAGATAAGATAAGATAAGATAAGATAAGATAAGATAAGATAAGATAAGATTTTTATTAATCCCACAATGGGGAAATATTCAATGTTTTTGAAAAAGAATACAGGTCATTTTTGACCCATTTGTGCATTAGAGGGGTAGTGATACAAAAAGGTCTTTTATTCAAAAAGTTAAAAAGTAAAAAATAAAATAAGGATTTCCTATGATTAAATACAAGATAATTGAGGAAAATCCTGAATATTGCATGATTAAATAAATTTATTTCTTGAATATATCATAGAAACACTCAGCCATACATGGAGTTCCACAGAAAATAAATGCAAGTCATTTTTGACCCATGTTGCCTATTAGAGGGGCAGTGATACAAAAAGGTCTTTTATTTAAAAAGTTAAAAAATAAAATAAACATTTCGGTTACACTTTACTTGGATGGTCCATTTTATGGCCTTGTTGATGTTCAACTGACATTCAACTAACACTGAATTGAATGTCCATTAAATTTAACTTAACCCTATGTTGAATGTAAATGATTCAAAATAGAACCTAACCGTACACCTAACCCTAACCTTAACCCTTAATCAACCATAAAATCAAACCCCACACCTAACCTTAACCCTTAATCAACCATAAAATCAAACCCTACACCTAACCCTAACCTTAACCCCTAATCAACCATAAAATCAAACCCTACACCTAACCTTAACCCTTAATCAACCATAAAATCAAACCCTACACCTAACCCTAACCTTAACCCCTAATCAACCATAAAATCAAACCCTACATCTAGCCCTAACCTTAACCCTTAATCAACCATAAAATCTAACCCTGCACCTAACCTTAACCTAAACTTAAAATCTGACCCTAAACCCAATCCTAAAATATTAAGATAAGTGTTTGGGTTAGAGTTGAATGTAGGGTTATATTTAATGGAGAATCATTTACTTTCACCTTTTAGTTCATTTGTATTTAATAGATATGTAGTTGAATGTTAGTTAAATGTCAGTTGAGCATCAAAGAGGCCATCAAATGGACCATCCAAGTAAAGTGTTACCAAGATTTCATATGATTAAATACAAGTTAATTAAGGAAAATCTTGAATACTGAATGATTAAATTAATTTATTGCAAAAATATAGAAAATCAAAGCTCAACCAGGTCACTTTTGCGCATCAATGGGTTAAAACACATTTATGAGAATTAACATCCAATCAGGTTGAAATAAATATATTATATTTTAATTTGTATAAAGTGTGAAGGGTAAAAAGTGATATGAGTGGACGTTTTGCTACAGGCAAACAAATGAATCTTAAATAGAGCCTAAAATTACTAAATGAATATTGCCATAAAACACTGCAGCTAATTTACAAATAACACTGATAATATGACTAATAATCATTTTCCACCAGTGCAATCAAAGCATACTTCATTTTAATTAGACCCTCAGGCTAATGGTCTCGCATAGCATTAGCGCATCATCCACTAATTCCTTTGCATAACAGTGAAATAGTTGTATTTATTTATTTATTTGTTTGTTTGTTTGTTTGTTTGTTTATGTATGTATGTATGTATGTATGTATGTATGTATGTGTGTATGTATGTATGTATGTATGTGTTTTTAACACATCATGGTCCAGTTTTCCCAGACAAGGATTAAGCCTAAACATAGAATATATATATATTCAATAAAGAATCCAACCAACAAAATCAATAAATTGCCCAGCCTCGTCACTTGTGCAGCCATGATATATAAAGTTTATCATATCAGCTTATCAGAAACTTCTAGTCAGTGTTTCTTGAGATTGCCCTTCCTTAAGTTTTCACTTTGATTTATTTTTACCAACTGCATCATTTGGTACCTCTGTCACATTATTTTCATTACTTCACCCTGACATACCAAAAAAATGTCCAATTTCACCAGAAATCAGTGTTACTTGACATCAATAAGTCTAAAAAAAACTTGAAAAATTAAAAGTTAAGTAAAGAATGAATCTTCCAAAAAAAAATACAGTACAATTTCTCAGATATTGACCCCCTTTGGCAATAAGAAGGAAAACAGTCTCTACCTAATGCAATCTAAATATAAATATAAATGTATAAATACAAATCTTTGGGAACTTACTTTATTTGTATAATTGTATGATGATTTTTTTTTTATGTAGACTTTCAGTTAAACTTGCAATTTATATTATATATATATTATATATTATAATTTATCAGCCTGATTACTGTTAACAATAAAAGGTCACTAAACCCCCTGATTTTTGCTAATTCCACCCTCAGCTCAAATTTGAAAAAGGCTAAAAAAGGGTAGGGGTTGTTTGGGAGGGGCACTGGGTGATGTATGGGTTTAGAGGCAGAGCAGGAGGGAGAGCTGATTGGCTCATCTGCAGCAGCAGCATCAGCAGTGTGTCTCTGATAGCAGTGAGACATCAGAAGGGTGTGGTATGATTAATTACTTCAAAGGAACACATTTCAGCTATTAATGGGGAAAAAACATGGTTTAAGGGTTTAGTGGCTCTTTAAGTTCACCTGATTAATGTGCCACCAAAACAGCTCTTCTCCATTCAGGCACGGATACCATAAGACCTCTGAAAATGTCCTTTTATATCTGATATCTGGCACCAAGACAAATATTAGCAGCAAATCCTTTAATCAAGTTGTTTAACCAAGTTGTGATGACTTGAACTCCATCAGCATTAATGAGCGTTGAGCACCATGACCATGTTGTCGCCAGTTACCCCACAGGTGTAACACCCCACATGACCTACCTGAAATTTTTTTAGGTGTTTTTTTTTTTTTTTTTTTTTTTTAAGGAGTCTCTTCACCTGGCTTTAATGTAATGGCTGTTTTTGTAAGTTCACATTGGATTTGCTTTAGTGCTCTGCTAATAATGAGTTCGCTTGAAAGAGGAGAAAAGGCGTAGAATTCACGGAAAATTGTCTCGTTTCCTTTTTTTGAAGTATGAAAAGATTTGATTCGATCGGTCAGTAGATGCGTTTTAGCCGTAAATGCCATGGCTTGTGTTCGTGTTATAACGTCCTTTGTCCCTGTAAATTAAAGAACAAAATACTCGACCGGTTCTGAAAGAAAGAGGCGCGGAGTGAATCCGACCGCGAATGTTGATAAATTAGGAGCAAGGAAGGGCAGATAATCACTCATTGTACACACTTTCTCCACAATAAATCAAATTACCCGGCCTGACAAAAGCTTTATTTAACAGGAGAAAGCACAAAGAAAAAAGTGGGGGAATATGAAATTACATGGTCTTTTGTACCGCAGCGGGCAGTTAATGGAGGTCATTTCAGTGGCCGGAGCTGTTGGCGGACCCCGTCCGTTAGACGTGACTTGTAATGGCTTGTAATAGTTTTCTTAGAAATTTAGATTGAGAGTTCTTTGGTTATAAACCATGAGCACATTTCTGGGTGGAGATACTGCAGGGTTTAAAACATGGGTCCAATATTGAGACAGAAAGAAGAGAGAAAGGAAGAGAGAGAGAGAGAGAGAGAGAGAGAGAGAGAGAGAGAGCAAGAGAAAGCTTCTACATGTGTTTATCCCAGTCGGGGTGCTAAGTGACACCTGTGTGGGAAGAGTGTTTGAAATGAGCTGTGAAGCAGTGTGTAGGAGTTCAGAAATGATGTGTTCTGCAGGGGAACACTGGCAGCATTACTTGGGCCATGACCTTTTAAGGTACTAAAGACGTTTATTTGAGTCAGCTTCTTATCAGCTGCTAATCTACTTATTTTCTACCACTTGTTTTCTGCTCTTTTATTATCATTATAAAAATATCTATGTTATGTCTAATCCTTGTAAACATAAAAAATAATACTATTGATTATTAACACATTTTCACTATTATCTAAAACCCTTATAATTCTATTTTTGCATTTTTCTACATTTTGACATGAGATTGACATAGTTATACTGTAGCAAAATGTCACAGTGAATGCTCAGAAATTCTCAAAAATAGCTTGAAATAAAACCCCTTTACATTCTTTTTCCCTCCTCCTGTAAAGTTAAGATTTTGAATAATGAGGTTTTGTTCTGACAACAACAAAATGCAATTACTGAATATACAGGTCTGAAAAAATAAAAGACTACTTTAAAAATAATAATGAATTACTTTGATTTTACCAAATTGAGAACCTCTGGAATATAATCAAGAGGAAGATGGATGATCACAAGCCATCAAACCAAACTGAACTACTTGAATTCTTGTAACAGGAGAGGCATAAAGTTATCCAAAAGCAGTGTGTAAGACTGGTGGAGGAGAACATGATGCCAAGATGCATGAAAACCGTGGTTAAAAACCAGAGATCTTCTTCCTCTTCTTTATCTTCATCTTCTTTTTCTTCTTTGTATTCTTCTTCTTCTACATATTCTTCTTTGTCTTTTTCTTCGTATTCTTCTTTGTCTTCTTCCTCTTCATTGTCTTTTCTTTGTCTTTTAACGCTTTCTTTTTTGATCATTTTAATCTTCTTCTACATTTTATCTTCTTTGCCTTCTTTTTTCATCATCTTTGTCTTCTTCTTCCTTGTATTCTTCTTCTTCTACATCTTCTTCTTTGTCTTTGTCTTCTTTTTCTTTGTATTCTTCTTCTTCTTCTTCTTTTTCTTCCTCTATTTATTTGTCTTCTTCTTTATCGTCTTCTTCCTCTTCATTGTCTTTTTTCTTCTCCTTTTCTGCTTCTTTTTCTTGGTCTTCTATTTAATCTTCTTATTCTACATTTTTGCCATCTTCTTTATCTTCTTTGCCTTCTTTGTCTTCTTCTACTACTTGATCTTCTTCATCATCGTCACCTTTGGTTATGATAGCTTGCTTGTAAATGCTCCAAAAGTCTGAACCATCTGGAAAAAAATGCTTTGGTTCTACAAATAAACTGAATAATAGTTGATCAAGACCACCTCTTTTATTGGACCAAATTTTTGGTCCTTTGATCCAAAGTGTAAGATCTGAATCTGACTTTATCCAAAATGTGTTTGTTTTTAACATGTTTAATTCTCAGTTACTGAAGGAACTGTATTGATCTGTTAATTCATTGATTGTTTCAAAGACAATAAATCGGCATTACAGAGATTTAAGGCTTCCAGTCACAGAGGGAAGCTGCTCAATATTAAAAATATTTTAATTGAAAGCTTTGGTCACTGCAGGAGGCCACATCTACACTTATACTGCTCCTGAAATGTGAGGCAGAATATCATTGACATGCTGCAGGCTGGCTTATCATGTGTCAGTTTCGGAGGACTGTTGCTCTACTGTGTCTCTTCTACAGACATGGTTTCAGCACACTGACTCGAGTCCTGTTCACAAATGAGTCACGCTCCAGCATGTTCCCTAAAGATAGAGGGCTGGCTGTGGTCGCAGCTGCCCTGAGGAACAGGGGCTGAGGTGCAGGTGTTGTCTTGGCCGGCCTTCTGTCCAACCTGAGCCTTACAAAGCTGTAATTCTCAACCTTTTGGACAAAGTTTAGAGTCTATAGAGCACAGGCATCACTGAGATTTCACTAAGACCCTTCAACACTGTACATTACACTCTGAAAAACAGAGGTACGATAGAAGTACTTTCTTGTACTTAAGGGTACACTCTTCATAATTGTACTCTTAAAGGTATAATATTGGTCTTTACAAGGTCAGATTTGTTCCCTCTGAAGCACGAAGTATTTCCTAACAGCGGGAAGTACAGATTTGTACCATTTAACCAGCCAAAAAGCACATTCAGTATTCTGTATCACTGTACTTATAACAATATATGTATATTAATTATACATTTTTCATTTGAAAGCCAGGCAATTTTTTGTTAATCAAGTTCTTGACACATATTCATTTGATGATAATGTTTATAATGTTTTTTATTCTTTACAGGCACAAAAAACATGGGTACAAAAAAGGACTTACACTGAAAGATACTTTGTCGTACCTCAATATAAGGTACAGCCCCAACGACAAGATTTATACTCTTTTAAGTACAAATCTGTACATATTTTCTTAGTGTGTATAGTCACTTGAAATTGCTTTCAGTTAACAGCTGTGCTGAACTTGTCAAGAGTTAATTATTTATATTGCTTGCCCTCTTAATGTAGTTGAGAGTAAATAGCTCTATTTGAGTAATATTCTAATCCATATTATGGCAAAAGTACTTAAATGAGTAAATGAGTATTCATAAAAAAAAAAAAAAACACAAGCAACCTGAACTGATGTTGCGCATGCACAAGAAGCGACAATAAACACTGAAACAAAGGGGCTTTAATACACATGGAGTTAACAGGGAACAGGAAACACCTGGGGACAGGTAACGAAGGGGAGGAGTTACACAGATGATGGAGACATGGGAGGAGAAGGAAGTAAAAACTGGGCCATGTACTGGGGAGCACATGGCAAGGGAAACAAGGCAGTAGAGCGGGAAATTACAGACATACAGGAGAAACACAGAACAGGACCAGAAATTGACAGAATGCAAATACACACTTGGCTTTTTCATTTATAGGTGTAGCAGTATATTTACTTCTATGAAATAGCAACATAATTCAATATTCAACCTTACAATTTGCCACAATTTCACACCTGCCAGACTGTATTATATCAAGTAAAAACTTGTTGTAATTAAATGAATACACTGAAACATTTAATTTGCTGAAAAGCAAATACATAACACACTATACCTGTTAAAAATTTTACCGTTTGCAACTCAAGCAAATCAATTGTAAGAATGCCCCCGACAAAAGAATAATAATAAAAAAAAGAATCTTGGGACCACTGTGGGGGATGTATCACAACATCAGGGGACGTGACACTTCCTCCCCGTGGTCAACAACATGCCAGGCCTTTCTACCGAATCAGAATAACAACTGTCCTGCCGCTTTTTTACAGGCTAATTGGCTCGATATGCCAGATGTGTCAAGCAGTGGTGGCTGCATGAATCAGTCTCACAAGGTACAGAAGTTTTTCAGGACTGTTGCAAATGTTAATGTTGTTTTTGTTTGTCTCTGGCTGCATGTTCTCATTTAGACAGAAAACACTGGTCAGGAATATACGGTATAATTCAAGTGGAGCTAAGGGCGAGTCGTACTGGAAAATTCAAATTTTCATAGTATTTTCAGTCTAACAAACTGAGAGTCAGGAAGCTTTAATTGTCTGCCCTAGTGAAAAAAAAATGTATTAAAGTATACTAAGCATTATTATGTTATAATGCACTAAAATGTTCATTATTAATCAATATATTTAAAGAGTGCTAAAATGGAACAACTTATTTCGTGCTTATTATACTTGAATTGTATAAAAAAGTACAAAAGTCTTACTTAAAGTGTACTTAACTGCATCAAAATGAAACTATTTTAAATATACTTAAGTAACATTTAAACATTTAATACTACTTCATGTATGTAACCCCATATTATAAATATGCGTACAGTAAAATGATAATACATTTAATGAGTATCACAACTGTATCACTATATATTATACACCAGGTATATTAGGAATGTACTAAGAATTGATGTTAAATATATTTTTACATTACAAACATGCTTCTTGTTCCTGTTTTTTTTTTTTTTTTTTTGTAAAAAGCACACTTCTAGTATATTACGTTTATTATGCTGTACTACAATTTTTAGCATGTTAAAAATACTTTAATAATTTCTTTTTTAACTGCAGTAATTTACTTTCTAAAAAAGTTACATGATACATTGTATTGTAACAGTTGTTTTTAACACACTTTGCTAAAAATGTGCAAAAGTATATTTGGAAATAAGTATTTTAGAAGTTTATTGAATTACATTAAACAATTTTATTTTTAGTAAACTATATTGTATATTTTCAAAAATATGTTCAAAATGTACTTTCAAACATTTGATGAAAGCATGATACTAATGTACTTTTAATGTATTTTAAGTAAGTACATAAATATAGTATACTAAATTAGTATATTTACAGTATACATAGATATTTCTCAATATGTTTTAAGTACAATTAAGTATATTTTATTTTCACGAGGGTGTACAGCTGTATACAAGCACACAATGAAGCGAAATTACATTCCTCCAGTACCATAATGTAACCCACACAACTTTATACAAAACTACACAATGCTATAATGCAAGGTGAAAACAATACAATAAGAAACAATGCTGGTAATCCAAACTCCAAATTTATAATAACAACAAGGACAGAGCATGACATGACCACCAACAAGCAGCAAAAAAGGAGGTTCACCCAACAGAGCCCTTATCCACCCTCCAACCCAACACCAGGAGGATGAATAACGCACTACAGCCTGAACCAACACAAGTAAATTAATCAAACAAACACACACATAAATAGGGAGCTTTTAACAACACAAAAAACAACAAAACACTCCATACTCCATACGTTAATTGTCTGTTCAACTGTATACAATCACACAAAAGAGCAAAATTACATTCCTACACTGCTTTTAAAAAAAAAATAATAAATAAAAGTAAATTTTACTTTTATTTTACTTTAGTTTTACAGCATTTAATACAAACAGCCGATAGGTTAATGGGTTATTATGCATTGAAGGCATTACTGAGGAGCATCCAATTTCTTCTTAAACAATATTAGGCAGAGTTTGCACAGAAGCTATGATTAATTTTTGAGTTTTAGCAAAGCCGGGGAGAATTCTGTTTCAAGATAAATTGTTCTGTTCTCTGCAAATGGTTGTCAGCCTTAGATGCATTACAGTCTGCTCTGTGTGTCTGGATTTAATAAGATACAGCTTTAATACATCCATTTAGAGGAGGTACAAACTCTGAGTTATTAAAACTTACAGTGGCCTGAAACTCAAACCTCATGGTCTATGAGATTCGCTTGGTCAGGGTCAGAGATCCCATGATCCCCCGCCTCCCCCTGGAAAAGAAGTGCACCAGACAGAACAGCAAGACGTCTGTCTAGACAGGAGTGAAAACAACTGCAGAAGAATAGCAGAGAACTTAAACGAGGCCAGTATATGTTCATGATGGGCAGGTAGGAGGTAGACATTCTGCCAGGGAGGTCTAGAACCCATGGTGGACGCATGCTGTTAAAGTGGCAGTATGTATTTTTTTTTTTGTTTGTTTCTGAACTGAAAGTGGAAGCATTTCTGAGTGGAGAAGGGATAAAATATTGTGTTTAGTTTCATTTGTTTGAAACGAACATCCCTGTTATATATTCATTCTAAAAACTGGGTTGTCGGGTCACTTTTTGTGGCCACATCATGCGTCTTTATGTACTTACGTCATATGAACAGCCTGTAAAAGAGGATTCGGTTCAGTTTTACTAAATGCGAGCGGCTGGTGGAGCAATGGAGACTTCAGAAGGGGAAACTAAGAGCTCAGAAGCTCATTTATTTACACTGACAAAATTGACAACCCTATATATTGACATAAAGACATTTTCCTCTGCAGTTTCTGACTGAACATAACCTGGAATTGGATTCAGTTTAAAATGATTCTTCCGCATGCTCGGTGCAATTAACCATTCTCACCAGAGAGGGCCCCAAATCCCAAAACTTACAGACATCAGATTCACACAGTTGGTTTTTAATGTGGACTGGGGTTGAAAGGTGTGTTTGTGGAGATTGTTTGTTAGAATAAAATTGAGGTAAGGTAATGTAATTATTGTATATTTCATCTTGTCATGGTACCCAGTTCTTTTACTAATGTTACTAATTCTGAAAACTACGATTCCCACGAGAACCCACATACGTTCCTTTAGTCAAAAATTCTGACTCACCCGAATACTACACTGATTACACCTGTCTCATTAATGTTATTGTGTTTAAGATGTTTTTTGATGTTTTCTAAGCAAAGTTATGCTAACATTGCTGTCAGCACTTTGAACATTTGTCTCTGTCTTTGGCAATATATGTTTTGTGTGTTTGTTTTGTTTAATATTTTTGCTTTTGCATATATTGGACCTGGCCTGGTTAGGGAATGTTCCTTTGGACTGCTCCTCCAACATATACCCCTTTTTTATATACCTGCAAGTGTCTGCTTCTTTTTGTTTGCTCAAGTAAATTCTTCTTAACTCAAGTATATTGACTACACTATACAAATACAAATCAGAGATATAAATATTGCATTGAATTAAGATTTGTTCATGTTAAAATCTTTTAATAATATTTAATGTTTAAAAATGTGTTCATTGTAATAAAAAGGATAATAGTGCATATTAAAATAGAAACTGGACATAAAATAAAATACAATTTAAACAAACAACAAAATAGGAGCTATAAACATGGCTATGTGTATAAAATAATCATATGAAAAAGTGATCAACATCCTAATAATAGCAAATAAAATCAATTAAATTAAAATGTATATAATATAAAACTGTGAATACAAAATGAAAGTACATTGATAAAAGGTTACGATTGATTAAAAAGTTAAGATAATTGCAATTTGTATTGTAATTTGCATAGTTTGAATGTAAAACTGCACATCAAAAACTGACAGAAGCTTTAATTTTGATTAATGTAATGATTACAAGTGTGGCTCAATAGTTATGACAGAAAAAAGAGCAGTTGATATAAATATGATTACTACAAGCTTATTACACCCTTATAAATGCATAAGTGCACAGAAACAGAAACAGATATTTAGATACACTGGTTTAATTTTAGATCTAACCATAAGTGTATTTTACAGAAGAACAAGCAGTCCTAAAGAGTAAATACATCACCGGAAGTTGCACTATTATTACATGATCATTAATGTGTAACTACCCAGTTATTACAGACACTTAATATAAAGCAGGACCTTTTATATCTTCAAAAATGTATTCTTCCAAATGTAAGATCTTAGCTGTATCCTTCATTAGACATAAAAGTGCCTAACAAGAAAAAGTTCTACATCCGTTTGAAGCTGCTATTAATGAGTGTTAGTTTAATTAGATGCTTTGTCTTCTCTTCCTCACCTTTATCTTACCATAAGATTTACATATGGCGTCTATATACAGTGTGTTTGCTTTTAATCTGTGGTGCTTTGTTTACTCTAGGTCAGATTTAATGTGTAAGTTCAGTAAATTTGTGCAGCGGTTCAGGCCTGATTAGAGCTCTGCAGGCTGTAATCCTCTGATAATGAGGAAGTATCTCCTCAGCTTTAAGCTCCTGCCTTTGGTATTACCACACGCTGCTTTGTGTTTGACAGTTTGGCTCATAAACTGGTTTCCATCAAAGAGAGGAGAGTTTGATCCAAGTCTAGAGCAAGACTTTAAAGTTTAAGGTCTAATTTTACAGCATTATTATATTAGCATATAAAGCTTTTGAAAAAGTAAGAGACCACTTAAAATGATGAGTTTGGTTGATTTTACGAGTTTGGAAGCCTCTAGAATATAATCAAAAGGAGGATGGATGATCACAAGCTGATGAACTGCATTTTTGCATCAGGAGTGGCATAGAGTTATCCAAAAGCAGTGTGTAAGACTGGTGGAGGAGAACATGCCAAGATGCATAAAAACTAGGTTTTAAAAATAGGTTTGCATGCATGTTTTAAAAATAGGTTTTTCCACCAAACATTGATTTTGTCTAGAGCAGGGGTCCTCAAACTACGGCCCGCGGGCCGCATACGGCCCCCTGCGCTCATTTGACCGGCCCCTTTAGCTCCAACAGCAGTACCTGCTCCCTGGCCCCTCACGCAAGCAGCATTAGCTATACGGGGGGAAAAAACAGTAAAAAAAAATGACAATTGGCCATCGAGAGTCTCCGTAGACAGATGAAAAAAAACAGAAGGCTATTTCCCACGGTAATCAGACAACATACTACCACTCGCTCTGTGCTGTTCGCATGAGCTCTGATACTCACATCTGACGGAATGTCGAGGAAAAGAAAAATCGACTCTGAGTGCAGGGTATTTAATCAACAGTGGACCTCTGACTACCTTTTTGTGCAATGTAAAGAAAAGGCTGTTTGTCTCATATGCCAGGAGTCAGTCGCCGTGTTTAAGGAATACAACCTGCGCCGCCATTATGAATCGCGCCATAAAGACAAGTTCGGCTGTCTGACGGGGCAGGTGAGGACAGACAAAATAGCAAAACTGAAACATGTGTTGGAGACTCAGCAAAATTCTTTTATAAAGCAAAAACACCTAAATATATCATCAGTTCGAGCTAGCTTTCAAGTGGCCAAGCTAATAGCTAGCAGTGGAAAGCCGTTCACCGACGGAGAGTTTGTAAAACAGTGCCTGGTGGCGGTTGTCAAGGAGATGTGCCCAGAAAAGGCGGACCTGTTCAGCGCGGTGAGTCTATCCGCACCCACAGTTACACAGAGAGTAGAAGAAATGGGCGACAATTTGCACCTTCAACTGCAAACTCAGACAAAAAGACTTTGCTCCTTTTCACTGGCTCTTGACAAAAGCAACGTATGCGTGACACGGCGCAACTGTTGATTTTCATCCGCGGAACTAATGATAAGTTCGAAGTCACAGAGGAGCTTGCTGGACTACAAAGCATCAAGGGAACGACAACAGGAGAGGACATCTACAGGAAAGTTCACCAAACGGTGGCGGATTTAGATCTGGACTGGGCTAAATTAGTGAGTGTTACCACGGATGGTGCGCTTTGAAGTAAAACTGGGTCTCCTCCTTAAACATGTGAAGGAGAAAAATTTCTGCCATTTTCCCACTACACAGAGTAACAAACATGGAACCTGACATTGACAGTCTTGTCAGCCAGAAGCAGGCTAACAGTTCACATTAACTTATGGAAAAGCACTGTATGAGGTAGGATAATGGAAATTATTACTTAATAAATCATTAAAATGTCTGCATTGTGAATTACACATATAGCATATATTATGCAACCAGTATCACATGATAAATAGTTTTTAATGTTTATTTTTAGTCCGGCCCCCCAGAAGACTGAAGAACAGTGAGCTGGCCCTTTAGTTTAAAAGTTTGAGGACCCCTGGTCTAGAGTTTAGATGGCAGCTTTAAATTACTCAAATGACCAAGACATAAAAAGATCCAGAAATCTAAACTGTTAAGACTTGGTATTACCCCAATTTTAGTTCATGCTCATTTGGAATCAGCCCCACTTAGACTCTGTCTCTAGACTTAAATGTACTTGTACAGTGTTTTATTATACCTTTAAAATCAGACTTAAAAAATTCATCGAAACTGGGAGAGATGGAACAGAGAAGTGAACAGATTATCAAATTCCAGCAAACCTGACTATATAAAACTCCTATTTTGAGAGAACCAGAAGGTAACATAGACATGAGGACTACCCATAACTCCAACGCAAATTTTGGGATATTTTCAAAATCTCAAAATACTAATGTATCTATTTAGAAATGTTGTCTTTTTCTTACTAGTAGGCCCGAAACCAAAGGTTGTGTGGTAACATTCATTATTCATGTCAGTCACGTCTGCATTTAAAGCATAAGGTTTAGTTGAGGCGCTGCCAGCCTTGTGTTCATTATTCATTTTCCGTATCATAGTCATTCATATTAATGCAACATTGTCATTATGGCAAATATTACTTGAAAAGAAAAGTTACTTAGAAGATTGAAGTACGCCTCCTTGCCTCAGGCATAAAGAGTTTAACCTCAGGTAATATATTCCTTGCAGCCAGACTGCTGACTGCAGCTATAAAGCAGTAATTGTGGCATGAAAAGTGTCCTTCTGACCTCTTGTTGTAAAAAGAGCTTGTCTTGCATTTTCAGCGTTGAAGCCATCTCCTGAGCATTGCCTGGGCTTGACTGAGTTGTTATGTTCTGTTCCTGCCCGCTTACATTAACCTGGAGTAGATAATCCTGCAGGTCAGGTTCAGAGTTTCATTTTTGGAGGTGAATACTGTTGTTTAACTGTTGTGTTAAAACACATGAAGCTTTAGTCACTCATGCAGATTTGTTCTATGGTTGCATCCGAATTGCATACTGCAAGCTAATACTATAAGTCACATTATACCACATTTAGGACCGACCCTGCAATGTGATTGGCCGAGAGGTGTTTTATGAGTGACATTATCAGCCAGTAATGCACTGTAACCGAAGCTCTCCATGTGTTATTCTGCCACATACAAGTAACCTAGCAATGACGCAGCACTTACAGATCAAATACAAACCAAATGCGTTGTCATTATACACCCCTGGATGCCACTGGATCTTATAGGCACAGTGCAGAAACGCCATGTCTCCAATAGGTGGCACAGGCAAACGCGTTCCCACAAATAAATAAGCCCAGCGATTCGAAAATACGCATTATTACACACATTATCAGCCACCAATATCATGTTAAGGGTTGTTATTATTAAAAGAAAAGCTTAAGTGTATATATATTTTTTAAGTTAATATGGGTATATTAAGTTGAATGTAAGGTGGACTTGTGGGTCTTGCCGCTGGGGGGGGGCGCCGAAGTGAACAAAACTTTAATTCTTAAAAGAAAAACATTTTCTTTCAGTCAAACGAGCACTGGACTTTAATCTACACCGATTTCTCTACTGAACACTGTTTATTTGGGTGAGTAAAACGTTTCGGTTTATTTACAGTAAGCTTAGATTTTCACAATTTTGACACGAGGTTCGTGCTATAGCGTGTGATATTAGCAGTGCCAATATTACATGTTATAGCACTCCCTCTCATGTATTATTGCTTAATTCTAATGTGTGTGAGTGTGTGTGTGTGTAGTTGTGTGTACTTACCTCTTGGTACTTCCTCTAAGAAGGCTGAGGGTCCAAATGTCTCCAATCTGGAGGTGATGCCTCTTTTAACCCCGCTGGGAGGAAACCTAAGTAACCTAACCTAAGTTTTAAGGAAACCTGTAGAATGCTAAAGAAATATACATGTGTAGATTTCAGAGCTTGGCCAATCATATGTACATATATGACCTATACCATCTGTTTCTTTTTGTTTTGTTCAGTGTTTTTGTTTGTCTTTTCCAAGTCGTGTGAATAAATTGCTTATGTTTACAGAGCCACTCCCCTTTATGGTCCACCTCACTCCCAGAGACCTTGTTATTTAGCCTTACTTAAACCTGAAATCCCCAGATAGTGTAGCAACATTTACAAGAAGATAAATATAAAAAAAATATATATATATATATATTCTGTTATACACTTTATACAAGTGTGTAATTACATAACTACTGTAATTAATTTGTAACAATGTGTACTTCACTAGTAGTTACATGGTTATTACATGGACTTTAATGTGTTACTACACAGTTATTAGAGACAATTATTATAAAGTGGGACGCATTTAATAATGATTTTCTAAAAATGGACACTAGGGACATAAAGGTGTGAGGCAGCATTGGGGTCAGTTGTGACCAGCAAGCATATGCCAATTTAAAATTTACTACAGTTATTAGTTTCATTTCTATAAATCTGTTTTGCATAAACATTGGGTAGAAAAAGTGCTGCATAAATACAATTTGAAGACCTTGCCTAGGGTCAGACCTTATTATCTGATTTGATTCCTTCAGAAGTAGCTGTACTGACCAGTGGCAAATCCCACTTTTTTGACTATAACTGTGGAAAGGCAAAGTGACATTAAAAGAAAGGTTGATATAATTAAAATGTCTTTGGTTTGGTTTTTAAAAAGAGATATATGGGAGCCCAAGTACAAGTACAATTGGCCATGCCCTCTTAGAGTGGGTAGATGCCACTATCCCCACATCCCATCACTTCTATTGTGATGCTGGATGGCACAGGCATCTGTTCTGGCACTTTCCTCTGAGCATGCTGGCAATCTACAGAGGGTTTGAAAAAACAGGCTGTGGTTGCCTACACTAATTAGTGTTTGGGTTAATTGGCTCAGCTAAAATTGGGGAAAATTGGGCAATAATAAAATAAACAGTGCTAAATAACTATTACTTTTATTAAGACTCACTATAATTCTATGTGCATCCCTAATAATCAGCATAAAGCAGGTTGAATGACCCAGGGAATCACATCTCCAGCAGCATCAGAAATCAGCCCGCAGCTGATCGACACACTGCTGATGAGTCACAGCATTACACCATCACTCCTCTGAACAGTAATTATCGTAAATAAGCCACAAAGTAATCAGACTCTCCACAATCAGACGGCATTGTGTCAACACAGTTCTCGAGAGCTTTCTCACAGGAAATGACCTGCGAGTGGAATGGAGCTCTGCTCGAACTGAACGCAATCAGAGATAAACCAGTAAACACCACAGCGAGTTTTACAGAGGAAACTGTAAAGAGAGAGTCAATGAAGGAAAGCAACAGAAAAAGTGAAAAAAAAAAAACGAAAGAAAAAAGAAAAGAAGTAGAGAGTGTGTGAATATGCTATAGGGAGTGAGCTAGTGAGAGAAAGTTATTGCAAGCTGTAGAGAGTGTGTGGAGAGCAATCCAGATTGAGTAGTAGTGAACAAGTGAGCTATAGAATGAGCAGTAAAATGTGAGTGACTTAGTGAGCAACTGAGAGTGAGCTAGAGTAAGCCACCAATAAAGGATGAGCAGTAGAAAGTGAGCTAGAATAATGGTAAGGTGAGAAAAAGCTCTAGAATTATATTGAGAGAGCTGTAGAGAGTGAGTTATGAGCAAAAGAGAGATTTACAGTGAGAGAGCTATAGACAGTGTACTATAGAGAGTGATCTACTGTAATGAATGAGCTGTAGAGAAAGTGACAGTGAGAGAGCTATAGAGAGTGCACTGTAGAGAGTGAGCTGTAGAGAGAGTTATAATGAATGAGCTGTAGAGAGACGGATAGTGAGAGAGCTATAGAGAATGTACTGTAGAGAGTGAGCTAAAGAGCTAGTTATAGTGTATAAGCTGAGAGAGAGTGGTAGTGAGAAAGCTATATAGAGGGTTATAGTGAGAGAACTATAGACGGTGTACTTTAGAGAGTGAGCTGTAGAGAGAGTTATAATGAATGAGCTTTAAAGAGTGTACAGCAGAGAGTGAAAGAGCTAGAGAGATAGTTATAATTAATGAGCTGTAGAAAGAGTGATAATGAGAGAGCTAAATGGAGAGTTATAGTGAAAGAGCTATAGAGAGTGCACTGTAGAGCGTGAGCTGTAGAGTAGTATAGTGAGAGAGCTATAGAGAGTGCACTGTAGAGCGTGAGCTGTAGAGTATTATAGTGAGAGAGCTATAGAGAGTGTACTGTAGAGAGTGAGGTGTAGAGAGAGTTATAATGAATGAGCTATAGAGAGTGAACTGTAGAGAGTGAGCTAGAGAGATAGTTATAATGAATGAGCTGTAGAAAGAGTGCTATAGCTCCAAGAGTTTTATGGAGAGTTACAGTGAGAGAACTATAGAGAGTGAGCTAGAGAGAGTTATGGTGAATGAGAAATAGAGAGAGTTCTTGTGAGAGAGCTATAGAAAGTGCACTGTAGGGAGTGAGCGAGTTATAGTGAGAGCTAAAAAGAGTGTACTGTAAAAAGTGAGCTGTAGAGAGAGCTAGAGAGAGAGTTACAGTGAAAGAGTGACAGTGAGAGAGCGATAGTGAGAGAGCTACAGAGAGAGTTATAGTGAATGAGCTCTAGAGAGTGAGGTGTAGAGAGTTATAGTGAACGAGCTCTAGAGAGTGAGGTGTAGAGAGTTATAGTGAATGAGCTCTAGAGAGTGAGGTGTAGAGAGAGTTATAGTGAATGAGCTCTAGAGAGTGAGGTGTAGAGAGTTATAGTGAATGAGCTCTAGAGAGTGAGATGTAGAGAGAGTTATAGTGAATGAGCTCTAGAGAGTGAGGTGTAGAGAGTTATAGTGAATGAGCTCTAGAGAGTGAGGTGTAGAGAGAGTTATAGTGAATGAGCTCTAGAGAGTGAGGTGTAGAGAGTTATAGTGAATGAGCTCTAGAGAGTGAGGTGTAGAGAGAGTTATAGTGAATGAGCTCTAGAGAGTGAGGTGTAGAGAGAGTTATAGTGAATGAGCTCTAGAGAGTGAGGTGTAGAGAGAGTTATAGTGAATGAGCTCTAGAGAGTGAGGTGTAGAGAGAGTTATAATGAATGAGCTCTAGAGAGTGAGGTGTAGAGAGAGTTATAGTGAATGAGCTCTAGAGAGTGAGGTGTAGAGAGAGTTATAGTGAATGAGCTCTAGAGAGTGAGGTGTAGAGAGAGTTATAGTGAATGAGCTCTAGAGAGTGAGGTGTAGAGAGTTATAGTGAACGAGCTCTAGAGAGTGAGGTGTAGAGAGAGTTATAGTGAATGAGCTCTAGAGAGTGAGGTGTAGAGAGTTATAGTGAATGAGCTCTAGAGAGTGAGGTGTAGAGAGTTATAGTGAACGAGCTCTAGAGAGTGAGGTGTAGAGAGTTATAGTGAACGAGCTCTAGAGAGTGAGGTGTAGAGAGAGTTATAGTGAATGAGCTCTAGAGAGTGAGGTGTAGAGAGTTATAGTGAACGAGCTCTAGAGAGTGAGGTGTAGAGAGAGTTATAGTGAATGAGCTCTAGAGAGTGAGGTGTAGAGAGTTATAGTGAACGAGCTCTAGAGAGTGAGGTGTAGAGAGAGTTATAGTGAATGAGCTCTAGAGAGTGAGGTGTAGAGAGAGTTATAGTGAATGAGCTCTAGAGAGTGAGGTGTAGAGAGAGTTATAGTGAATGAGCTCTAGAGAGTGAGGTGTAGAGAGAGTTATAGTGAATGAGCTCTAGAGAGTGAGGTGTAGAGAGAGTTATAGTGAATGAGCTCTAGAGAGTGAGGTGTAGAGAGTTATAGTGAACGAGCTCTAGAGAGTGAGGTGTAGAGAGTTATAGTGAACGAGCTCTAGAGAGTGAGGTGTAGAGAGAGTTATAGTGAATGAGCTCTAGAGAGTGAGGTGTAGAGAGTTATAGTGAACGAGCTCTAGAGAGTGAGGTGTAGAGAGAGTTATAGTGAATGAGCTCTAGAGAGTGAGGTGTAGAGAGTTATAGTGAACGAGCTCTAGAGAGTGAGGTGTAGAGAGAGTTATAGTGTATGAGCTCTAGAGAGTGAGGTGTAGAGAGAGTTATAGTGAATGAGCTCTAGAGAGTGTACTGTAGAGAGTGAGGAGTAGAGAGAGAGTTATAGTGAGTTGCAGAGAGCGAGCTCTAGAGAGAGAGAGAGACTGAGTGAAGGACAGGAAAAGGAGAGCAAGCTGCAGAAAGAGAGAATGAGCTGTAGAGAGGCTGAGTGAATGAGAGCAGCAGAAGGAGAGTGAGCTATAGTGTGTGAAAGAGAGAGAGAGAGAGAGATGGGAAGAGAGAGGTAACAGGCTGTGGTTGCTCAGCAGGTGGGATCTGAAGCGGAGAATTATGCTGACGGCTCCACTTTCAAACAGCTGGCCCAGGCAAAACTCACAGCGGCCATTTAGCAGCAGTGAGACGTGTGACGGTTAAACTCGGGCGGTAATGTCTCCGGTGCAGGTGTCCAGGACATGAATCTTAATACTGGGCTGAGGCTCAGCAGCTTTTCTCTCTCCTCTCCTCTCCTCTCCTCTCCTCTCCTCACCAGCGAGTAAACTAAAAATCCATTAAGAAGAGCACACATTAGACACGGAGGTTTTCAATTAGAGCCCAGGAGCTGGGGGAGTCCAGAGCAGCGCTGCCAATTGGACACATCTCAGCCCAACTACAGGGAAGGCATTACACTCATTCCCTAAGGGTCATAAAGTTCTCTTTCTTCTGTTCGAAAAAGATAAAAAAAATCAATAAATTTAAGGTTTGATTTTACTTGTTTGAGTAAAATGAGCATTATTGTTTTATTCTATAAACTACGGACAACATTTCCAATGAGAAATCAATATTTGGTGGAATAACCCTGGTTTTTAATCACAGTTTTCATGCATCTTGGCATGTTCTCCTCCACCAGTCTTACACACTGCTTTTGGATGACTTTATGCCTTTACTCCTGGTGCAAAAATCCAAGCAGTTCAGTTTGGTTTGATGGCTTGTGATCATCCATCTTCCTCTTGATTATATTCCAGAGGTTTTCAATTTGGTAAAATCAATAGAAAATCATAATTTTTAAGTGGTCTCTTATTTTTTTCAACGTATAAGGACTGATCTGTTTTCTTCCTTATGATCTGATCCCTGTAATTCCAATCACGTCTGTGTGTAATCAGACAGGGATTTGTGCTGCTGAGATCTGCGAGACCCTGCTGTTCTCCTCACATTCCTCCACAATGACAATGAACAGATGCGGGAGGAAAAAAAATATAATAATAAAATACTTTCATTGACTTCATTTTTACACATTCCTCATGCAGCAGGATGGGGCTGGTGCCAGGATTTGTATCAGCGCAATACAGCTGCTGCTGCTGTATATAGAGATAAAGGGTCATGTGGACACACTCTTACACACAAACAAACACTGTAACACACACACACACACACACAGTTATACACACACAAACACCCACTGTAGTTTGTTCAGCACATGCAGAAATGTCAGTAATACAGTGCGGTAATAGCTGGGGGATTATGCAGATAAATGCTAGTTATTATGTTTCAATTTAAATGCACACCATGTATGATTTCCTCTCTCCTGGCTGCAGTTTGGATGTTATTATTGTACAGTATTGTAAGCGCTGAGGTTATGAAAGAGTGTTTTTCTTTCCTTCTGTCTGCGTGAGCTGTTCTCCGTGCTAAAAATATGAAATAATATAATGGAATGTGGTTTATTTGCTTCTAACAGGAAACTGCAGTGAACCGCGCAGTGGGTGGTAATGATTGTGACCGGTGGTATCTGGTTAGAACAGTCGGTAACACTTTCTATGAATGTCATCTCTATAAGACTCTATAAACATATTCATAACACTTTATAATGGATTCATAAGACATTACAAACATGGCTATACATATTTATAAAACTCTATAATTCATCATAGCCATGTTTATTATGCATCATGAACTGTGATTATAATGCATTAATAGCTGTGTTTATAACATGTTATACGTCAATACCCAGAAACTCAGTCCCAGCTTGTTGACTTGGATCATGACTAAAAAAGCTTCCAACTTATAAACACACCCTCACTAGTCCTATAAATGTATATTCAACCACTCATAAATTATACTTGTCTTAAATATAGTATTAGTTATAGTCAATTATAATGTATTATAACAGGTCTTTGTGTGCTCTAAGTAAAGTGACAGACTTTCATTGTGATCACAAGTCATAATGCTTAATAAACATGGCTATAGTGGGTTATGCATTTTTATAAATATTTATAGCCATGTTTATAATGCCTTATGAATGCATTATACTATATTATTAATGTAGTTATAGAGCCTAAAAAAGATGACATTCATAGAAAGTGTTACCGAACAGTCCATGCAAGCAGACACGTAAGACTTACAGAAATAAAAGAAAGAAATAAAAGAAAATAAGAAATTTGTACCACAACATTCCTAAATATATGACATGCCAAAAGTCATGGGACCTCAGTATGTAAAGGTGTGTATGCAAGGTGTTTTCTTGTGAGAGAGGTTGAGCGCTGGCCAGTATGATCAAGCCAAGGCGATGTGAGTTATCCAATTGAGTTTGAACAGGATGAAATAGTAGTTGTCAGATAGATGGGATGTTCCATTTCCGAAGTTGGGCAATAGCACGATAGTGACTTAGTGGTTAACATATTAACATATGTTACATCTATAGGCTACAGGTGTAGGTGATACAAAACCCTTTTTTCTGCAGTAAAATAACTTATTTACACTCTGAAAATTTGACGGCTTTGAAGACTCCTACAGAACATGTTTTCTCTCTACTCCACTTAATAATTTCAGATCAGTAACAGGAATCCACCCAAATTTTGCATGTTTGAAAATAGACATAAAACTAGATAATGAAACATAATGAAGTGAAAGGTTTGAAGGACATGAACTGATTGATTTGTCTTCAGGATTTGTATTCATTTCAAAATAAAATCAGAAAAGAGCCAATTTTTTTTCCATTATATTTTGACAGTTGCAGATTTATTTGACTATTTTTCTATATTCTATTACAATTACAATGATCATTTTCAGTAACGTTCCTTATCAAACATGAAAGCTTTTTCTGTAATGCTTGAATAGAAATCTTCAAGATTTAGGTGTGTAATTTTGCGATAAAAATTGCAATTAAAATAACAATCTAACAAGTATGTAGGGGTGTGTATGCAAGGTATCTTGTGAGAGAGATTTAAACAGTGGCCAGCTTGATCAAGCCAAGGCGATGTGAGTTATCAGTTGGACTTCATTACATTACATTACATTTGGCAGACGCTTTTGTCCAAAGCGACTTACAATAGTGAAATACAGAAATAATAGAAGGTAAAAACAACTTTATATAGGGCCTAAAGGAGGTCAAAAGGAAATAATGGGATATTGATGATTGAAGGAGGGGAAGAAGGAAATGAGGTTAGAAGTAGTTAGTGTGTTAGAGGTGTTAGGAGAGTAAGTGCTCTTTGAAGAGCTCTGTCTTCAGGAGTTTATTAAAGATAGCGAGAGATTCTCCTGATCTGGTAATAGAGGGTAGTTAGTTAGAGGTGTTAGGAGAGTAAGTGCTCTTTGAAGAGCTCTGTCTTCAGGAGTTTCTTAAAGATAGCGAGAGATTCTCCTGATCTGGTAGTGGAAGGTAGTTTGTTCCATCATTGGGGAACTGTATGTATTTACAAATGTGCATATGCATTTGCACACTGTCCAGGGAATATGTGTCAGATGTTTATGGTTGAGAGTATGCTGTGTGTGATTGGCTGCCGGTGAGTGTTCTTGTCTGGTGAGATTGTGTGTAGAGAGTGTTGATTGTAAAGCATCCTTGGGTGTCTGCAAAGGCTCTATGTATAAGTGTATAACTTCATCATCAATAAAGACAAACTAGCGAAGGAATTGTGATGTTTTGGTCACTGTTCTACTATGAAACAAACAATCTACCAATGCATAAGTATAATGTACTATGTTAATAAATCAAAGAACACATGAATATCACATTGATTCTCTTTGATCTATCTTTAAATGCATTGGAAAGTGTATCCAATAATGGGAAGAACCATTTAAAAAGCCAGTTAAAATGAGTTAACTTGGTTATTGAGTTTTCATTATCCTTTATTGTAACCAATGACTTTACTAAACAAAGTCTAACAGACAAAAGAAAAAAAATCACCAGTTTTATCAGTTATTAGCTGGACTTCAATTAAGGTGGGAATGGTGGTTGCCAAATGGATGCAATGTTCCATTTCCAGTGCTGGACCATACAATGGCTTAGTGGTTGGGGTCCTGGGTTCAAGCCCCTACCTGTCCCTACCCTACTCATGTATCTACTCTAAATTGACCTGTGTGTGTGTATGTATTTACAAATGTGTGTATGCATTTGCACTCTGTCCAGAATATATGTGTCAGATGTTTCTGGTTGAGAGTAAGTTATGTGTGATTGGTTGCCAGTGAGTGTTGTGTTGTGTGTTGGTTAAGTGCTGAGATTTTCTGAAGAGAGTGTTGATTGCAAAACACATTTCGGGGTGTCTGAAAAGGCTCTATATAGTAAATGAGTATATGTGTCAGATGTTTCTGGTTGAGAGTATGTTGTGTGTGATTGGCTGCCAGTGAGTGTTGTTGTGTTGTGTGTTGGTTGAGTGTCGAGATTGTATGTAGAGTGTGTGGAGTGTTAATTGCAGCCTTATTAAAACCAATGCCTTTACTAAATGAAATCTATTGGACAAAAGTTTAAAAGCCTCCTTAAATCTTAAATGCACCATTTACAGAAGGCTTTTCTAAGAACCATAAAAAAGCATTGTCATTGTTTTATATAGTGCTCTGTATATAGTGTAAATACATATGGAATAGCGGGAATTCTCAGCTGTCACTCAATTCTGCAGCACAACTCCTTTGACTGATGGTGGAGATGGGCAGCTCTAATGATATCCCCCTCAGCACTGCAGCAGAACTGTATACACCAGCCTATACTACACCAACATCCATCACTTCATCTCTCTGCTGACCCTCAACGACAGCTCAGCTGCTCCTCTGCTCTGGTTGAAAGCGGCCGTCTAGCTCTGTATGTGGATGTATAGAGAAGTTCTCTCATATCATGATGATTCGTGAAAGACACAAGTATTGTTACACATCTTAAGTTGTTCGGTTCTGTAAGCATTAGAGACATAAGAAGATTCAGATGAGAGTTTTGGAGTTGGTGATTATTGGTTGAGTCTGTAATAACGAATGAAAATACATTTTACAATATAACAATAAATCACACATTACAACCAGTGCAATGGCAAAACTACAACACCAGACCCACCAGTACAAACAAAAGCCTGTGAGTCTGTTCTAAAGCATTCACTATATAATGCATTTCTTCATTCCCCAGGCAAAACAACAGGCCAATAGCACCCCCATATGGACAGGCAATATGGAAAGGCAGTGGGCTCAAACATATTACACTGTTAAACCAGTTAATACCATGAACATTCCCCTAAACAACACAGTAACACAAATATAAAGAAGTAATTCAAAATACAGGTACATAAACGGGTGAAATATTCATATTGTCTAGAATTTCCCCTCAGGGATCAATCTATCTATCGAGGCTATAATGGAAATAAAGGTAGTATCAGATAAATAAAAGCATTATATTCCATTGCTTCACAGACTTGAGCTTAAGCCACCACTCAAGTCCACACTTGAACAAATGAGAAATTACAAAGCTTAACTGGGAGAAATATCTTTCCATTGTTCCTTGGTATCTCATGACCAAGCTCCTAATTACAGCCAAGGCCCCTGATTGGCTGTTGGGCTTAATGTGTGGACCTATGAGGTGACTTGTTACGAAGCACCCTTTCCCCAGACCAAGTGTCTCAGACTGCCTTCATTGAGTTCAGAGTGTAGCCTAAAGGATCGGAAGCAACGCTTATTTTTCTACAGGATACTTCATGTTTCAGTAAGTGTAATGCTACCAAACGTTACACATTTCCATCAATTTACAGCACCAGGGTTCAGCTCTGCTTGCTTTTGAGACAAACCAAAGCTACTATGATCCAGTTTAACCCTTAAGCTGTTGTGAAAATAATATTTTTAACAGTACTTGTACTTGGTTCAGACCAGAAAATAAACTTGTCAAGAGCCATGGCTGAGACACAAATACTATTGAATATCCTGCACAAAATTTAATCTCTTCGAAACATATCTCTGAAAATGAAAGTGCCCATATAAGCATAGGTAGAACTGTTGAAAGTAGAGTATTGGAGCAACTGGAAAACTGATGATTAAAATGCAGTTTAGTGGAGAAAAAATGAGATTTCAATTGTCTGTTTTTCCATTGAAACCTGTAAGAATAGATGGAGCAACTTCACAGTTGAAAGGTGTTATGCTTTCCATAGATACATACATAAATACAGTACATTAATGAGGGTTTATTTTAATTATATCATGCTATAATTATAAAATGATATAATGATGCATGCCTGCAATTCTTTTGTGCAATTAGAATGTAATAGAAGCTCCAAGCAACCCACAGAGTCTGTAAAACAACACATTTGCATTGATAGATCAAAGATTTTTCCATTTTCTCTCTTTTTTTTTACTGCATAACGCACAGCGTGTTCCTGATTGATGTTTATCTGTCAGCATTCCTCATAAGTAGAGCTACTGTATGGCAACATGAGCCAATTCTGTTTAATGGACCTTCATTTCAAGCATTCATCTGAGACAGAAACCAAACTTCTCCCTCGTCTGACACTGCGGGATAGGCAAGCCATTTTATTCTGCAGTACCTCAATTAGCGACACGCGTTTGCATTTCAGTGAAAAACACCAACATGAGCAGCTGTACGTCTACAAATGCTACGGCAGGAGGACAGGTAGAGTGTGCAGGTGTGGCATGAATATTGGATTAAAGAGAAGAAAAAAGGTGAGGGAGAACTGAAGTGAAAATGTGATTCATTCATTCAATAGTCATGTAGATAAAGCCTTTGTTGTCAAGACTACTCACAGATTATGAATAAATAAATTATGCTAGGAACCAATAATTATTATTAATTATAAAAATGATCCTTATTGGCAATAAAAGTTGACAATACATGGAAATGGAAATGGAACTGTATACTATACTATGCTATTTACAGCCAGTTCACCTTAACTAAATTGAGTGATAAAACTGTGTTTGAAGTACACTTAAACAGTGGACATTAAGCAAAAATAACTTAAAACTTAACTTAAAACATATTTTAACTTAAAAAAGACAGCATGGTTCATGGTTCCATCTATTACAGCAAGTTGCCATGGTCTTGAAGCAGCAAAACAGCCACAGACCATGACACTACCACTACCATGTTTTACGTTCAGAACGATGTTTTTCTCTGAAATTATGTGTTAGTTTTACATGTAACAGGAAACACTCCTTCCAAAAAGTTCAACTTTTCTCTCATCAGTCCTGTTTGTTGGCATATGTCGTGGATCATGAATATCATTTTCAACTAGTTTCTTTCTTATTATTGTTAAATCATTAACCATGATCTTAACTGAGGCAAGTATGCCCCGCAGTTCTGTATATGTTCTGGGTTCTTTTGTGACCTCCTGGATGAGTTTTCCATGCCCTTTTGGAGTAATTTGGGTAGGCCAGTCACTCCTTTTTCACCAGTGTTCCATGTTGTTTTCTCCATTTGTGAATAATAGCTCTCACTGATTCACTGGAGTCCCAAAGCCCTAAAAATTACTTTGTAACCATTTCTAGATTGATAGATGTTCATCTATCTATCTATCTATCTATCTATCTATCTATCTATCTATCTATCTATCTATCTATCTATCTATCTATCTATCTATCTATCTATCTATCTATCTATCTTTTTTCTTTCTTTCTTTCTTTCTTTCTTTCTTTCTTTCTTTCTTTATCCATAGATAATTATTGGGGAGGGCTTTTTGTTTCCCTACTAAATGAAATCATAATTGAAAAACTGCTTTTTGTATTTACTCAGGTTATATTAGTCTGATAATAAAGTTTGTTTGATAATCTGAAAAAAGCTTTTCCAAATTCTAATAAGTAAAATTAACCTGTAAACTTTTACAGTGGGGTTAAAACAGTAATCCTGTTTAAGGGTTAAAACAGGAGACAGTAGAGATGAATGTGGGCCACTTTTTGGAATAAGGCAGATTATAGTGAGGGTTGTAGAGTAATGGTAGTCTTGTTTTGAGGTGGTAATGTTATTTTTTTGTATTGTGATTGATATACACTAATGAAAATGTATTCAGTATTAAGCCATCACATTAAGCCTTGTTTAATGTACATTCCAACTCTGAAAACAGCATCAAACAGTGTCAGAAACCATAAGCAAGTCTAATTGAGAATACTTAACAGCTCAGTGTGCTTTGAGGCAAATGTGTGTGTGATTAGGCATGCAGATTGCACAATGCAAATTGATGCTCATGAGCTTCCATTGCTTGTTAGCTGTACATTTATTCATTTAGCAGACACTCTTATCTAAAGCAGCATACAGCACGTATTTAACTAAATATGTGTAGTTTTGGTATAATTATATAAATATAATGTCCTAGCCAACATTCTCATGTGAGACTTAGATCAGAGGAACAAGGTCTTGGTAGGTTTGTGGGTTTGTATAGTGCTGTATTTGGTTGGTGTCAAATGAAAAACAAGTATCTTCATTTTTGTCAGTTTTTAGTTAACTACATAATTTCATCATATAAACTGTCCCTTACACTGTGTCAAAATTTCATAATGTCATGGCTAGAGATGATTAATGAATGTGACAATACAAGAAATAGTTTAGGTTAACTTCAATATACAGCAGCAAAAGAGAGTAAACATACTAAGATTTAGTTCATAGGTCATAAACAAGCAGGAGATATCAAAGGGTAGACAAGAAGCGAAGTCGAAAAAAAAAAATCACATGAGAGAGTAACTCTCATGTAAATGGGATAAACGTGTTGTACGTGTAAGGGTGTATTTTTAAGGGTATGGACAGGTGAGTTCAATATTCTGGTGATTGACTTGCTGGAGGTGCCGTATGCAATGACATGTGATCATGTGAGGAAGTGATGTCAGTGTATGGTGTGTTATGGTTGATGTAGTCCGGAGGTTGGGGATCGCAGGCAGAGCGACGCATGATAAATAGAGTAATAGAAATTCTCTAAATTTACCTGAAAAAATCACTTTCCTTCAATGACTTTCATTGAAATATAGGCAGGTTTTATGCTTTGAACATACACATTTTCATTTTCAGTGATTATATAAATATGATCATGTTAATAATTCTTATTGAACTGATTTAAAAAGAATTATGTACATTTTTATAATCAAAATCCTATGTTTCAAGTTTGTGAAAAGAACTATTGGCAATCTTGCTCCCAAAAAACACAGCTGTGAAAATGTAATTGGTGTAGTGTAGTGGATAACACCACTCTACATGTGGTGGTCTTTGGTTTAATTCCCCTGCACAGCACACCAATTAGTAAAGGCATTTTTCACACTAGGTCTGATTTCAAGTTGACAAATTCTAAAAACAAATGCACAAGTGCACAAAAACAAATGAGAAAATTAAAGACAGAAGAGAAATGAGCAGACTGCAGACAATGAGACAGAGAAAAGGAAAGAGTGGATGTTTGAGAGCTATTAAGGTTCTAGCCCCATTTAGAGAGCAGAGCTCCACTACATAAAAATGCATGTTTTTTCACATTAAAAGTAAGCTTGACTCTGTGTGAAAGGCCCTAAAGACTTCTAACTCCTAACATTCTCCTACCTAGAGCTGTGGATAAGAGAGTCAGATACATGCAGGTTTAAGAATATATCAGAGCTGAATAGGCCTGTAGTACCAAAAGCAACATCAGAAGCTAGAATATTATACAGCCAAAATAAGAGCACATCACCAGAAAAGTAGTAATACTTTATATTCAGCAGAGACTCGCTGTGACACCAAACTCTGGATGCCTCCGGAGGAAAATGAACTCCCATAATGTAGGAATAATGCAGGGAAGCAGAGCTGAGTATATTCACACTGAATACAGTTTATAAGACAAACTGTTCCACCGAGTCTGAGACACAAAGACCAACTGTTTTTACTGATCACTGAGAGAGCAAATGACTTTTCTGGGGATTGTGTGTGTGTAAGAGAGAGAGAGAGAGAAAGAGAGAGAGAGAGGGAGAAGAAACTGGTGGGAAAAAAGACGAAAAGAAAGGCAAAGTAAGAAGGGCAAAATAGATGCAGAAGGAAAGAGAAAGAGGGGGAAAAGGGCAGAATAGACAGACAGAGGCACAAAGAAAGAGAGAAAAAGAGGAGACGAGATGCAGAAGAAAAGTGGGTCAAAAAGAGTGACAGAGAGAAAGACAAAAAAAAGAGAGGCAGAGCAATAAGAGGCAGAGCAAAAAGGTAGAAAGAAATGCAGTGGAGAGAATGGCAAAAAAGTATAAAAGGAGACATAAAGAGAAAAAGAAAGAGCAAGAAAGATATTTAGTAGAGTCAGAAAAGAGGCAGTAGAAAAGGGGCAGAAAAAATGACATATAGACTAAGAGTCAAAGAAAGAGGCACACAGAAAGAAAGAAAGAAAGAAAGAAAGAAAGAAAGAAAGAAAGAAAGAAAGAAAGAAAGAAAGAAAGAAAGAAACAAGCAAATAAACAAACAAAAACAAAAGAACAAAGAGTGCAGGAATACAGCAGAGATAAACTAAACTGACACAGAGGCAGTAAGTAAAAAGCTCAAAGAGAAAAAGAGAGACTGAAAGAGAGAGTGAGAGGATCTTTTTTTTAAATAAAGTGAAGCAGAAAGGAAGAGGCAGAAAAATGAGACAGGATGAGAAAGAGACAAAGAAGAGAGGAAGAAAAAAAGTGTGAGAGGAAAGACAAAGAGGCAGACGGTTAAAAAACTAAAAGAGGGTGCCGAGTGTTCCAGTAGTCTTAACCGCTGCCACTATGATCGGGGAGATCGATGGTTCGAATCCTGGTCATGCAACTTGCCATCAGCTGCCAGAGTCCTGAGAGAGCACAATTGGCGGGCTTGCTCTCTCTGGGTGGGTAGATGGCGCTCTTTCCCCTCATCACTCCTAGGGTCGATCAGCACAAGGCTGCGTCTGTGAGCTGATGTTTCGGAACCGAGTCGCTGTGCTTTCCTCCAAGTGTGCTGTGATGCTACTCGGCAATGCTGCATCAGCAGCAGTTCAAAAAGAGGCGGAGTCTGACTTCACATGTATCGGAAGAGGCATGTGCTAGTCTTCACCCTCCTTGTGTTGTAGCATTACCTGTGATCACCAGGGGATATACAACGGAATTGCAGCAGAGTAAAGAGGCAGAGTAAAAAAAGATAAGGCAGAAAAGGAAGAGAAAAAAAAAAAAAAAAAAAAGAAAAGGAAGAGAAAGAAAAAAACGTGGAAAGATGCAGAGTGCAGGGGTGAAAATACATGTGAAAGAGGCATAAATGAAGAGGCAGAATGAGAAAGACATAAAGAAAGGGATAGAGGCAAAATTTCAAACAGCTTATCTCTCGCCGAGTGTCTGATGGAAAAATTAGATCACAAGATCTCTTTCTGTCTTAATTAGAGGAGTTTAGAGTTTGATAGTCTACAGTTTGTTTTACGTTAATGAGGTCCTGCAACCAGCGTTTCTACCTTTTCTGAATACACACTTCAGTATACTTTTCCAACAGGACAATGCTCTTCTACACACAGATCTTTCAAATAAAAGAAGAGCTCTGATCAGCAGATAATTGGAAGTCTGGGAAGTCCATTGTGATGGATCAGAGATGAAATGATGTCCATTACAACTTTTTACAACTTTGAAGAGTCTATTAGAGGGAAACAACATTGTTCCATAAAGACTTTCATCACAAAGAGTCAGCTTGATGGCGATAAGCTGCTGGGCTATTGTAGTTACGTATTTAGTTACAGGAGTTGGACAATGAAATTGAAACATCTGTCATTTTAGTGTGGGAGGTGTCATGGCTAAATTGGAGCAGCCTGGTGGCCAATCTTCATTAATTGCACATTGCACCAGTAAGAACAGAGTGTGAAGGTACAATTAGTAGGGTAAGACATACCGGAGTTATGGGTGACATACCGGAGTTCAAAAGAGGACTAATTGTTGGTGCACGTCTTGCTGGCGCATCTGTGACCAAGACAGCAAGTCTTTGTGATGTGTCAAGAGCCACGGTATCCAGGGTAATGTCAGCATACCACCAAGAAGGACCAACCACATCCAACAGGATTAACTGTGGACACTGTAAGAGGAAGCTGTCTGAAAGGGATGTTCGGGTGCTAACCCAGATTGTTTCCAAAAAACATAAAACCACTCCAGAATTCAATGTGCACCTCAACTTTCCTGTTTCCACCAGAACTGTCCGTCAGGACAATAAATTATTGTGGTCTAAAACCAGGTGTTTCAGTTTCATTGTCCAACCCCTGTACTGTATATAGTTGTAGTTGCAGACTCTTAATTGGACAGAATAGTGAGGGAAGAGAAAGGAGGTAAGGAGGCTCTTTACCCTGAGTTGACCTCTTTCATGGTATTCTGATTACCCTCCCTCTCACCTTCCTCTACAGTCAGCTCTTCAGCCATCCCACAGTGAAGTATTTACCCAGGCTGATGAGAAGCTCGTCTATGAGTGTGCCAACCCTCCGAGCCAGCTAACAGACAAGCAATTACCTCCAGGGTTAAAGGAGAAACACAGCCAGCCTTGAGAGTTACGAGTGTGGGGATGTACTGTATGCATGATCAGGCCCCTAAAAGACCCTCTCCTGAACATGCAACTAATATAGTCATCTGAAGAAAAAAAAATGAATACATCCCATGACAACCTTTGTATGTTTAACATTTTTAAGCATAGGAATGTTTGTTCTTCATTTGAACACAAGTGAACAAAGATGTTAGCCCACTACCCTGCCCACTGCCCATTCCTAAGTCCTGTTTCCACTTCCCGTGTTGCCAGGTATGGAACACAATAGCAAGCAAACACAGTGTGCTGCAACCTTGGTTCATTCTTAAAAGCTTTATGATTGAAGATAAAGTTAGATATGAATAAATATTGGCAATATGTTTTGGAGATAGACACAGCTTAGAACCCAGAAGGACTTCAAGACAGATTTCAGGCTGGATACATTTCTCCTTAAGAAAAAAGGTAGTGGTTGTGATTTATCACAACCAATAGCATTTCTGCTGGTCTTGTATTCCTTCTGGGCTCTTAGCTATGTCCATCTAAATTATAAAATTCAATATTTACTCATATCTAACTTTATCTCCAGTCATGGAGCTTTTTAGAAGGATTCAAGGTTGCAACACACTGTTGAAAAAATTAAACTGTCTGAAAATTAAACTGCAGTGGTAGTACATTTTACATGCTTGCAGTAATTTAGTATGTGTTGTTTCTTTAATACAATCTTTAGGACTAACACTTTAAGTATTTAAACATATGGGGTGTTTTAACTTTTTTCTCATTGTTAAATTGCATTTCTATCAATTACATTTTACAAATGATTTTTCTTCATTTTTTTCGTTATTATATTTTCTCTGACTGACCCACACATTTGGACTCTCATTATCATTTAATAGATACTTGGAAGAAGTCACCCAAACACTTTTAAACTTTAAATACAGCAGCTTTAGTATCTTCTGCAACCATTTAATTAAGAATGGAAAACTTAACTTAACTACAAAAATGACTCTCTTCCAACTGATTTAGAATTACTGGGTAGCTAGAGTGCTTGGAGGAAATCGCCCAAAAAAAAAACCCAACTCTGATACATCAGCTAACAGACACCTGTGAAGACCAACATTACCTTGGGAGTAATGTGGGGAGAGACCACCATCTACCCACCCAGAGACAGCATGACCAATTGTGCTCTCTCGGACTCCGGCTGCTGATGCCAAGCAGCATGATCAGAGATTTAAACTGGCAATCATCAGATCATAGTGGCAGTTCCTTAGTCCACTGGACCACACTGAACCACCATTTTTTTCTTTTTTTTTCAGTTTTATGTGTTCAGTTATACTGTATTACCTGCATCTCTCAGTATTGTTCAGATGAAGATCAAATATACATATGTTTAAACATTACAAGCCTTATACAATAAATCAACCAGTGTCTTTTTTTTTTTATCGCATTACACATTCATCTCTCCTCACAGCCTCTTAAAATTCAGACTATTTCAGGATTGTATTGCACTTGGCCAACACTGAGGCCAAAACTCCACCTGAGCAGTACTTTTGAATTATACCATGACACTCTTCAGGCTCTAATGAGCTTCTGGGTACAAAAGTTTTAGAATAAATTTCCTTTCTTCCTGTTAGAATTTAACCTTCGACACATCAGCTTAAACCACTGTGCTCCATCATGCAGACATATATTTTTTCACCATGGTGAATCACAGCGCTCCCTACAGGTACTGAGTGCACATTACATGCTTGGACACCATGCAGAACCCATTCTTCACTTGGAAAATAGTGAAAAAAATAGGTTCTCATGAAAATAACCCTGTGTATAATGGTTAAATATGATTAAGTACACCAATTAGACCAGTGAGAGACTCACTCACCTTTTGAACCCAGTGTCCATGTTGTCTAGGTCAAGCCAAAGTCAGCATAGTTTGACAAACTGCCCAAGAAACTGGCCAACATCCATTAATAACAGTACAGGTGGAGGCGCAATCATCAACGATGCATATGTAAAGCCCTTTTATAATGCATCTCCAGGCTTAATCTTGAACAATGCTAATTTATTGATGGTACCAAATGACCACTGCAGCCTCAAACCACAGATATTTTTAGTGGCGTAAAAAAAAATGGTTTGACCTTTTCTTGCTTTCTCTATTTTTGCACATACAGATATCTATACATATATCACAATGAATCATTGTAGGACTTTAAACCAAATGGAAAAAGTCTGCAAAATATATATTTACATTATTTCTCCATCAAATCACCCATGTGAAAAAGTAATTTACATCTTAAAATGAACAACTTTGCATGACCTTTATCAGCCATATCTGCAACCAGAGTTTCTTTTAATTTCATATCAGACTTCAGTATATTGTAGAGGAACTGGAGTCTGCCGGTCTTTGCAGCAAAGCTCTAATTCTGATGTATTGGTAGGTTTTTAAGCCTGTATTGCCTAAACCTAAATAAAAAGACATAAAAACACAGCATCTTTTTTTGTTAGCTCAGATCAGGACTCTTATGTCTAATCCTGGCAAGATGGCAGCACAAGCAACCAAATAAACTTATAGATGTAATATTAGGTGAGTACAATTAAGTATATCTATTGCATTTTTATAACCATTGCATTATCTTAATGTAGTTTCAATGTATTCAATCTATGGCCCTTTTCTTCATAACAAGCAAATCACTAGCAGGTCATCTATTTCGTTTCTTAGTAGTTTCTCATTCCACCTTAAATGGTGCAACAGCAGTAGTTACTCTGTTACTAGGCTGGTTACTCAGTTACTAGGCCTGTGTATTTAAGGTGGAATGCCAGAAAACAAGGAAAAAGATAGTGAGCAACTAACATTAGCTCCCTAATACAGATGACTTATGGTTGGCAATAATAATTAATTGTCACATCTCTCCTTTCAGACATTTTTGAAGAGTATACACTTATACACTGCCTGGTCAAAAAAGTCACCATCAAAAAAAAAAAAATCACACAATCTAATATTACGTTGGACCGCCTCTAGCTTTGATTGCAGCACACATTCACTGTGGCATCGTTTCGATAAGCTTCTGCAATTTCACAATATTTATTTCAATCCAGATCTTGCATTGATGATGACTGCTGCCAAAAATCCCAAAGATTCTCAATGAGGTTAAGGTCTAGAAAAATCCATGTGTGAAAATGATGATGTCATACTCCCTGAAGCCTGAACTCTTTCACAATTACAGCTCCATAAATCCTGACATCTTGGAATATGGTCGTGCCATCAGGGAAGAAAAAATCCGTTGATGGAATAACCTGGTCTATATTCAGTATATTCAGGTAGTCAGCTGACCTCATTCTTTCAGCACATACTGTTGCTGAACCTAGACCTGCAGATCAACTGCAGCATCAACCCCACATCAATTACTTAGTTAATCCAGGTGGCAACTTTTTTTTTGGCCAGACAGGGACTGCAAGACTGGCAGGGATGCCGACAAAACACCTCTGATAGCTTCTTATGAAGCAGTTCTTGACTGGTGTTCCATTTATTTGAGGGATAATTTAATATTCAGGTCCAAGGGGTAAGGTGACACTTGAAAACAAGGTAGTAGTTGGAACTAGTTCAGAAAATGAAGAAGCTACTTTTGATTCCATAAAGAACCATGTTTGTGTATTAAACTCCACACAAGCACTGGTGGCTCATTTTCTTATTGGCATTATTCTGGAACAGTTGTCTGTGTTTTTCCCAACATTCAAATGAGGGTGCAATGCTTTCTTTCTTTCAGTAGACCTGAGCCTGAGGTTTGAGTACATTTCTGTAGGCCAACAATTCTTAGAAACACTTACTAACATTATTTCTTTTCTGTATTTTCTTGTGATCATGGTCAAGTGAACCTGTAAAAGCTACAACTCTTTGATGGTGAACTTCAGTATGAATGTGTTTGATCTGGGCTGGATGCAAGACTGATTGTGTTCAAACACTTGAATTTCATTATCAGTACATTTGGTTTGCATGAGAAACTAATGGGTGTGGGCTTCGTGGGATGTTGAAAGCCTGTAGGGTTGGTGGTTGTAGCCCTATGGCGGATCTGTTGGTGGTCCTTCTTTGGTCTGTTTTTTGTTGGGTACTGCTCCTGTTTGCCAGGGGTGCCCTGCAGGACCTGCTAGGTTTAAAGGGGTTGCTTTGACTGCATGTCTGGCTTCTATTGGAGTGACTTGTGTTGTTGAAATTGCCTGTTTCTTCTCCTTTCTCCAGTACGATGCCCTCACGTCCAGGATGTTCCCTTTCTGCCTGGTGTGAGGGTCTTCTTGTGGACCCTCTTCTTGTGAAGGTCTTCTGGTTTTCTTGATACAGGTGCTGATTTGGTGTGCAACTGATCAGTGTATAATTACCAACCATGTCCACATGGAAAAGCCACTGGAACAGTTATCCTCAGAACAATGCTCAGAAATGTCCAGTCCTACAGTGGTAAACAGACAAGGAAACTTAGCATAGTTCTGCCTGGAGACTCTAATGCTATGTTACCTTACCTTGACCCATAGACTGTATATAGCTGGACAGAGCATCGTCTCTTAAAAGTGAAGCCACCACAGGTTGGGCGCCCCCTGCTGTTCGGCTGCAGAAAGCTGTGTAACTCCACCCATTCCCATAGGTTTCAATGGCAAACAGACAACATTCAATCACGTTTTTTTCTAATATACTGTAATTCTACCTCCATTATTTAAATGCAACAGCTAGTGTAACCTCTGCTTATATTGTCAAATTTTTATATCCCCACAGAATTCGGTTTTTAAAACGTTATTCAGCTCTATTCAAAAAAGGTGTGGTTATGGTAAAAGGGCTACTTATGGGCGGGACCAATAACAGACCGTCAGCTCCGCTCCGCCCCGCTCTGCAGTCTGTGACCGCGAGGCAGCCCTCAGGGGCGGGGTTATTTAAATGAGTAGGCTGCTATCCACAGTCTTTCTCCCTCATCTGGTCTCTACTGCGCAGAATCAGGTGGCAGGATCGCCAACATGGCGGAAGATTTTGGCTTCATTTTCATTGAATGAATGGGAACAGAGACACGGCGTCCATCTTTTTTACAGTCTCTGCCTTGACAATCACCAGCTTCCACCCGTCTTTTAAAAGACCTATAATCACATCTTTCTTCCAGTTTTCAGAAGCACCCGTTTCGTGTTTCCCCTCCTTCCTCTCCACCACCACTAGGTTGGTCCCATCCAGTTGATTGGAGGGGTGGCTCCAACCGTGCATTGTAGATCATGGAAAGAAAGAGTCCAGATGCTACATGATCTAGAACAATGATGGGGCCAACCCTAAAAACTTTTTAGGTTTACTTCAACTATTGCATCAAACTTTTAAAATCTGGTCTTCATTATAAGCACTTCATTTGTATATTCAAACTTGAGTCTTTTGGTGGAAAGGTTCCATTTGTTCTGTTGTGTCCTGAATTTAAAACCACACTGTTCCAAATAGACGATTATACCACAATTAGTTCTGACCCTGCAATGTGATTGGTTGAGAGGCGTTTTATGAGTGATGTTATTAGCAGGTAATGCACTATAGCCAAAGCTCTCGATGTGTTTCTCTGCCACATACAGTTAACCTAGCAACAATGCAGAGCTTACAAACCAAATACAAACCAAATGTGATGTCATTATACACCACTGAGAGCTGCTGGATCCCATAGACACAGTGCAAAAAACACCTTGTCTCCAATAGGCAGAATGGGCAAACAAGGTCCCACAAATAAATAAACCCAGCGATTTGAAAATACTCATTACTACACACATTATCAGCCACCAATATCAGGTTAAGAGTTGTTGTTATTACTAAAATAAAAGCTTAAGTGTATATATTTTCCAGTTAATATGGGGTATTTTAAGCTGAATGTAAGGTGGACTCTTGTAATTCCGCAGGTCTTTCCACTGGGGGGTCGCCGTAGTAAACAAAACGTTAATTCTTAAAAAAAAAAAAAAAACATTTTCTTACAAGTCAAACGAGCGCCGGACTTTAATCTACACAGATTTCTCTCTTGAAAACTGTTTATTTGGGTGATTAAAGCTCTTACATTTATTTACAGTAAGTTTAGATTTCCACAATTTTGACTGAAATGGACGATAATGCAGAGCTTACAGTGCAGCTATAAGCAGAGCCGCTATGGAACTATTTTAACTCACGGAGTGTTTATAACCAAACCGACCCCATTACAGCAGTGCCAATATTACACGTTATAGCACTCCCTCTCATGTATTATTGCTTAAATATACAATACTACTATACAAAATCAGAAGGTATAGCCAAGCCCATCGCTTCATTAAAGCCCGTGCAAAGTCCAGCGCTGAGAGGATTTTCTTCATTACGCACCAAAATAGCCTCAAGATCATGACTCTGAATTATGAAGACGCATGCCTCTTTTCTCTCTTTATTGGCCATAAACCGCAAGGTCTCCATTTTTACGATCGTTAGCTAAATAAATTTCCGAGGAAGGACAATGGCCATATCTTTTCCGGGGCCAACTCTCCCTATTTGTTGAGCAGAGTTGATGTATGCTATCATAAAAGCTCTATTTCTCAAGCCTCTGATGCTAATTACTGCAGGTAAAATACCTCTACAAGGGGGAAGGGGCAATAAACAAGGCGTAGAGAGGGGGAGCGGTGGAGAGAAGACAGAGTGGGATCATTTCTGCAGGGTTTGAGGTGATGGAATGTAACCCTTGTTGGGATGTGAGAGGAGACCTGCCCTGGCTGCCGCTTTCATTAATTTGGAGGAGAGAGAGAGGTGAGATTTATACCTGTAATCAGACTGGGGGGGTGGAGAGGGGACGGCGAGGGGACTGCTGCGGGGAGATAAGTGGTGGTGTGCTCGCCAGTAATTGTCAGAATGGCAATACTTCGCAGAGACGCCATTAAAAGCATCAAAGCCCTGTGGGTCTTTTCTTTAAATCAAATAATGAGTCTGTGCAGCACTATGAGGACGATATCCAGCCTCATTTGGCTTCGGCATTTGTGCTTCTTTCTCTTTCCTCATCCATCTGTATTACTTGGCACTTGGCTCTCCATTTAAATAGGATGAAACACAATGTCATTGTCTTGACTTCGTGTGAAGTATAATCAGTTTTAGAATTATTTCCCCAATTGCGCTGAGAGAGCCTCCTGTCTTGCTTTATCTGTGGCAGCACTCGTTTCATTGTGCTTTCCAGCAGCTTTCTATTCTCACTGGCTTTTTCATGACGAAGCACCAGCCGGTACCTTTGGAATGGGTTTGTCTTGTTTTTGATGGTACCCCTTTTAAAATAAGGCTCCTTTATAGAGGGTTTATAAATAGATTATAAAGGAGCTCATGAATGGTTGTTAATTATGTTGTGAATACTTCATCATAATAAACCATTTGCCAGATAGTGATTCCACAGTCATTTACTGTCACACCTTACTGAATGATTATATTTGTTTGTCTTTTCCATCAGTCAGCATTAACAAATCAGTTTATAACTTTGTTCAATTAACTACCTAGATTCATTATGTATCCATTTAACATAATGTGGTGTATACTAACACATTAATTGTTAGTAATAAACATTAGTTAATATTTAATAGTTGTAATAAACTGACTTTCTATATTGCCATCTTCCATCTTCGCGTTTTATTGAATTTTTGCCTTCTTTTTTTAGTCTGCAAAAAGAAATACTCTACAATTTCTGGCTGTTAAAATGATAAAATGTCAAATTTGTTCAAACAATGTTAAAAAAAATGAAATAAAATAATAATAATAATAATAATAATAATAATAATAATAATAATAATAATAATAATAATAATAATAATAATAATAATAATAATAATAATAATAATAATTAAGAAGATTTCTGGTTGATTCTAACTGTATGATAAATGATCCTCTTAAACCATTTTTATTTAAAACCAGGCCATTTTTAAATAGCCGTAATAACTATCATATCTGTTTTGTGTTTCCTAAAAAAAAAAAAAGTAAACAATTAGTTTATTGAGATTGTATCAATATTAATGTTTTAGATATGGCAATGCCGACTGATTAATAACACAACGTTAGAAAAGCATCATTAAAGATCTGAGGCATGACAGTGTGAATGAATGTGGAATCGCTCTTGGGCAAATGACAGGTTATTGTTATTATTTCTATTTATGTTTTGTACCTGCTTATTAATATTTTTAAGTATCTACAACCAACATAATAATCGTTAATAAACTCCTTTATAAACTACCTATAAACACTTTATAAAGGAGCCTTATTTTAAAGAGCTATTAATTTGGGATTGGGAACTTGGGATGCTACTTGGGATGGATCTGTACAGAAAAAGACAAATGTCTTTATTATCTAAAGATGCCATAAAGTCACTCTACAAAAATTCACATTCTTGAGTATAAGAATACATTTCCAGAAAGTTTCGCAACTTAAATGGTTCCCACTTTTAGAGTTTGTAAACTATTGATATGTGGCCACTCGAGTTCAACAGTGTTTTTTGAAAGGTGGCTCTTATGGTGTTGATACTTTGTTGCTAAGATGCTTAAAATACCTTAATTATGCAAACAAAAAGCCAAAATATATGGTCATAAAATATCACAGAACACACTCACGCTTCCATGTGGGCTCAAATTGGATGTTCCATAAGTTTGGGACAGATCTGTCTAGATAGAGAGGTGACAGATGTTGTTTACTTGAAGATACCACAAAATGAAAAAAAAATAAAAAAATACCCTGAAAACGTACAACTTTTAGGCACTTTACAAAATATTACAGTCTACTGCATTTCTGGAAGTTTTCACAGTTGAAGTGGTTCCTACTTCCAGGCGGTTGCTAGGCTGTTGGTTCTTACTTGGTGTTGGTGTTACTTGGCGGTTTTTAAGGTGTTGCTGGAAGGTTATAAGCTATAATATACTAAGAAAGCATGAAGCCAATATTCCTGAATTCATAAATACTGACTGATACCACTTTTAAAAGCAATAAATTATTGCAATAAAAGAGACACATATATGGCTGTACTGTAACACAGGAGACATCTTGTGTTACACATTAATACGCTTGGAAATAATGACAACTTCCAGGTGGGCTCAAACTGGATTTTCTATAAGCTCGGGATGGATCCGTCTAGACGGAGAAACGACAAATGTCTGGCTTACCTGAAGATGCCACAAAATCCGCCCAAAAACTTCTACAACTAATGTTAAAATGAAATAAAGAGAGAAAAAGAAGAACAAAGGCTGCAGGAACAGAGGTATCAGAGGTCACTCGCAGCGCTGAATTAATGCATATCAATGTGTTTGAGGGATGAAAGTTATGAGAATGTAGACAAGAGCCCTCGCACTCTGGAGCTGGGCTTTTTTTGGTCTGTTTGACACTTCTGGCCTCTCGACCGCAACAATACACGAATTGTCCAATAAATGAGGCCAGTTTTTGTGAAGAGCATTACCATTCCCGGGTTCACCTTCACTGCAAGTAAAATGAGGTAAAAGTCAGAGTCTTGCTGAGGACAGGTTAGAACAAAGTGTTGGAGGTCACGAACAGTAATTAGCCATGTCTAGAAGCACCGATTTGCGTGGTTAATATCGTGGTTGATAGTCAGGAGGTGAACACACTGCTGTGGGTCCACTTTGACAGCTATTAGAAGCTGAATTATTTATGTAACCTGCCGAAGCAGCATATGTAATGAAAGATTAATCATTAGATCATTGGGATGATGCTACAGAGGCACTGTCCTCCTGGAAGTGTGAAAACCATAGTGTTTTTTGTTAAAAGAACACTATCTGATGGGCTCATTGAACTCATTGTCACAATTACACAGTTACACAAGTAAAGACTAGGGTATAATGGTCCACAAATAATTCAGGCATTAGTATTTTTGGAAACACTTTCTACGAATCAGGTATCTATAAAGCATTATAAATGTAGTCCTAACCTTAAAAGCTTTATAAACCATTCATTATGCTTTATAACACTTAACATAAGCCTTAATATCTATACGTAAACATGTCTAATCTTACACATGAAACATTATAACACCACAGTACAAAGCTTTATATCACAAAGCAATATAATGCATTATAACATATTTACATTTGCTGTTCTTAACATTATTGGTGAGACCTGTTTTATAAAGCTTAATAAATTAGCTTCCCTCTAACTGCTATATGTTATAATGGAAATTGTTCTGTAATGTGGAATAACTCATCACTTTACCTAAAGTCTGTGTAAAGTGCTTTTAAGTGTTTATTAGATGTTATGTGCATATACAGAACAATGTCTGACCTCTAAATTCAGTGTACATATTTGTTGAATAAATGTTTATAAGTAAAATGGAATTCAAAAGAAAAGTAAGAAGAATCCAATGTATACATTTATTTATTTGGAACATAAGGTACTAAGTAATTTTTTTAGGCAAACAAATTGGAATAACAAAAATAAAAAAAGTTAAATTAACTTCCCCTTTAGTTGTAATAACTTTATAGCTTTGTTATAAGCTATGCAAACAAAAATGTTCATTCCCCATTACTTAAAAAATAAATTTGCAAATCGGTTGTTGTAATAACTTGATGATTTAGGTTATGCTGATTTATGCTCAATTTGTTTAAGTAAATTAAACTTATCTGGGCTTACAGTGTAATGTCCCCAACAGTAGTAGGCATTGGAAAAGGCCAGAATACAGGAAACACTTCAAATCAACAAATTAGGTCAATTAATGAAGAGAGAAAAAGAGAGCGAAAAAGAATAAATAAAGAAATAAATGGTCCAACTTTATGATGAGTGTCTCTAATAACTATGTAGTTACACATTAAAATCCCTTATAATAAGAATATATAGTACTAGTATGCATTGTTGCTGATTAGTTACAGTTGAACAGGTTAATGAAATTACACACATGTATAAAGGTCAATCTATAAAGGAATATTTGATCCATCTTCACGTGATCAAATCTGAATAATGATTTTTTTTTATTTTTAAAAACAATCACAGCTTTAAATACATACCACACAAAAGCGGTTGGAGAAATAGAAATTTGTATATGCAACTAATTACACACACAAACACACAATTACATGTGAAAATTCACACAGACTTTAATATAATTGCAATTGCCCTATTACACACACAGTAAAAAATGATGTTGATACATGTGGGTAATTACATAACCTGTACAATTGTAATAAATGTGTACTTCACCAGTAGTTACATTGTTATTACATACATTGTTAATAGAGGCACTTATTTTAAAGTGGGACCAAACAAACTACATTTTCAGTCAATCAAGGTTACAGTTAGCAAAGCAATCTTTTTTTTTATTATTCCAACAATTGTGTTTGCAATAATATGTCAGACTTCATTCATCATGTAAATACCTGTATACCATGTTTTCTTCCTTGCCCGTTCAGTGTGAATAAATTCACTGTTATATTCCAAGTAATTACACATTCTCCAGCCCATACTGACCTCTAGAAAGGTCTGAAGAGGTCTGTAACACTCCTGAACCCTCCTGTATAGATTGATGTTTTCTGTGTGATCATAACTACAGCTGTAATACACGAGATTGCAGACTGCAGTGAAGGACACGCTGCTCATCTAAGAGAAAGATGATGTCCTTTAAGAGGCTGATTCAGGGACACATAGAAACAATGTCTCGTTTAGAACATGCTTCTCCTTCATCCTCCACCTTCATCTCATTCCAGTGATTTATAACAGAAATCAGTGTGCTGGAAGGAGCTGGATGAGAAGGGTGGATGGTGGAGCTGGACAGTGTGGATTAGTGATGTCAGACAGGCTGTAAAAAGCAAAGATTCAACACCAGAGAATAAATCTGTAGACTGTAGTTTTCTTAAGTCACCTGACCACCCTTATATAACCTCATGATCACACTGTGAAAGAGTGTGTTTCTGTAGTTTTGTCATTATAGCCCACCTTAGTCGTACTCAGGGTCCATACAGGGCCAAATATTCCGTGACCATTCTCTCCACAGATGCCCATGTGGGGCCGTTGTTTGACCCTTCCTGGTCCCACCACTGACATCCATATATGGGGTCAACATACAGACCCCACATGGGCATGTTATCTGTGGAGAGAATGGTCATGGAATTGTGAAAAAGAGAGATTGAGAGAGAGAGAGAGACAGACAGACAGACAGACAGACAGAGAGAGATACTGGTTTTTAGGAGTGATATAGGGAATATGAGAGAAAGAGAGAAAGATGGAGAGAGAGAGAGAGAGAAAGAGACATATAGACAGAGAGAGATAAGGGTTTGTAGGAGTGATAGAGGGAACATGAGAGAGAGAAAGAGAGAGAGAAAGAGACAGACAGACTGAGAGAGATAAGGGTTTGTAGGAGTGATAGAGGGAACATGAGAGAGAGAGAGAGAGAGAGATAAGGGTTTGTAGGAGTGATAGAGGGAACATGAGAGAGAGAGAGAAAGAGAGATAAGGGTTTGTAGGAGTGATAGAGGGAATATGAGAGAGAGAGAAAGAGAGAGAAAGAGACAGACAGACAGAGAGAGATAAGGGTTTGTAGGAGTGATAGAGGGAACATGAGAGAGAGGAAGAGAGAGATAAGGGTTTGTAGGAGTGGTAGATGGAATATGAGAGAGAGAGAGAGAGAGAGAGAGATAAGGAGTGATTGAGAGAGAAAGAGAGAGATACACATTTGTAGGAGTGGAAGAGGGAACATTAGAGAAAGTGATAAGGGTTTGAAGAAGTGATAGAGAGAACATGAGAGAGAAAAAGAGAGATAAAGATAGGGGTTTGTAAGAGTGATAGAGGGAACATGAGAGGAGAGAGAGAGAGAGAAGGAAATTAAGATGAAGGAGAGTGAGAAAAGTAAAGTGGAAAGTTGAGAGATTAAGAATAGAAGAGGAGTGAAAGAGAGCAGAAGTGAACATTGAAGAAATGGGGGAAAAGACAGAGCATGGTGGAGTGGAGTGATATTGGAGGGATGTGGGAACGAGAAGACTTGCTAGAGTTGGATGGGAATGGAAAAAGCAAGAAAGGAGAAGATGATGAAAGGAAAGAGAAAGAGGGTGTAAGATACTGAGAGAAAGAGAGAGAAAAACAATATCTAGAAGTGATGAAGGGCAAGAGCAAGAAAGACAATAAAATAGAAAAGGCAATAAAGGAATGTGTCTGTGAGAGAGGGAGAGAGAGACAAGAGGAGAATAAAATAGAAATGAATAGAGGATGAGTGAAGATAAATAGGGGTACAGAAGGAAATAAACAGAAACAGAGTGCTATAAAAAGACAAAAGAAACCTGTAGATAAGGAGAGAGAGGGAACATATTGGAAGAATAGTGGGTAAGAGAGAAAGAAAACAGAAAATATAGCCAGCAAGTGACAGAGAGAAAGAAAGGAAAATAAAGAGAGCGAGAAAGAGAGAAAAAGTAATGGTGTGAGGGAAAGAGGGAAAAGGAGGGACAGATAGAATGAGTGTGGGAAAGAAATGTGTAAAGTTGGGAATTGCTAAAGTTGGACGAGGAGAGAGAGAGAGAAAGGTAGAGAGAGAGCGTAAGAGAAAGAAAAAAGAAAGAAAGAAAGAAAGAAAGAAATAGCATGTTGGAGTGAAGTGAGTGTTTGCTAAAGAGAGACAAACAAATGAAAGGGTGATGAAGAAGAGTAAGAAGTGGAAAGAGAGTGATAGAGGGAAAGAGAAGGTGTGAGTGAAAGAGAGAGAGAGAGAGAATGAAGGGAATTACTTGAGTTGTATGGAGGACAAAGTGATTGAGGAAGAGAGGGAAAGAAGGTGTTTGAGAGAGAGATGACTCCTCTCATTAAAAGAGGAAATAGGATTAGAAGATTAAGCTCCTGTGTGTGTGTGTGTGTGTGTGTGTGTGTGTGTGTGTGTGTGTGTGTGTGTGTGTGTGTGTGTGCGTGTGTGTGTGTGCGTGTGTGTGTGTGCGTGTGTGTGTGTTATTCTCCCTGTACCTCTATCAGTCATTAATTACTGAGGGGAAGTGATTACACATCTCTCATTACACTCTACCACCCAGCTCCACAGGGCAGCACTGAGCATGCCCACTCTGTACCCAGCCTACACACACACACACACACACACACACATACACACACACACACACACACACACACACACACACACACACACACACACAGACACACACACACACATCATCCTCATCATCAGAGAGATACAGCCATGATGCCTCACACATACCCATCCCTCCTGAGCTGGCACACTACCAGCGTAACCATACAACTGATAGAACACTATCACAATGTCCATTCATGTTTAGACCACTGCCATAAACCCCTCACGGTTCCCGTGGATTTTACTAAACCCTGAGTGTTTTACAATAGAAAAATTTTATAAGATTAAAATGACGTTCAGATGTGGAAATAAATAATAGAGAGGGCAAGGCAAAAATCAATTCTGAAACAAAAGCAGGTCGTTAACAAAGGCAATAAACGTGTTGTAGAAGAGCTAGATAACTAGATTCAATACTCGGCAGGCAACATAGCAAACTGAAAGGTATATATAATAGACCAGGTGGAAACAATCAGTAACTGGGGGAGCGGGAACACTGTAGCGTCACATGGTCAGCAGAGCAAGGGGTATCCAGTGTGTGTGCATGCTGGGAGGTGGAGTTTTTGTTGTGTTGTTGTGTTTGTAGTTCAGAGTCTAGAGCATGGGTTGGGTTGGGTAGTCGAGTTTAACGCCACATCAGCTCGTCGGCTATTTCGCGGCAGGAAAGGTACTGTCTAATCACAAGGTTCTACGATCTAAGCCATCGCAAGGCAGACAGACACAGACAGACACACAGACACATTCACTCACACACTCACATCTAAGAGGCAATTTCAATCAAGTTCCAATTAGCCTGAACGTGCCGTCTTTGGACTGTGGGAGGAAACCGGAGAACCCGGAGGAAACCCACGCAGACACGGGGAGTACGTGCAAACTCCACACAGAAAGACCCGGGTCGAACCCAGGCCGTCTTGCTGTGAGGCGGAAGTGCTACCCACCGCGCCACCGTGCCGCCCGTCTAGAGCATGTAGACTGACAGCATCCGGACTGACACAATAATTATACATGAGATTTATGAGGTGCATAATATATTTTACATTACATCATATATAATTATATGATAACAAATACATGTATAATAAATGAATAACCTAAAATTATTATTCATTTCTATTATATTATAGAGCCTATGTGACTCTCCTATGTCCCCTGGTCTGAGAGTTCAGATTTAGATTCAGATTCACTATTTTTTGTTATTCAACACCACATTAAAGATGCATTGCCGAATGAAATTATGTTGCATCAGGTCACAGAAACAATACATAAGGACAATGGATAAATATAGAAAAAAAAACATATTATAGAACAGTATATTCCACTGTGAATTTTAAAATAAATATAGAGAAAAAAACATTTACATCATATTGCACCGTTCTATTGCATTTTCTATTGCATTAATATTTATAAGTATTAATTTATTAATAATAATAATAATAATAATAATAATAATAATAATAATAATAATAATAATAATAATAATAATAATAAATTATTATTAAGACTTATTAAGACTTAATTGGTGTTCAGTAGCCTAATGACAGTTAGGCTTTTGCCACATTTATGGCTGTGTTTGTTTTTGTGTTTTTTGTGCTGATTAGTCTGTTTTGTGGTAAAGTGAAGCATCCTTGGCTTTAAGAAAGGCGCTATTTAAATTAAACAAAATACAGTTTATTTATTTATTTATTTATTTATTATTATTATTATTATTATTATTATTATTATTATTATTATTATTATTATTATTATTATGTTTTTTAACATGGGGCATCCTTGTTTTTTTTATTTTTATTTTATTGTTATTGCGTTGTGGAGCACCAAATGTCCTATATAAATTGAACACATTACTTTTTATTAATTAATTATTATTATTTTCATGTTATTGTGGAGCAACCTTGGGTTTGAGAAAGGTGCTATATAAATTGCACAAATAACTTTTTTTAATTAAATATTATTATTGTATTGTTCAGCATCCTTGGTTTTTAGAAGGGTGTTACATAAATTGACTAAATTTATAATTTATAGTATATTAATTATCTTTATTTTCTTATTCATTTTTTATCAGTGGTATGTGATATAAGCTGGTATATATGATATAGGGTTGGGTTAAGCTCGTTGCTTTAAGCTTTAATGATCAACTGCATTATCCAGTATAATCAGCCCACTGCAGATCATCTCACCCATCTCCACAAAACACGTCTTCACATTTCAGCATTACGACAACGTATTATTACACACACACACATCACAAAGAGCGGAGCTGCCTTATTAACCTCAGAGAGGATGAGCAGCTTGCATAATTGGTCAGAGAGTTTTTATAAAGGCATACTGAAAGCTAGTCTGGGGAAAGCCACCAAACATCTCAAGGGGGTTCTCTCTCTCTCTTACTGTGAAATCAGTCTGGAAATATACTGGAAGTGACTCTCTGCCTTACTGGACCAATTATCTGCGGAATAATATAATAAAATAGTCTTTAATTTATATTTTTGGCACTTTTTACATTTTTCCTTGAAGCAATCTGATGACCTGTGAACAACTGAGTTCATGGAAAGATTCAAAATGCAATGCATTCATTAGACATACAGTAGGGAAAGGAGCTCTAATAGAATATCCATATCAATATGGACACTCGCAGATACCAAGCACACAGTTTATTAACAAAGGGGCTAGACTGACAAGAGTAATAAGGAACAGGCAGGGTCAGTAACAATATGGCAGCAAATATAATCAACATACCAAAGCATAGTCAGGCAAAAACAGGATCATACAAGGTAAATCCAGGAGAGAAGCGGCAAAGGCAAAAAGAGTAGTCAAAAATACAAAATAGATAAACAGAAAAAATGCAATGGAAATAAACAATAGAGAGGGCAAGGCAAAAATCAAGTTGGAAACAAAAGCAGGTCGGTAACAAGGGTAATAATTGCATTGTAGAAGAACTAAAAGAGCTATCTATACTGGACAGGGCAGGTGGAAACAATCAGTAACCAGGGGAGTGGGAACGCCATAGTGTCACGTGATCAGCAAAGTCAGGGAACTCCGGTGTGAGTGCCTGCTGGGAATTAAAGTCTTTGTTAAGTAGACAGTTTTTATAAAGGCATACTGAAAGCTAGTCTGGGAAAATCCACCAAATATCTCTAGGGGGTTTTCTCTCTCTCTCTTAACCTGTGAAATCAGTCTCGAATTATACTGGAAGTGACTGTCTGCCTTACTGGACCAATTATCTGCAGAATAATATAAGAAAATGGTCTGTAATTTATATTTATATCACTTTTTACATTTTTTTCCTGAAGCAATCTGATGACCTGTGAACAATTGAGTTCAGGAAAAGCTTTAAAATATAAGGCATTCAGTAGATGTATCCATATCAATATGGACACTCGCAGATACCAAACACACAGTTTATTAACAAAGGGGCTAGACTTATAAGAGTAGTAAGGAACAGGCAGGGTCAGTAACAATATGGCAGCAAATATAATCAACATACCAAAGCATAGTCAGGCATAAACAGGATCATACAAGGTAAATCCAGGAGAGAAGCGGCAAAGGCAAAAAGAGTAGTCAAAAATACAAAAATAGATAAACAGAAAAAATGCAATGGAAATAAACAATAGAGAGGGCAAGGCAAAAATCAAGTCGGAAACAAAAGCAGGTCGGTAACAAAGATAATAAATGCATTGTAGAAGAGCTAGAACAGCTATCTATACTGGACAGGGCAGGTGGAAACAATCAGTAACCGGGGGAGTGGGAACTGCATAGTCAGGGAGCTCCAGTGTGAGTGCCTGCTGGGAATTAAAGTCTCTGTTAAGTAGACAGTTTTTATAGTCTGGGAAAGCCACCAAACATCTCTAGGGGGTTCTCTCTCTCTCTCACTGTGAAATCAGTCTGGAATTATACTGGAAGTGACTGTCTGCCTTACTAGACCAATTAGCTGTGGATTAACATAAGAAAATGGTCTTTAATTTATATTTTTGGCACTTTTTACATTTTTCCTGAAGCAATCTGATGACCTGTGAACAATTGAGTTCATTGAAAGATTTAAAATATAAGGCATTCAGTAGATATACAGTAAGGGAAGGGGCTCTAATAGAAGGGTGAAGTTCTTCAGAATGATCCCAGAGTTATTGTACCAGAGTATCAATTATACCAAAAGATGTAAACTACATTATTTGCCCAGTGTTCTCAGTGAAGGCTAGTTTTACTGTTCTTCAGAGTGAGATTAGGAAGAGAGAGTGGTTCTTTCACAGCTACCTCGATTGGTCCAAATCTTCTGATTAGTGGTTGGAATCACAGAACATCTTATGATACAATATCCTATGATACTTAATATATCGCAAGACAATTCTCTATGATACTTTACAGCATCTGTGTTACTGAAGAGGATACATTACTCCTAAAAAAGTAAATACCAGGAATTATGGATCTATTAGTGTTAGTTTGACAGAATTTCACAACCAAGCCAACTGGCACACAACTAACCTACAACGTTGAAATGTCCTTTGAATTAGCATTTTACATTTCATCAGCATACAATTTCAAAAAACGGTTGAACAAAGGGATTAAAAAGTGGTTTTACTTCCATTTGCAGTAACTGCTTTTTAATTTGGCACCAACTCTCCACCATACGTGGGGAATGTTCATGTTCTAGTTTGACTGTTTTAGTGTTTTTGAGATGAGATGTTCAGTAATCAGATTGGTAGTGGTGGGTATCTTTCTTTATACTCAGCTTTACTGCAGTTATGTAAGTTTATTGTTAACACTTTGTTAACCATAGGATTTTCTAGTTTTAGTAAGCCATGGTTAATTAAAGGTTAAACGTATGACACTGAAACAACATTACTAAATCCAACATCAATTTAACCTTGCTTCAACATTGAAATGCCATCTGGGAATATCCTTCACTACATGTTTAAACTATTCATTTGATTATAGCGCCACCATGTGGAGTAATGAGGCCGTAACTTTAGAAAGTAATATTGGGGAATGAATTTTAAGGAGTTTAAAGCGTCTGTGTTTCAATAAAAAAGAATTTTTGATGTCACATATCAATAAGGAACACAAATGAAACAATAAACTTTATCTTGATTTCGATAATTTGTCTTACTTTTGTCTACTTCACACTTTTTAGTTTGGTCTGATTGACAATAGCAGGTATGAAAGCTGCCAAGAACTAAAGATCATAATAAAAAATCAGACAAAAATTTGGTTCAGGCAACAGAGGTGGTCTCAATGAAAGCAATTTGTTGGTGTGTTTGGACTTTATGACCAATTACAATAAGTGTATGCTGGCTATTGTCAACCATTTAATAACAGAAGAAGAAAAAAAAGTTTTGTGCCAAAGTCTGATTCCCCTTTTGGCATGCAGGAGAATCATACAGCAGTAAAGTGGCTACAACAGATTACGCGTTCACCTACTGTATCTACTGTATCTGTAGATAAACCCTTCTTTATCAACATAAATAAAATAAATCTAATCTGAGTCTAATCTGCCTCAGGGAGGCAAAATTCAGAACAGCTAGAAAGGGAACTGACCAAACTGTCAACATTCCACAAACGACCAATCAATGTCAAAGTGAAAAGAGATGCAGCCCATATATATATATATATATATATATATATATATATATATATATATATATATATATATATATATATATATATATATATATATATATATATATAGGTGATGACGACAGGATATAGGAAAATAATTTCACCCAGTCACAGGTGCCAGAATGTAACTGTTTTACCATTTAAGGTGGAAAGTGAACATTGGCTACCAATGCTTGTTACAAAGGGATGGGCCATAATACATTGAAATTATTGAAAATGGTTATTATTTATGGTTACACCATGTAGACCTTACACTTCACTTTACCTCTCTTCCCTTATTGGCTATAAGTGTTGCAACAGGTCAGTCCTCAGATTTGGAAACGTACTACTTCTAAAACAACACATTTATGAAGTATACACTGCAGTGGTTTGAAGAGAAAAGTCTTGAGAAAGTTTGATATAGTTGGGAGGGCCAGGTTGGCAGATTCTCAAAAAATTGTAAAGGAGGCCACACAGGAAAAAGCCTGAATATGTCTGTTCTGTGAGATTGCTTAAAAGAACCCTTTTGGCACCTCATTTACTCATCTTACCTGTGTGGCACGAAGATATCCATCATTGTTCATTGTAAAACGGTTGAAATCTAGAACATCCTTTTTGTGAAGGCCTTTAAAGTCAAGCTAAGATGTAAATGGAACTTTTTTTAGCTTGCTAGTTCATGTTTTAGGCTACATTAAGCAGAAGTCCTTGGGTTGCGTCATTCAAAATGCAAGATCCTAGTTTTTTAGGTGGAATTTTGTGGAACTGAAGTGACTTTCTAATACCTCTGAATGGCAACTGAAGATTGGCTGATTTTTACATGTGGTTGGGCCAGTTTATATAATGCCCACCCTTCCACCATCCAATCAAATCCCAATGGCTAAAGTCATGTCCATCCATCACAAATCTCATTTTATTTGGTTATGTGTCACTTTATTACTTTATGTTTTAAAGAATCTGCTGCTTCTGAGGAGCAGATCCATCCCACCACCAAAGCTTAACACAACACAGCGATTCATAGATTTATTAATAACGTCAAGAGCTGATGCGTGGGCGTTGTCAATGATTGCTCTAAATATCATCAACAGCTCTGAGTGTTAAATAATGTCAGTCTCGTTCATGCGCAGCCTTCCTCCTCTGCACTCTGGTGTGATTTAGAAATAAATGGACCAGTTATTATCCAGCCCCCCAAGACCTCTGTGATTTGGTGGTCATTCCGAACTTCCAGAAGCTATCTATCCTAATTTAATTTAGAGAAATCAATTCGCTTATCAGAGTGAATGAGGAGCATGACTGCGCTCTCATTACTGGAGAAGCAGAAGGAAGGTGAGTGGCTATAAGGAGTTATTCAGAGTGTATTTATGTGTGTGTGCATACATATACACACATTCACAAATACAATATAAATTGAAACTTCTACACTAAAACTCTAAACACTAAACTTACAACATCCAGGCCCTGTCCACATGTACCTGGATATTTTTTTTTGTCAGTAGAGCATTCTTAAAAATCTTCATCCTGGAGACCGTTCTCAGAAACCTTTACCCAGTAGAGCATTTTCTAAAAACTCTTTATAACCGTGGTGAGCATTTTTTTTAAATAATTCACCCTGGAGACCATTCTCAAAATTCTTCACCCTGGAGACCATTCTTAAAAATCTACACCCAGTACAGCATTCTCAGAAATCTTCACCCTGGAGAGTATTTTTAAAAATCTACACCCAGTAGAACATTCTCAGAAAAATGTTAACCCTGGAGCTCATTTTCAAAAATGTTCACCCTGGAGACTATTCTCAAAAATCTTTAACCTAGAGACCATTCTCAAAAATCTTCACTCTGGAGACCATTTTGAAAAAATCTTCACCCTAAAGACAGTTCTCAAACATCTTCCACCCAGGAGACCATTCTCCAAAAATGTACCCTGGAGAGTATTTTTTTAAAAGCCTTGACCCTGGAAAGTTTTTTTTTTAAAGATTTTTTAAATATCTTCCATTATGGAGATCATTCTCAAACATTATTACCATGGAGAGCATTCTCAAAAAAATGTTTACCCTGAAGACCATTCCCGAAAATCTTTAGTATAAAGAGTATTCTCAAAAAATATTACCACAGAACAGAATTATAAAAAAAAAACTCCTGGGGACCATTCTCAAAAATTCTTCACCCTGGAAAAATGATCACCATGAAGACAATTCTCAAAAAGTATTACCATGGAGACCATTCTTAAAAATCTTCCACCCTGGAGACAATTCTCAAAAATCTTTACTCTGGACAACCATTCTGAATTTTTTTTTTTTTCTGTGAAAACCATTCTCAAAAATCTTTACACTTTACGCTAGAATATTTTTAAAATCTTCACCCTGGAGAGCAAACTCAAATTTCTCCACCCTTCTACAGGGCTGTTCAGGTAGGCTCCATGCATCACCAGGGCTTTGCTGAACTTAAGCAGGACTGTTTTTTCTTCCCAAGACCCATCATCTAACTTCCTTCATAACTGTAGATCTTCATCATTAGACCCGTCCTGAACACATTCAGTAATAAAGTCAGAGAGCACACACTGCAGGCTGGAGATCCCGGACTGAGCGCGCTCCGTCCCAGCCCGCTGAACGCAGCTCACGCGCTAATTGAAAAGCTGATAAGGGGCATGGAGGAAACTGCTAAATAGCATTAGGATAGATGCCCACGTTCCGCTGCCTCTGAATCACACCGTAATGGGTTATGATTTGCTGCCGAGGGCCTCAGAACCTCCTCCTGCTCTGGGCAAGACTTCCCATTGCAGTGAATGTGTTCAGTGAATCAAATTAATAAACAGATTAAATTAACTTTAGGCAGGGGAATGTCAAGCATGACATGGCATGCCTATGAATTTCCTCTCATTTTAATATATTTTAAATCAATTAAAACAAGCGTGTCCTACCTTTTTCTTGAATTTTATTCTATTTCCCTGAAGTCTGCTGTGAATTCATGAAGCAAAAACAGCCGTAAATCATTTTAGCATTACTATTCTCATAATACACAACTTCTCATAATGTTCTACAGTTTATGGTGTTTTTGTTACTGCTGCTTTATTCATAACTATACACATTATAAATGCTGGTAAAATAAGTTGAGTACAGAATTAACAACCCTTTAACTGGTCAGCATTTTTTTCAAATTTCTGCTTTATATTAGAATTATTTTGAGGTTTGTATGGTTGTTCTTAATGAAGGCATGAACAATCATATATTTTTGATCATGTAATTATCATTATTATTATTATTATTATTATTATTATTATTATTATTAATAGCCACATTATACAGCTCTGTAAAAAAGAGACCATTTTACTAAATTAAAAACCTCTGGAATGTAATCAAGAGGAAGATGGATGATCACAAGCCATCAAACCAAACTGAACTGCTTGAATTTTTGCACCAGGAGTAAAGGCATAAAGTTATCCAAAAGCAGTGTGTAAGACTGGTGGAGGAGAACATGCCAAGATGCATGAAAACTGTGATTAAAAACCTTATTGGTAAAGTTATTTACCAATATTATGCTCATATCTTGAGGATTTCTGTTCAAGCGTTACATATAAAGGTTTTATGCTTGATAAGAAACATCATCCTAATCGAAAATCCTAATTAAAATTGTAATTAAATATATTTAATAGAAAATAGTAAAAATCATTAAAGTAAATCTGTATCTGTTAAAATATAGTAAATAACTGGACTAAACATTTTTTAATCAATAATTTTCTGAGTTAAAATGAAACAGTTGATTACTGGGCAGGTGTAATGCAGTCTCCTTTCAGAGCGAATGAATTAGATTCCAGGTAATGTCCAGTCAGAGAGAGAACACTTTCAGGCCATGGAGTTTTCTCCACCGTCAGTCAACGCCAGTCCACTATTAATCCAGGTTTTACTCTATCACATTTCTTTTTTGCTTCAGAGCTTGCTTTATGTTTCTTTTTTTTTTCTTTTTTTATGAGTGAATGAGCTGCTGAGCTCTGAGTTTCCCCTTCTGAAGTCTCCATTGCTCCACCAGCCGCTCGCGTTCAGTAAAACTGAGCCGGATCCTCTTTTAGAGGCTGTACGTGTGACGTAAGTACGAAAAGACGCGTGATGTGACCAAAAGATCTCGACCGCGACCCAACGCCCCAGGTTTTAGAATGAATATATTACTTAGCAGGGATGGTCGTTTCAGCACACTGGTACCATTAAACACAATATATTATCCCTTCTCCACTCAGAAATGCTCAGAAAGAAACTGGTTTAATATTTAAATATTTGCAATCAAGTTAACAAGTTGCACAATTCTGACAATATAAAATAAATAACACTGCACTAAAACAGGCATGGTGATACAATCTCAAAATTTTATAGAGCTGTACCGCACTACACAACAGATACACCACATCTCAGCTATAGCATGTTAGTAGGTTGCTCTGAGAAGTGTGGGTATGTTTTGAAAAACACAGGCCCACTATCCAACCAAGAGACTGACATTACAGACTGTATCAGAGCTGAAGTGAAGTGAGAGATCAGTCTAAACAGATAGAAGACCCTATAGGCTCTGGGGAACAGGGGGGAGATATTACATAAGTGTCCGTGTTCTCCCAGAGAGAGTCATTACAGTAAAATCACAGCGTAAGATTGAAGAATGCTGGGTAAATCAGCCTCTCTGTGGAATAGAATGGTGGAGTTGAATAGACTTTATCTACAGAGTAAGAAGCATGAGTTTTCTGGTACAGTGCACAGAGGACACCTAGTGGAGGAATTAGAAAACATTGTGAAAATACACTGTAAAAGTGCAAAGTTCAGCATATTAAACATCTTTTAGAGAGGTTTTACTTATTTTGTATTATTATTATCTTAAAAAGAAACAGAAATGCATTATCTGTTTTTTTCTTTGAATAGGCCAACATGTATAAAAGTCTAACTGCTCTGGACTCTAATTCTCTCAACAAAGACTCCAATTCCCAGCATGCACTCACACCGGACCTTCCTGACATTGCTCATCACGTGACGCTAAGCGTTCACGCTCTCCTAGCTTCTGATTGCCCACACCTGGTCTGTTTTAGTATAAATACCCCTCTGTTTCTTAGCTTCTTGCAGAGTATTGAATCTAGTTTGCTAGCTCTTCTACAGCACATTTCCTTTTTTGTTTTTACCTTTGTTACTGACTCATTTACTATATTTTTGACTATTCTCTTGCCTTGCCCTTTGTATGTTTTGTTTACTATTGCCAACCTCTTTTTATATATTGACTTCTCATTTTGCCTTGCCCTTTTTTTCCTGCTGGATTACTCGTGTATGAACCTGTTTTGCCTAGGTTGGTTCATAAAGGGTCTCCAACATTACAGCCCACCTTAATCCCTCATGGGTCACTGATACTCATATGTAGAGCCAACATAGAAACTGTAAACAAAACTTTCTGGTTCTCATTTGGGCCATCCATACAGGCCCCATATGGGCATATGGGAAATTGGAACAGACCATGGCCAGTATGGGAATTAAAACCCACAACCCTAGGCCTCTGGAGCCGTGTGGTACATGCATTAACTGTGGTGCCAATGTGCCATCATCCTCATAATACAAATAACACAAACTATTAACATAAATATTAACCATTAATTTATCTATTTGTTAAGATAACTAAGAGACATTGGCTTTGTCAATTTTTTAATCTCAGTTTCTTCATGAGGGAGAGTCACCTGGAATCGTTTTCTCAGCGTCTTGAAGGAAGGAGTTCCTTGAGGTGCTGAACAATAGTTGCTGCTTTTTCTTCGTGCTCTGAATCTCCAGCTCATCCCAATTAAATCACCTCAAATCACCATCTCAGTTCATCAGGTTTAGATCAGGAGATTGTGAAGGATAAACACTTTTTTATGTATTATGTAATTCCATATGTGTCCCTTCGTTATTTTCATGTCTTTACTATTAATCTACAATGTAAAAAAGAAATAAAGAATTAACTTTTGACTAGTACTGTACATTTACAGCAGACAAAAGGACTATCTACTGTACATATTAGGCAGTAAGTGAACAATCACTTCTTGACGTTGATGGCGGAACAATGGGCAAGCATACAAATCTTAAACACTTTGACAAGAACCAAATGATTACTGATGGCTACACGACTAGCTCAGAACATCTCCAAAACATCAGGCAGGTCTTGTAAGGTGCCCGTCAAACATGGTCTAAGGAAGGACAACCAGTGAACCAAAGACAGGGTCATGGACACTCAAGGCTCTTTGGTGCTCATGGAGACACCACTTCACAACCTTACAACATACAGAACTTGATTAAAGAAGCTGATTTAGTCTTGGTGCCAGATAACTACCACAGGACATCATGGGACCAGCTCAGTATTATTACACATTATGGTCATAATATTATGTCTCAACAGTGTATATAAAAGAAAACAAGGCTTCTAAAATGTTCTGAGCACCAGGATCTCAAATCTAAAAAAGATAAATATCCAATTTCCACAATTTTCCTTGGTCTCTCTAAAGGACACTTTGGTGGGTGCAATTTCCAAGCAATTTAGAAACAGTTCTGTCATAGTGACAATTCCTTGTTTTTTTTTTTTTTTTTTCCGATTGCTGTACTCAGAGGAGGTAGTTAGGTTATAAAGGGTACCTATTGGGTCAGTGACGGTTGTGGTATAGTTGTATGGGCCAGAATATATAAGTAGGGAACAGTGGTCCAGCTCAACATCCTATATAGAGTCTGGGTGTTACAATAAAGTCATAAAAGTGTTAACCAACCAGTATCATGTTTTTGATGTTTTGATCTCTTTAGATTTATTTGAGTTTAGTGTTTAGTATGCACCAGTAAACCCTCACTTAAATTTGTCACTCGACTGCAGTAAAAGTGAGGTATAGTTATAAATATAACATCAATTAATTAGGCCCTATAACAGAGCCTTGTGGAACACCAAAACTCACAAAAGGATAAGTGGCTAAAGAAATTACCATTTGGTTCAAGGGAAGGCCATGTAGACACCATTGTTCACTACAAGTTTTAAAATCACTGAGTTAGACAAGATGTTACAGCAGTGTGGTAAATATACTCTATATTAAAGAAATACTGTCATTATTAGAAATTAGAATGAAATCAAAGTAAAATAACAGTCAAAAGTTTGGAAACACCTTACATGATTTTCATTATTTTAAAAACTTTTGCATTGTAGATTAATACTAAAGTCATCCAAACTATAAAGAAAAACATATGGAACTATTTAGAAAACAAAAAGTGTTCCACAAACCATAACATGTTTTATATTTTAGATTCCTCAAAGTAGCACCTCTTGCTTAGATGACAGCTTTTCACACCTTGGCTAGATTTTCTCAGTGAGCTTTATGAGGTCGAGTCACCTGGAATTCAGGCTTTCAGTTAACAGCTGTCCTGAACTCATCAAGAGTTAATTACTTGAATTTTTAGACCTCTTAAATTTGTATAGTATACTATAGTATACAGCTTTGGAAAAAAAAGAGTCAACATAAAGATTATATTTTTCCTTGATTTAACCAAATTGAAAACCTCTGGAAGATGGATGATCACAAGCCATCAAACCAAACTAAACTGCTTGATTTTTTGCACCAGGAGTGGCATAACGTTTTATCCAAAAGCAGTGTGTAAGACTGGTGGAGGAGAACATTCTTAAAAAGTTATGAATATGAACTTGTTTCCTTTGCATTATTTGAGGTCTGAAAGTTCTGCATCTTTTTTGTGTTATTTCAGCCATTTCTCATTTTCTGTAAATAAATGCTCTAAATGACAATATTTTTATTTGGAATTTGGAAGAAATGTTGTCTGTAGTTTATAGAACAAAACAACAATGTTTATTTTGCTCAAACATAAACCTATAAATAGCAAAATCAGAGAAACTGATTCAGAACTGAAGTGGTCTCAATTTTTTTTAAGAGCAAGAACTTCTCAACTAAATTAAGAAATGAAATACTTTACAAACTGAAGGTCAGTCAATCTGACGAATTTTAAGAACTTTCAAAGTGTCTTTAAGTGCAATTGCAAAAAAAGAGTTTTCTCTGTTGCACAGGATAAGTTCATCAGAGTTTCCAGCCTCAGAAACCGCAAGTTAACAGCTTAGCCCCAGATGAGAGCACCTAAATGCTTCACAGAGTATTTTTGCTTTGTTTAACACTTTTAAGTTACTCCATGATTGCTTGTAAGTAATCATAATTAGTTTCATACTTCACATATAGCAACCAAACACTGACACTCAAGCTCAACCAACAAACCAAGTAGCTCAGGGTATTTTTCACTATGATGCAAGGTGCTCTCAACTCCATTACCAGCATAACAGAGAATCAACCCCCTACAGCCTCCAAATGAAGCACATTATAGAAGAATAATGACCTCCTTCAGCATCTGTCAATAATCATTCACTTTATCTTTAAATCACATCTCAGCAAACACGGCCCAGACAGAGCCACAGGGCTCTACCACCGATGTGCCACCGGACGGGCCTCGCCAAGACCGTGAGGATCCCGCCACTGTCAGGAAGAGTTAAGAGATTCATCTGTGAATAAAGAGACTAGAGGCAGATAAGTCAAATCAAATCAAATTTATTTGTATAGCGCTTTTTACAACTGGTGTTGGCACAAAGCAGCTTTACAGAAACATGATTACAGGACAAAGAATCAGGCAAAACATTAAACATAGAATATATATAATACAGAACCCCCAGTGAGTGCGGAGGCAAGGAAAAACTCCCTCAGAGCTGCAGGAGGAGGAAGAAACCTTGGGAGGACCAAGACTCACATTAAAGGGGGGACCATCCTACCACTGGTCAAATGGCTTTTAAATTAATTTTAAAAAGTCTTTCATACATCCACATAGGTTTTATATATTCAGGTGTATAGCAGCTCCACTAATGGCTTATAGAGTAAGATGGATGATGAGCAGCTGATCTGTGGTGGTGGATGGAGAAGAGCTGACTTCAGTAACTTCCAGTCTGGCCAGACAGAGGACATGAGACCCTGAGGGTCCAACATCCCTCGGTATCGGGTCAGACAGGTGGGCAGTCAGTAACTCGGAGGAAAGCAGAGAGATGGAATTAGTTTTGACTGGATTTATGCAAAACTGAGAATATTAAAACATTATCAGAGTGTGGCAAATGACTCCGGCAGATCTAAATAAAACAGCCTAACTAAAGGCAGAGAGCCAGAAGGTAACATAGACATGGAGGCTCCCTGAAACACTGGCATCCACCCACTCCACCGTCCACAAACCTGAGTGACCGTGTGCAGTGGGAGAACAACAGCACCAGCATCTCAGTTTACCCACAATTCCCTCTGTCCATGAACCCCTGAATCTGCAGCCTTATCTAAAGGAAAAAACATTAATTACCAAAAGCTAAACTAAACAAGTAAGTTTTCAGTCTAGACTTAAAGATTGAGACTGTGTCTGAGTCCCGAACATATTCGGGGAGATTATTCCAGAGTTGAGGCGCTTTATAAGAGAAAGCTCTTCCTCCTGCAGAGCTCCTCTGAATTTTAGGAACTACTAATAAACCAGCACCCTGAGATCTAAGTAATCGCGGTGGTTCATAACAGGAGATGAGGTCTTGTAAATACTCAGGAGCGAGCCCGTGTAGGGCTTTATACGTTAACAGGAGAATTTTATAGTCTATGCGGAATTTGACTGGAAGCCAGTGCAGTGCTGATAGTACTGGACTAATATGGTCAAATTTTCTCGTTTTAGTAAGGACCCTGGCTGCAGCATTTTGAACTAGCTGAAGTTTATTTAAGTTACTGCCGGAACATCCAGACAGTAGCGCATTACAATAATCTAGCCTTGAGGTAATAAAGGCATGTACTAATTTTTCTGCGTCATGCAGTGATAGGGCATTTCTTAGCTTGGCAATATTACGGAGGTGTAGAAAAGCTGTTCTAGTAACATTAGATATGTGTTTATCGAATGCTAGATCTGAATCTATGATAACTCCAAGGTTTTTAGCTGCTGAACCAGGGGTGGCTGAGAAGTCAGCCAGATTTAGCATTAAGTCTGATAATTTATTTCTAGCAGCTTTGGGGCCTAATAGGAGAACTTCTGTTTTATCACTATTTAATAGGAGGAAGTTGTGCGACATCCATGATTTTACATCTTCTACACAATCCTCGATTTTCTTTAATCTCACTCTGTCATCAGGTTTGGCTGATATGAAGAGCTGCGTGTCATCCGCATAACAATGAAAATTCACATCATGTTTTCTAATAACTTTGCCCAGTGGGAGCATATATAATGTAAATAATAACGGTCCTAATATAGAGCCTTGTGGAATTCCATATCTTACCTTGGTATAACTGGAAGACATATCATTTAACCTCACAAACTGATAGCGATCGGTTAAGTACGATTTAAACCATGCTAAGGCAGTTCCGGTTACACCGACCATGTTCTCTAGTCTTTCTAAAAGGATAGTATGATCTATTGTATCAAAGGCTGCGCTCAGATCGAGAAGTACCAGTAGGGAAACACAGCCTTGGTCGGCGGCTATAAGTAGATCGTTTGTTATTCTAACTAAAGCTGTCTCAGTGCTATGATAAGGCCTAAATCCAGATTGAAATTTTTCATCTGGTTTCTTTGCAGGTAAGAGCACATTTTTACCTTCAGGATTCCTCCAGGGGACAGTTTGGGCCCTCTCTCATTGCGTCGCTCTGCATTTGATGAGGGCGGAATACGTTTTAAACAAATCGTTTGAGAAATGAACATTGAATAATCTCCCTGCTGAAATTTCCATTAAAATATGATTAAATATTAAGCATAAAGACTAGCTCTGAACAAAGACAGCCGTGATTAGTGACACAGTGATTAGTCATGTGACCATGTGACTAGAAGTTATACAATTACAGTTACATGTAAGTATTAATATATTATAAATTGTATTATTCAGTGGTATGAAAAAGTTTGGGCGCCCCTGATCATTTTTATTAATTATTGGTTGTTCGGATCAGCAAATTCAGTTAAATAATGTGTATCATATAGCAGAGGAACACAGTGATGAACACAGTGATATTTGAGAGGTGAAATGTTTGAGAAGTTTATAGGATTTACAGAAAGTGTGCAATAATTCTTTAAACTAAATTAGGCAGGTGCATACATTTGTGCAACCTAACAGTAAAATGACATCAATATTTAGTAGATCCTCCTTTTTACAGAAATAACAGCCTCTAAACTCTTCCTATAGCTTTCGATGAGAGTCTGGCTTCTGGTTGAAGGATACTGGATCACTCTTCTTTACAAGTCATCTCCAGTTCAGTCAGGTTTGATGGTTTCTGATCATGAACAGCCTGCTTTAAATCACACCACTGATTATTAATAATATTCATTTCAGAATGTTGTACTTGTTCCTCTGCATGAATGTTTTAGTAGATTTTGAACAGTGTTTAGTGTTCAGGGTCGTTGTCTTGTTGAAGTATTCAGCCCCGGCTCTTTAACTTCAACTTTCTCACTGATTCTTCAACATTATTTATTTGTTTGTTTTTTATTGAACTACAGCTGTGTGATGTGATGATGCAGTGTGTTTGAATGTAAACGTTCATTCATTACCTACTTCCCCTCCCTGTACGAATGGTAGAGAGTTGAATGGATGGATGGATGGATGGAAGAATGGAAAGAGATTAATGATTGGAAAAACAGATGATGAATGAATGGATGGGTGAGTGGATGAATGAATGGACAGATACATTAATGAATGGTAGACAGGTGAATGAATGGACAGTTGGAAGGAAAGATAGACTGATGAATGGAAAGACAGATAGATAAATGAATGAATGAATGAATAGATACATGAATGAAAGATTATAGATAGGTGAATGGATGGATGGGTGGATGCATGACAGATAGACAGATGCAAGATGCACAGATGGATGAATGAGTGCATAGATAGACAGATATATGAATGGTGTTAGGTAGGTGAATTGATGGGATGTGAGGTTAAATTGTTGGATATACAGACAGATGGATGGATGGATGGAACGATACATTGATGAAGGGAAAGACAGATGATGAATTAACGAATGGGTGGATGGATGGATGGACAGATATATGAATGAATGGTAGAGAGGTAGATGGATGGATAAATGGAAGAATGGAAAGAGATTAATGAATGGAAAGACATTTGATGAATGAATGGATGAGTGGATGAATGAATGGACAGATACATTAATGAATGGTAGACAGGTGAATGAATGGACAGTTGGATGGAAAGATAGACTGATGAATGGAAAGACAGATAGATAAATGAATTAATGAATAGATACATGAATGAAAGATTATAGATAGGTGAATGGATGGATGTGTGGATGCATGACAGATAGACAGATACAAGATGCACAGATGGATGAATGAGTGCATAGATAGACAGATAAATGAATGGTGTTAGGTAGGTGAATTGATGGGATGTGAGGTTAAATTTTTGGATATACAGACAGATGGATGGATGGATAGATGGAACGATACATTGATGAAGGGAAAGACAGATGATGAATGAATGGATGGGTGGATGGATGGATGGACAGATACATGAATGTATGGTAGAGAGGTGGATGGATGGATAAATGGAAGAATGGAAAGAGATTAATGAATGGAAAGACATATGATGAATGAATGGACAGATACATTAATGAATGGTAGAGAGGTGAATAAATGGACAGATGGATGAAAAGATAAACTGATGAATGGAATAACAAATGGTTAAGTGAATGAATGAATGGATAGATACATGAATGAATGATAAGAGAGGTGAATGGATGGATGGATGGATGGATGGGTGGCTAGACAGGCAGACATAAAGGAAGAAGAATAAGACAGATGGAGAGCCTGTGTTCATATTTATGTTTATATTTACGTTCATGTTTATGCATATCAGTAGTAAATGTATAATTAATATTTATTTAAATGATCAGCTTGGCTATGAGTTATAATAACACAGTGAATGTATTGTGTTTGAATAGGAGAAACAGAAACAGGTATATGAAGAGAGATGCTCATCTCAGCAGAGGCTTCTTTTTAAGACAATTCCAATATATATACATACATACGCCTAAACATATAATAGAACAGCCTGTTATACTGTATTTGTTATATTAATAAACTTTAATTAATAATAGACACCAATAGATTCCTAAAGCTGCCGCCCAAGTAAGTCCAATTAACACTTAAATGGCAATAAATCTGGCGAGTGGACAGGCTGCAGAATTCTGTTCATCACAATCTAGTGAAGACATCCCTGTGAAACCCTGGCAATATGTAGGGGAGCATTGTCCTGCTGAAAAATGCCCGAGACATAACTTGATGCCTACTATGTTCAGCAATCCGGGGTCACGTTATTCAACGAGTATAAATACAGACAGACAGACATTTAGACATAATTTTATACTTGTTCCCTCAGAAGTGGCACAGATTGCTTTCTCCATCATTGCTTTTATTAGAGTCTTAATGTAAGTTGTAGTATCAGTAGTGTGGTTTGGTCTGTTACACAAATTCTTATATGCCAAAATGAAAAAAAAAAAAAAAAAAAAGATGGATCACATCTATTTGCAAATATCAGACTCAAAAGCTAAAAAAAAACCTTTATAAATGCAGAGTACAAAAAAACTAATCAAATAAAAAAAATTAAAAGTACTATATATACATATAAACAGTCAATGTCAAGATAAGGATTAATGCATAAAATGCAGCAAAAAAACAACAACAAAAAAGAACAAGTAGCTTAGAGCAGTTCCTGTTTGTTGGGAAGGATCGGGAGTATGGCAATTATACAGTATATATATTGGATTTAATATTAAATAGGCGGTTATTCTCATATTCTCATACAAATCTCACAGTTCCAGATTCCTTATGAAGAGGGTAACTGTTAAAAATTACAAAAAGAACAAAATGAAGCTTCTAGCCAACCTTATTCAGCTTCCACACCTATCTGGAATTATACAAATCACCTGATGAATTGTGACCTGAATCCACTTAACTCTTTTAATTTTATGACATTGAATACAATACTGTGCAGATAGTTTTTTGGCACGCTATGACCTTATCAGAAAATTGTAAATCACTTCATGCTTCCCTCTGCTGACAACTTTTATGGAGATGCAGATTTCATTTTCCAGCAGGAATTGGCACACTGTGTTTGATTGGCCAGCAAACTCGCCTGACCTAAAGCCCATAGATAAGTGCTGCCACACCAGCAGTGATACAATGATTCAAGAAAAAGGAACTCTGGACAAGTATTGAGGGCATACATTGTACATACTCATACTCATTTTTGCATTAAAAACATTTCTTAAATTGGTCTTATATAATATACAGTACAGGCCAAAAGTTTGAACACACCATCTCATTAAAGGCGTTTTCTTTATTTTCATGATTATTTACATTGTAGATTCTCACTGAAGGCATCAAAACTATAAACGAACACATGTGGAGTTTAATGTACTTAACAAAAAATGAGCTGGCCTCCACAGTCACCGGACCTGAACCCAATCCAGATGGTTTGGCGTGAGCTGGAGCACAGAGTGAAGAAGGCAAAGGGGCAACAAGTGCTAATAAACACCTCTGGGAACTCCTTCCTTCAAGACTGTTGGAAAACCATTTCAGGTGGCCACCTCTTGAAGCTCATTGAGAGAATGATGCCAAGAGTGTGCAAAGCAGTAATCAGAGCAAAGGGGGGCTATTTTGAAGAAACTAAAATATAAACATTTTTTTGTTAAGTACATAAAACTCCACATGAGTTCATTCATAGTTTTGATGACTTCAGTGAGAATCTACAATGTAAATAGTCATGAAAATAAAGAAAATGAAAATGAGAAGGTGTGTCCAAACTTTTGGCCTGTACTGTAATTTTCTGAGATACTGACTCAAGTGTAATCCCACTTGGGAATAAGAATCACTGGTAAAGTGGCTGAACATGCGACCAAAGAAACCCACAAATGTAAGTATTATCCTTATAACATGTGATGATTAGCATGATGTTACCATAGTTTAATGTGTAGTTTTAATGTTTTATGGCCGAATTCTTTATAGCAAGCATAAAAAGATCGCTAGTGGTTTGTCTCAGTAGTTAGCTGGCTAACTTTCCCATTCCACCTTAAATGGTGCAACAGACGGCAGGAGCTGCAGCATTTAAGGCGGAAGGGAAAAATAAAATAAAATAAAAGCTAATCAAAGTTAATTTCAGCTACCCATCACAAAGAAATTAAGAAATGGACATTAATAATTAATTTCCCCCCTTTCTGAAGATATTTTTTAAGACAATGCTCTAAAGTTAACTAGTTAACCAGCAGTAGCTAGGTTACTGAAATGTATCGCTCCTGATGACGTATCTATTGGGCTCTTCAAGGGTTGTCCCAATTCTTAGAGGAATTATTTCACCCCTTCCCTTGTATGGGTTACACTCAAAATAAGGGGTATAGGTGTGATTGTGATTGGGCCAAGGGGTGAAATGGGATTGGGCCTTGAAATAGATCATGCCACCATTAATTTACCCAAAATACAGAAAAAAAAAACGCTTTGAAGAAAGAAGCTGAGCTCTTGTGAACTAGTTCACTTAAAAGAACAAAGCATGGTTCCAAACTTCCCATCAGTATCTCACCTGATTTATCATCATTAAACTGTACTGATGAAACAAAGCAGGTGTTTTTGATATAATGAGAAGTACAAATAATACTATACTCTCTTTTGAGAGTTTTGGAGATGTTTGGATGAACATAGTGATGTAAAACCCCTACTTTTTGCATAAAAGTTAATAGTAAATTGCTGTCCAGATAAGGAGCTTATCTATTCTTCACAGGGGACTACTGTACACAGTTTGTCCAAAAGACATAAATTAAAATGAATTTCTGTAATGGTTCATACTCTTACACCACCTGGAGAGCTTTCTTTCTGAGCATGATTAAGGATAAAGTGCTTTTTTACAGTACGAGAAAAAAATTACAATACAATCATGTCTTTATGAATTTAAGAGCTTCATATAACACATTCACAAACTGATGAAAGAATATTAGCATGAAAAAAAAAAACGAGAGTAACCCAAACTCTACTTTAGCTTAATGATTATTTTAACAAGAACAGAAAGCCCTTATGTCTACTAAACCTGTTCGTTTTGGGAATAAACAAAAAAAGGTAATTCTATAACAAAAAAAAAGCTTAACTTGGATGATACTGTACCTTTCAGATTCTGTTGTAATTGGATGTTTGTTTGTTGTAAGTTTGTTCATGACTAGAAAAGTGTTTCTCAATCGTGGTTCTGAAGGCAACATAAATACAAGAGACCACTTAAAAATTATGAGTTTCTCTGATTTTACCAAATTGGAAAACCTCTGGAATATAATTAAGAGGAAGATGGGTGATCACAAGCCATCAAACCAAACTGAACTGCTTGAATTTTTTTGCACCAGGAGTAAAGACATAAAGTTATCCAAAAGCAGTGTGTAAGACTGGTGGAGGAGAACATGCCAAGACACATGAAAACTGTGATTGAAAACCAGGGTTATTCCACTGAATATTGATTTCTGAACTCTTAAAACTTTGTTAATATGAACTTGTTATTTTTGCATTATTTGAGGTCTGAAACCGCTGCATCTTTTTTGTCATTTCTCATTTTCTGCAAATAAATGCTGTTAATGACAATATTTTTATTTTGAATTTGGGAGAAATGTTGTTTGTAGTTTATAGAATAAAACAACAATGTTAATTTTACTCAAACATATACCTAATATACATATATAATGCTTCACAACTGATTGTCCCTGGTAACTTTTATCTTACTTCTGATTAGCACTGCATCCCAATGTTACACTGAGTCTGAAATATATCTTTGTAGCAGTTATAATTATACATTTATAAATGAAAGAAAATAGTAACTCTTTCAGAAACAAAAACACCACCTGTATCTTTGAAATGTCTTGTTAATTAATGGAATAGTTGAATCATTAGTTGAATAAATATGTAGAAAAGGGTGCATCCAGGACCAGGATTGAGAAACACTGTATTAAATCCAGGGGTGTAACATACAGTACCCTCCAAAAGTATTAGAACAGTGAGGCCAATCCTATTATTTCTGAGGTAGATTAAAAAAACATTTGGGTTTGACATTAAAAGATGAATATGCAACAAACATGCACAGATCAAAAGATAGACCCTTTTGGTTAAATAGAGCCATTTGTTTTGTGGGCAAAAGTATTGCATAACAAATTAAATTTAAAAGTAAATGAAAGTGAATTTAGCTGCAAATCCTTTGATTGCAATGACTGCATCTGATACTCAGTACACCAGTGATGACTTTCTTCTTCAGGATATTCCAAATGTTTGTACTAGCAATGTCAAATATTTGCACAATGGCTAGTTTTTATGTTGGTTTTCCTTTAACTATAAATGCACAGCAAATCCTAAATTTGAAACTGAATATACTTTTTCTGACAAGAAACATGGGTGGGTTCACACAGAAGATGCTATCTTTTAAACAGTGTATCAGATCCTGGAAATAAAAACGGAAGAGTTGACCTGATGCTGACGCTGTCAGTCTGTTCAGGACAATTGTACTCCTAAAGACTCCATTTACCAGCATTCTCAGCCCATGGATGACTGAGTACAATGACTCGGCTGAACACATGACTCTGCAGAGTTCAGCCTCGCCCTCCTTCTGATTACAGTTTTCTTACACCTGTTTGTGTTTGTATAAATATCCCTCTGTTCCCCTTGTTCCTTGCAGAGTATTATCTAGTTTACCTAGCTCTGTTACAACGCATTTTCTTGATCTCTTGACTTTTTGTTATCGACCCATTTCTGCTCTCTCGCCTAGCCCCTTTAGTTTTGTTGTGGATCTTTAGTTACCAACCTATATTCCTCCTTTGACTACTCTTTGCCTTAGCCCATTTAACCTGCTTGTCTTGCCGTGAACTGACTCTGGTTTTGGCTCTATGTTCTGGTATGTTGATATTTATTGATGCCCTTTTGTTTACTTGCTGTATTGTGTAAACCAATCCCTTTAGGATTGTTTTGAGTCTGCAGCAGATATAACGGGATTGGCATTACTGTTCCAATACTTTTGGAGGGGACTGTAATTCAATGCACACTAGCAAAAAGTAAATTCTAACATCAAGAATTAAGAAAAAAAGGTTATATACTAGGCTAATTCTTATCAGTGTCCCACCCATTTCTGTAGTATGTAGTGATATATTCATGGAGTCATAACGTCTTTACACCATGAAAGTTGAGATGAAAAGATCTTTCTTTATAGTATTCTTATTATTGCACACACTTGCACAATTGTTTCATAATGACTGGATTATAACATTTCATCACTCTCGCCAGCGTGGAGTTTGGAGTGAAGTTTGGCGATAGATTTAATGATGATACACATCACATGGGCCTTGTGTCCAAACTTGCATCACTTTCTCCGGTTTGTCTTGTCTTTATGTTGAACTACATGTTTATAATAGGGAAAAACACAGCTGTAGAAACAACAAGCAGGCTTTGCATAAAACACATAAACCTTTTAAGTTGCAGGAAGGTTGAAGTATCCGGTAGAATACAAGAACGCACTGTCTGTACAAAAGTCCTAAATGCTGAACCCAAATGCAGACGTCCTGGATTCTTCAAGAATTAGTGCACACAGGTACTGTAAGTGCAGTTTGTCCTCCCAGCCACTAGAGGGAGCGGGAGTTCTAGACTTAGACCTAGACCTGGAACTCAAACATGTCAGCCTGCTTCTTGGCCAGCTTGGCCACCTCGTCGCGGATGGCCTTGACCAGGGCAGAGGTGGAGAGGCTGCTGAGGGGGGTGTCGGGGCTGATCAGGTCCCCAGGGTCGGTCAGGCTCTGCTGGGAAGCCGCGATGGATGGAGATGGAGGCTCTGGTGCCCCCTGAGGAGACATGGCCTGGCTGTGCTTCCACAGTAGAGGGCTGCCTTGAGGGTAACGTGGGTGCGGGAAGGCTTCTGCATAGCCCGGCAAGGGCACCTAAAGGAGGAGGAACGATCAGGAAGTGGTATTAGCAGGATTTTATAAAGAAGGATTGATACTAGAGACAGCTACAGACTCTAATGTGTTAAAAATGAAGGAATGTTCTTATTCTTACAGTCAAACTTGGTAGAAGCTCACTGTTCGAGGCTGTACGCCAGATTTCGTAAAAATTAATTAGTCAAAAGAAAAGGAAAGACCACACAAGCACACACGAACACGACACTCACAATAAGGGAAAATGAAAGGAACGGATCTTTTGGATCTCTACGAAAACTTCCGGTTCAAACCGACTGTTTGAACCCTGATTCAATGGGTTAATTTTAGTCAAGACCATGAAGTATGAAATCACAAACACTCTGAAAACAACGGTCAAACCGTGAAAATCAAAAACCATGAACAAAAATAAAAGTGTTCATTCGAAGAAATGTGCTCAACTACCCCGGGACTTTTGTTGCATCCACTCAACGTCAGCGATAAACTCAGTTCAGCAAATGGTTTCTAAATGACACTGGTTCTGCAAAAAGACACTGCGTGAAGGCATTTTGGTTGAAACAGGCAAACAAACACATAACAGGGATAAGAAGAACATTCCAAACCGACAAGGAGTCTTGTGCAAAATGGCAAGTCAAATGGAAAGTTTGATAAAAAACAGACTCGACAGAATGCCCCCCTCCGACCACCACCCTCCCCTCCCCGCCTCCTGAGAAGAGGACGGCGTGAAAAAATGCAGAAAAAAGACGTAGGAGACCAACCAATCATGATCCACACAGGACTGCACTCCAAATTTCAACTTTCTGATCTGCAGCATTGTCCAAACTTATTGGATTTTCTTTAAAGGGAGCATGATGACTGTGGTTGTCCTCCCCCTACTGAATTGATCAGCCCTGACCTCATTCATTGTTACATTTTAATCATCTGCACTTGAAAACAATTGCTTTTTTTCAGTATTTTTATAGTATTTTCCGTATTTTTTTAACATGAATTATCTTTCTAATTTGGTCCATTATAGATGCCTCGTAGTTTCTTAACTAATATTCAACTAGCATTCAACTAAATATATATGAAAAACTCTAACCTTTTAAACATTAAACATTTTAAGGGTAAGTTTAGAATTAGATTCAAAGTTTAGGTTAAAGTTTTGATCAGAGTTAAGTTTTAGTGCTGATTCATGGTTCAGGTTGTTCTAGGGTTGGGTTTAGATGTAGGGTTAGACTGACAGGTAGGTGAGAATTTAAGATCATCCAAATAAAGTGATATCTTTCAAGAAAACTAACTAAAACGTTTTCTTTGTTAAAAAACAGAAACATTTTCTGTCATTTAAAAAATTGTAAAAAATTCTAACAAATAAACAGATATGTCACTGTCAAACAGTTTATAACTGCAAAAATGTAAAAAATGATCTGTCATCCCTGCTTTCATAAAGTTTTTATAAAAACATTTCTGTCTGTTGTAGGCGGGTGGCATAAGAGTGCTGCATGTGTCTTCCTATCTTTATTAGGGATATTAAGGGGGCTTTATGTTGTGTGTGTCTGTGGGGGGATGTTTAAATGTTTGGGTGTTTATTTGTGTAATCTTTTTGTGTATCTTTATGTTTATTTTGTTGCAGTTCCACTGGTGTAACATTATTATGGGCTGACATTTTAAGGGAGAAGCTCTTCATTGATAGTTTTCGTTATTTCTATGTCTTTTCTTGGTTTAAATCTAAAGTTGGTTTATGGGCTCGGCCTCATTACTCTGCCCCCAGAAACTATGGCTGTAGGATAAGAGATGAACTGTGATAACTGGGCTTGTTTGAGAAGCCTAAATGGGTCCTTTTAAAACCACATAAACATCCCCTGTCTCGCCCCTTCCAGTTGTTGACTTCTTGGTACCACTTTAAAATAAGGCTCCATTATTAAAAGTGTATAAATAGTTTATAAAGGAGTTTATTAATGGTTAAAAATTAAGTTATAAATATGTAAAAAAAAACATTAATAAGCACTAACAGCACATAAATAAAAAGAACAACTGTGGCATTTTTTTTTTTTTACCATTTTTTACGATCTAAGGTTTACCAGTTTAAATGAATGTGAAAATACGGTACCACTTTAAAATAAGACTACCCTTATAAATGGTTTATAAATGGTTTATAAACTAGATTATTAACTACTATTGATTAGGTTGTAAATGCCTTAAAATCATTGAAAAGCAGTGTAGAATATCTGTTACAACACATCAATTAAAAAGGCAACAGTGATCAGTTGTTTGCTTAGTCATTTAATTCAACTGAGTCATTTAATTTATAGTAAAGAGTTAAACATACTTCCACATATATTAATATGACAGGTTTAATGCTGACTGATGGAAAACACAAAGTAAGATCAGAATCTAGAAAGATCTGAGGTTTGACAGTAGAATCACTACTTTGCCATTTTTTTAACTCTTGCTGAAAACTTGCTGTTTTCATTTCTATCCATGCTCTTATTTATTTATTAACTGCTTATTAATAAGTTTTAAAGTATTTGCAGCCTAATAATTAATAACCATTACTAATCTTCTTTATAAACCATTCATAAACCCTTTATAAAGGTAGTCTTATTTTAAAGTGGTACAGAAATTACTATTTGTTACACAACAGGCCCCAGTTGCCTTCCTATTTATGTGTTATAACTGTTTATTAATTGTTTATAACCTAATTAATAACAGTTAACAAACTCCTTTATAAACTATTTACAAACCCTTTGTAAAGGAGCCTTATTTTAAAGTGGTACCTGACTTCTCTATGAAGTACTTTCTGTGTTGCCACCTTTGAACCACCTCAGGTGGTGAGGCCAGTAAGTCTGTTATTGAAGTTGCTGAGTTGGAAGCAAAAGAATGTCTAAATATAAGAATTTGAGATATCAGATACCATAGAACATGTTCTGATCACAGCTGTTTTGGTGGCTTGACGGTCATGTATACTCCAAATTTTAATAATGATATCAGATAGATCATCTTGTCAGGGGTGGCAACCACATTCACCTCCTCCAATACCCTGTTATTTACTGATAAAGCTTGAAGACTTGAGGCCAGATTGTGAAGCATGATTGGGCGTCCTTAATGTGAAGCCATGGTGTATGAGAGGAGGGTCTTACTGAATCAGCCCACTGTGAGGGCACGTCCTCTGGCTCGGGGGGGTAAGACATCCAGGATGGACTGTGGTAGGAGGAAGGGGGTGTTGAGATGAAGTAGCCTGTGTATCCTGGTCTGCTGGCTGGAATAGCATACACAGCAGTCATGGGGTTTCCTGCAACACAAAATAAGGTCTGATTAGACACTGGGGGCCCTATTGTACACCCTGCGCAAGGTGTGTCGCGATGTTCATTGCTATCTTACACTACATTAAAATAGCATCCGAGCATCCATGTGTCCAAGTAAATTTCTGGCGTTTCTACAGTATTTTGGTGGTGAAAACACAGTTGCGCCACTGACCGCAATAAACCAAGACAACAGCCAATCATCAGAGTCCATCCATTCCTATAGGTGCGCCATGTGCTTAGCTTACACCCAGAGACATGTCATCTGCTGGTGTTGATCCACTGTGTTATAACAAGTCTAAAGTCAGTGCAGTGTTTTCCTGCAAAATCTTACAGCACTTCATGCTTCCCTCTATAGAGATGCGGATTTCATTTTCCAGCAGGACTTGGCACACTGCCCACCCTGCCAAAAAGTATCAATTGGTCTTATATATATTATTCACTGATTTTTGAGTTTTCAATCGCTTAAAATCAGAGATGTATAGTAATGAAGTAGAACTACTTCAGTACTGTACTTAAGTAGTAAAATTGTGTATCTGTACTTTACTGAAGTATTATCTTTTTTCTCCTACTTCCCCTTTTTTCCTTTCTACGTATTTTCCTTTGGCATTCGACAGCTTTAGTTGATTTATATTAGTAGTAGACCAACTAGTGAGCTTTCATGCTGAATTTGTTAAAATATCCTAACAGTTTAGCTTCTCTTTCAGACTTAATTAAATGTAAATTAAATGTACTCTATCCTGTACATTCCTGCTCTTGTGCTGTGAGTGTCCTGTAGTCTAAACATTAGACATAACATAATAATTATATTCAAACGTTTGAATTCTTTCTGTAATAACTACACAACACAATACTTGTACTTCTACTTCTTCTAAAATGTTAGAATAAACTACTTGCATTACTCAATCAGAAAAAATGTTGAATACTTTAGTACTTCTACTTAAGTGTGATGCTTAAAGAACACTTCAAGTCACTTTTTTAATAGAGTACTTGTACTTTTAATCAAATCTGGGTTTCTAGTTTTTAAAAAACATGTATTCTAATCTATTCTATTATATTCTATTTTTTTTATTAAATTCCAACAGCTATTGTTGGTATGCTATTTTTTTATATAGAAAACAAAGACAACATCAGCATTCCCCTTCACAAGACTATAGCACACACACACACACACACACAAATGCCCACCTGAGTGATTGGGTATAGGCTCTGTGGTGACAGGTGGGAGTGGCGCTCTGCTGACTGGCACGTAGGGGGCGCTGCCGTGCTGACTCTGCATGTCTGGCACGGATGATTCAGAGCTTCGAGCCTTTGGGCCAAGATCGGAGGAGGACCTGGAGAGATAATCAGCACATCATCAGAAATGTGCCCACTGTTATTCACCACAAGATGGCAGAGTGGCAGCAGAAATCATCTATCTGATGATGATAGAAAGGCAGCTGGCACGTCTCACTGCTGACATACAGTAAGCAGATAGTGCTCACATTAGCGCAGTCCTGAGCGTAGCAGTGTGAATGAGGTACGACAAATCTGAAGGAGGGTAGAAAAGTATGAGATGGTAGTTATTAACCCTTTGAACCCTAGGGTGTTTTGATGTGTTTTTTCTCCGTTTTTGTCAGTTCCTCTTTTTTAGGTCTCATAACACAGTAATTATATCAGACAGTCACATGCCCTGAAGACTCCAGAAGACATACGGCTGCTCAAAAATATAAATACTTAAAATGTAAAAGGAAGCAGAATTGTTATATTTTGCTCAGGACACGCAAAGAAAACTAGATACAAAAATGTAAACTTTTTAGTCTAAATAAATAAAAATGTTTAGTGCAAAATAACTACTTTGTAAAAATGTGCAAGTAAAATAAAAACTATATAAAGTAGTGCGCACACCATACCTACATGCTTTAGTTTGAGTAAAGCAGGTAGTTTCACTCTTTTTCTGTGGACACTTTTGAGTCTTTATTTACTGATATTATTTGGTTTGAAACATCATATAAATATGTTTGAAGGTTTGAAGGTGAATAATATTGGTTGGGGAAGGAGATCTCACTTTTTTAGGTGTTTTTCTCAATGGGTTTCTTGTAGATTTAGCTTTACCGCACTGGGATGTCATCACTATTTTTAGAAAGAGTAAGTTCCACTCTTTCTAACCATATATGGATTATGTTTATGTGTGAAGGGATTCCTGAATAATTAAGCTGAGAACACAAGGTGCGATTTTGGATGGAAAATCCGTCCGTAGAGTTCTAAGGGTTAAAGAGGGCCCAGGTGTCATCTCATTGGTAGGTACCCTCAAGGGATTACCAACAGTAGGGTCCATTTAGAGTGTTGGGAACCAAAGGTCAAATAGTACAGTTCAGCTATACAATAAAATTAACCAAATTATCAACTTCAGGCTATTTTGCTCAAAAGTTAAAAGATATATTCAGTAGTTCTATATTCATTTGTGCTCCTTTTTCCTACTTTTAAAGAACACATTTGGTCCCGAATGACCAATCTGTACCTTTGAGGGAACATTCGCACTGTTTGTACTTCTGATGAACGAAACTGTACCTGTACTTTTACCCCTTTTTCTGACAGTAAAGGTCAGTAAGTTTCTGGTGTCGTGGATGTTGCGCTCACCTTCGCAGTGATGACCCAGGAGGTGGGCCTGTTCTGGGAGGAATGGGTGGAGGAGGGGAGCCCATGGCCATCTCTGGCAGCTGGGTGAATCTGAATGTCTAGACAGTGAAATATTCATCAGATGCGAAAAGGAGAACTGCTGGAGCTGCTCATAAAAAAAAAAGCAGAAGCAGCTCGAAATCTAGTGAACATTAAAGGAAATCGACAAAATAAAATGCTCACGGTTTATTAAGGCCCTGTTCTTTGTTCAATAAAGCCTTAATTAAGCAATAAACAATTAGCAAAGCAGTTTTTTGAGTTAGACAGGACGCAGAAAATTCGATCTGTTTGATTATAAAAACTCAGCAAGTTAAAATAGTTTCATTGCTGCTCTGTTTGTAGCTGTGTTGTTTGGTTTGTAAGCGCTGCATCGTTGCTAGGTTACCTGTATGTGGCGAAGTAATACATGGAGAGGTTCGGTTACAGTGCATTACCAGCTGATAACGGCACTCATAGAACGTCTCTCAGCCAATCACATTGCAGGGTCGGAACTAACTGTGGTATTATTTGAATTAATTAACATTACTAGTACTGAACTGGAGATCTCTTATGTGAAAACTGTTAATTAGTACATTATTACTTGTAATAATGCATAATAATTATGTTTTTACACAGATTATTCAGTGTGATACAGCACATATTTTGTGATAAGAGAAACCCACAGCAACAGAACTGTCAATTGCCCATCATGCAAACTGGACAGATATTAGTTTAACCCCTTTTGAACCAAACACCAAACCACCACCAAACTAAACTCCTGTATGTGATACAAATAAAATGCATAATTACTCAATAATGGAACGGCTAATTTTCACATAACAGAGCTCCATTTATTTACCAATATAGGTTGCAATAAATCAAGTATTTATGTATTTAGTTTAATTCAGACTTTAATGAACAAAAAAACCTTCAAATAGCATTATCAAAAAGATGCTATTAAAGTAAGCATGGTGTATTTTTATATATTTTTTTGATTAATTGATGTTCAGTGTTACTGAGGACACTTAAAAAAATTCCCTAAATATCTTATTAATTATCCTGCATGCGTTATAAAAGCTGTGAACTCACTGGTTTGGTCAGACTGCACTGATAGAGGTCCTGCCCGTACGCTGGAACCCACTGCAGACCCCCTTGGCCTCCCTGGTTCATGGTGCTGGGAGCGCTCGTCACCACATCTGAGTAGGGTATAGGAGGCCCGGGGCTGTACGGGCTCAGCTGCTGGTGCTGATGGTGCGGGTGGTGGTAGTGGTGGCGTCTGCTGGACGTGGAGTGGCCAGCTGAAGCCAGGCTGAAGGCCTCTTCTAACAGCAGGTGCATCTGCTGCCGCACCTCATCTATAGAGGGCTGTGAGCTCAGAGTGGATGTCTCGGAGTGATTTTTGGCCTGACGCCCGTATCCGTACTGTCGACGAGCCGCCAGACGATCTACGTCCGTTTCTTCGATGATCTCGGGCTCCGTCTGAGAAAACATACAGTACATTGCAATTTTAGTACCACTGTAAAACTTGACAAATTAAATAAACTCAAATGATTTGAGGAAACAGATTGTCAGGGGTTGGACAATGAAACTGAAACACCTGTCATTTTAGTGTGGGAGGTTTCATGGCTAAATTGGAGCAGCCTGGTGGCCAATCTTCATTAATTGCACATTGCACCAGTAAGAGCAGAGTGTGAAGGTTCAGTTAGCAGTTTTGCTCAAAATATTGCAATGCACACAACATAATGGGTGACATATCAGAGTTCACAAGAGGACAAATTGCTGGTGTACGTCTTGCTGGTGCATCTGTGACCAAGACAGTCTTTGTGATGTATCAAGAGCCACGGTATCCAGGGTAAGATCAGCATACCACCAAGAAGAAGGACAAACCACATCCAACAGGATTAACTGTGGACGCTGTAAGAGGAAGCTGTCTGAAAGGGATGTTTGGGTGCTAACCCGGACTGTATCCAAAAAACATAAAACCACGGAATTTAATGTGCACCTCAACTCTCCTCAGGAAAATATTATAGTGGTCTAATACCAGTTGTTTCAGTTTCATTGTCCAACCCCTGTAGAATTGAGTAAATCATCAAAGTGACTTGTGCTAACCATGTTCACGGTGTAACTGTTAGTTTATTTAAGTATTTTGTTTATTAAAGTAATTCGTAGACTCAAATTAATTTTTTTTTTTACTATTCACATTCATAAATTAGCTATAGATTGAACAGTATTGAGAGCACAGCCGATAGAGAGTTAATATAGCAGGTCAGAAAATTATGCTTGTTCTTACAGCCGACAACACAGAGGCCAAGCAGTTAATCACAATATATGATCTACAAGTTTAGCTACGGCAGCCCGGGGGAAATCACTACAAGTGATTTCTTACAAAATAGAAAACCAATAACAAAACAGAAATAAAACGAGATAAGCAAAACATTGAATACACAGAGACTAGGAACTAAGGAAAACCATCAACCAAACAGACGTAAAGAAAAAAAGAACTGACAAAGGAAACAGGAAACAAAGGACTATAAATACACACGGAAGAAACAGGAGACACCTGGGGACAGGTAACGAGGGGGCAGAGCTACAGATATATTGGAAAACAGGCACAGAAGGAAAATGACAGGGATCAGGGCAAGGATATGACAGTTACAAATAATGGTGTGTATTAATAAATCTCCACAAAGGACCCTAGTAATTATTCTATTATTAGCTTGACCAGGCTGTCCAGATTTACACTGATCAGCCATAACAATAAAACCACACCTTTAATGCAAGTCAAGAACCCCACAAGACTAAAAACTAAATCGTGGACCATTGAGAGATCAACATACAGTATCTACACAATCAGAGACGCTTTAGAACTACGTCACCACCAGTGACATCAGTGCAAGCTAAAGTGAACATTCTCCGTCTCCTGCATGAGCTATTAAAGACAGTAATTGACCCTATTAAAGGAGTTCAGGGACACACATTAGCTAGAACATGACTGGACTAACAATGTCTGCTCTCCAGGATAAATACAGCCAGCCCAGGCAAGCAGCAAGGTTATTTCAACTACAGCAACAGAGAGCCTGCTACAGTATATTCACTACACTCTCACAATCACACGTGCTAGTGCTGTTTCTATGACTTGATTAAAACTAGTGATATTTAGAATTTTTGATTATAATTTTTAGAAAAAATTAAACAATTTCTAATAGTGTCCTTTGAAGCAATAATTTAGCATAAATTGGCTTACAAACTGTTGCTCTGACATAATGACATTTACCTAGCTAACAAAGAATGTTAAAAGAACGTTAAGCAAAGTTTTGAAAAGGTTCCAGGAAGGTTATCCTGTAACACTGCAGAAATAATGTTCCAAGAACATTCTGAAAACGTGCGACATATTAATAGTTTGTATCACATACAGTAACGTTCTCCGATAGATGAATACTATCATTATGGAAATGTTAAATGTCACATTCTCAAAATGTTATAAAAAATGAAAACATTGACCCAATTAAATGTTGCAGAAACATCATTCCAAGAATGTTTAAAACCTAGATACTAGAGCTTAGATCAGGCCCAAAAAATCTGACCCGACCCGGCCCAAACCTGTGCACGTTCTGCCCGAACCCGACCCAACCCACCCGATAAGCTGTCATTATGAGCCCGAGCCTGACCGACCTGTCCCATAAACAAAGGGTATTATTTCAGTAATTTCAGTTCATTTAGTTAGTTATGTTATGTTTTTTTCCCTTTAATTGACATTTTTTTTAGTTTCAGCTTACAAAAATGTTTTTTCACTTTCAGTTTTAGTTATTTTGTTCGTTTTCGTTAATGATAATACTTGGTTACTAAGTTACATTGTGATTATCACGCCAGAGTTTTATATAAAATAAAAATATAATAAAAAAAAAACCAGATGCCTACATCTAAGACTATTTTTTGGATCCCGACCTGACCCAAGGAATGAGGTGGGAAATCTCGGGCTGAACCCGACCCGAACCGAAGCCCGACCCGAACTCTGGTCTGAGAACTCTGGCAGAGAATCTAAGCTCTACTAGATACTTGAAAGATTGAATATTTTAACAATGTTAACTGTAACATTCAGAAAACGTTCTACTAACCAAAAATTGCTAGCTGGTAGCTGATGTTCTCATCTAGAGCGACTTACAAGAGGTGGGCCAATGTAGTGTTAAGAGTCTTGCCAAGTTATTCTTAGTGGGAATCGAACCAATATCTACCATAGGAACCAACTCTTTAATGAAAATACAGTCACTGGGTCAGGCAGTTCTTTAGGTTTCTATTATGTAAAATATATTTTTGTTCATCTATACTATTTATTGTGGATGGTACATTTATTTCAATAAATGTAATTATTAAAGTTAAAGTACATCCTCACTTCCTTTTAATTATTATTATTATTTTGAACAGACTGTTTGTTTTAAAGTGACACAGATGTTTAGTGTATCAGATGTTATCTATAAAAAATGGACAAACAGATGAAAGATTATATTATTTTGCATTATTTGGCTTTTTTTTTTCTTTTTTCATAAACAAAAAAATATATTACTGTATATAAAACAGTGAGGCATGTTAACAACATTTAAAAATGTAGGAAATAAGCAACAGATAAACAACAGAAGAAATAATGAATAATATACAGACAGACAGACAGACAGACAGACAGACAGACAGACAGACAGATAGATAGATAGATAGATAGATCAGGAGAAATGATGAATAAGATAAGATTGATAGATAGATAGACCCCTCTAATGAATGATTTGCTTTCAGCAATTTAAAGCTGCACCTATTGCTGAAACAGATATGTTTATTCTCTATTGGCACCATGTCTAATAATTGTGTTTTCTAGAATGATGAAACTTCATCTAATACTTTTGGGATGAGTTTGGGATTGCTATCATCCAACATTGTGACCTTAACTCTTTTTTTTATCTTTGTTTCTAAAAAAATGATGAATAAGCATGTTTTTTTTCAATACCTCTGTCCATACAGTGTATATTTAGATGCTGCTGTTGGTGGGTTTGTGCTGTTAGGACTGTGTGTGTGTGTGTGTGTGTGTGTGTGTTTGTTCATGGTTTGCCCGCGTTCTGCCTCCCCTGATTCATAGCTGAGAGTGCAGGCGTAAGCAGATCGTCTGAGTTAGCGCAGTAATGAAGCCCTGCAGCAGCCGACTGCAGGTACCTGTCTGTCTGCATTTCTCTCTGAATCTCAGTGGCCTTTAGCTTTCCCATACCTTTACTAATACCACCTCTCTCTCTCTCTCTCTCTCTGTCTGTCTCTCTCTCTAGTGTCCTACTTCCTGTGTGAGAGGAGAGCCCACTGGGGCTCATAAATCAGGTCCCCCGTAAAGCAGACGGCCAGGCAGGAGGATCTGCAGTAATCTCAGCAGCAGCAGCAGCACTAGCAGCATTGAATTCTCCCTCAGACCAGCAGAACCACATCAAACAGGCAACTGTCCCTGTTTAACCTGGTAAAAAACTACATTTAAACAAGTTTTTATTATTTATTCTATTACTGTTAATTAATTATTAGTGTAGGAGCCTAAATGTATTTTATGGTATAATGCTTATCTGGTTGTTGGATTATTGGAAATATAGCAATATACTCAGATATTCAGCTGTATATTCGTCACAACACAATGCCACAACACCAGGAGGGTGAACACTAGCACATGCCTCCTCCGACACATGTGAAGTCAGCCACCACCTCTTTTTAAACTCTTGCTGATGCAGCATTGCTGAGTAGCATCACAACGCACTCGGAGGAAAGCGCAGTGACTCGGTTCTGATACATCAGCTCACAGATGCCTTGTGCTGATCGACATCACCCTTTGGAGTGATGAAGGGAAAGAGCACCATCTACTCTACCCACCCAGAGAGAGTAAGACCAACTGTGCTCTCTTAGGGCTTCAGCAGCCGATGGCAAGCTGCATGACCGGGATTAGAACCAGTGATCTCCCTTCTTGTTTAACTTTTGGAACATGTCTGTATCAACTTTTCTTGGGCTATTTTTATGGTGGTTAAGTAGGGGTGTCCAGAAGTGATCCAAATCCACCCTGCTGCAGAGATGGAGATCATCAATTTTGTGTTTCCTGGAAGAAAATGCATTTAAACACTTAAAGAATGTGGCCATTAACACTTACAGCTCTGCTGGTGTGTCATAAAATCAACTGTGGAAATAAAAGTTCTTTGTTGCAATTTAAAATCTAACTGCCCTAATAAACTGAATTAACTAACTGAAATACTACAGGAATTTGGGATCACTTAAGGTGATTAAGAAACTCAACCTGACTCAAAAATGAACATTTGAGATACACACTCACAACACAGATCATTTGTGTAAGATAAATCAATCAATCAATCAATCAATCAATCAATCAATTAATCAATCAGTTATCATTTTTAATGCAGCCGAGCATTTACAAAATTAAAGTGACTGAAAAATAAGTTTAAATTATAAAAACAAGCAAACAATATAAGATTTAATTAAGAAGAAATACATTTTTCAGAATAAAAGAATATGCAAGAAATAAAACAGAGATAAAAATAGAAATGTAAAAGACCAAAAGTAAAACCAGTAATAAACTAAATAAAAGGATGAAATTAATAAAATAAATAAAATATAAAGGGCTACAAGCTAAAACATAAACTTAGATCAATAAAAAGACAAAATAAATACAATAAAATAAATAAATTAATTAAAATGATTTAGTGACACCAGTGAGCTTTAGAGTGAGTTTTAGAGTTTCCTGTAGTGAATTCCAGCTCAATAATGCACTGTCGCTAAAAAGCAGATTTGTTTTTATCATATTTTAAGTGTTAAAATCTTTTGTGCTTTATATTTGTGAAGTTTAACCTTAAGGAGTAAAGCACCTTTCTTATTGTCTCCTGGGACAATCTGCTTCTACTGTACTTACCATTAGCGTATAGTCATTCCCTCCTATTCCTTCCCCTTTGTGTTCACTTGTAATATACTGTATATTGTGGTACAGCTGCTTGGCCTCTGTATTGTAGGCTGTAAGAGAAATATAACACTTTCTCTGCTGCTGACAGCAGCTTAACTATTGTAAGGCACTTTTAAAATCCTTTAATTTAAAAAAAAAATGACTAGTGAGTGTTTTAATCCAGTGCGCTTTATGTATGAAATTTACCAGTCAGGTTGTAAAGAGCATTAAAGTGCAGCGTTATAAAGGAGTTTAGTTCTCCAGTACTGGAGCTGGAGTAGCATTAGCATTAGTTGCTAAGCACAAGCTCTTTTGCCATTTATGGGTGAGTATTATTGGTCTGTAGCCTGCTGCTACATGCCGGCTAGCATTGCTGGAGCAGTATGAGCATTACTGGCTAACCACACTAAGCGCTAGTGCCTAAGAGCTGGAGACATTCAGGAATCTAAGCTTACTGTAAATAAACGGAAGTGCTTTACTTCCCATAAATAAACAGTTTTCAGGAGAGATATCTGTGTGTGTTTTTTTTTATTACAGTTTACTTATCTTTACTTAACTTAGTTGACTACAACCCCCACCTCCCCCTCCCCACAGTGGCTAAACCTGCTGAATTAGGAGAAAAACATGGGGACAGCCCTGTTCCTTACTAGTGTCCCATAATGCGCCTTATATAGTGTGAAAAATACAGCAATACACTAAAGCAAATGTATGCTACTGTATCAACTCCGGTCAGTTGACAGATTTAAGTGCCGTATCAGTAAACTGTGCAAGACTCCAGCCCCCATTTTGAAAAGTTAAAAGGTTTAAGACAATTCATTTCATCAAATCATTTCATGAGTTCATGTAGTTCATCAGGTTTTACAGTGTGGTTGTAAAAAAAAAAAAAAAAAATTCTCTGCGCTTTTCCCTCGCACATCAGTAATCCAACTGCATCCACAAGTGTGCTGCAGTTTCCATAGTGACAGCTGGATTCAAAAATTTCCAAAAATAAATAAAAGCCTTCAGGTCTCGCATTAAATATTAATTCGTTTTTTTGTTATCTTTTCTCATGTCCTTTTGGTCTGATCGCGATCCTAAAGTCAAAACCCTGGATGGGGAAACTTGAGCCAAATTATATAATGCTTCTCTCAGTGACAATGCCAGTGTAATGTATTTAATTAGACTGTGGAGCAGGAATTAAACTAATAAATAATAGTACTGTACTATAACTAGTACTGTGTTGGACCCCCTTTTGCCTTCAAAACTGCCTTAATCCTTCGTGGCACAGATTGTACAAGGTACTGCACACATTCCTCACTGCTATCTTACACCCCGTCAACAGACATTTTCACTCCTTCATCCACGCTGTTAAAATACTGTTTAGGAGTTCCGAAATAAATCAACACTGATGGGTGTGGTGGTCTAGAAATTAGGTGTGTTCAGGTACATTTCTGTTGGTTGCTATTTTGGCGGCGGAAAACACAGGAGATCCACTGACTGAAATAAACCTAGACAACAGTCAATTATCAGAGTCCTATAGGTGCACCCAGAGTGTGTACACTGACTTTTAACGCAATAATAAACAGAATAAAGAATAAAATAACATTGCTGCTCATTTAAATGTATCCTCTGCTGAGACCCACAAAGCCCTGTGCTGTTAAGATACAAATGCGCCAAAGTCAGAGCTCACCTGACTCTTAAAGGTAATGGCAACTAGCACAATGATTAATTGAGAGAAAAAAGTACATGCCTTTTGTGCATTTTGAGCCGCGCAAGGCACATTTTTTGTGCCCTCACGACACCAAAGACACACCGACACGCCCTAAATCCAGCTGTGCAATCTGTTAAAAAAGGGATCAATATTTTATCAAATTACAAAACAAATAATTCAGTAATAAATACTCACATCATAGCCACTGTTGCGAATGCCCTTCCTGGGTCTCTCTCTCATTACCAGCAGGTCCATCTCAGTTCCTCCAGGGCTGGGGCTGTTCAAAGACTGCCTGCTGCGATATGTGGGGTATCTCACCTGAGAGTGCCTGAAATAAAAACCCACAATTAATAAAAACAAAATTAATAATGCATACGATGGAAGAAGCACCCTGGGTCATAATTAGGTCACATTTATTTTTGCATATATCTGGAGTGACTTGTTGAAGCACTTTAAAACCTATTAAAATGCCTTGTCCTGTATACGGGCTACAGGTGTAGGTGATACAAAACCCTTTTTCTGCAGTAAAATAAGTTATTTACGCTCTAAAAATTATTTGATGGCTTTGAAATCTCCTATAGGACACTTCCTGATTTCTCTCTACTTCACTTAATAATTCCATATCAGTAACAGGAAGCAACCCAAATTCTGCATGTTTAAAAATAGACATAAGACTAGACATATATAATGAAACTAAAGATTTGAAGGATATGCACTCTGATTTGTATTCAGGATTTGAATACTTAAAGGAACACTGCACATATATCTTGTAATAAAAAATCAGCGCCTAAAGAGTTTTCCAGGTTTTTACCATATATTTGATCATTATATGTTCAACTGACAACAGGAGCTCCTTGTCAATCATTATCTACTGCAGCCAATCATCTTAACAGATCTTTCAAAAAAAGGCAGAAACTGCAGAGCAGCCAATCAGGTTATTATATCCTATTCAGAATAAGACAGTTGGTATCGGTATCAGTACTCGGTATCGGCCGCTACCAGAAAAGCTGGTATCGGTATTGGTAAGGAAAAAGAGGTAGAATATTGAAAAAATCCAGGCCTGTTAACTCCAGGGGTTAACTCTCTATGACATGATGTTGCCCTTAGGCAACAAACAACTGTTTATTATTACTCTATCCATTATGTATTTTATATGTTATGACTAGATCATGAAAGCCTGTTTTAATGGCTATTTTGATGTTTTAAAAACAGGTATTTTTGATTTGTTGCCTCAGGGCAACATCATGCAGTTAGATCACAAGGCAATTAGGCTTAAGCAGTGGTTCTCATAAATAGTGGTTCGATAGACACAACAGCTAGGGATCCACAAGCTCCTAAAAAGTGGGCTAGTTTTTATTCTTAAGAAATAAAAATACCATTCTATAATACAAAACCACATAACACACTACACATGATTAAGCTCCATGAGAGGACTTTCAAAGACAAGGCAGCAGTGATGTGTGAACTGATGAGAAATACTTTATTAAGCACAAAATGATGAGCGTGCTGCGTCTGCAGTCTTCATCAGATTTCATCAGCGGCAGTGTCAGACAGAGCAGTCAGCCAGACAGTGTGCAGATTACACTCCCAACTACACAGTCTCCCACTGCCATTCAGAGACAAATCATCATCAAAAATCATCATCCTCAACAGTGCAGGAAGCCAACAGGAAGCCAGTGGAGGGAACGCAGCAAAGGAGTCACATGACTGAACTTCGGAAGATTGAAGGCGAGTCGTGCTGCCGCATTCTGAATTAGTTGTAGTGGTTTGGTGGCTCGCAGTGGAAGAGCAGCCTGTTTTATATTTTGTCATCAATCCAACTTTTCCCAAAGTTGCTCAGTATTCCACCATTACTCCTATGTATCCCCAAAATGTTTAACAAACCTTGCCTAACATGACCTATCCCAAATTTATTCAAACAGATATTGATTCCAACTTATTCCAATGGAGTGCACTGAAGGTTCATCAAAACAACTCACCCCAAATAATTTAAGAGGAGCTTAACCAATCCACGGTAGCCAAAAGATATTTGGCATTCCTTTATTAATCCAACTCATCCCAAAGTGTTTATTTTATTTTTTATATTTCTCCATTAAATAAAATCACCTGAGAGTTGCTCAGTGACAATACATCAATCAAATTCATTCCAAACTCATGTGTTAAGTGTGGCTCCATCAACCTAACTGCACCCAAGCCAACTCCAAGGCTATCCAAACAAAAAAATAAATATATATTAAGCTTTAGTGTTTTATACCTATTAAATCAATCAATTTAAAAAAGGGGGTGAGGTGCTCTATCATTTCAATAAATTATTTGTGACTGTACTCATTTCTAAGGCTGTGGCTGCTCCAGAGCACAGTGATTGATATTCCTTCACCATTCAAACTCTTGCAAAGGTTATCTGATATTCCTTCATCAGCCCAAGTCTTCACAAAAATACTTAATATTCATCCATCACTCCAATGCATTCCAAAGTCATCTGATATTTATTCATTCTTTTAACTCATTGAAAATGTCTTCAGTAAAGCTCAATCTACCAAACTCATTCAAAGGTTATCTGATATTCCTTAATCACACCAATTCATCCCCAAATCATGTAATACAGGTCCATCTAAAAAACAATAAGAATATAATTGAAAAGTTACTTTATTTCAGTAATTTGGTCCAAAATGTGAAACTCCTATATTATATATGTTTTACACACAGAGTGATCAATTGTAGCTATACTTGTCAGCAGAGGGAAGCATGAAGTGATGTCAGGAGGTTTTCTGGAGGTTTTTCTAAACACTGCACTGACTTTAGACTTGATAAAAAAACACAGTGGATCAACACCAGCAGATGACAGACATGTCTTTCCAATCCATCACTGATTGGTGGAAACTTCACACTAGACCTCAAGCAGCTTGAACTGTGAGTATCTCCACTCTTCCTCCAGACTCTGGTTCCTTGATTTACAAATGAAATGTAAAATTTACTGATGATCAGTGATGGTTTGGAGAGACATGTCATCTGCTGGTGTTGTTCCACTGTGTTATGTCTAAAATCGTACAGCACTTCATGCTTACCTCTGCTGATGCAGATTTCATTTTCCAGCAGGACTTGGCACACTGCCCACACTGCCAAAAAGACCAATTGGTCTTGCATATTACTCTAATTTTCTGAGACACTGATTTTTGGGTTTTCATTATAGCTGTAAGGCCAGTCTTCATTAATTGCACATTGCACCAGTAAGAGCAGCAACATAGAGTTCAAAAGAGGACAAATTGTTGGTGCACGTCTTGCTGGCGCATCTGTGACCAAGACAGCAAGTCTTTGTGATGCATCAAGAGCCACGGTATCCAGGGTAATGTCAGCATAACACCAAGGAGGACCAACCACATCCAACAGGATTAACTGTGGACGCTGTTAGAGGAAGCTGTCTGAAAGGGATGTTCGGGTGCTAACCCGGATTGTATCCAATAAACATAAAACCACGGCTGATCAAATCACGGCAGAATTCAATGTGCACCTCAACTCTCCTGTTTCCACCAGAACTGTCCGTCACCACAATAAATTATTGTGGTCTAAAACCAGGTGTTTCAGTTTCATTGTCCAACCCCTGTATATTACAACACATTAGTTTCTTTCAGATATCATAGAGATGAGTTTGGATGTTTGAAAAGAGAAATGCATGCACCCTTTATCCAAGAAATGGAACTGCACTTAAGACCACTTGCTTCACTTGCTTTAACATCAACTGTTCACATGAACATCAGTGAATCCTCAGTCTGAACAGAAAAGAAAAGCTAAAACAAACTAAAGCCCAAATTAGGCAAATCCTCTTATCAGGCGACAGGGCTGGAGCAGACCACCAGAGCCCCCTCGACGTGGTGCAAAGAGCCAATTACTGACGATTACACAGAGAGTGGACGAGTTTATCCTCAGCTCTGAAAATAAAACCAGATGATTAAACCAGACCAGAAGTCAGGGTTAGAGTTTTTTTTTTTTCATAGCAACATTTTCAAAGCAAGGGCATCTAATGTCTCAGGTCAGCTAATTGCTCTCAGTTACAGTCAGACACAGATATCTGATCCAGCTGTGAGCGCGACAGCAGCTATTTTAGCCAGCTTTGCCTAATTTCAGGCTTCAGCCAGGAGGGTAATGGGCAGATCTAAGCTAAATGCACTGGTATCCAGTCTGTTCTCTAAAGGGACAGTCTGAGTACACTGCTGACTGCCTGAACTGCAGTTCCAAAGTCAAGATTATTTCATTATGTTTTGATGACGAACAGAAAATAACAAAGATAAGTCAATATTAAGAAGTTAATTGTAATGTTTGGTGCATTTGTGTTGTGTTCAATTTCGTAAAATGTATTTAAGTTTGACTCTATACAGCAAACCTGTATAGAGTCCAAACCATCATTGATCATCAGTAAATTTTACATTTCATTTGTAAATCAAGGGAGCAGAGTCTGGAGGAAGAGTGGAGAGACACACAGTCTAAACTGCTTGAGGTCTAGTGTGAAGTTTCCACCAATCAGTGATGGTTTTATTGAGAGACATGTCATCTGCTGGTGTTGATCCACTGTGTTTTATTATCAAGTCTAAAGTCAGTGCAGTTTTGTTTTCCCACAAAATCTTACAGAGATGCAGATTTCATTTTCCAGCAGGACATGGCACACTGCCCACACCAAAAGTTTTAAAATATAAGTATAATATATAAATAAATAAACACTTAAATCTATATAATATATGAGTACTGAAATAAAGTAACTTTTTTTTTCACCTGTAAAATACAGTACCAGTCAAAACTTTGGACACACCTTCTCATTAAATAAGTTCTCTTTCTTTTTATGATTTTAAGCATCGTAAATTTATGATTGGAGCCTATATTTAAGCTATACAGGAACACATGCTGAATTATTCAGTAAACGAAAAGTGTTAAACAAACCAGAATATGTTTTATACTTTAGAATCTGCACACTCTTGGTATTTTAATCTCAGTGTCTTCATGAGGGAGAGTCACCTAAAATAGTTTTCTCAGCGTCTTGAAGGAAGCAGTTCCTGGAGGTGCTGAACAATAGTTGCTGCTTTTCCTTCATGCTGTGAAGCTCCACCTCAAATCACCATCTCAGCTCATCAAGTTTAGATCAGGGGATTGTGGAGGACACAAACTTTTTTTCCTGATTACTAGGAAATTCCATAAGTGTCCTTTAATAGTTTTTATGTTGATAATATTAATCGCCAATATAAAAAATGAATTAAATAAATAAATGAACTAAAGAAACCGTAAAATAGAAGGTGCGTCCAAACTTTTATCTTTATTATTAGCTATTATGGAAGCCTCCAACTCAGAGTTTAACAGACCATATGGTTGTTTTTATATTAAAAATAAAAATATCATAAGGGATAAGGAAACACTACCTGCTAATAAAACATTAAACAAACACTTTAACACACAAACAATCGTTAGTTCTATCCAATCCTGACACGTGTTGAAGACGAACACACACTGACCTCCTGCGAGACTTGACGTAGGTGGAGCTTCGCTCGTCCTCGTACTCCGGAGCGGTGGTGGGAGGGTGCGCTGCTCCTGGGCTGTGCGGGTGGACGGCTCGGTCCTGACCATGCCTATGTCTCTGACTCACGGCCTTAGAGCTGACGCTGCCCTCGGCCGAGGGGAAGTCATAGTACCCCTTCCTCTTAGCCTTCAGCCTCAGCTTATTCCTGTAGTGCTCGATGTCTGACTTCTGCTTCAGAGCCATGCTCACCTACAGAGAGAAAAAGAGAGAGAGAGAGAGAGAGAGAGAGAGAAAGAGAGAGAGAATTTTCTCAAAGCATGTAATAATTGAAAGAGGAGAAAGGCTTACACAGTGTTGATTTCCCACTGGTCAACTAATTATACGCCCACAAGGGAAAATGTGCCACTTTTAAAGCTCTAATTTAACTGAACAAGGACAGATTAGGTAGTATCTGATGGGTTCTTTGATGTACGGTGAAGGCTGTGATTGTCTGTGTGTGTGTGTGTGTTTGTGTGTGTTAGTGCTAGACAATATATGGTTTACAATTATATAGTCTTATGTGAAGTAGGAGTGGGACTATATATCAACATTGCGAAACAACCTACCAAAGAATGGTCAGGCAGTCCTGGGTCATACACAGCAAATCCAAAATAAAAGGCACAAGGCTGAAGTAAAGTATAAAAGGTGTTGACAAATATGAACTATTTCAATCAATGAAATATGCAAGGAAAGGGAAAGTCAAGGACAACACAGATCAGTAACGTAAAATAAAACAAGAAAAAATGCTTTGTATGAGAGCTAGGTAAACTAGGTGCAATCCTTATCAAGGAAAGAAAGGAATTCGGGAGTATTCATAAACGGGAAAACAGGTGTGAGCAATCAGTAGCATGGTGAGTGGGAACGTCGTAACGTCACAAGATTAGTGGAGTGTGAAATATTCATATTTTTCTTTAAAATATTGGCTCTGTAAACTCCCCCAATAAGACTCGCCCCCAAATATTTGTCTTCCTAAAGTTTCTGCTTAATTTCTCCACATGATGGCGCTATAATTAAATGAATAGGGTAAACCTGCGATGAAGACTATCGTTTGTGAAATTCTGTGAAACTGACATCAGTAAATCCATAATTCCTGGTATTTACACATTTTTAGGAGTATTTTATCCTCTTTAGTAACACAGATGCAGTGAAGTATAGCAGAGAATTGTCTTGCCATATATCGATTATTACTGTAGAGAATCACAGTATCGTGAGATCACCATATCTTGAGATACAGCCCTGTGATTCCCACCCCTAATGTAATTTCTTTTTTTTTTTGTCATTTTTTTGCAATTTGATAGAAAGAAAACTTCCAACTGCTTTTATGTTCCATGACATATCTGTCAGATGCAGATTATATCTGCACAATATTATTCATTTTAGGTAAATATTTAATACACATAGTGAATTATTCTGGTGAAAATCTATGTATTTTTTCTTTATTTCAAAACAAATAAAGCAGAATTTCAGAATAATAGTATTATTTTCCCCAATATTATGCAGCATTATGGGATTTTTATCAATGCCACCCAACATAAGGATATGTGTGAGTGTGCAGATCGTGTATACACTGTATCAGGTATATGTGTGTGTGTGTGTGTGTGTATCAGATACCTCTCCATTCAGGACAGTTGAATCCTGGCTGCGGTCAGAGGATGCTGGGTGAGAGTAGGAAGGCGGAGCTGCCATAGGCTTTATGGAGATGAGCTGGAGAGAACCTGAGGAGGTGTCGTACGGATCTGCCAAAACACACACGCACACACGTATAGTGTGAACTCACACCTCCAGTGTCAGTCCAGTGACTATCTCAGCAGCTTCTCTGGCCTGAACTGAAGATGAACTGTGTTCTCTCAGCAGGAGGACAGGAACAGCTGCCAACTCGTGAACTGAAACACTGAGCTCTGTAACTTTAAACTGAGTAAATAAACAAACTCTTTGGTATTGATTATTCTTGAAAAACATATTACAACTCTGATTTCAAAACGTTGGGGCAATGTCTTCAATTAAATTACTGTATTTTTGGATTATAAAGCACACCGGATTATAAGGCGCATTATCAATGAATCGCTAATTTTTTGGTCTATTTTCATACATAAAGTGAACCAGATTATAGGGCGAATTAAGCAACACTAGTTCTTAAAAACTAAAAAATAAATTATTTCAAAGTCAAACGAGTGCTGGATGTTATTCTACACAGATTTATCTCCTAAGAAACATTTATTTGGGTGAGTAAAGTGCTTCCATTTATTTACAGTATGCTTAGATTTCCAATATTTTCTAATAAGTGGGACGTAAATGCCACATGATAGCCCTAGACCAATGATCGATGGGTGTTCCAGTAACCCAGGACTCTATCTATATTGTTTGAACACGGCAAACACATGGACTACAGTCCGGTGTACTTGCCTCTGAACAGTGAAAGACCTAGCGCAGTTAGCGCTGCAGTTAGGGGCTAATGCTAATGCTGCTGCACCCAGCCTTAGTGCCTTAGAGTAACTTCACTCAAAACTCACCCTTAAAACCCTAGACTTCAGCAGAGTGGCTTCACTGTTCCTTAATACCCGACTGTTAGAATTCAAATCATAAGGTGCATCAGATTATTAGGTGCTCTTTTTTAATTTTTGGAAAAATTAAAGGATTTTAAGTGCCCCTCATATGCCGAAATTTACGATAATTTTTCCATTTTCAATAAGGCCCAGAGAAGATTGCAGCATTTCCATATGGTACAGACATATAGATTTATTCTTAAGTTATATGGCTTTAACTTGCGTTTGTAGATTGTGAACTGTGTTTCTGGAAGTATTCCAGAGATTCTTTTGATATTTTAGTTTTAATATATAAATTGTATGTTTACATTTTTCGGAAATGACTTCCACTCCCTCTCTCGCCCTCTTTCTCTCTCTCTCTCATTGCAATTTGCTCATATTGCAGCTGTTTCTATTAGTGTCTGTTACTTTTGAAGCTTCTTGTTGCTTCACCTCAACTTTTTTGAGATGTGTTGCTGCTAGGCCTGTCACGATAATTAAGTTATCGACTTATCGTACGATAATTTTTTTAACCACAATCATTTTTGCCGACATCGATAACAGCCATTGGGTCTCCGCGCGACTTTGTTCACATTAGAACGCTAGATTTTTAATGCTGCTCTCTCACCGGCTCTCTGTCTGAGGCAAAGTCGAATCTGTCAGACAGCGACATCTATCGGTTAATGAGTGTAGTGCACGCAGTATTCGAGTGTCTGACAGTTACATTAAAAAATACATTGGTAACACTTTCTTTGAATGTCATCTCTATAAGACTCTATAAACATACTCATAACACATTATAATGCATTCATAAGGCATTATAAACATGGCTATACATATTTATAAAAATGTATAATTCATTATAGCCATGTTTATTATGCATCATGAACGGTGATTATAATGCATTAATAACTGTGTTTATAACATGTTATACATCAATAACAAGAAACTCAGTCCTTCATTATGCAGACTGTATCATGACTAAAACAGCTTCCAACTTCTAAACACATCTCAATAATCCTATAAATATATTTTTAACCACTAATAAATTATTCTTGTCTTGTATATAATATTAATTATAGTCAATTATAATGTATTATAACATGTCTTTGTGTGCTCTAAGTAAAGTGCCAGACTTTCATTATAGGACTAGATTATAAATGATAGGGATATACTATTTTAACATATATATTATAAGCACCGCTTATAATGTATTATGATCACAGGTCATAATGCTTAACAAACATGGCTATAATGGGTTATGCATTTTTATAAACATTTACAGCCATGTTTATAATGCCTTATGAATGCATTATAATATGTTATGAATGTGGTTATAGCGTCTAATAAAGATGACATTCATAGAAAGTGTTACCAAAAATGGTGTAATAGTATTATTATGCTAGTATATTATTACTGTGACAGACAGACTGTCTTAAAGTTTCTTTGGGAGCCCCGAAGCAGGAAAAAAGCATTTTCTATAGTGACGCTTTAAAATGACAATATTATCGTTTATCGCAATAATTTCTGGGACAATATATCGTCCTGAAAATGTTGTTATCGTGACAGGCCTAGTTGCTGCCATCAAGTTCTAAATCAGTTCTAAATACTTTTTTTACAATTTAGATATTCCAGATTCCCATTTACAGCATGTTCAGATGTAATGACAGAATGATAATCAGAAATGATGTGTGAAGATAATGCTACATTAATGTACATTACATTAACTTACATTAAACATTAATGATGATTTTTAAAGAGATATTTTGTTCTGACATTGATACCATCCTGATTAGGACAGTGTTTGATACAGTTCTAATTTACATACACTTTCTCTGCCCTTTGTATGTGTGTGTATGTGTATGTGTGTGTTTGTGTGTTTGTGTGTATGTGCACCTTTAAGGTCAAACCCAGTCCTCCTGAACAGGACGGGAACATATGGCAGCATATGGCAGTGATGATGTGTTGTACAAGCTCCCCGCAATATTAAACCAGCGTGAGTGAGAACTCTGCGAGAGAGCTAATTACGTGTGAGGGAGGCATCTGCGTTTGTTTGAGTGTGTGTGTGTGCATGTGTGTGTGTGTGTGTGTGTGTGACTGTGTTCAGAAGAAAATGTAAGGCACAGGTGGGTATCAGAGATGTGATATACCTGTTGGGTGAGCTCTACCTGTGTGTGTGTGTGTGTGTGTGTGTGTGTGTGTGTGTAGCCTGTCACTGCCGCTTCAGGCCGTGTGACAGACTGAATCATGTCAGTGGAAGGGGAAAGTGTCTCCTGCATATTGATGTAGTTCACTCCTCTGATCCCGCTGAGAAAAGCACCCAAACCCCAACTCTGTTACTGGGCAGAGAGCCAGACACCCAAACACTGTATAGAACACAGTGGATCAACACCAGCAGATGACATGCCTCTCCAAACCATCACTGATCATCAGTAAATTTTACATTTCATTTGTAAATCGAGGGATCAGAGTCTGGAGGAAGAGTGGAGAGACACACAGTCCAAACTGCTTGAGGTCTAGTGTGAAGTTTCCAACAATCAGTGATGATTTTATGGAGAGACATGTCATCTGCTGGTGTTGATCCACTGTGTTATATCAAGTCAAAGTGCAGTGCAGTGTTTTCATGCTTCCCTCTGCTGACAACGTATGGAGATACAGATTTCATTTTCCAGCAGGATTTGGCACACTGCCCACACTGCTAAAAGTACCAATTGGTCTTATATGATATTCTAATTTTCCAAGACATAGGATTTTGGGTTTTATTCGCTGTGAGCCATAATAATCGTCAATAATAAAAGAAATAAACGCTTAAAATACATCATTCTGAGTTTAATACATCTATATAATATATGAGCTTCACATTTTCAACTGAATTACTGAAATAAAGTAACTTTTCAATGATATTCTATTTTTTTGAGATGCACCTTTAATTAACTCTGAGAAAATCCAGCCAAGATGTGCAAAACTGCTATCTAAGCAAGAGGTGCAAATTTCTGAAGAATCTAAAATATAAAACATATTCTTGTTTTTCTTTTCATAGTTTGGATGACTTTAGTATTAATCTACATTGCAGAGAAAATAAACAAATAAATAAAAAAAGACTGGTACTGTATTACAATCAAATACAGTACAGGCCAAAAGTTTGGACACACCTTCTTATTCAATGCGTTTTCTTTATTTTCATGACTATTTACATTGTAGATTATCACTGAAGGCATCAAAGGCATATGAAGGCATATGAATGAACACATGTGGAGTTTTATGTACTTCACAAAAAATGAGCTGGCCTCCACAGTCACCGGACCTGAACCCAATCCAGATGGTTTGGGGTGAGCTGGAGCACAGAGTGAAGAAGGCAAAGGGGCAGCAAGTGCTAAAAAACACCTCTGGGAACTCCTTCCTTCAAGACTGTTGGGAAACTTTTCATTTCAGGTGAGCACCTCTTGAAGCTCATTGAGAGAATGGAGAATGTCAAGAGTGTGCAAAGCAGTAATCAGAGCAAAGGGTGGATAGTTTGAAGATACTAGAAAATATAACATGTTTTATAAAACTCCACATGTGTTCATTTATAGTTTTGAAGCCTTCAGTGAGAATCTACAATGTAAATAGTCATGAAAATAAAGAAAACACATTGAAAAGGGAAGGTGTGTCCTAACTTATGGCCTGTAATGTATAGGTCAGATAAATATCGGAAATGTGGCAAAATCACTAATTAAAATCCTAATTAAAGAACCCCCTCTAAACAGTAGAGACCCCCCACACTGCAGACAGGGGGCAGCACTGAGGGGAGGGGTTGAGGGTGCGTGTGAGGTGATGTCTCTCACCGCTTCGGCTCCTGCTCTCCTCCTTTGTGAGTTTCTGCTGTGCTGTCACTTTCTGCGGCGCCGAGCCTCGGCCCAGAACGGCCTTCGCTGATTCGCTGCTGATGACGGAACCGTCCTCGCTCGGCAACCTGCTGCGAGTAACCATAGCAACAAGGAGCAGCAGTAAGTCAGGGTCCATGTGCGAGGCGGCGAGGATTGTTATGTCACACACACACACACACACACACACACTCACTCTTTGTCTACTCCCTCTCTGTGTCTTGCACCTGGGTGCAGGATCTGCTGCAGTGTCAATAACTACACAGCCCTCACACTCCTTTTTCTGGAAGCTCAGAACAGTAAAAACTCCCGAACTGAACCCACATCGGCTAAATATGCCACAGAAATCACGCTGGCATTCTCCCAGACTTCATTTGCTACAGTAGAGCCGAGTGTGGGCTAAAGAAGCTAAAATTAAACCAGCTTTAAAGAGTAAAACATTTCAGATTTCAGAGCTAAACCAGTGGAGGAAATCGTTATGTGAACAGTCCATAAGCTAGGGTTGCGCGATATATTGTTTAAGCATCGTCATCAATGTGTGCATGCACGATAATCAAATTGCAGAACAAGCAATGTCACTTAAGGCAATTAAACCAAACAGGTCATGTTGCAATGATTTGATTTTGATTCTTGACACAAGAAGTAGATACACAGCGCTGTCTCTGTGTCTGTGTAAGAGACAGGCTGCTGCTGCCTAAGAAGCATAAAGGTAGGGTGGTAAACACGAGGTAACCTCACGGCCTCCATCCACATTACGCTTGTAATGTAAACGCACATGTCGAAAGCTGTGCACCTCAGTCCAGCAAAGTTTTGCAGTGCAGATATTTCTAGTTACAGCTGAATTCACATGTTTAATTCCAGAAAAACGCTCTTATTTACATTTTAAAAAGCCATTTAAATGCCTGATTAAAGGGATGATTACTGTTATTTTGCTCTTTTCCTTAGGTTTTGAGTTGAGCTCCGCGCTGACTCAGATCTTGATGGATATCGTTGAAAAAAAAAACATTTGCAATGTAATTTTTTTCCCAAAATCCCTACCATACACTGTCATTCAAAATGGTGGAGTGGAGTGACTGTCTAAGTGCTGGTTCTGTCAATAGAAGATTAAACATTTGTTCCACAGTGATGCCACAGCCATACTTCAGTGTCCAGGAGTCCAAGAAAGCATAACTGACCCTCTTGGAAGGTAGGATGGCCCTTTCACCAAGACCCCCCCCCCCCCGGGGCCCCCATACAGCCCTAGACAACATGCCCATGTAGAACATGGGAGATGATAGCCAACATGGGTACCTGTTAGATAATTTAACTGAATTAACAATTAGCATTCTCTTCCATAGGTATCGAGTGGTGCTGCAGTGGTGTTGCTAGCCTTTACCCTTTTTTACCCTGGTCGCAGCTTGGTATTGACAAATTATTTGACATTTTAATAGCTCTTTGCATGTTTAAATACAATATCAATTTAAATAACATAAAAATACACATGAAAAGGCCTTTACGATGTGCATTCCATATGTAAATGATATTACTACATAACTGATGCACTGCAATTAACTATTTTCACTAAAATCTGATCAAATCTGGTCTTATATAATGATTTATAGACATTAATTTAACTATTAAGTTAACTGTCAATGCTATTGAGTCTTTTCTGTTATTTTAGAATTCTTTACATTATTTTAGTTCAACAACAGAATTAATACACTTATAAAATACCCTATCCATCACTCACACAGACTGCTCTCACTGATGCTGTCTGGCAGAAGATATTAGAGCATCCCAGCCTCCACTACCAGGCTCTGCAACAGCTTCTTCCACCAGGCAGTCAGACTCCTAAACCCCCCACATCTCCTCACTTACACACATTACATAAATACAGATGCATTCACCATTTGTGTTGGACACGGTTGGCAGCAGTGAGAGTTAGGGGCCTTACTCAGGGCAGTTACCCAGGTAATGAACCCACAACTATCACCCATAACCCAGTGCTCTAACTGAGCACTGAGCCGCCACTGCCTGTTAATATATCTGCATCATTTTATACATTTATTAATAAACAAGTTATTGTTATATAACTAAAATACTGTATGAAATCCAAACATTTAAACAGCAGTGCATAATAACTGTCATGCGTTTTCTATTAGCAGCACATTCTCTAGGTATTCTCTAGGCATTTATTGTTCTCATTAGCATATTCATGGCCTTATCTCTTGGAGGAGGCTCGGTCGACACGTACAGATACTTCTCACTTCACTGGACCAGACAAACTACTTTCAAACAGCGCACTGAACTGAACAATAAACCACTCTGACTCTCAAAGCCGTTTAGAGTGTGTGATGTGAGTAAGAGTAATAAAGTCTAATTTACTCCAGCGTGGTGTTAAAAGCTGTCGAAGTGTGAAATTTAGAAGGCATTTGTTTAAACGTTAATGAAACTTAATTCACTGCTTCTGTGACCTTCAAGGCCACTGTTATAGTACTGAATATGTAAAACTATGCAGACACCCATTTATTTAGAGAATTTAGTGACTTCAAGATGCTGATAAAATACACTACCTGGCCAAAAAAAAAAAAAAAAAGGTCACACTCTAATATATTGTTGGACCGTCTTTGGCTTTGATTGCTGCACACATTCACTGTGGCATTGTTTCAATAAGCTTCTGCAATGTTACAAGATTTATTTCTCCAAGATCTTGCAGCAATAATGATGGTAGAGTCTGACCACTGCACAAAGCCTTCTCCGAGAACATCAGATTATATGGTGCGCTCTCAATGAATGTCTATTTTCTGGTGTAATTTTATACATAGGGTGTACTCAGGGGAGGATTTGGAAGTTCTGGGGCCCCAAGCAATGTTTTTTCCCGGGGGCCCTGATCAAATGGATTCTTTTGTATAGCAAAATGCAATATTGACAACCTAGCTGTCTCAGGTACCTCATCCTCGTCAGATGTTTAATTTCTTGCTGCTGCAAAAAAATTGGTGAGCTTTGTCAAGCTTTCTGTGCTGGACTTCCTTTCCTTAATTTTCTTTCTTTTCTGGGCACTGCTGGGATAAGACCGTTTCATGGTTGTGCCGAAGATACCTTAGTCTACCTCGCCTAGCTTAACTTGCGTGTACAGTGTCTCTGCAGTGTCAAACAAAAAATAAATAATGCTGGGTTTTTTTGCCAACCTTTTGGCCAGCAGAGGGCCCCCTGATCCCTGGGGCTCCAAGCAATTGCGTGGTTTGCGTGGTGGTAAAATCCACCCCTGGGTGCACTGGATTATAAGGTGCATTATGCGACGCTAACAAGGAAACGGGGTGTTGTTATGTTTCCCTTCTAATTCAACAGGTCTCGTCACTGGGGGCATAAATTCAGTTAATCTAAGTTCAGTTAATCTAGGCTAATCTAAGTAAACAAAACTGTAATTCATTTAAAAATATATATATATATATAATGTCAAACAAGCACTGGGTGTTACTGGATCTGGATCTACACAGATTTCTCTCCTGAAAACTGTTTATTTTGTGAGTAAAGCACCTAAGTTTATTTAGAGTAAGCTTAGATTTCCAGATTTCTACTAAGACTGGGTGCAGCAGCATTAAAATTAGCATTAGCGGCTAAACACTAGCGCTATGCCACCCAACAACGCTACACTGATGAGCCCTGAGTGTTCCGGTAAGCCAGTGTTATATTAGCTAGCGAATCATCCTACGTAGCTTGTTTTAACACGGTAAACATGCAGGATAGAGTCTGATAATACTCACCTCTGAATGGTAAAAGAGCTAGCGCTTAGCACGGTTAGTGGCTAATGCTAATACTGCTCAAGCAGTGCTAGCCAGGGTTAGCAGCAGGCTACAGGCCGATAATATGTACCTTTAAACAGCAAAAGAGCTAGTGCTGACTGGAAAAATTCATACATAAGAAAAAATTTAGGATTTTAAATAAATAATAACAATTATTTTGATGCTAAGAGTAACAATGGTTACACATTTCTGCAGATTTACATTACATCACAGATTCTCCTGTTTCTCAGAGAAGACAAAAATAAGCAGCGCTGCAGAGGCATGTGAAGGACATTGATTTACATGCTGCTCATTTAAGGAACACTTGTAAGTGTTTTATGTATTTCCTCCCTGCTGGGTTATTATGCAACAGATACACCAGACACACAAAGCCAGTGAGAGAATTACCATATTCATATTTATACTCTGCTGTAATCCGAAACACTTACATGATCCTGTAAATGTGGGTCGAAATGTGGGTGTTATAGCAGTACCTCACACATATACTGTATGTTTATCTTGCTTTCTTGTTTGATTCAGCTACTGAAAAGATAAAGGTGCATTTCTCAGCACACAACACAATAGAAAGGATAATGACATGTTTAGAGTCAGTGGTGCTTTAAAATAAGATAAGATGTTTAATTAGTCTCACAGTGGGGAAATGTACAGTTAGAGCAGCCAGATTTAAGGCCATGTCGGTGTGCCTTTGGTATCTTGAGGGCGCAAAAAATATGCCTTGAGTGTCTTAAAACTCGGAAAAAGCATGCACTAATTCACTTGATAAATCATAGGTGTGTTTTTGGTTGTTACATGAAAATGACTGACTTTTGTCTAGGTTCATTTCAGTCAGTGGAGCACCTGTGTTTTCCACTGCCAAGATGGCAACACACCAACAATTTACCTAAACACACGTCACTTCCAGACCACCACACCCATCAGTGTAGATTTATTACTAAATTCTGATGCTATTTTGACAGTGCGAAGGCGCAAGGCATTAAACATAGATGGGGTGTAAGGTATCTTTAGCGTTATAGCCAGAGATTGGCTTCAAATAAGGCTCATGAGTACTGCCAGCATTGCTGCAAAGGTTGAAGAAGAGTGAGGTCACCCTGCAGTGCTCAGTCAAGCATGGTGGTGGTAGCTTCAGGGTCTGGGGCTACATGAGTGACACCAGCACTGGGACACTGCATTTTATTGTGGGAAACATACATTCTAACAAGTACTGTGACATGATAATAATCCAAAACACACCTCCAGGAAGGTAAAGGTGATAAACTGGTCATGGTATGTCTTCAGACCTAAACAGAATTGAGCACCTGTGGGGCATCCTCAAGTGGAAGGGGGAGGAGAGCAAGGTGTCTAACATCCACCAGCTCCATGATGTTGTCATAGAGGAGTGGAAGAGCTACTGTAGGTCTGGTTACAGCAGTGCTAGATGATAATGTGGATAATAATGGGGGTCACACAAAAACCGTGACACTTTGGGCACCATTTGGCCAGCGATTTAGACATAAGCGGCTGTGTGGAGTTATTTTCAGAAATTCTATACTGCTATAGAAGCTAAACACTGAATGCTCCAAATTATACCCAAATAATATTATTTTTGTTTTATATTTTTGACCCATGAATGTATATAATAAAATATTAGCATACTCACTTTTTTACTGTATAAACTGTATAAAATTTAACTGTATAAACAGTCCCTCACTGACACATGACTGTTAAAAGCTTCTCATTGTAAATATACTCTAAAATGATATAGAGTGAATGGTTAGTGTGAGCCTTTAAGATGCTTTTAGGAAGCCAAAAGCAAAAATAAATAAATACTTGATCAGTAATCAGTAGTGACAGTTTAAAAAAACACAGATAAAAAATATACAATTTAAAATAAACATTCTCTAAATATACTAACCTTTTCCTGGTCTCGCTGGTCAGAGCCTTTTTGGAGCTGGTGCCGTCTGGACGGATGACCTTTTCTAGAGAGAGGGAGGCGTCTCGGATGGGCAGGGGCAGCACCAGCTTCTCCTGGGTGGTTGGTAGAGTCTCCTCGTCTCCACCCTGCTGCCCCAAGTGCTGCTTAGCATAGTCAAACCCCTGAACAGGCTGATAAAGGGAAACACTCAGTGAGATATCAGAAATCTGGGTTTGCATGTCCTCTTATTGGTTTCAGACCATATGAGGTGAGAAAATCACCAATTTATATAGTTGGATTTAATAGAATTAATGTGTAATTAAAAATATACCAATAGTTTCTAAATAAGGACAGTATTGTTTTTCCAAGGAGGACTTTTTTCTTTTATTTCCCTTCACCGACACTTCTCTAGAGCTTGTAAACTGAAACGCTTTGATTGCTTTGTTTATTCATGTTTTTCCTTCATTTCACACAAATTTAACAGAATAATGAAAAATTACAAATGAAAAAAGTCTCGCATCCAACGTCAGTGAAGTGTTTTTTTCTCTGCTGACAACTTTTATGGAGATGTGGATTTCATTTTCCAGCAGGATTTGGCACACTGCCCACACTGCCAACAGGACCAATTGGTCTTATATAATATTCTAACTTTCTGAGACACTGATTTTTGGGTTTTGATTGTCTGTAAGCTATAATCATCAACTATAAAATAAATAAATGCGTAAAATAAATCACTCAGTATGTAATACATCTATATAATATATGAGTTCCACATTTTGAACAGAATTACTGAAATTATGTAACTTTTCAAGATGTACTAGTATATTAAGTTTATAAGAAAAAAAGAAACAGCTAGAAGAAGGTAGGCAGGGGGAATGACTACCCACTGATGGTGAATGAAGAGGGACAGACACATCCAGTTAAAGTATATGTATGAATATATGAATGTAGTTTATTAAAGAAGTCACTCGTGCACTAAGGCTTTTGCTATCAATAGCTGTTACTTGATATATTTAAGCCTTTTATCAGTAAACTGAGCTTTACTCCAGCACCTGTTCCCAATTATAACCAGATTTTAATGTCCTAAACTATATTTCTGCTGGAATTTAAGGGAATATATAATGCAAGTGATCACACCTATCAATAATTACAAAGTCCAAGACTGGATACTGGATTTTCAATGTACATATTTAATGACAGAAATATATGAAATATAATATCTGGCTGTGTTTATGAATAGTTATGAATACTTATAGGTTCAATATAGACACCCAATATACCATTTTAAAGCTTAGAATCTCTGCTTTTCGGGTATCTAGCCTATTTAGCTGTATCTCCTTTCAGAAAATAAACATTTAGGGCAAAATATGCCTTGGTTATGATAATAAGAAATCATAATTTTCATATTTGCATTTTTCGTACGTCCATATTTGAACGAATGCGGTCATGTTATACACCATTCGAACCGCCTGTCCCACTCTGTTAAAGAGACACTGCGGTTTTCTGTTTGTATAGGAGTAGACCACACAAAAACAGCCTTATAATCTAACCAGTAAAAGGCAGCAGTTTATAATTTTATATGATGATTGTAAACACATTATAACAAAATGTAGAGATGCCAAAACACTTCATCCATATAAATAGTTCATTTCATATGTCTGAAAATAAAAAAATAAAATAGAAAATCTGAAAAGCGCCTAAAAATGTTCCTGGTTTTTACCATATTTTGGCCATTACATGTTCAATTGAATAATTAAAGTATCTTAAATGAATTGTGTAAAGGCTTCTAAGTAATATTAATTCATAGAATTGACTCTGAATTATTTAATATTGGAGTGATACGCCTTCAAATGTGAGTATGTTATTTTTAGGTGGAAATTGGTCAAAATAGGCTTGGAGCTTAAGAGGTTAAACTATACATGCTAACAGCTCAGTACAACCTTTTAAATAGCAACATCTGTCGATAGATTGGATAGATAAAGGTTATTTTCACCACTATGATACCAAATGTGAAACACATACATACACACACACACACACACACACACACAATTTGAAAGATTCATGTGTGTCATATGCTGTCATTGACACTCCACTGCTCAGCTGCAGCTCCAGAGTGGAGAAAAATCAATAAGCAATAATTCTTAATGCTCCAAAACCCATAGCAGCTCACACACACACACACACACACACACAGGAGTGTTGCACACCAGGAGTCTCTAGCTGCTCACACTCTGTCTAAGTGAATTGAGCTCCTATGTTTCCTACAAATCCAAATACACACAGATGTCACACGTGATCTAAATCTTCATACGACTGAAAACAAGCCCACCAGATAAGACCCTGTGATTTTAACACACTGAGAGGCACTTCTGTTCACTTTGAAATAAGATTTACGCAGATAAGACTGCTAATAATCAGTGTTTTAGTAGTCAACTCATATAGTGATTATTTTTCGATTAGCCACTTGGTCACATTTTATCAGCTAAAAAGATTTTGCCTATGTTTTATGTATTAACCTAAAAATAACAAACATATATATATATATAGTCTTTCCTAGTTTTTCCTGTCTGTTTATTTTCCCTGTGTCTCTGTCTGAGTGTCCTCACCTGTTTCCCCAGGTGTATTCCATTTCCGTTTCCCTCCTTGTGTATTTATACCTCAGCATTTCCTGTCTTCCTGGTCGGTTATTGTACTTGGTAGAGTTAGTCTGGTTATTCGTTTCCTAGTTTCATAGTTCCCTGTTTTCTGTGTTTCTTTGTTTACTTAGTTCTCTGTTTCTTTGTTTTTTTATTTAAAAAATTCCCTGACAGAGACAGTAAAACAGGCTGGATGTTGTTACTTTCAGGAAATTCTAATATTGATATATTGAAATGTCTTCAATGTAAATATTAACAGAATTGATATATTCCTTTAAATTTGACCATGTATTTAATTTAGTGGTGTCATTTAATTACAAAAAAAAAAAAATATATATATATATATATATATATATATATATATATATATATATATATGTATACATATATATATGTATATGTATAGTAATTCAGTTAAAAACGTGAAACTCTTATATTATATGGATGTATTACACACAGAGTGATCTATTTTAAGCATTTATTTCTTTCATTGTTGATGATTATTATGGCTTGCAGCCAATGAAAACCCAAAAATCAGTATCTCAGAAAATTGGAATATTATATAATATAAGACCACTTGGTACTTTTGGCAGTGTGGGCAGTGTGCCAAATCCTGCTGGAAAATGAAATCCGCATCTTCATAAAAGTTGTCAGCAGAGGAAAGACACCACCATTTACATTTAACCCTTGTGTGGTGTTCGGGTCTGTGGGACCCGTTTTCATTTTTCATCAAATGATACTAAAAATATATTTTCTAACTCAAACTCATTGGCATTGGCTCATTTTTTGTGAAAAACATATATCAAAACACATTTTCGATAAACACACACTGTACATCCACCCCCCCCAAACATTTATATTACATACAGTCTGTTTGGCTAAGGGCTAATAAACTTTGCTTCATTTGTAAATTTGAAACTAAACAAATTTTCTACTCATATCTTGAGTTAAATTCATTTTCTTTTACATTTTATTAAAAAACTAATAAAAAAAGAGTAGCTCTTTTTAAAAGAAATGTAACATAAGAAAGGTAAAGGGAAATATTAACCATGTAAGCTGCTTATATTGCTTGTAATTTAGGTGAAGCAAGCATGTGTAAAGCATTTTAATGTAAAATTGCTTAATTTTGCTGAATTAAGTACAAGTAACAAAGTAAACGAGTAACACAAATATCAACACCACACAAGGGTTAAATCCACCCACACTGATTGCTGTCCACTGTGGGGGATATTTCTAGTAAACTCGTGAAAACTCGTGTCCCATCCATCTGCCACCCACCTTCAGGATTTATACAGTGATAGCTCTCACATTATGATCTAATACTTTCAAGAACTCCACCTGACAGAGAGACTTTTAAATTCAATTTCTGTCAAAATCCCTCCCTAAAACTGAATTAAACTGGACATTTATGATCTCACAGCGAACTGCACTCAGTAAAGCATATCACAGTTAATTCATCTCCTTTATCCCGCTTTAATAAATGTCACTCTGACACGTTTCCTACACTGACGTAATGTTATAGAGCAGCAGCTTCAGAAAGGCAGCAGCAAATTACAGAATTCAGGAGGGGAATTTGGGGTTGAGCTGCACAGAATGATAAATAGGTCAGAGTGAACAGTGGAGGAGAAAACTAAAGCTGCTGTTGCATCAGCTGGAGAATAAAGCACTGTGTTTTCTATTAGATGAAGTGTTAAAAACTAACTAGAGGCTGACGTGAGGAACGGGGGCTTTGTGTGTTTGTGAATCACTTTATTCCTCGTGCTGCTCAGAGCTCTGCAGCCTCTGTAGCACTGCTAGCCTACTTTCACCAAACTCTACTGAGACTATCTGACCTTGTTCCCAATACATACTGCACTTATTTGGGCATACAGGCACGCGAATACACACACACACACACACACACACACACAAACAAGCAACGGTAAGATTTTACAATAAGAGTACATTAACTAACAGTAGTTCTTACACTAATAAAACATTATTAAATGGTTATTTATTTTCTCAACTAATTATTAATTGACACCAGTTAAGATAATATGAATTAAAACTACTAATTTGTAATGTTTAAGAATTGTTTAAATCCTGTTACTAATAAATTAAGACATATTTTGAGAATGTGTTGTAATGACTAATAATGCCTTAACTAGTATCAATTAATAACTGGATATAATTAAAATGAGAGTACTGTTAATATAGATTTATTTTATAATCAGAATTTTCCAGTTTCTCCTTATCCCCTCCTTACTGTGCCTATAATATTCATAACTATTTGTAAAATGTAATTGACCAAACACGTAACAAAAAATAGCCTCTTTCTTCCACATATGTCTTAATCAATTTTGCCATTTTCTTCAGCACTGAACAGATGAAATTGCCTAAAAGTATTTTTATTTAATTACTAATTTAGTAATAAGCTACAAAACTATGATTGACACATATTTATTTAACAAAATGCACCCTCCTTTCCCGAGGGGAAATTCTAGACATCCAGCAGCAGGTATGTATAGTACATGAATGTACCTCAGTAGCGCTACTCAAGTCACATATTTGAGTGAAATTCACATATCACTGGTATTACTATACTTGTCCAGCTCTAGAACGTAGAATTTTAATTTTTGTCAACCATCTTGGAACATAGAAATTAAAAGCTGCATAGCTACCTGATGATAATAACCCACGTCTCTCCGGTATGCAGTCTAAACAAGAGAAAACAGTATGAATCCTGAGTCATTATACATATTCTCTGGCTCACATACTCCCAAAATTCTCCCCTTACCCCTTGTAGTATAACTCAATATAATGGTTTGTTACAAAGTTGATAAAAAGTTCCTACTCTCTATACAACAAAAGTGGATCTTCTATAACATCACTCAAAAAAAAAACAGAGTCTACCTTTACTCGTGGATTCAGGTTGCCAATGGCGTCGGTCTTGAAGTCACTTTTGTTCTTGCGACACAGGACAGCGGTGATGATGATTATGATGATGGTCACGACCCCAATGGGAGCCAAAACAGCAGCGAGGATCCAGAGGTTGTTAGACGGGATCTTCACCACGGCTGCAAAAGAGGAAAATAGTGAATTTATCCCAAACAAGTATTGCATGCTTACAAAGACTAATAGTGTTATTGCTTTCTATGCTTCTTTGTAGGGTTCAAATCACAAAATTACTCATATCAATAACCCAATGGATTGGAAGGTGTTGTGATATCTGTTACAACATAATACATTATTTCCAAGTCTTATAAGTTTACAAACATAAATGTGGCATTACACTAGGGGTGAAACGATTACTTGAGAAGCCTAATTCAAGTTACAAAAATGTAGAAAATTGATTGATTAATTTCCTGTGCCTCGAGAAGTCATTAAATAAATTTAAAAATGCAGAGCACAGAATTTAGAGCAGACATTATTATTATTATGGAGCAGCGCGCTTAGCGTTACGTCACACACGCACAGGAAGCAGGAAGTGGAGGAGGCGGAGGTTTTTAGATTGGTGGAGCGGTGAGCAGGTAAATTTTACTTATAACAAATCAATGAGATTAACATTAATGTACCTTGATAACATAATGACAATGCTGTTATTAATATTAATAATATTACTAATATTGTATATTTATATTAGAAATACATATTATTATATTAGAAATACACGGCCATGAACTTACTGTTTTATGTAATTTAGTCTTAGTTATGTCAATGAATTAGATCTAAGTAGTGTAAAATTTAAATAAACAACAACAATGTCACAATTATTCCACAGGTCCTGATGTATTTCCAAAAACATCCTGTCCTCTCTGCTGTAGAGAAGCTAAAATGCACAACATAAGCCAATGTTTATGCCTTTATTTTTGATTAATGTCTTATATTTAATACTTACAAGAAATTCTAAATTATAATAATTTCACTTAATTTATGACATTATTAATTATTAAATTATTACTTGCGGTATTTATGTCTATTTTGTGTTTTATTTATTTCTATTTATGTTTGGAATGTGGAAATGTATGTGTATTTAAAAATTAAACTAATTGGTCATTTGTTATTAAGTGACATTTCTTGTTTTCTCCAGTGTATTTTTAATTGCTTTTTAGGCAAGCAAATATGTTTTGTCTGATTATTCGTTTAATCGAAACAATTTTTTAGTGGAGTACTCGATTACTAAAATAATCGATAGCTGCAGCCCTACATTACACTCACACGTTTTTCATAATTTCATAATAAAGACAACCAACGAATCTGTGCTTGGAGTTCAACAGTTTATTGTCATGTATCACAGGTCCAGAACACCTGGAGAACGCCCTATTTTAGCAATCTATAGACGAGCCGTCAACTGTGCACTGCACAGCATGATTTTAGCTGTTTCAGGTTGTCTTTGTTATCATAACAACGGGAAAAGTATCCCTTGGGTGTGTTTTGGGCATAACATGATAAACCAATTAGCAAGATACGCAAGAAATTTACGTGAAGGCAGGCTGAAGGTGTGAAATAGACTGGTAACGGGGTGTAAGATAGCAATGATCATTGCAACTTGTAAGATAGAACTCCTGGTGTCATGGTGTGGGGTGTAATTTTGTACAAAGGTTTTCTGCGGTCTTTATTCCATGCACTTTGACAGTCTAACGTTATGTTACTGAGGTTGTGCAACTTTTCTAAAAACACACACACACGTGATATTTCAACAGGATAATGGTCGTACACATACTGCTGCAATCTCAAAAGCTTGAAGATACAATACTGCAAATCTGCCAATCACCAAGCCAATCCCTAAAAAATGAAAATGTGTGGGATGCTATTGGATGCGCTATTAACACTTCACCCAACTGAAAAATCAAGGTGAATGGCATGGATTACAACAGCACACCATTAGGAACCTCTACAGTTTTATGGGATGTTGCGTTACACATGGATTACATGTTAGTGTTGCATCCTGAGAATTCGTTTTGAGTGCATTTTTTTAACTAACTAACAACTACACTGCCTAGCTAAAATATGTCACCATCAACAAAAAAAATCAATCAATCAATCAACCTTTATTTTCACTCGGGAAAAACATTGAGGGTAACCCTCATTTACAATGTTGCCGAGCATTTATAACATCAAAGGGATTGAACACATTTAATAATAATTTAGAAATAATAAGAAATAAAATAGTAAAAAAAAAATAAAGTACTAATTTTAAATCAATATTTAATAAAAATATATATGTAAAAAAGGTCACAAACTCTAATAAAAATCCATTGATGGAATAACCTGGTCTATATTCAGTATATTCAGGTACATACTGTTGCTGAACCTAGACCTGCAGACCAACTGCAGTATCAAGCCCACATCATTTACTTTTTTTGCCAGGCAGTGTATAAAAAAAAATTACATTTTTAGGACAAATATAATCCAGCACCATATGAATATGTGAAATTAAAGAGGTGGAACTCTGCTGTTCAGCTTTAGTGGAGCCTAAATGCAGCTCACACAGTTACCTAACATCACCTGCAGGCGATGTATGACTGATTTATGTTCTTATTAATCACACGCTGTGACTCATTTGAGTAAATTTGCATAAATTTGTGTTTATGCATGGCGAGGTACGCCTATATAACCCTGTGCTTTGAGTCCGGGGTGCGCGCTTGTGCATTCACTGCAGGTAGGGCCTTGCATCTGCACGCATCGGTGTGTGTTCTGTGTCGCCTGAAGCTAAGTAGATGTGAGATAATGGTGAAGTGTGATTGTTTCAGTGTGCTCCTCTCTGCTGGAAGTGTTCCTCCGTATTCACAAGAGATTTATCTCCGCTCATCTCTTTCTGGCTGAGGCTCAGCATCATCCCGTGCCTCCTGTGGAGAGCTGAAGGGGTGTCTTCAGCCCCCAGACTCTCTGAGGATGAGCGTGTGTCTGTGGTGCTCCATTAAAACCCTGTTTAGTTACATGTAGGATTTGGGATTAGTGTAGAAACACTATTTAACAGGCGCGGGTTGGCAGCTCTTTGTCTGTCACTAGAAAAAATTCTGTTCACACTGATCTAACACTGTGTTTCTAAATCCTGAAGTGTGAGGAAAAAAAATAATAATGGCCATAATATTATGACCACCTCATTATCATCACCCTTTTTCTTATAGCTCCACTTACTGTAGTGCTGTATCTGTTTTTTTTTTTTTTAATGAATTCTTTAGTACTATCCTTCTTTCACCCTCCTTTCACCAGGAGAGACCACCACAGAGCAGACCTGTATTATTTGGGAGGTGGGTCATTATTCTCAGCCCTGCATTGACACTGATTTACACGGTGGTGGCGTGTTAAGACAGATACAGCAGTGCTGCTGGAGATTTTAAACACCTCAGTGTCTCTGCTGGACTGAGACTAGACCACCATCCAGAAAAATGACACTCCTTCTAATGAAACTTTTTAGCTACTTTTACTAGATTACATTCATAGCTGGCAGAATTCTTATTGGATATTCTAAATATTTGAGGATATTTGAGGAATAAGATATATCGATATTTGGAAGCTCTGGAGAAAAATAAGAGACTTAAAAATTATGAGTTTCTTTGATTTGACCAAACTGAAAACCTCTGGAATATAATCTAGAGGAAGATGGATGATCACAAGCCATCACACCAAGCTAAATTGCTTACATTTTTGCACCAGGAGTGTCATAAAGATATCCAAAAGCAGTGTGTAAGACTGGTGGAGGAGAACATGTCAAGATGCATGAAAAGTGTGATTAAAAAACAGGGTTATTCCACAAAATACTGATTTCTGAACTCTTAAAACTTTTTGAATATGAACTTGTTTTCTTTGCATTATTTGAAGTCTGAAAGCTCTGCATCTTTTTTTTTGTTATTTCAGCCATTTTTCTCATTTTCTGAAAATAACTGCTCTAAATGACAATATTTTTATTTGGAATTTGGAAGAAATGTCGTCCATTGTTTATAGAATAAAACAACAATGTTAATTTTACTCAAACATAAACCTATAAATAGCAGGAAAAAATCAGAGAACCTGATTCAGAAACTGAAGTGTTTTTTTTTCCCAGAGCTGTATGTGTGAATAAAATATTATGATATTTTGGGAGGATATGTGAAAGATTCTGGAGATATTTGAGGATGAGCATATGAAAACACTAGGAACTGATGGTCAGTGATGGTTTGGAGAGTGTTTAATTGGCTGTGAGCCATAATCATCAACCATAAAATAAATAAATGCTTAAAATAGATCACTCTGTGTTTAATTCATCTATATAATATATTAGTTTCACATTTTGAACTGAATAACTGAAATAAAGTAACTTTTTTAATGATATATAAATATTTTTTGTTTATGCACCTATAGTGTATTATAGGCTAGATTAAGATTAGCGTACAGTTCTTCCTGTCGTATAAAAAATAACTCACAGAAAGAGAGAAACACTTACGTTCAGCTTGTAGCTGCACAAAGTATCCCAGTGTGAGGGCCATGGTCTGAGAGTCCACTGTGTTGAGGATTTTAGCAGCGGATGTTCCAGGGAGCGGTGTGCCGTTTAGCTGGACATAGTAGGTCAGTTCAGCAGGGTTCTTCAGTCCACTCACTCGCCTCATAGCAACCATCTGAGCTCAACCAGACAGAGAACAGAGCAGAGGAGAGATCTTATTTAGATCTCATTTAGAAAATGCTTAAATATAAATATATTAAGGCATTGTTGGATGTTTTAGGATGATTCTGGAGGTCTGGACATTAGAAGATGAAGAAGCTTGGTGTAATTTTTAGAATGAAAATGAAGGATAAAGGTCTGATGATATTTGAGACTGAAGACATTTGACTGCCATTTGACTATGAAAATATGGCATTTTAGAAAGAAAATAAGAGATTTGGGGGATGTTTAATGATTAAAATATGAGGATGTTTTGGAGATGTTTGTGGAGGAAAATATGAAGAACCTTAGGAATTATGTATAGATAAAAAATAAAGATTTCCTGGAGACAATTGAGGATGAGCATATGAAGATATTTAGGGGAAAACATGATATGAACAAGAAATTAAGATAATGAGTTACAGTATTTGGGAGATATTTTTGAGGATATGAAGATGCTGTGGGGGTATTTATGGATAAGGAGGTGTTTGAAAATGAGGATATGATCAAATAATTATATTTTAGGAAATATATAAGGATAACATTTGAAGATATTTATGGATAAAGATATGAAGATATTTAATTTAGAAGACATATTTGAGAAGAAATATAAGAACACATTTAGGGGATATTTGTGGATATTTCAGCAAAAAGATATAGTGATATTTGGAAAATATTTGATGATAAAGATAAGATGATATTTACAGGATATTTAAGAGAGAAGATATAGGGATATTTGGAAGAGTTTTAAGTATAAAAATATGAAGATGTTTAGTGGAAATGTGAGAAAGAATATATAGTGATATTTTGAAGATATTTGAGGATAAATATAAAGATTTAGTGGATGAGGATTTTGAGGATATTTGAGAAAGAAGATATAGTGATATATGAAAGATATTTGAGTATATAAATATGACAGATATGAAGATACAGTGGGGAGAACAAGTATTTGATACACTGCTGATTTTTCAGGTTTTTCCAATTGCAAAGCATGTGGAAGACTGTAATTTTTATCATAGGTACTCTTCAACTGTGAGTGATGGAATCTAAAACAAAAATCCAGAAAATACATTGTATGATTTTTAAATAATTAATTTCCATTTGATTGTAGGAAATAAGTATTTGATCATCTATCAACCAGTAAGAATTTTGGCTCTCGCAGACATGTTACTTCTTCTTTAAGAAGCCCTCCTGTTCTCCACTCATTACCTGTATTAACTGCACCTGTTTGAACTCGTTACCTGTATAAAAGACACCTGTCCACACACTCAATCAGTCAGACTCCAGCATCTCCACAATGCCCAAGACCAGAGAGCTGTGTAAGGACATCAGGGATAAAATTGTAGACCTGCACAAGGCTGGGATGGGCTACAGGACAATAGGCAAGCAGCTTGGTGAGAAGGCAACAACTGTTGGTGCAATTATTAAAAAATGGAAGAAATGCAAAATAACGGATAATCTCCCTCGGTCTGGGGCGCCATGCAAGATCTCACCTCGTGGAGCATCAATGATCTTGAGGAAGGTGAGGACTGAGCCCAGAATTACACAGCAGGACCTGGTCAATGACCTGAATAGAGCTGGGACCACAGTCTCAAAGAAAACAATCAGTAACACTCTACGCCGTCAAGGATTAAAATCCTGCAGTGCACGCAAGGTGCCCTTCCTCAAGCCAACGCATGTCAAAGCCCGTCTGAAGTTTGCAAATGACCATCTGAATGATCCAGAGGAGGAATGGGAGAAGGTCATGTGGTCTGATGAGACAAAAATAGAACTTTTTGGTTTAAACTCCACTCGTCATGTTTGGAGGAAGAAGAATGATGAGTACAAGCCCAAGAACACCATCCCAACTGTGAAGCATGGCGGTGGAAACATCATTCTTTGGGGATGCTTTTCTGCAAAGGGGACAGGACGACTGCACCGTATTGTGGGAAGGATGGATGGGGCCATGTATCGTGAGATTTTGGCCAACAACCTCCTTCCCTCAGTAAGAGCACTGAAGATGGGTCGTGGCTGGGTCTTCCAGCATGATAACGACCCAAAACACACAGCCAGGGCAACTAAAGAGTGGCTCCGTAGGAAACATCTTAAGGTCCTGGAGTGGCCTAGCCAGTCTCCAGACCTGAATCCAATAGAAAATCTTTGGAGGGAGCTTAAAGTCCGTGTGGCCCAGCGACAGCCACGAAACCTGAAGGCTCTGGAGGAGATCTGTATGGAGGAGTGGGCCAAAATCCCTGCTGCAGTGTGTGCAAACCTTGTCAAGAACTACAGGAAACATCTCATCTCTGTAATTGCAAACAAAGGTTTCTGTACCAAATATTAAGTTTCTTTTTCTGGTGTATCAAATTCTTATTTCCCACAATAAAATGGAAATGAATTATTTAAAAATCATACAATGTATTGTTCTGGATTTTTGTTTTAGATTCCATCACTCACAGTTGAAGAGTACCTATGATAACAATGACAGTCTTCCACACGCTTTGCAAGTGGGAAAACCTGAAAAATCAGCAGTGTATCAAATACTTGTTCTCCCCACTGTATTTCAAAATATTTGAAATAGTGATATATGGATATTATTTGAGGATAAAGATAAGAATATATTTAGAGGATATTTGAGGGTATTTGAAAAAGAAGATAAATGAATATTTGGAAGATTTTTAAATATAAAAATATGAAGACATTTAGTGGATATTTGAGAAAAAAGATTTTGCAATATTCGGAAGATATTTGAGTGTACAAATATGAAGAAATTTAGTGGATATTTGAGAAAATTTGAGAAAAAAGATATAGTGATAATTGAAAGATATTTGAGGACAAAGACAAGAAAAATTAATGGATATTTGACAAGGAAGATATAGTGATATTCGGAAGATATTTGAATATAAAACAAAGACATTTAGTGGATATTTAATGATATTTAAGAAAGAAGATACAGTGCTATTTGGAAGATATTTGAGGATAAAGACAAAGTATTAAGTGGATATTTGGGGATCCTTGACAAAGAGGATATAGTGATATTTGGAAGATATTTGATTATAGAAATATTAAGACATTTGAGAATATTTGAGAAAGAAGATATAGTAATATGTGGAAGCTATTTGAGGATAAATATATGAAGGTGTTTAGTGAATATTTGAGGATATTTCAGCATGAAGATATAGTGATATTCGACAGATATTTGAGGATAAAGAAAATAAGATATTTAGGGGATATTTAAGGATATTTGGAAAGAAAATAAAATGATATTTGGAAGATATTTGTGGATACATTCAAGAAAACATTTAGGGGATATTTCAGGATATTTCAGGAAGAAGATATTTATGAAAAAATATGAAAATATGAAGACATTTAGTGGATATTGAGGATATTTGAGTATAAAAGTATGACAGCTATGAAGATATTAAAGGATATTTGAGAAAGAATATATAGGGATATCTGGAATATATTTAAGTATAAAAATATGCCAGATATGAAGATATTTGAGAAAGAAGACATAGTGATATTTGGAAGATATTTAGGGAAATGAAGATATTTGGGGAGGATATGTGAAAAATAACTGAGGATGAGAAGAGACAATTTAAAGATAACTTTATAACTAAATAATAGAAAATGCAAAAATGAAAAGACAGCTTGTCATAGAGTTAATTTAGAATATTTTGGTTAGTTTAGAGTATTTTAACATGTGAATATCTGTGTGTATCATAGACTGTAACTATTTTAGGGATACCTGAACAGTATAGCTGCCCACAGTGGTAGCCCGTTTGAAGCGAGCACCCTGCTGATGGGCCACAACGAAGAGCTCGGCCAAGCGCTGCTCCAACAAACTGGCAAAGCTCTGGTACTGACCCTCCAGAGACGCGTTCTCCACATCCTGAATTACTGCACACAGAAGAAAAGAGGAGCCTCTGGTTATTAATGCTTTTCAGTGTAGTTAATCCAGCCTCACTGTGGCTGACCTTGGTGAGGAAATAACAAACCATTCTGACAGGCAAAGAAATACAATCTCCCCCCTGCAACCATACACAAACACACACACACACACACCTCCACATACCATACTCAACTGAAAACACAAGCACATAGAGTAATTACCCTTTTTATTATACTGAAAAGGAGTCAACATCGCTCTTTAGACCCTGTTGGCCTGATTTGACTTTATTTTGTTGGTTCTGACCTTCCTTCACACAGTTTTCTGGACTCTTAAGGGAAGCTGATCTGCTATAACTAAAGCTTGCTCGATTTCAGAGCATTTAAAGTATGGATGCACTGAATATCTTTCGACCAAAAACTTTTTTTCTGTGTCAAAAAAAGCAAAACAAAAAAAAAAATACAATTTTAATTAAAAATAAAGGCTCCACTCACACCTCCCTGAGTGTTGCGGTAAGCGGTTAGCAGCTAATGCTAATGCTGCTCCAGTCTTAGTGCTGGAGAAACTTCACTGAAACTCCTCTATAAGGCTTTACTTCAGCAGAGAGGCTTTACTGCTCCTTATACAACCTGACTTGTAAAATCCATACAATCCAAGGTGCACTGTCGATTTTTGGGGGAAAATTAAAGGATTTTAGTGTGAAAAATATATATAATATATTTAGTTTCAAAAATGTAGTTTTGTAATTCTTGCTATTCATTTATTAAATGTTAAAAAAAAAGTGCTAAAACGATGATTAATCGATTTCGAACACAATTTGGTGCATCCCTAATTAAGAGTAATGAAGACAAGGCCACTCAGTGTCCATTAATTCACTTAATCATTAACGTTAATACATCAGCGATGTCTAGGCTATTAAAAAGGCGCAGGGCTTCAGTAGAGACAAAACGTACTTTACAACTCTCTGGTCAGTCCTAATCAATAAGGTGATTACCTGTGATTACCCAGAAATCCTTAGTTGCTGCAGAGGTGTTGAGGTTGTGATACTCCAAAGCTGAAAAGAAAAGAGAGAGAGAAAAGAAAAAAAGAGAGAGTAGATAAGAGGGCATGCTTCCAAAAGAGCTGCTTTGATCCTGAGTCTAGAGGCTTTTTCTATATAATATCTCAGGCTCGTGCTGAGCAGGACAGACGATCCATACTCGTGGAGTGATGTCTCGCAGCATTTTCCTAATGAAACTTTGGCTCAATTATGTTTCGCCAGTGTGATTAAAAGCTGTGGCGGGCCGCATGCTCTCAGGGCATTCTGTAACAGGAACTGTGAAATCAGGACTGAGCTGTGGTCTGTGTTCTCCCACAAAGACGAAACAAACGCAAGACTGTGCAGCGTTTATATGTGCAATACATACAAAAATAGCAACATATATGAAACTGAAACACCTCTCATTTTAGTGTAGGAGGTTCCAATCTTCATTAATTGCACATTGCACCAGTAAGAGCAGAGCGTGAAGGTTCAATTAGCAGGGTAAGAGCACAGTTCTGCTCAAAATATTGCAATGCACACAACATTATGGATGACATACCAGAGTTCAAAAGAGGATAAATTGTTGGTGCACGTCTTGCTGGCGCATCTGTGACCAAGACAGCAAGTCTGATGTGATGTATCAGGAGCCACGGTATCCAGGGTAATGTCAGCATACCACCAAGAAGGACCAACCACATCCAACAGGATTAACTGTGGACGCTGTACGAGGAAGCTGTCTGAAAGGGATGTTCGGGTGCTAACCGGGATTGTATCCAAAAAAAATAAAACCACGGCTGATCAAATCACGGCAGAATTCAATGTGCACCTCAACTCTCCTGTTTCCACCAGAACTGTCCGTCGCCACAATAAATTATTGTGGTCTAAAACCAGGTGTTTCAGTTTCATTGTCCAACTCCTGTATAATATAAAACATTAAGGCTTTAAATAAAGGCTCTGATTACTATTGGATTTATGTTGTCCTACAAAATTACACAATATATGAAGAAATGAGACTTCATTAGCAGTAAAACAGCTTAAGAATGTAAAAAATACTTTAACACGGCTTCCTTTACAAAGCTAAATATTTTAAACAGTTCCATAAACACTATATATCAACCTAAAATACTCAACATGTAAGTAACTCAGAAATATATATATTTTAAAAGCATTATTGCACAAATAAGACAAGTTTAATATCAATTTACAGTGTGTTATTACTGAAGCCATTAGAGACATTAAAGTATTTAAGCAGCTGTTCATCAGTTTATCACAATTCCCTTGGTTCTTTAGTTAATAAATACATTTAGTTCAGTGTGCATCAATATTATCCTTCACTCTACAGTAATAATGTATTTAAACAGGGTTATAGTAACTCATATTGTAAGGAATAACAGCAAAAGCTGCATGAGTTCTGGTTTCATGCTTCTGCAGGAAGAACGCAGTGTAACTCAAAGCACTACAACATATGCACTAAATCGGGGTAAATTTTTTTGTTTTTAATGACAATTTTACCCAGAAAGGTTTATTTCTATTTCTATTCTATTTCTATTCTATTCTATTTCTAATTAAATTAATATTTATACAAATATAGCCAAATTCCTAGCCTAACCCTTTTTGGCGATTTTTTTTTATATAACAATATACAGCATTAATGCAAATGCAAATGCAAATAATTACCCAACCCACATTAAGACTCCCTCTAATACCCCAACACACCAGGAGGGTAAAGACTAGCACATGCCTCCTCCGATACATGTACTGTACATGTGAAGTCAGCCACCATCTCTTTTTGAACTGCTGCTGATGCAGCATTGTTGAGTAGCATCACAGCGCTAACACTCAGAGGAAAGTGCAGCGACTCTGTTCTGATACATCAGCTCACAGATGAAGCCTTGTGCTGATCGACATCACCCTTTGGAGTGATGTGTGAAGAGAGTGCCATCTACCCACCCAGTGAGAGCAAGGTCAGTTGTGCTCTCTCAGGGCTCTGGCAAGCTGCATAAACAGGATTCGAACCGGCGATATCCTAAAAGTAAACTTTTTAATAGTATTGAACAAAATGTGCCACTCCAGACATGATGAAACAGTGCTTGAGGTCACGGCAGGTCTAGAAGTGGCTTTTCCAGCAGCTCTCACAAACAAGAGCATGTGTTCCTCCATGAGGAAACTCTGTGTGATTCCATTCCATCTGAGATGCCTGAGGTGCTCTATAGCACTCTACAGAGCTCTCTCTCGCTCTCTCTCTTTTTTTTATCTCTCGCTCTCTCTCACCTGTAAGAGCGCTTCCCCTACGTTAATTATTTACCCTTATTTACTCTCATAATTGTCTTTGATGTTGGAGCTTTGCCTCCGCCGGGGAAGGCAGGAAACTGCCGCCGCTTCCTGCAAACACTGTGCGTGATACTACAAATGGCAATGAATAAAACAAACAGCAAACGCTTTCATCCTCCACGCAGCCTTCCCTACACCGGCCCTGCTCATGTATTTCCTCTAACTTACTTACAGTACAGGACAAAAGTTTGGACACACCTTCTCTTTTTCAATGCATTTTCTTTATTTTTATGACTATTTACATTGTAGATTCTCACTGAAGGCATCAAAACTATGAATGAACACATGTGGAGTTTTATGTACTTAACAAAAAATGACCTGGCCTCCACAGTCACCGGACCTGAACCCAATCCAGATGGTTTGGGGTGAGCTGGACCACAGAGTGAAGAAGGCAAAGGGGCAACAAGTGCTAATAAACACCTCTGGGAACTCCTTCCTTCAAGACTGTTGGAAAACCATTTTAGGAGACCACCTCTTGAAGCTCATTGAGAGAATGATGCCAGGAGTGTGCAAAGCAGTAATCAGAGCAAAGGGTGGCTATTTTGAAGAAATTAGAATATAAAACATGTTTTTCTGTTATTTCACCTTTATTTTGTTCAATACATAAAACTCCACATGTGTTCATTTATAGTTTTGATGCATTCAGTGAGAATCTACAATGTAAATATTCATAAACATAAATAAAACACATTAAAAAAGAGAAGGTGTGTCCAAACCTTTGGCCTGTACTGTATGTGGAACTCTTTCAAAGACACAATTAAGTATTTTAACCGAGCACAGGGATAAACACTGTTCTTGAATAGCCAGAATCCCATAGAACCACTACAGAATAGTTACTCATTATTATTTGGTGGTTCAATCTTAGCACTTATGATTTGTTAATGGATACTGTGCTGGTATTGATCAGATACAGCAGTGCTGCTGGAGTTTTTAAACCCCTCAGTGTCACTGCTGAACATACAAAAAAAATAAGAGACCTCTTATATATTATACGTTTCTTTCATTTTACCAAATTGAAAACACCTGAAATATAATTAAGAGGAAGACGGATGATCACAAGCCATCAAACCAAGCTGCTTAAATCTTTACACCAGGAGTGGCATAAAGTTATCCAAAAGCAGTGTGTAAGACTGGTGGAGGAGACCATGCCAAGATGCATAAAAACTGTGATTAAAAACCAGGTTTAAGATACGAACACGCCAAAATCAGAGCGCCCCTGCCTCCTAAAGGGCCCTGAATGTTCAATTTCCTACACAGTCTAGAGCAAAGAACCAGTAAGCAGGTGGGTACCAAATTGGCTGATAAATCAAGCAATGGTATATAAATAATCATAAAATATAATACAGCTCTGGAGTTTCTTTTATTTTACCAAACTAAAAACCTCTGAAATATAAACAAGAGACATTTAGATGATTACAACCAATAAACCATTAAGTTGACTTGCTTAAATTTTTGCACCAGGAGTGGCGGCATAAGGATATCCAAAAGCAGTGTGTAAGACTGGTGGAGGAGAACATGCCAAGATGCATAAAACAAAACACCAGGGTTATTCCACCAAATATTGTTTTCTGAACTCTTAAAACTTTATGAATATGAACTTGTTTTTTTTCTTTGCATTATTTGAGGTCTGAAAGCTCTGCATTATTTCAGCCATTTCTCATTTTCTGTAAATAAATGCTCTAAATGACAATATTTTTAATTTGGAATTTGGGAGAAATGTTCTGTAGTTTACAGAATAAAACAACAATGTTCATTTTACTCAAACATTTACCTTTAAATAGTAAAATCAGATTCAGAAACTGAAGTGGTCTCTTAATTTATTCCAGAGCTCCAAGCCTACACTTATCATTATTCTAATTAGATTTTACCCCTTCTATTGGGGGTCTCTGCTCTCTTTTAAAGCAAAAACAAAGAGGGGCGACCCCAGGTGAGTGTCCCCGGGGTGGCTGCGTCCCTGGAGACCTTGTTAGGTAATAATGTGCGACAGGAGGTCAGAGCCTGTCATCATGTCCCTCATGCAACAGTTCTGATCTTCCAGGCCAGAAAACGAGGAGGCCCTGACAATCTGCATTCAGATAACGGCTTAACCTTCCAGCCCCAAACGTCGCTCCGCATTTATCCACACTCAGAGAGACAGAGAGCCTGAGCCAGGAGGGGTAGACGGCTGAGAGGTAGACGAGGAGCGCTCAGTCAGGTCATGTAGCAAACAGAAGCTCTGTATTACCCACTGAGCAATTTGGAGTCCGGATCGTTATCCTGCACAACAGAGGAGTCACGCAATCCCCTGCTTCACAACCGTACTATACTATTCCATCTGTTTCAGACCAGAAATCAGAGGACTTTCACTCTACTCTCCAATGAAACGTGAGCCACGCAAAGCCTTCTAAAAATAAACCCTCATAGTGCAGAAGAGTGGAGTGGAGCTCTGCACACTGCCCCGGGTCATCCCTCCAGTCTACTTTCAAGGGTGTTTGATACAGAATTGCAGAATGTGAAAATTATTATTTTTTAATACATGGAGAAACACAAAGAGCAACCGAAATGCCCAAAAGAGAGATTGAAAATGTAGTAGACAAATAAAATCAAACCCAAAAATACAACACAACAGGAAAGTTGGCAATACTTCGCATGATTTTAAAAAGATTAAAAAAAATAAATATTAATATTCCTACACTGTAAATGAATACTAAAGTCATCCAGACTATGAAGGAACACATAAGGAATCATGTAGTAACTAAAAAGTGTTCAACTCTAATCCAAATAATCTGCCAGGAAGCATTTAGGTGTTGTTAACTTGCAGTTTCTGAGGCTGGTAACTCTGATCAACTCATCCTGTGCAACAAAATTAACTATTGGTCTTCCTTTCCTAGAGAGTTCCTGATGAGTGCCAGTTTCAGCATAACATTTTTGATGGTCTTTGCGACTGCATTAAGGAGTATTTTCAAAAATTTAGATTTATTTCAGATTGACTGAGCAAGTATTTTTCTCTTTATTAGTTGAGTAATTATTGCCATAATATGGATTAAATCATTAATTAAATAGAGTTATTCACTGTATACTAACCAACTCTACCTCATCAAAACTTTACAACTGATGCTCTCAAACACATTAAGAGACAAAAAAATCCAAGTAGTTTGGATGACTTTAGTATTATTTAATGCCCAGTTTACAGAGAACATTATAAGAACAAATAGCTAAGTTTTGAAAAGGTTCCAGGAAGGTTAGCCTGTAACGATAGAGAAATAATTTTCCAGGAATGTAGAAAAAATACCAAAAAATAATTCAGAACACTTGACAGATAGAAAAATGTAAGGAATCAATTTTGTAACATTTAGGAAATTAAATATGTTAGTTGGGTAAATTTATTTTAAATTTTAACAAAAACTTTTTAAACTCTTAATAATAGGGCGTTGAGTGGTCCAGTGGTCTAAAGATTGCTGGTTTGAATCCCTGTCATGCAGCTTGCCATCAGCTGCCGGAGTCACGAGAGTGGACAATTGGCCTAGCTTTCTCTGGATGGGTAATTCATTTTATTTACTTTATTCTAAGTAATTCCGTCTTATTTCTACTGACTCATTTTTATTGCCTCATTTCATTAGCGCATTTTAGACCTGCAATACATACAGATTGAAAGTTCTAAGAACCAAATGTTGTAACATTCATAAAATTAAATATGTTAGTTGGGTAAACTTATTTTAAAGTTTTAACAAAATTTTTTAAACTTTTAATAATAGAGCGCCGAGTGGTCCAATGGTCTAAAGGTGGCTGGTTTAAATCCCATTCAGGCAGCTTCTCGGTTTAAAGATCGCTGGTTTGAATCCTGGTCATGCAGCTTGCCATCAGCTACCGGAGCCACGAGAGTGGACAATTGGCCTTGCTCTCTCTCTGGGTGGGTAGAGTAGATGGCGCTTTTTCCCCTTATGACTCCAAAGGGTGATGTTGATCAGCTTAAGGCACAAAAACCGAGTCGCTGCGCTTTCCTCCAAAGAGGCTGACTACTCAGTAATGCCACAGCAGCAGCAGTTCGAAAGAAGGTTGTGATAAGAAAAAACAGAATTTATAAATAAAAAGAAAAAAAAAAACACCTAATAATGCTTTATAACGCTTTATAATTGGCTGCAAAAGAACCTGAGCATCACAAACTACTCCGAGCTGCATGCAGGCACTATGTAACAGTAAATATCACTCATTACCAGAAGAAGAGGTCTTCAGACCCCGACAGGCAGTAATCTAACACGCTGACGGGGGCACTTACGCTCTGCAGTGATAAGAGGAGGGTAAAACAAGAAGTAGCCCACGAGTTCAGCCGTCAGTTGGCTCAGCAGGTTACTGGCCACGGTGCCGTTTAGAGCCACGCTGTCGTTCCGCACCACGTATATCAGAGACACAGCGGGAGAACCGGACGACTGCGACGCACTCAGAATCTGAGAGAGAAACAAAAAAGATACATGACTCATTTAATAAACATCTCCAGTCATAACACCATGAAAACGAGCTTAAAGAACAGAGAATAATGCCCTAAACAGAGCCATCCATTGAGATAGAACTCGAGTAGACTCATTAATGCACTGTTCAAAGCAGTTAGGCTAAATTACCAAACAGCAGTAACATCATAAATATGCTAATTTCACATTTTTATTTAAAGCTCAATAAGAAAAGAATAAAAAAAAAGGTTTGAGAAGGAGAGGTCTAATTATGCGGCGGTTAGAAGGATAATGAATTTATTACTGTAAACTGAATACTTAAGAGTCTTCAAAGAGTTGATGTATGAAAAACTCACATCCCTGAAGTGTAATTATACAGGATAAGGGAAAAAACTATGACCCTAATAAAAATGTAAGTAACTAATTTTATTTACCTAATTCTGTCTTATTTCTATTGGCTTATTTTGATTGGCTCATTTCATTAGCGCATTTTAGACCTGCAACACATACCAAAAAAGTGTTTTAAGTAAATAAATAAAAAAAAAAACTAATTAAACAGGTGATATAAATAGTTGATTGTAATCATTATGATTATTACACATATACACATACACTTATTTTTCGGACTATAAGATGCACTTAAAATCCTTTCATTTTCACAAAAATCGACAGTGCGTCTTATGATACGGTGTGCCTTATGTATGAATTGTACCAGTCAGGTTGTATAAGGAGCAGTAAAGCCATTCCGCTGAAGTACAGCCTTATAAGGGTGAGCTTTAAAGTGAAGTTTCCCCAGCACTATGGCTGGGTGCAGCAGCATTAGCATTAGTAAGTATATAGTCAGAGATGAGTATATTGTACACTATAGTCTGGGTGTTTGCCGTGTTAAAACAAGCTATGTGGAACAAACTGCTAGCTGATAGCACCCTGGGTTACTACAACTCTTAGGGTTCCTCAGTCTAACACTCTTGGGGGGCATTTACTTACCGCTACCATTGTGGTTAGTGGCTAATGCTAATGCTGCTGCACCCAGCCTTAGTGCTGGAGAAATGTCACTGAAAACTCACCCTTATGCACAATATATTGGAAATGTAGGCTTACTGTGAATAAACATAAGTGCTTTACTCACCCAAATAAGCTGTTTTAAAGAGAATTCTTTTAATAATTTAAGAAGTTTTGTTTACTTAGGCCCCATTAGAAAGGGAAACATGGCGACACCTTTGCTCACTTCAAAGTATGCATCTGGTGCACCTTATAATTAAAAACAAATACGGTAAGCAAACATTTGCAGATGAATTCCAGGATGTCACCACATACAGCTTTGGAAAATATTAAGAGACCACTTCAGTTTCTGAAAACAGTTTCTCTGATTTTGCTAAAAATAAACGTAAAAAATGAACGTTGTTGTTTTATTCTATAAACTACAGACAACATTTCTCCCAAATTCCAAATAAAAATACAGTAATTTAGAGCTTTTATTTGCAGAAAATGAGAAATGGCTGAAATAACAAAAAAGATGCAGAGCTTTCAGACCTCAAATAACGCAGGGATATTCGGGTGCCAACCCGGATTGTACCCAAAAAACATAAAACCAGGGCTGCCCAAATCACGGCAGAATTCAATGTGCACCTCAAGTGTTTCAGTTTCATTGTCCAACCCCTGTACTACAATATAGAGCCTAGAAATATTAACCTTATTGTACATTTAAAGATTAATAAAAAAAATTGAGAACCTTGAGCTGAAGTGTGTGTAAATGAGTAACGTAAACAGTATTAATATTAGTATGGTGGGTAATCTGACCTGTACTGTGAGTCTGCTGTAAGAGTTCAGCACTTTAACCTCAGCCTCAGCAAACGCATTCTCCAGCCTCTCCTCCATCATCTGAGCAAACCTGCAGGACGACAGGTCGTCTCCTGGCCCTACAAACCTCAGGACTGCACACACACACAAAAAAATATAAACAGTTACACATCATCAAATCAGTACATACGCATACATCCAGACACATCCCACACAGAAACACACATTCAGGAACACAAGGTGAGATAAGTTCTCTCCAGTCTCTCTGTAAAGTTAGTAAAGGCCTCTGTTCTGTTCTCCAGCAGAGTGACTCAGTTACTGGCTGCAAATCAAGCTGGCAGCTCCCACTAACTCTCCAAGACACGCAGAGTCTCTCACCTGTCTTCAGCATCAGTGAAATGGCCGGGGTGGGTCTCCAGGGGGCCGCCGGGACCGGCGCCGCCTGCACCAACGGCACAAACTGCCGGATATCAGCCATCAGTCTCTCCAAGCCATAAGCATTCAGAGCCTCCACCACCACCGACGCCATGTACACCGTATCCCCCCGAGAAACGTAGTACCCCAACGTCACGTTGGGCACTATGGTCAGACTTTCAATCTGTGGAAACAAATTACAGACAATGAAAAATATGTAAATATCTGACCTTATAAAAAAGTCAGCATTTTTTGGCATGCCTGATCATTTTATTTATTTTAATTAATAAATCATTGTTTTTTCAGATCAGACATTTCAGTGAAATATATAATATAGCAGACGAAACAGTAATATTTGAGAAGTGAAGTTAAGTTTTTAGGATTTACAGAAAGTGTGCAATAATTCTTAAAACAAGGTTCATAAATTTGGGCATCCTTGTTGTTTTATTGATTTAATTACCTTTAATTACCTAGCACTAATTATTGGAACATAAAATAAAGTTCGATGAGCTCACTGACCCTTGACCTAAATACACAGGTGAATCCAATTTTGAAAAAAAAGTGAACAATTGCAAGTTTTTCTCCTCTTTGCATTTTCTCTGAAGAGTGGCAACATGGAAGCCTCAAAACGACTTAACTCAAATGTCCTGAAAACCTGAAAAAAAGATTGTTAAACATCATGGTTTAGCGGAAGAATTCAAAAAAGCTCTCTCAGAGATTTTAGCTGTCAGTTTCCACTGTGAGGAACAGAGTGAGGAAACGGAAGAACCACAGGACCAATTCTAGTTAAGGCCTTAAGAATAATCTCAGATAAGCAGAGGAGAAGGATGGTGAGAACTGTTATAGAGTCATAGTCAACCCACAGACCATCAGAGCCCCAAAGACCTACATCATCATCTTGCTGCAGATGGTGTCACTGTGCATCTTTCAACTATTCAGCGCACTTTACACAAGGAGAGGATGTATAGGAGAATAATGCAGAAGAAGCCTTTTCTGCCACAAACAGAGTCGCTTAAGGTATGCTAAAGCACAAACCATCTCCAAACCATCACTGATCATCAGTAAATTTTGCATTTCATTTTGCACATCATCGAGTGATCAGAGTCTGGAGGAAGAGTGGAGAGACACACAGTCCAAACTGATTGAGGTCTAGTGTAAAGTTTCTACATGTCACGCCTGGTCCTGTTTCCTGTCTGTCCTCGTGCCTGTGTTGTCCCACGTGACCCGTGCCCCTGTGTTCTGTCAGTGTTTTTCCACTCACCTGTGTCCATTTGTAGCTCCGCCCCTCATTAGTCAGTCCCCAGGTGTTACCTGTTCTCCTTCCCGCCTTGTGTGTATATTTAAGCGTCTCTGTCATTAGTGTTTTTGTCGGTTCTTGTGCGTTTATACGTCTGTCACGGCTGTGTTAAATCCTGTCTGTCTGTTAGTCTCCTGTTTGGTCTGTTTCGGTTTGATTTATGTTTTTGGTTTCTGTTCTTTAATAAATGATACTTGCGTTAGCGTCCGCTCTCCTCGTCCAGTCCTTCACACAGCGTTACAGAAGAACCGACCAAAAATATGGACGCTGCAAGTAATCCTTTTTTTGGATCCAGGCTGGCTATCCGACCCACTCCCTTCTCTCGCGGCGTTCAGGAGGAGTATGCGGCTGAAAACTCCTCCACTTCCCGGCGCCGGAGGAGAAGAGGTGGGCGGCGGCGCTCTCAGCGCTCCCTTTCTCCGGTGGAAGATTTCCGGAGCGGAGAAAATTTTGGGGGGGCGATACGGGTTGGTGCGGTTAGCCTCGGTACTCTTTACAGAGGAGGCCAGGCTACCCGGGAGCCGTGGGAATTTCTTGGCTGTGCTCCCAGCAGCTCCGAGGACGAGGAGCCTTTCCCCGCACCAACCCGCCTTCCGCTGCCTGATCCCGCACCTGTTTACTGGCCGCCTCCTGTTTCCACGCCGCGCTCCGTGAGGCCCGTGGATGGGACGCCACGCTCCGTGACTCCCGTGGCTCATCCGCGCTCCTCGACTCTCCCGGCTGAGACGGCGTACTCCGTGAAGCCAGCGGATGGGACGCTACGCTGTGTGATTCCCGTGGCTCATCCGCGCTCCGAGAAGCCGCTCTCTGAAGCTCCGGCTAAGCTAGCTAGCCTGCTAGCTCCACCGCGCTCTCAAGCCCCACCTACTTCCAGCTCTCCAGCCCGGCCGGATTCCAGCTCTGCGACTCCTGATCCAGAAGCAAGCTCCGGTCCGGTCTTTACAGCCTCGCCTACTGCTCCAGTCCTGGTGTTAGCGGCCACCGCGCCTGCTCAAGCTGCACCCGCCGCGCCTGCTCAAGCTGCACCAGCCGCCGCGCCTGCTTAAGCTGCACCAGCCTCCGTGTCTGCTGAAGCTGCTCCAGTCTCCGTGTCTGCTCAAGCTGCTCCAGTCTCCGTGTCTGCTGAAGCTGCTCCAGTCTCCGTGTCTGCTCCAGCTGTTCAAGCCTCCATGTCTGCTTCAGCACCAGCAGTGCCTGCCACCAATGTGGTACCCACTGTCCCTGACCATGTACCTGTGTCTGTTCCTGTTTTAGTTCCAGTTTCTGTCTGCGTCCCAGTACTCGTTTCCAGTAGTGTCTCAGTTCCTGTCCCCGTCACTGTGCTAGTTTCTGTCCCAGTTAATGTTTTTGTCCCTGTTCCCCTGTCCAGTCCTGTCCTGTCTGCATCCCTGTCTAGTGTCCAGAACCCTGTCCAGTCTCAGTCTCCTGTCCAGTTCCCCGTCCAGTCTCAGTCTCCTGTCCAGTTCCCCGTCCAGTCTCTGTCACCCGTCCAGTTCCCCGTCCAGTCTCAGGCTCCCGTCCAGTCTCAGTCTTTCGTCCAGTCTCTGTCCTCTGTCCTGTCTCCGTTTCAGTCCCCGGTTTCGTCTCGTGTTTTCCCCGGCCTCTCCCCGCCGCCAGCCCCCGGGGTTCATTTTTACGCGCCTCAGGAGCTGCGCGTTTAGGGGGAGGCTTCTGTCACGCCTGGTCCTGTTTCCTGTCTGTCCTCGTGCCTGTGTTGTCCCACGTGACCCGTGCCCCTGTGTTCTGTCAGTGTTTTTCCACTCACCTGTGTCCATTTGTAGCTCCGCCCCTCATTAGTCAGTCCCCAGGTGTTACCTGTTCTCCTTCCCGCCTTGTGTGTATATTTAAGCGTCTCTGTCATTAGTGTTTTTGTCGGTTCTTGTGCGTTTATACGTCTGTCACGGCTGTGTTAAATCCTGTCTGTCTGTTAGTCTCCTGTTTGGTCTGTTTCGGTTTGATTTATGTTTTTGGTTTCTGTTCTTTAATAAATGATACTTGCGTTAGCGTCCGCTCTCCTCGTCCAGTCCTTCACACAGCGTTACACTACAATCATTGATAGTTTGGAGAGACATGTCATCTGCTAGTGTTCTAAAGTCAGTGAAGTGTATACTAGGAAAATCTTACAGCACTTCATGCTTCCCTCTGCTGACAACTTTTATGGAGATGCAGATTTCATTTTCCAGCAGGACTTGGCACACTGCCAAAAGTACCAATTGGTCTTATTATTCCAATTTTCTAAGATACTAATTTTTGGGTTTTCATTGGCTGTAAGCCATAATCATCAACAATAAAATAAATAAACGCTTAAAATAGATCACTCTGTGTGTAATACATCTTTATCATATATGAGTTACACATTTTGAAGAGAATTACAGAAAAAAAAATGAGATGCACCAGTAAAAGCAATATTCCAGAAACATTCTGAAAACGTGTGATATAATAATGGTTTGCATCACAATATTAATCATATAGACAAATACAAACTTTATGAAAACGTTAAAAGCAACATTCACAAGTGATGTTAAGGTGACATTACCAGAATGTTTAAAAAAAAAAAAAACATTAGATAACAATGCTCTAAGAACATCCAGAAAACTAAAAGTAACATTTGGAAATCGTTCTACTAACCACAAATTGCAAGCTGGGCGTGTGCTAGTCTTCATGCTCCTATAGTACTGGGCGATTGCTAGTGATAGGGGGAGTTCATAAGAATATGATTTGGGTAATCGGCCTTTCAAATTGGGAGAAAATGAGCAAGAAAATAATACAAATAAATACATAAAAGAAAAGCTAATACTGGCTAATTGATTACAAGGCTTAAGTATGCAAAAGGGAGGATGGGGAAAAACATGAGAACTGTTAAAACAGACACAAGAACCTGACAGTGTTCTCACAGATACAGACGATGTTCCCTGTGTGTATTAAAGCAGGGCTGGGTGGCTCTGTTTTATCACTTTTGGGCTGAAAGACAAAATGACAGATGGCCTCATGGCTCAGCACACATTGAGGCAGTGCAAGTGTGAGTGTGTGTGTGTGTGTGTGTGAGAGAGTGTGTGTTTTAGTGGGGTTGTGGTGGTATTCCAGGATTTCCTTTCAACTCAGCTTTGTTGAATGTGATGAGAGCTGGCCTGCTGCCTGGGCGTCGGCTGTGTCTGCGCTGGGCTCCCCGCGCTCCCACCATATGAAGGTGTTATTGAGGGACTGAAATCCATTCAGAACCGCCTCGAATTAAAGATCACTAAAGAATACTTCTACTGTAGTCCATCCAGCACCGCCATCTGTGATCATTCTTTACATACAGGGATCTTTAATTTATTTTTAAAGGAGAAATCTGGTGTCAAATGGACTTTGGGTGTATTAAAACATAATAAAAAGTACTTACCTTTGATGAATAGCCGTACTCTCCGTACTCCCACAGCGTTCTGAGATCCAGACATTTCAACAGTTTGTCCAAACACCCTTCAGACTGGGTGAGACGGGGCATAATTAGCCCCAATAATTTGCTTTTTTCACCGTTATTCAGTCTCAAATTAGCTCCACACCTCCTTGCTAGAATTTGGAGAGCCCTGACATTTAAAACGAGGCAAAAGTGCTAAAGAAGCTTCTTAAAAAACCTGAAAATAACATATACATATATTTAAATATACATAGACTCAGCATAGTGTAGCAGCCGGAGCCAGGAGGCAGGCTATGTGGAGTCTATGTATATGTATGTCTATGTTATTATCAGTACAGTGATGGCGGCGCTTGGAGCTGAAGCTAGCGTTATGGGATGTAAACAATGTTTTTTAACACACTTCTTGTTCTCTCATTACATTATTAATGCCTCGTTTTAAATGTCAGGGCTCTCCAGATTCTAGTAAGGAGGTGTGGAGCTACTTTGAGCCAGATAACGGTGGAAAAAGTGATTTGTTGGGGCAAAAGTACAAAATTACAGGATCTCAGGAAGCTGTAGGAGAGCAGAGGTGGGCTATTCAACAAAGGTAAGTACTTTTTATCATGTTTTACTACAGCAAAAGTCCATTTTACACAGGAGTTCTCATTTAAAGATTAAAATTAAATTAAACTAAAATTAAATCGTAGAAAAAAAGTGCTAGAATTCAGTGATATGTTTAATAGTGAAAGTAAGAGCATGCCCACATTCACAATTAGATGGGAACTCAAGGGATTGGGACTTAACCACTGTGTAGCCTTAAGAAAACCTCTAATCAGTGAGGCTAAACAGCGAAAAACAGTTTTCTACTAAAAATGACCAAAAATTGTCAGCTGGGAAGGCACAGACCTACGAGAACACAGGCTGAGCAGTGAGTAAAACATAATGCTCATAAAATAACTGACCTGAGCCTGGACCGAGCTGTCGTTCAGAGCTTTCCTCAGAGCCAGAGTCAGACCCTTCGGCAGGTTCTGCTTCAGGATGCTGTCCAGCCGGCTCCTCCGCAGGTGGATGGACAAAACTGCCACAGGTGTGAGAAACAGATGAAGAGATGAAGGAGAAACATAAGTATCAAAGGGAGAATTTGATCTGAATCTGACCAGTCATACAATTCTTTAGCAGTAGCACATCTCACTCAGGAGTCTTGTACTTTAGATGATTATCATTGACAACTTTAGAAGACAGGCCACATTTTATAAAAATAATAAACAGAACCTGGACACTGTAACACTAGTGCTTTAATAATCAGCAGGTTATAAATGTAGATAACTGATGGTGATCACAGCAGCCCTGTAACTGATCATGAGCAGCTGTGGTCCCCTCTTGAACTACAGCTTAAGCAGGAACTACATTTCCCTCAAAATACTATGACTTTAATCTTGTAATATAACGACTTAATTAAAAAAGTGAACTGTTTTTATTTTTTTTAAGAGGGGCCCTAAAACAACCATCAAACTATTGAATGCTGTCTTACCATAAAAATAAAAAATATATATATTAATGATCCATGCATTTACTTTTTTTTTTATTAAATCACATTTAGATTTAATTTGTGTAGCAGGCACACTGTTACAATGTTTATATATATATATATATATATATATATATATATATATATATATATATATATATATATATATATATATATATATATATTTAATAGAATAGTTTCAAATAGGAATGCACCTGAATATTCAGTCAAAAAGTAAAAAAAAAAAAAAAAACAGTTTTTGGCTAAATAGGTAAAAAGACATAACTTAAAAAAAATCTTGACCAGTGTGGAGTGAGGCATTCCATGTAAATGCAACAATAGTAAAAAAAATGTGCCCAATAGTTGGTATACAGTGAATAGTCCTATTTGAATAATGTTCTAATTCATATTATGGCAAAAATTACTCAAACTAAATAAAGAAAACAAAACTTTAAGAAAAGAAGGTCAGTCAATCTGAAAATTTCCAAAAACTGAAATTATCCTCAAGCGCCGTTGCAAACCATCAAACTATAAATAATGTTATGATGGAACTGGCACTCATCAGAACCACCTCAGAAAAGAAAGATCAAGAGTTCCTCTGTTGCACATTATAAAATTATAAAAAGTTTCCAGCCTCAGAAACCACAAGTTAACAGTTTAACCCCAGATAAGAGTCAATTTTGGCTTGTTTAACACTTTTAAATCACTACATGATTCCTTATTTGTTTTTTCATAGTCTGGATAACGTCAGTAATAATTTACAATTTAGGAAAAAAAAAATAAATACATTTTGTGAGAGAGTGTGATACTATCTTACCTGTTCTGACCAACATTCTCTCAGTGATGTTGCAGATGATTGGAGGAGTCTGAGTTGTGGTGGTAGTAGTGGTGGTGGCTCTGGTAGGACTGGTCCTGGGAGACTGGGTGGTGGTGGTAGTGGTGGTGGTGGTCCGTGTAGGGGGACGGGCAGGTGCTATCATTCTGGGAGGTTTAGCTGTAGTAGTGGTTGTAGTTGTAGTAGTAGAGGTGGTGGTGGTGGTGGTGGTTGTGGTAGTGGGTCTGGTGCTGGTTAACTGGGTTGTGCTGGTGGGTTGGGTGGTTGTGGTCACTGGAGAGGGAGTGGTGGTTGTGGAAGTGGTGGTGGCCACAGTGGTGGTGGTGACGGTGGTGAGCTGGGGGGCACTGGTGGCTGTGGTCTCCTGGGTGGTGGGTTCTGTTTGTGTCAGTGTGTTTTTGTTGGAAAACGTAGAGATTTTCTTTCGTTGTCGAGTCAAACCAGTTTCATTTCTCTTCGAGCGGAGGCTGGTCTCTCTGGACGTCTGAACCACAGAGGACATCAGCTCTGAAACCCAGTCCTCCAGCGCTGAGTCCTCTGTAACAACAACCACACCACAGTCAGTCTCTGCACAGAGGACTGCAGGGAAATAGTAACAGCGAGTGAGGTTCATATAGCATAGACAACCTTGGCAGTGGTCAAGATAATGGTACCAGTGAGGATAATGATTCTGATTATGGTGATGAAGTTGATGATTGTTGCCTAGCTGATTTCATGCTGGTAGTGAAGATAATGTCCGTTTAAAAGGTAATACTAATATAAGTGGTTCTAATTGTTATCAAGTTATTTAATTGCTGTCATGATGATGATAATGATGATGATGATGAGAATGATGATAACGATGGTAGTGGTGATGGTGATGATATTGATAATGATGATGCAATAATGACAATGATGGTCATGGTACTGATAACAATAATGCTACTGATGATGATACTGATGATGATGATGATGATGATGATGATGATGATGATGATGATGATGGCAATATTGACAATGATGGTTATGTTATTAAACGATAAAGTGATACAGATTATGATGATGATGATGATGATGATGATGATGATCACGATAACAATATATATCATGATATAACACAATTAACCGAGTTTATGCAAAGTGACCACGCCAATACATTTCATCGTAGTCTACTTTATATATTTGCATGAGTAATTGAAGAAATTACTGAAAAAACCATAGGGATGATAGAAGGTAATAGCACGATAGACACTTTTCTAGACACTTATCATGATGATGATGAAGAGGATGATGATGATGATGATGATGATAAAAATGGTAGTGGTGATGATGATACTGATGATGATGATGATAATGGTAGTGGTGATGATGATACTGATGATGTTAATGATGATGACGAAGAAGATAATGATGATGATAAAAAATAATGTTGATGATGATGATGATGATGATGATATTGATAATGATGAGGATAATGAAGACCACAGTATTGAGGGTTATACAGATATCAGTGTTGCAAACTTGTTAGGTTAAGGTCAGGGTTAGGCCTACTAGTAGAATATGTTTTCTTTTTAATAGTAAATCTCCCTTCATGATGCTGTGTAGTCTGAGACTAGGCTTAATCCTTGTCTAAAAACTGCCCTACAGTGTATTACATGATGCTTGGATTGTGTTCACTTTCAGTTCACTTTTGTCTTACTAAAGTTACTTTTATGCATGAGGTTTAACCTTTAAGGTCACCAGCGTATCATGCAGATACACTCAGGCCAGCGTGATGTTGTTCCTCGGGGAGCAGTTAAAGAGCTTCATAGAGAGCGGGGGGCTGTTCTTGTCCTCCTCACTCTGACTAAATCTGCTAATTGGAAAGACGGAGGGCTGCCTGGTGCAGAAGATAAGTCTGCACTCGCTGATAAAAGTTCTTTCAGCAGGGGCTCCTCACTACGATCAAAAGCTGCAGCGCTCCAGTCAGTGTCGGGATGATGTTAACTATCTCTGAGGTAGCCTTTGATGTTGTGTGATGTACAGTCATATTGATATCACTCCTCTTGTTCTCTCTCTGTCAGTGGAGCTGGCAGGGTCCGTTCAGTGTGACTGGTGTTAGGTTCAGACGCTGGACGCCAGAGCCAGACACAGGCGTGTTTCCTCTGATACTTTCGTTTTTGGCTCAGATAAATAAAGAGCTTTCGGTGTACAATGCTGGTAGAACTTATTTCTTTTTTGACACATGATTGGCTAGGAGTGGAACAATATATTGTCCCACATACACTACATACACTATATAAAAAGACACTCACACATGTTTTTCTTACAGAAAATCAGAATAAACCTTTCCCATTTTAGGTCAACTAGGATTACTAAAATTACTTATATTTTCCAAATGCCAGAATAAATGCCAGATAGATCATTTTTAAGGCATTTCTATTACTTTCTACAAAGTCAAAAGTTTCTACAAAGTCAAAAATTTAGGACAGCCCACACGATGATGTCATGTCTCTGGAAGCTTCAGATTTTTTTTGGCCTGGTTTATTGGCAACATCTGAGTTCATTATAGTTTAGTATTGTAGAGAATTGTCTTGTGATATATGGAGTATTGCAGAATCACAATATCATCATATCATTGTTTTTGTGGGCAACATATCGTTATAGTATTGCATCAGTGAGATGCTCTGTGATTTCCACTGTATATAAACATGTACAAAAATTAAGACACCACTTAAAAATGATTTTAAATGAGTTTATTTGATTTTCAATTTTTTGAAATTGAAAAGCTCTGTAATATAATCAAGAGGAAGATGGATGATCACAAGCCATCAAACCAAACTGAACTGCTTGAATTTTTGCAGCAGGAGTAAAGGCATAAAGTTATCCAAAAGCAGTGTGTAAGACTGGTGGAGGAGAACATGCCAAGATGCATGAAAACTGCGATTAAAAACCAGGGTTTATCCACGAAATATTGATTTCTGAAATCTTAAAACTTTATAAATTGGAACTTTGTTTTTTTTTTTTTTTGCATTATTTGAGGTCTGAAAGCTCTGTATCTTTTTTTGTTATGTCAGCCATTTCTCATATTCTGCAAATAAAAGCTCTAAATGACTCTAAATGAAGTTCCTGCTATAGTTTCTGCTGTTGAACACCAATCAGAATCCGCCTCAATGGGACCTTATCAGAATACTGCACATTTTGTCCTTCATAACTTTATAAATATAAATAAATATAGCAAAAAACAACTTAAAATGACTTTTAATTCTTTTGATTATTCATCATATTTATAAGATGTCAGAGTACATAGAAATCATGTTTTCCAGCTTAATACATTTCTATTTCCTGTGAACAATTTTAGCAAAAAGTGGTATTAAATAAAAAAGGTGGTTGACCTTGAGTTGCAAATGTTAAATGGTTGATTGATTCATGATTACCTTGTTCTGTTTCTGAAAAGATACATTTTAAATTTCTAAAACAATTTTAACTACCATAATTTTCTACTATGACAGGATTAAGCTTAAGCTTTACCTCAGCTTAGTATGGAGAAATATTGAAATCTTTCCACTGTGTGGAACAAAAATATATATCACAGTATTTTTCTGACAGCTTTACGGTATATCTTGATATTTTTATTATTATTTATTTTTATAATTAATTATAATTTATTATAATGTATTATTTATTTTATTTTATTATTTTGTTTTTTGCATGACTGGGTTTTTATATAGGTTTATGACTGGGAGTACATATAATATGAAACATTAAGTTAAAGTTAAATTAAAGTTTTGATTAGTATTGGGTTTATTTTGTCCCACAAAATTACACAATATATGAAGAAATCGGACTTCATTAGCAGAAAAAAAAACAGCTGAAGAATGCAAACAACAGACTCTAAAAAGAGACTGATTGTGCAATTGAATTTTTCTCTGCTCTGAGTGAATAATTCCTGTTTGCTTTTTTTTTTTTCTATTTTACTTGAAGATAAAAAACACTCATACATTGAGGAACAGCAGCAGGAGCTCTTCAGATAAGGTGCTGTTCTTATTTTTCTCCAGGCAGGACAGAGCTAGACAAGTGTTTGACTCCACAGAGGTGAGCTACCATCACTCCAGTGTATTAGCTTGTTATGCTAACTGACTAGCATTAGCTAGCAAGCTGTATCTGCTTTTTTGGCGGTGCTGTTCTACTAGGGAAGCACCTCTAGTGGTGTGGTGGTATGTGAAAAATGCACACCGGGTTTAATTTCCCCTCCGGTATACCAAATGAACTGGTATACTGCCCAGCACTAACTGAACATTGAAATAAATTAAATTAAGCCACATAAAAATAAAAGTGTGATTGTTCTGATGCAGGGTTATCCAAAGATAGACAGGGTGTATAGGGACTTCCAGGAAATGTTTAAATACATTAATATTTTTTTAATGAAATAAAAAAATATATTATGATTTTGATTTTGTAAAAAAAAAAATATTATTTACCCACTTAACCAAGAATAATGCAACTTATCCAAGCAGAACTGCATATATTGAAACATAGTTGAAGCATTCTGTTGTAAAAATTGTTCATTAATGTGTCCTTAATGTAAAGTGTTTAAATAATGAGTAATTAAGAATCATTAATAAACAGAGTTTAACCATTAGCAAGTCCTTTATACGTCGTATTACAGACTGATACCTGCTGGTGTTTCATCTCTAAAAGCCTGTTTTGCTCTGAAAACTTTATATTTTTCTTTTGATTTATCTGGATCTACAACATCAGTTTCAGCAATCTGTTATCATATCTGAAGATCAGATGAGATGAGATGAGATGATATAATATGGGGGCACAGGAGGAGAATAAGATATACATCAACATGAAGAGAGCTGTTTAACTTCAGGGTGAAGACACGTCTCACTAGAATCAAAGGCTTCTCAGATTACATCACCTGAACTCCAGCACATGTTTTATGTCCTTCAGGAGCTAACAGAACCCATAATTGGGGAATGAAAGGATTTTGCGAGGGAAAGGCTGTGTGTTCAATAGGATTAGATATCAGATTATCATATTATTAACTGTTATTATGTAGGTTTATGATAGAGCTGAATGAGCTGGCAGATATAAAGATATTAAAGACCCATATTGTATAAATTATATACAATTCTGTTTAGATTTAATATTTTCCCATTTATGACTTCTCCCTCTGCTTCCTTCACATCCTTAAACAGTCAAGCTACAAAAATCAACCTGCTCATGATCACAATGATCACAGTCACACCACCTACCTTAACCAATTCTGAACTGTTTTCACGCTCTCCCTCACCTGAGTACTGATTACATTCACCTGTGTCTAATGACTACTGTTTGTATAAATACTAAGGCTGCCAATGTTAAAGCGTTAACATACGTGATTAATTTGGAATCAGTAACGCTGTAATTAAGTTCTTATTCAGAAATCCTTACAACCAAGCTGAGGTCTTTACGATAAAGTGACATAGACCACTAAGTAAAATAGACCACTTCAGTTTCTGAATCTGATTTTGCAATTTATAAGTATATGTTTGAGTAAAATTAACATTGTTGTTTTATTCTACAAACTAAAGACATTTCTCCCAAATTAAAAAAAATAAAATAAAAATATTGTCATTTAGAGCATTTATTTGCAAAAAAATGAGAAATGGATTAAATAACAAGAAAGATGCAGAACCTCCAGGCTTCAAATAATGCAAAAAAAAAACAAAAAACAAATTCATATTCATAAAGTTTTAAGAGTTCAGAAATCAATATTTGGTGGAATAACCCTAGTTAACCCATCTCGGCTCAGGACTGGCCACAGGCGGAGCTTACAGCTTTAGTTTACTGAGGTAGTTAGCATTAGTGTATCATCTTGTGTAAGTGATTGTTGGTTTTAACGTTTCTCAGCAGCAGGGAAAGAGAGCGCCACCAGGGCAGGCAGTCTGGGCTCGGTATGAGGCGTTCATAACGCTTCTCTGCCGTGGGGCCGCTCGAGTCTGATGTTAAGTGAAGTTTAAGGGTTAACTTTACCTAACACTCAGTGCTATATCTTTATAACTAAGGCTGTATCTCTGAAAACATTTTGTCATTTGAGTTTTAGATTTTTTAAATTGACTGTGGGGGGGGGCAGAAGGTCGCATTCTCTGCAGCAGTGCTGTTAGCCAATCAGAAGTGGTATATTTGCATGTATGAATATTCATGAGCGAGGGCCAAAACCTGTCTTTCTTCAGAGACCACTAATCCAGTGATCTAAAGCAGGGCTAAATAGAAACACCTGAACACTTTTTTTTTCCACAAAAACAAAATATATAGCATTTATTCCTACTAGCAACCACAACTAGACTGTTTAGAATGAATGAAAAAATGACGGTCAAATGGTTCCTTCCTGTCAAAGTGGGCAGGTTTTTGGCTTTGAGTAAACCATTAAACACACAAGACTCTCTGATGGAAGACAGAAGTCTGGCTCACAAGACTGAAGGAACAAAAGCCACGATACAACAAAGAGGCTGTAAAAACAGTCACGCAAAGAAAATCTATACAGGAATTAAGACTGTATCTGGTGGCTAAACCCACACAGATGTTCATAAATGTACCTCAGGGAAAAACAAGGGGAAAAAACAATGCAGCAAAAGGATGCAGATTGCAGCTCATTTAAAATATCTGCCGCAGGGTCAATACTCATGCCACGCTGTCTGGAAAGTTGGTGCCAGTTCTGTCAGTGATGAGGGATGCAAGTTTCTTCTAGGCTAATTGTGCTACTAGGCCTCCACAGGACCCTGCTAGATACTTGCTGACTAAGGGAAAGTGCTAAAGCTGCTAAATGTGACAAACTCCTTTCAGGCTCCATAAATACTGAGACGGAGATGTTCTACATATGAGAGCTCTCTAGATCTGCTTCCTCTGTTGAAACAGATAAAAGAACTGGGTACCACTTTAAAATAAGACTACCTTTATAAAGGGTTTATGAATGGTTTATTAATGAGTTTATTAATGGTTATTAATTAACTTTTTTTTTTTTTTTTAAAACTCTATTATTGAACCTCTATTACTTTTGTACTTGACTATTGTAAGTCGCTTTGGACAAAAGCGTCTACCAAATCTAATGTAATGTAATGTAATGTAAACGTGCAAATTCTTAAAAAAAAAAAAACATTAATAAGCAGTTAATAAATATATAACAACACCAATATATCTGTAAGTATGTTTAACTATTTACTATAAATGAAATGACTAAGTTGAATTAAACGACTAAGCAAACAACAGATCACTGTTACCTTTTCAATTGATGTGTTGAATTTAACATTTTGATTGCATGTCATTGTCCTGATAATATCTAGTCTGAAGTTTAATATTTTAGTATTTTAATGCATTAAAATCCCATTGTCTATCGTTTTGTTAGGAATCAGTAGTCTTAAATTTAAAAAGTGACAAGTTCACGTGTAGCCACATGGTTTGATCGATTTGAGAAATTCAGACAAGCATGACATACAGACTCTAATATACAATCTTTTATATGGACCTTAACCATTATTTTTTTATTTTATTATTGTCAACTGCAGGTACAAAATAAAATAAATTATGTGAAACAATTTGAAGAGGTAAAGCTAATAGCTATACCAATACATGAAGTCTAGGGACTAGCTGCTTATCCTGAACTACGGGATGATGCCTTCTCCCTGGAACTCTACACCAGGGCAAGCTCCAAGCTTTTCGCCTTGTGCCTGGAAAGATATTTAGGCTACGATCACATACTAGAAAATACTAGAAGGTATATTTTTCTTAATGTTTTTAAAGCATTTACAACCTAATCAATAATAATTAATACATTTATTTAAAACCATTTAAAACCCTTCTAAGGGTAGTCTTTTTTTAAAGTGGTACCAAGGACTGCAAGAAGAAAACAATGTCATCATGCCTGTCTCCAAAAATGAGTTACAAGCTGGATACAGCTCTGGAAAAAAATAAGAAACCACTTAAAATTGACGAGTTTCTTTGATTTGACCAAATTTAAAAACCTCTGGAATATAATCAAGAGGAAGATGGATGATCACAATCCATCAAACCAAACTGAACTGCTTGAATTTTTTCAACAGGAGTGTCATAAAGTTATCCAAAAGCAGTGTGTAAGACTGGTGGAGGAGAACATGATGCCAAGATGCATGAAAACTGTGATTAAAACACAAGGTTATTCCACCAAATATTGATTTCTAAACTCTTAAAACTTTATGAATATGAACTTGTTTTTTTTTTTGCATTATTTGAGGTCTGGAAGCTCTGCATCTTTTTTGTTTTCTTTGTTATTTCTTTGTCATTTCTCATTTTCTGCAAATAAATTCTGGAAATGACAATCTGTTTATTTGGAAGTTGGGAGAAATGTGTCTGTAGTTTATAGAACAAAACAACACTGTTCATTTTACACAAACATGCAGCTATAAATAGCAAAATCAGAAAAATGGAGGTGGTCTCTTAATTTTGGGAGCCTAGGGGTGTTCTGTCCTATCTGCTTAGCTTGAATGCAATGTTAATTACAGCAGGGCCCTGTAATGAACCTGTTCACAAACATTTGATCTGGTTTGACAGGAAAGGTATTAAACCTGGTCCAGACTACACACCATTCTGAATGTACTGTATATCCTATAGTGTTCACAGTATTTTAGACAAATGCTAAATTTAACAACAGCTCTGTGGTCATTAACAGCTGATCATGCTTGAATCTGAAGATGTGCACTGTAAGCCCTGATCAGTTGAATTTACTTAAAAAATTTGAGGAAACCGGTTGCCTTAAAAAAAGTTAAGTAATGCGTAAAGAAAACTTAAGTAAGCATAACTTAGAACATCAAGTTATTACAACTAAAGGGGAAGTTCATTTAACTTTTTTTATTTTTGTTATGTTGTAAGACCAGATAAATTGAGTTTACTTTACTTTTTTAAGGCAGCCGGTTTGCTCAATTTTTTAAGTAATGAGTTAACATAAATTAAAGCATCAAGTTATTACAACTAAAGGGGAAGTTGATTTATTTCTAGGGAAGTCCAGGGGGAATCACTACACACTGATGGTTAGTGTTTGTCAGAAACAGTTGGACACACCCAGTATGCAAATAGATTGTGACAGAAGCCAATAGAAAAGAAGCTGCCGCCGGGGGAGGTAGTTTGGTCTCGGCTTGCGGCGTTGATAACGTTTCTCAGCCGTGGGGCCGCTTGAGTCTGACGTCAAGTGTAAACCCTTTTTTTTTTTCACAAAAAATTGCTCACATGGCATTTGCTCACATGGCATCATACTAGAGACCACAACTAGACTGTTTAGAATGAATGAAAAAACGATGGAATTAGACCTTTAATTAAATATTCTATAGACAAAACATTCTTTAAAGTTCTCATCTTTACAGACCCCAATGGAAAGAAGCTGCCAATGGCAACAGACTAAACTCATTTATTATAAGTTGGTTTAACTTAAAGATCTCAGTTTGAATATACATGTGCCCACAAACTTTCAACTAGCTCAAAATAGTTGAGTGTTGTTTAGAAAAATTCAATTTTATGTAAAACATTATTTAAGTTCAAACAGCGTATGGGTTTACAGTGTGGCTGTGTACAGGTTCACAGGCTGTACACTTGGATGTTTAATAAAGCAGCTGAAGCAGTGAGTGTAGATGTGGATCATGTGGGAGTGCTGCAGTGGACAGAGCTGCTGACTCTCTGTAAAGCTGCTGCTGCTCCATGCCTCTGCTCGTCACGGCCTGGGGAAATATACTGCCACTGTGTAATTGTGCTCGGCTCAGGTCTGATATATGCAGTGGGACACGGGCTGCAGATGCAGATGGAAGAATGAAACTAGGCAGGTTTCCCATGACCAAACATTGTTCTAGTGGTTCCGCTGCCAAATGATTCACTTGCGTTAAAGGATGATACAGTCTGGGTTTATGAGAGCTGTCCTGAGAGCTGTATAGTTGAGGATGATTGGTTAGGTGCAGGTGTTTCTGGCACTGAGAGGACTCTACTCTTCTTCAGCGGAAAGGCTTATTTAATGGCAGGCATGAAACAGTGTACTATACAGGGGATTTTTAAGTTTTCCTTAACTTTTTAATCCTCAGAGATAAAAAACAAACAAAAAAAAAAAAAACATATTTCCTGTGTTTACTAGAGCAGAACAAACAAAAAAGGAATCACATAGAAACGGTATATAGGGACCAGCAGATGCTTTCTTCTTAAAGGCACTGGGAACCCAGCCCCTAGCTCCTCTGGTCTACCAGCGTAAAAATACAGGGTTTGGACAATGAAACTGAATCACCTGTCATTTTAGTGTGGGAAGTTTCATGGCTAAATTAGAGCAGCCTGGTGGCCAATCTTCATTAATTGCACATTGCACCAGTAAGAGCAGAGCGTGAAGGTTCAATTAGCAGGGTAAGAGCACAGTTCTGCTCAAAATATTGCAATGCACACAACATTATTGGTGACATACCAGAGTTCAAAAGAGGACAAATTGTTGGTGCACGTCTTGCTGGTGCATCTGTGACCAAGACAGCAAGTCTTTGTGATGCATCAAGAGCCACGGTATCCAGGGTAATGTCAGCATACCACCAAGAAGGACGAACCACATCCAACAGGATTAACTGTGGACGCTGTAAGAGGAGACTGTCTGAAAGGGCTGTTCACAGCTGCCCAAATCACGGCAGAATTCAATGTGCACCTCAACTCTCCTGTTTCCACCAGAACTGTCCGTCACCACAATAAATTATTGTGGTCTAAAACCAGGTGTTTCAGTTTCATTTCATTCAGTTCAAAATGTAAAACTCATATATTATATAGATATATTACACACAGAGTGATCTATGCGTTTATTTTTTTTTTATTGTTAATGATTATGGCTCACAGCCAATAATGCTTCCCTCTGCTGACAGCTTTTATGAAGATGAGGATTTGATTTTCCAGCAGGACTTGGCACACTGCCCACACTGCCAAACGTACCAATTGGTCTTACTGTATATAATATTCTTGTCACGTCTTAGCCCTGTCTCATGTCTCTCTGTGTTTTCCCCACGTGACCTGTACTCCTCTGTGTCTCCTGTCAGTAGATTTCCACCACGTGTTTCTCATTTGTATCTCCGCCCCTTCCCCAGGTGTTTCCTATTCTAGTGTGTGTCCTGTTTGGTTATATAGCCCTCCTCTGTCACTTGTCCTCCGTCGGTCTTTGCACCTTCCCCTGTTGTTTTGTCTCTCTGTGTTCCATAGCTTCTCTCAGTGTTTCCTTGTCTTCTCTAGCCTTAGTCATTTGTTTCTCGTTTATTTCTTGTTTTCACGTTTATAGTTTAATTCCTTGTTTACTTCTAGTTTCATTTATTTAGTTCACTCCCTAGTTCCTTACTCTGTGTTTTTCTCTGTTTTTGCCTTATATATATACTTAGTCTATTTCCTTGTTTATTTCTTAGTGTTTTACTTCTTGTTGTTTCCTTTGTAAATATATCCCTGCCCTGTTTAGTTTTGTTTATTTCTTGTTTGGTTTTTCTAGTTTCTTGTTTAGCTCCGTGTTCCCTAGCTCCCTGTATATACCCTGCTTGTGTTGATTCCTAGTTTAGCTCCTTGTATATATTCCCTGTTTGTTTATCATTATTATTATCTCTAGTTGGTTTAGTTTATGTTCTTTAGTTTCTCTCGTTTGTTTTGGTTTTGCGGTTATATGTTTATCTATTTTCAGTTATTTAGTTTATTCCCCAGTTCCTTATATATATCTCCCTGTTCTGTGTTTAAGTGTTTACTTGTTTCTTGTTTCTTTGTTTATTTATATTTATTTATTAAATTATTCATTTCGCCATACCTGCACTTGCGTCCGTCTCCTCGTCTCCCTGCCTGGGTATTTCCTGACAATTCTAATTTTCTGAGATACTGATTTTTGGGTTTTCATCAGCTGTAAGCCATAATCATCAACAATAAAATAAATAAATGCTTAAAATAGATCACTCTATGTGTAATACATCTATATAATATATATACATTTTACATTTTAAACTGAGTTACTGCAATAGAAGTCCAAATCATTGTGCAATTTTCTAAACATTGGTTTGATTGGTATTGGCCCTAATCAATGGGTTATTTATTCTGAGGCCCTCCCCTGACTGTGATTTGTCCACACGTCAATGCCTATGGATTGTCTATGCCAATGGATAAAGCAATACAGAATGCTGAAAGAGGCTTTTTTAAGTATACTAAGAACAGCATATTCAACAGTATTTTGGTTTTAATTTGGTTCCTCCTTGTTTAAATTGTAACAAACTGCTGGTTTAACATGCTGATGATGGTGCTGATGCTGACAGTAATTATGATTATTGGTAACTGAAGGTGCTGCTAGTTAGAAAAGCATGCATACTGAATAATCCAAACCTGAGGCAGAGGACTGGTTGCCACCGGGCACCACCGCAGAGGAAGAGGGTGCCTTAAAGGATGCCTCTGCTCTCTGAAAGGGACCATCTGAAGGTGATTGGCTGGTTTCATTATCAATCCTGACTGAGCTTTCCAGAGTAGAGCCTGAATGAAGAGGAGTCTGAGGTTTTTCAGCTGAGTCGGCCAGTAGAGTCAGTATGGAGGAGAATGCTGGTTCCTGTCGGATTCCCTTTGACAGACTGGTAGGATCCGACTGCATGACTGACATGGGATCCTCATCGGTCATGAGTAAGCCAGTTGGACGATGAGGAGAGGTGGCCAGGGTGGCCTGGTCCAGAGAAGACACTGATGATCCAGACGCCTCATAGCTTGAGTCATCTGTGAGAAAGAAAAAGCAATTATTGTTATGGGCATCTTTCTGGTTAAATCTTTACAGTTCATATATGTAAATGATTACAGGTGTGGACTGTTAGACACTGGGTCCTACCACAAGAGGGTGTAAAGTTTAGGGCTGCACGAAATTGGAAAAAATTGACATCGCATTGTTTTTGTTTTCTGCGATATATATCACAATATTACACAATGCAGGACTCTAGACATCACAGGCCCGCCCCCACCCGTTTGCTGTCTCACGACTGGGACGGACTGAGAGTTGAATCAGCGCTTTAGAGTCAGCCAAGCACACAAAACCTGAGAAAAACAGCAAAACAACTATAACTAAGCATTTAAATAGCCTTTTAAAAGGTAAATAAGAGCTTTTTTCTGGGATTAAAAATGCAAATTTAGCTGTAACTGGAAATATCTGCGCAAAACTGTGCGGAACTGAGATGCACAGCTTTGGACAGGCTGTCTGCGGCCATGCAGACTAGTAGCTCTCCAGCCCAGGGGGTTGTTGAACCCAATTGCAGATCAGTTGATCTCAAAGCAGGTAAACCCAACCCAAGAAGAAAGGAAAAAAATAAATAAATAAATAAACACACAGCTCCTCACGCAGGATCAAACCTGTGTCATTAGGGTCACGGCCCAATACACTACCTCTGCCCTGGATATTGAATCGGGACACGGACAGTAAAAAATGCCCTTATAAGGAGAAACGAGAACGGGTGGAAATGAAAGGCATGCCGAGCGCGACAGAGAGACAGGGGAGGCATGTAAACAAAAGCTCGCCAGAGAAGCTTTTTTTCTTTCTTTCATTATGGTTCAGTATAGTTCAAAAACCTCATGGGCCGCATGTTTAGTGCCTATTGCCGACCCCTGCCTTAGAGTTATGCTGTTATGCTGAAAATTCCAACATTTCCTAACCTTTAAAAACGCCTTTATTGTAGTAATTTCTACCTCTGCAGCGTCCTCTTAGGTTAAGCTGTGCTATAGGCGTGGATGATGTTTTTTGTGTACTTTTTGGGTACACGGACACATTACAATATGCAGATCAGTCAATCAATAATAGATTTATACAATTATCATTAGTTTAGATGTAAAGATCAGTGGCAAATAGTGGTTTATTTTGTGTTGTGTTTAAGCCTCACACAGTAGATAACAGATGCCACTGTTTTGACTGGATAAAAAACTAAACTTTTCTTGCACTCAGATTTTATCAAAATAAATTTCAAACATGTGCTTTCATCATGTGTTAAATGTGTTAATCATTTGACAGTTTTCCTATAATTTGATTCAAACAATTGTAATGTGTTGTGATATACTAAATCATCGTATCGCCGAATTTTTACCCATTCACAGCCCGCACCAATACACCTCATTCAAACCTCCAGACAAACAAACTCTAAAACTTTCAGCAGAGAAGAGGACACACATTAAAGTCAGTGTCACCTTCAAACAGAGACAGAGGCAGAGACAGAGGCAGGGATGCTCAGTATCGCGTTTCTGAATCGGAGAGTGTGAGATCGTATGCTGGATGTCTGGGAAGCATCTGGCATCAGTCCATAGTGCCTCCTCTCACCAGTCTGCACACGTCTCTCTGACATGCCCAACAATATCTGGGAGGGACTATGATTCATTTATAAGGATTTGCAGCCTGTACATATAACACATGCACATGCCACTGTTGCTAAGGTATAACAGGCTAATCAAAGCTCAGTTAAAAAGCAGCAGAAAGCGTGGTACCATTCTATCTCCACTATGGCTCTTTAACTATGTGACTCTTTAACTGTGTGAACGGTAAATAATGTCTTCTGTTTATTCCAGGAACTATGAGTCTTCACCATAATCTCTCCATCTTTTTAAAGAACTCACTGGTCACTCCATCAGCAGAAGCACAAAGCCTTGGTGTAGTAATGGATGACCAGTTATCATTCTCGAGCCACTCAGTCATGCAGATTTCTCCTGTAAAAAAAATCAGAAAAATTTGACAGTTTCTCTCTCAGGAAGCCACTCAGGTGCTTGTGCAGTCTCTCTCTCGTCATCTCAAGACTTGAAGATTACTGCAACTCTCTACTGGCTGGTCTTCCACTGAGAGCCACCAAAAACCCACAACTAGTTTAGAATCAGCGGCAGCTCGACTCTTCAATCTACAATCTTCCGAAGTTCAGTCATGTGTCTCCTTTGCTGCTTTCCTTTCACTGGCTTCCTGTTGCCGCCCGCATCAAATTCAAAACCCTGACACTAACCTACAAAGCCAAAAATGAACCAGCTACTTCGTATTTGATGGCACTGATGGTCAAATCCCTGTCTGTACCAAGAGATCTTTTTGAAGAGTTTTTCTAATCTAAAAAAAAAAATAAATCTTCTAGTGTTCTAAACATTATCAAGCTTTGTGTATCTCTTGATTCTAGTCTCTTCAAACTAGCTATGGATGTTTTAAAGTAAATAATGAAGCACTGTTTTAAGTCGCTCTGGATGAGGGCATCTGCTAAATGACTTAAATGTAAATGTAAATATAAATGTAATGTGATTAGGTGCCTAACAATATTGTATAGTAATAAAGGAACCATTTCACCAAATCGGTGCCATTTCTGTCCCCAGGAAATATACTGTGTTTTTAGTGGTGGTGGGGGTGGGGCAGGCAGCAGTCACAGTGTCTATATTAGGGCTGAACCAATAATACTCATTATCACAGCAGGCAGAGGTCAAGACATTGACCAGCAGGTACAATTTAATCACAAAGACCAACAACAAAGCAAAGGTCAGAACAAGAGAAATCCCAATACGAATGGGAACACGGCCCAGAACTCAGCGAAGAAACACAGCCTCAATACAAAGAACACCAAGAATCAGCCTAAAATCTGTTCTTGGGAAAACACTGATAGGTTACTCTCCAAAAAACAAGAATTGAGAATATTAGAAAGCAAAAAAGTGCAGTAAGAGGCACGTTTACAAGAATTCTCACTTTTCCATCAGTAAAACTATTAAACACAAACATTTACTGCAGTACAGGCCAAACGTTTGGACACACCTTTTCATTCAATGTGTTTTCTTTATGTTCATGACTATTTACATTGTAGATTCTCACTGAAGGCATCGAAACTATGAATGAACACATGTGGAGTTTTATGTACTTAACAAAAAATGACCTGTCCTCCACAGTCACTGGACCTGAACCCAATCCAGATGGTTTGGGCTGAGCTGGAGCACAGAGTGAAGAAAGCAAAGTGGCAACAAGTGCTAATAAACACCTCTGGGAACTCCTTCCTTCAAGTTGGAAAACCATTTCAGGTGAGCACCTCTTGAAGCTCATTGAGAGAATGATGCCAAGAGTGTGCAAAGCAGTAATCAGAGCAAAGGGGGGCTATTTTAAAGAATCTAGAATATAAAACATGTTTTTAGTTATTTCAACTTTTTTGTTCAGTACATAAAATTCTACATGTGTTCATTCATAGTTTTGATGCCTTCAGTGAGAATCTACGATGTAAATAGTCATGAAAATAAAGAAAACACATTAAAAAAGAGAAGGTTTGTCCAAACTTTTGGCCTGTACTGTACATATAGAGCACATCATGTGTATCCACGCAGGGAAATCAGTAATGCTAGCTCATTGGACACACTCTCTTTCTCCAACAACTCTTTCGCCTAAACACTGAAAGCGTATTATTACACCTCTCTTAAACTCTGTTCCTTAATTAGCCCATTGGATTCCAAAGGCTCTATTTAATTAGAAGATGCAGAGAAAAGCTCCATTGTTTGCTGAGAGAGGGTCTGACTCATCCTGGAGAAACTAAAGACCAGTCAGCGCTAACTTTGCTGATAATACTTACTTCGATTATAACTAGAGTTCTGAAGAGAAACTCATCTTACGAGACGAGACACAATATTGGGTTTACAATATATACTAGGGCTGTGAATCTTTGGGAATCCCACAATTCGTTTCAGAATCAATTCTTGGGGTCACAATTTGATTTTTTTCCGATTCATTCAAATCGGTTGGATTTATTTTTCTTCATCCTCCATAATTTAGCGGCGCAACAACAAACACCTTAACACGACACTACACGCCTCTCTGTAGCCTAATAGGGAGAGGCAGTAAGAGCAAAAACTCTCGCGACACTCACCTACTGTCCCGCAGAGCTCAGCTACTGTCCCGCGGAGCTCAGCTACTGTCCCGCGGAGCTCAGCTACTGTCACGCGGAGCTTTTTAACTGTCTTGCAGAGTTTATCTACTGTCCTGCGGAGCTCTTTAATAGTTAAAGAGCTCCGCAGGACAGTTAAAGAGTTCCGCAGGACAGTTAAAGAGTTCCACAGGACAGTTAAAGAGCTCCGTGGTACAGTTAAAGAGCTCCGCGCGACAGTAGCTGAGCTCCACGGTACAGTTTAAAAGCCCCACGCAACAGTAACTGCACCCGCAAAAAAAAAAATATATTTTTTTGAAAATGAGAATCGATTCTGAATTCCGATTCGAATACAGAACAGTATGTAGGAACTGTAGCTGGTTTTACTTTAACCCCAACAACCTATATGACTTCACGTGAGTCTCTTCAGAACTTACAACTATTACACAATCTCCTCACCCAGTGAGGGATCTGTATGCAACTGGCAATCCCCCTGAAGTGTTCTATACAGACCTGGCAACCTATGACCGAATCTTAACGTGTTTCCTCCATGTGCGTGTCTGCAATTCAATTTCGCTCTGCAGATTAAAACGCAAATAAAGGACTGTGTGGGTGGTAAAAGTAGACTCTATAATATATATGTGTTTATGTTTTAATAGTGCTGTAAGTTTTATGTGATAATTTCTGAAGATTCTATAGAAAATTACGAAAGTGTTTCTCAACACTGGGCTGGTTAGGTAGGTTAATTATCGCACGTAAGACGTTTTCCAGACCATGTATCGATTGCACAATTTTATGCGTCACTTTTCTGCGTGTGATTTCGTAACAACCATTGTACCATCTAGTGATCACATGAAAACATTACACTCAATTAATTGAAAACAAGATGGCAGGAATTCCAGTCAAAATTTCTACAGGCAGTCGAGACAGAAACAGTCATTTATTTACTGTAGAAAGCTAAAATTTAGTTTTGTCACTAATTGGGTCCCTCTGATTTCAAATGGCAAGGATACTTTTTAAATGTTAAAACAAACGACTGTCCCCATTTTTTGTAAAAAAGTACGTCCTGTTCAAAGATAAAGTTATTTTATATTAATGTTTCACCGATACTGATACCGATACTGGCACTTACACACAGTATCAGTATCGGCAGTGACCATCGGCAACATTTCCGGGTTTGGAATGCGGAAGTTAAAAAATAGCAGGGTAAACAGTGGAGATAGAACGTACAGACAAAATGAAGCAGCATAGCAAGTACTACTGCAGCGTGCATATGTCAATCATTTTCGACTTCAGCCAATCAGATACTAGACTTTTGTTGTCAATGACTTTTTATTACATTTACATTTACATTTACATGTACATTTACGGCATTTAGCTGACGCTCTTATCCAGAGCGACTTACAAGGTTATCCCTATTACAAAGGAGGGCCAATGTAGTGTTAGGAGTCTAACCCAAGGACTGTTATTGGTGTAGCGCAGCATTCAGTCACCAAGACCTGGAATTGAACTCCAGTCTCCCACATGGTAGCTCACTGGCAGGTGGTGGTGGTGTGGTGGTGGTCATTATTATTATTATTATTATTTTTATTATTATTATTATTAGGCCAATCGACAACAGGAGCTCCTTGTCAATCATTTTCTACAGCAGCCAATCATCTTAACAGATCTTTCAAAAAAAGGCGTTTTTTTTTTTGTTTTTTTTTTCATAGCTCTGAAACTTTTGAATGTGCAGTAACTCAACCAGTAAATGGTGTTCTTTCAAGGCTATTATATCTTACTCAGGATAAGACATAAAAAAATACAACATATAAAAGTGGAACACTATAAATATCAGGATTAATAGCCATATATTGAACATTTAAGTCAGAGTTGTTATCTGTATCGGTACTCGGTATCGGCAGATACCTGAAAAGCTGGTATCAATAAGGAAAAAGTGGTATCGGTGCATCCCTATTTTTTATACTTGTTAGACCCTACTAATCCCAAATAGCTATAGGAAATTAATAAATCCTGGCCTCATGAGGTTAATATTGTATGTATAAAAAGCAAGACTAGCTCAAACCAAAGCACTGGAACTTTAACACAGAGACTGCATCCATCTGGCTGTGTGATCTCTCAGCCTTAAAGCTCCTGCCTTTGCATTTATGCTGCTAGAAGACAACGTAGAGTCAGCCTGACTCTGGATGATTGCACTGATCTCACAGCCAGCACTCCTGCGAGTCGGCAATTTCCCCGTCCACTTAATTTGATGCTCTATAAAACGAATCTGGGCAGCGAGTATCGACGCCGAGCTTACTTAATAGAGCTTTGGCCGAGCTCTCCGGTTTGGAGATACGGTGGAGCTGGTCAGATGAAGAGAGCAATCAGAGATGATAGTGTAACTTTATCTAATTTTCTGTCAAAAGGAAGGAGCAGCCAAAAAGCCGATATTGATTCAGGTGCTAAAATCGTCACAGTCCATTACAGGTTACGGCCTCAGGTCTTAGAGCTGGATTTCTAAAGCAGACTTGGCTATTAGAGATTCAACAAATGCTGCGATCTGAGTGTGTTTTAGAGAGTCTGTCAATACTCAGTTTCTGCAACACTGTAAAAAAAACAAAAAAAAAAACATCAGAGATCATCACCAGAGTTCGATTCTTGGAAACACAGCAGCTGTAATACCAGGGTAGTAGCTACAGGGAGCTAAACGCACATACATATACACTATATTGTCACGTCTGGTGCTGTTAGCTCCTCTGTCCCTTCCACACCCAGCTCTAACGGAGGTTCTCAGGTCAACAACTACATTACCCAGAATGCACCACCTGCTGACATCACGCACTCACCTGATCACGTGACACCTCACCTGCTTCCTCCAGGAAGCCCCGAATACTGATTACTGGCACTATAAAAGAGCACACCACACAAACACCCACGCCGCGTATTGTAGGTTCTCCTCTTTACAAAGCGTTACTTTATCTCTTGTCTCAGTTTATCTTGTGTATGACCTTGCTTTTGTTTTCTCGACGCCGATTATTGCCTTTGCCTCTGATATTGGATTGCTTGTGTATTACCTGGACTGTGTTTTCACTACTGCCTCTTGGATTACCTCTGACATTGGATCTCTCGTGTATGAACTCTGGACTGTCTCTCGTTTATGGTATGGTTTTGTCTTCATTGCTCTGGTTATTGGTGATTACCCATTTTTCTGTATCGACTACGTCTTACATCTGTTTATTTTATAATAAACACTTTTTTATCAGTATCTGCACGTGTCTGCATTCTGTGCTCACCATATTGCCAAAAGTATTCATTTGACTGCATTACTTTTGGTGATAGAAGGCTTTTATGGAGCTTCTGGGCCATAAAAACCCATTCTACTCTACTGTTCTTCAGCTAATCTAAAGGCCACATGAAGTTTGGAGGAGGTGTGTAGTGATGTAGTGACTCTGCAGATAGTTGGTGACCTCCGCAAATTTGGCTCTCCAGCATCCGCTTACCTTCCTCTTTTATTTTACGCTGTTAGAGTGAGTTACTGTTGTTCCCAGTCGCTTCCACTGTGTTATAATATCACTGACAGTTGGCTGTGGAATATTTAGTAGCGAGGAATAGGGCTGCACTACATTGAAAAAATGTAACTTTGCAAATGTAAATTTTTTGAAGATATATATCGGATTATTAAACAATGCAGGGGCCATGACGTCACCAGCTCCGCCCCCGCCTGCACGCTGTCTCTTGTCTGGACCAATCAAGAACAGCGCAATCAGAGTCAGCGCAGAGCTCTCAAACAAAACAGCAAAACGACAGTAATTGGATCTTTAATCGAACATATAAATGTCTTTTTAAAAGTTAAATAAGAGCTGTAACTGGAAATATCTGCACAAAACTGTGGTGGACTAAGGTGCACAGCTTTCGACACGTGCGTTTACAAGCATTTTAGCCCATTCCCCTTCATCATGTTGTTATGTTGGTGGGCTTCCACCCATATATGTCTTGCTTTAGCTCCTTCCACTACATTTGGCCATTCTTTGGTAGAATAGCTTGTGTGCGTAGGGTCGTTGTCCTGCTGCATGACCCACTTTCTCTTGAGATTCAACTTTTGCCTGGCTCACACTACAGGAGTTTTAACATCTTAACCGACTCACACATGATGTCTTTAATCATTCTAATTTATAACAGCCCCTCTTCCCGCCACACACACACACTACAACATCTGCCCTGAATAAAACAGCACACACTTTAAGATTTTACATGCTTATCTGACACTTCCCATCCTCAAAACCTTTAAGGAGTGTCTCACAAACTGGATGCAATCAATAGGCAGATGACAGCTAAACTATTGCTAGGCTAGTTTTGATGTTTTCCACTCAGAATATCTAAGAAAAAGTAAAGGGATATGAATAAAAGCAAGGTTGGAAAGAAAGAGTCAACAGAGCTTATACATATTGTAACACAGGCTGGAGGTGAATGCACACATACATATTGTGATATACGAATGTGGGTGAAGAGTGGTTCAGCCCCACGCCATGAGGCACAGCCCCTGTCTGCCCCAGCTGGCCTGCATTGGACTAATTGAGCAGCCAATTGGAACTGGCATAAAAATCCCTGCCTGGTGAGGAGAACAAACCCAAAACTGTGAAGCTATGCGACTAGAGCCTCACTGGGCTGTTATTATGTTCTTTTGAGTTTGTTTGGGTGTGGTGGACGGCATTTTTTTTATAACTAAGTATATGTTTGAGTATATACACCCTGTATGGCCTTTCGGCTCAGCTCAGAGTCTTTGAGTCATTTACCACCAAAGAATTGGCTTTACTCCACACTACAGGATACTGAGCTGTAAATATTACACGTTTTATATATACGATTCACGTTCGGGGCAGCTCGACTGCTCTGTGTGAAGATCAGAGGACTAAAGATCAGAATATAGACAGCACACACTACAGGATCATCTGGAAAGATCATCACTTACCATCATTGTAAAGAAGAGCAAATCTACCTCAAAAACAGACAAAACCTGACACTTTACTGGATTGCTTCAAATGCTACTTAAATGGACAACCTTTCTCCAACAACTCGCCTAAACACTGAAGCTACTCAGAAACGAAAGCGTATCATTACACCCCTCTTAAACTCTGTTCCTTAATTAGCCCATTTGATTCCAAAGGCTGCATTTAATTTGCACACACACACACACAGTGAACACTAGGATCTTAGCTCTATTGTTTTCTCAGAGTCTGACTCATCCTGGAGAAACTAAAGAATATTAAAACTTTCCATTCTCTCAGGAAAAGACATTGGAAAAACTGTAACTAAGGTTTGGTACTTTTAAAAAGTATGCCTTCAGAGTATAACACTAGTTCAGGGACTTATATTTGTAGTATATGTATGTAGGTCAGCAACATTTTTTTCTTATCATAATCTTAACCTTAAAACACATATTAAATATATAAAACTCTAGTCATGCATATAACAGTGGTTCTATGATGCTACTCTGTAACTCTGTAACAGACAGGCTTTTATACACAAAGAAAATTACTAAAACAGCTAGAGCTGGGCGATAAATTGATATTATCAATTAGTTTGAATTTACAGTTAAAGACGATGTGTTTTTATAAAAATAATTTTGTTCTCAGTTTAAACTTCCGCTACTTATGCACCCTTTGGGCTCCCATAGTTCAGAGTGACCCTATTCCCATGCACTTGCCACAAAAATCAGAGCGATTAAGGGGGGAAGTCAGAGCTTTTTTGAATTAGTTTGGATGTAGGCCAAACAAGTCCTCACTGTAAGATGTGGAGAAAAAAATGATTAAAATTGAAAATCAATTTTTTAGGCCATATAGCCCAGCTCTATTAACAGCTCTAACAATTCTAACATTCTGGGGATGACGAGCATGAGAAAGCGAGCTGATTGGCTGAGTGATAGAAACAGATGCATGATGGGGGTTGTAGTCTTGAAGTGGAGATTGTCCATTGAGAGAAACAGCGGAGTCCGGGTTTGGGACTACACAGTCTGTATTAGGCCTACAGGCCTAAAGTTTGGACATACCTTCTCATTCAATGCGTTTTCTTTATTTTCATGACTATTTACATTGTAGATTCTCACTGAAGGCATCAAAAATATGAATGAACACATGTGGAGTTTTATACTTAACAAAAAATGACCTCGGCTTCACAGTCACCAGACTTGAACCCAAGTGGAACTTGGACCACAGAGTGAAGAAGGCAAAGGGGCAACAAGTGCTAAACACCTCTGGGAACTCCTTCAAGACTGTTGAAAAACCATTTCAGGTGACCACATCTTGAAGCTCATTGAGAGAATGATGCCAAGAGTGTGCAAAGCAGTAATCAGAGCAAAGGGTGGCTAATTTGAAGAAACTAGAATATAAAAAAAAAAAAAATGTTATTTTGTCTTTTTTTTGTTAGATACATAAAACTCCACATGTGTTCATTTATAGTTTTGATGCCTTCAGTGAGAATCTACAATGTAAATAGTCATGAAAATAAAGAAAACGTATTAACAAAAGAGAAGGTGTGTCCAAACTTTTGGTCCTGTACTGTAGATAATGCAGTCGCAAGTAGGCCTGATAACCAAATTTTCAGGACGATATATTGTCTCAGAAATTATTGCGATAAACAATAATATTGTCATTAAAAAGCGCCACTATAGAATTGTTTTTTTTTCTGCTTCTGGCTGTTATTTACATTGGGAAAATGATCACGGTTAAAAAAAATTGTATGATAAGTCGATAACACAATTATCGCGACAGACCTAGTCGCAAGCATAATGGTACTCGTCCTCTATCACGTAAGCCTTGAAAAAGTATAGAACTATTTATAGATTTATAGAACTATACATTTAAAATCATAAAATCTTATGATGAACTTATGATTGTGTACTTCTGTAGCTTCATTTGAATAATAAATAAGTCACAGACACGCTCACAGAGTGAGCCTAGAGTTCCAGCATGGCGACGTGTTGAAGAAAAAAGCTAGTGTGCATGTCCTATAAGCTGCTGACATGTGGCATGTGAGGGGGAATTGGGTTTCAGTACAGCACTGGTTCCTTTTTTCTTCTTCTATTGTTTAACTTCCTGTAATTGGCAAGAAAATTCTAACCACCTAGATGAGAGCACCCTTTCACACTGCAAACAAACCAGACCATGGGTCAGTAGATTTAGACCAAGATTACCCCTTTTGGTCCAACCAGATTTTGGTTCTTCGTTCAGGAAAGTGGTAAGTAGCACCTTTCAAACCTGCTAAAGACTGAAAATCTGAAAGTACCCTAATAATTTTAGAGTAAAGAATAAAGAGCATGAGTTACAGCAGCTTCAGCTTCAGCTGCTGCATGTGAGCACACACACACACACACACACAGATGCAAGCACACCGGGGAGATGAAAAAGTGTGTCAGTTCCCACTAAGCAAAGAATGGGACAAAGGGACACTCTGACCTTCGCTGTTTCCAGTAAGTCTTTGTAGTAAACCTCTGGCCAGAAGCTGAGAGCACTGAATAACACTGTATATCACACTGTATAACACACTGTATAACACACTGTATAACACACTGCACACTCTCCTCTACTGTTATCCCAACACCTCCGACCTCCCTCGTCCTCTATTCCACTCTACCCACATCACACACTCAGTAGAGAGAGGAGACACACATTTATATAACCTACTATAGGAACTATTTAAGGAAAACTCTGCTGTGAGCCAGAGCAGGTGCTGCTACCTCAGTATGGCATCCCAGGATTCCATGTTCAGATTCAGTCATAGGTCTGCAGTGGAACAGTTTTTAATAGGGATGACCTGAGCTAATGGACTGGATGTAATTTCAGACAAAATGTATGTATACAGAATATTATAAAACCTGATGTTGTATACAATCTTTTATACAACTCAAAGTTCCTGCAAAGTTTTGGCAGGTACTTTTAGTTTTGGCAGTGTGGGCAGTGTGCCACGTCCTGCTGGAAAATGAAATCTGCAGCTCCAAAAAAAAGTTAGCAGCAGAGGGAAGCATGAAGTGCTGCTGTAAGATTTTGTGGGAAAGCAAAACTGCACTGACTTTAGACTTGATAATAAAACACAGTGGATCAACACCAGCAGATGACACGTCTCTCCTCTAAACCATCACTGATCATCAGTAAATTTTACATTTCATTTGTAAATCAAGGGAACAGAGTCTGGAGGAAGAGTGGAGAGACACACAGTTCAAACTGCTTGAGGTCTAGTGTGAAGTTTCCACCAATCAGTGATGGTTTGGAGAGACCAAAGTCAGTCTAATCCTAGTCAAAATGGGTTTGCAATGCGTGCAACTAAACGTATCTACAGAATAGGGTGTCTTCAAACATTTGGCTATACTTCCACAATTCATTCACTTTATTAATAAATACTCGCATACTTACAAAACACCAGATGAAGCAGAATTGGTCTATTTTACTAAGAATAGCATGAATTTAATTAGGGGGCATGACATGGAATAATAGTTTATTAATGCTCTCTGATATCACAATATTGATGATATTCATTCGCTCTACTTTTCTTTGCCTTACTCTACCTCACTCTACCTCCTTCTGCCTCACTCTGCCCTGCTTACTTATCTTGTTCTACCCAACTCTACCTTATTCTATGTCACCTTACCACACTCTACCTCATTTCAATTCCCTCTACACAACTCTACCAAGTGTACCTCTCTCCATCCCACTCTATCTCATTTTACCCCACTCGCTCCACCCCACCTCACTCCACATCACTCTATATCTCGTTCTACCCAACTCTACCACACTCTACCTCATTTTACCTCACTCTCTCTGCCCTACCTCACTGTACCTCTTTATTCTCCCCTCTACACAACTCTACCTAGGTATACCTCATTATACCCATTCTACCTCACTTAACCTCATTTTACCTCACTCAACCTTATTTAACTTCATTCTACCTCAGTCAACCTTATTCTACCTCACTTAACCTCATTTTACCTCACTCAACCTTATTTAACTTCATTCTACCTTACTCTACCTCATTCTACCTTACTCTACCTCATTCTACCTCACTCTACCTCATTCTACCTCACTCTACCTCATTCTACCTCACTCTACCTCATTCTTCCTCATTCTACCTCATTCTACCTTACTCTACCTCATTCTACCTCACTCTACCTCATTCTATCTCACTCAACCTCATTCTACCTCACTCTACCTCATTCTATCTCACTCTACCTCACTCAACCTTACTTAACCTCACTCTACTTTATTCTACCTCACTCTACCTCAGTCAACCTTATTCTACCTCACTTAACCTGATTTTACCTCACTCAACCTTACTTAACTTCATTCTACCTTACTCTACCTCATTCTACCTCACTCTACCTCATTCTACCTCATTCTACCTCACTCTACCTCATTCTACCTCATTCTATCTAACTCTACCTCACTCAACCTTACTTAACCTCACTCTACTTAATTCTACCTCACTCTACCTCAGTCAACCTTATTCTTCCTCACTTAACCTCATTTTACCTCACTCTACCTCATTCTACCTAACTTAACCTCATTCTACCTCACTCTACCTCATTCTAACTCACTCTACTTCACTTAACCTCATTCTACCTCATTCTACCTCACTCTACCTCATTCTACCTCACTCTACCTCATTCTACCTCACTCTACCTCATTCTAACTCACTCTACTTCACTTAACCTCATTCTACCTCATTCTACCTCACTCTACCTCATTCTACCTCACTCTACCTCACTTAACCTCATTCTACCTCACTCTACCTCATTCTACCTCACTCTACCTCATTTTAACTCACTTTACTTCACTTAACCTCATTCTCCCTCACTCTACCTCACTCTACTTCACTTAACCTCATTCTACCTCACTCTAATTATATGACTGGAGAGCTCTCTCTGTTGCTGCATGCCGTTAATTTCCGAAATTCAGGTTTACTGTTATTTATGTTATGTTATGTTATCAGATCTCTTTCAATGTGTTTTTTTTTTGTAAATCTCAAATCTTGAAACAATAAAAACAAAGATTAATTGCACAGCCCTAAATTAAAAAATACTGAATTCAACCAGTGTAAGTTTCTTCCTCTCTTAAATGGAATTTGTACTTTTTTAAAGGAAGAAAAGCTTAAATATACTGAACTCAGTAGAGATTTTTCCCTCTCGCATCATCACTCATTCAGAGAGTGTATCAGCGCCTAGCAGAGCACATTCTCTCACACATCCACATCCCCAGCTCCCGCTTCAGCTCCTGAGAGACATGGCCAGAGAACCAGTCTGCAGCCGATCGATGGTTTTCTCGGGCTGCTGAAGGGGTGAAATAAGGGGCTGGCTCAGCTATTTATTAAAAACGGAGCTGTACAGTTCAGCGGCTGCACGCCCCCGAGCCTCTACTGAGTCCCCGGTCTATAGATCATGTGTGTGCTGACCGTCAGAACTGTACAGCATGCGGCCTCCTCTCCTCTTTGACTCCCATAATCAAGCTTTCTGAAAGCAGCCCTGCTAAGGGGGAATGAAGCAGTCTAGCTGACCACAACCGTCCAAATATGTCTGATATATGAATTTAATAAGGTCAGGCTCATCAATCCAGCCCCTCTGAGGGTGACCTACTGAGTGTGACATGTTTTTGGCTTGGCTGCTGCAATATGATGAGATATTGCAGTGCTTCTCTAATGCAGTGCTGTTTAGGTCAGAACCCTTTCTGGTTTAGACTAAAGAATGATATTAAACACAAATAAGATCATATTTTATCATAATATACACACTATCATACAGTACAGCCCAAAAGTTTGGACACACCTTCTCATTCAATGTGTTTTCTTTACTTTCATGATTATTTACATTGTAGATTCTCACTGAAGGCATCAAAACTATGGATGAACACATGTGGAGTTTTATGTACTTCACAAAAAATGACCTGTCCTCCACAGTCACCGGACCTGAACCCAATCCAGATGGTTTGGGGTGAGCTGGACCACAGAGTGAAGAAGGCAAAGGACCAACAAGTGCTAATAAACACCTCTGGGAACTGCTTCCTTCAAGACTGTTGGAAAACCATTTCAGGTGAGCACCTCTTGAAGCTCATTGAGAGAATGATGCCAAGAGTGTGCAAAGCAGTAATCAGAGCAAAGGGGGGCTATTTTGAAGAAACTAGAATATAATATTTTCTTAGTTATTTCACCGAGGTCATTTTTTGTGAAGTACGTAAAACTCCACATGTGTTCATTCATAGTTTTGATGCCTTCAGTGAGAATCTACAATGTAAATAGTCATGAAAATAGAAAACGCTTTGAAAAAGAGAAGATGTGTCCAAACTTTTGGCCTGTACTGTATGTGCACTTATTGGAGATATTAGATTAAAAGAATATAAAAGTTTAATGGGGATATCTGTATAATTGAAAGCTTGAAAAGCACCTAGGTATCCTAGACACAAGATGAGATATGGTGATGAATGGAGGCACGTGTGATGCAGATGGGCCTGTAGATCCTGCACACTTGCAGGTTGCCAAAACTGCCATTCCCGCTGGTCCAATAAATGTTTGGCTGGCACAAAATCTGCCAATAAAACCAATAAAGTGTTAAAAATCTGGTAAAATATATACCAATCCATCAAAGTCATAGCGCACCTGGCTCTTAAAGGGAATGGGAAGTGAAATGCTGATCAATTCAAAGATCAAGATGTATTTTTTGCATCCTCACAACACAGAAGACACACTGAAGCCCTAACTCAAGCTGCACAGTACATGGTTGACAGCTCACCTACAGATTGCTAAAATAGGGCCCTATGTTTTTTTGATGCAGAATATAAAATATAAATATTTTGTTGTGCAAACTGATAAATGCCATTAGTTCTTTTCATCACACAGTGTAACTGCTTGTTTACTGTGCATATCACAATAAAATTCTTCAATTTTCTGCCATTCGCACGAGCATATGCTCCGACACGGATGAATTGCGCAGGCATCTGTGACGGCTGCATAGCCACAGCAGCCTTTTAAACAAGCATAATAGCATTACATCAGTGGGATAAGACTGCAATTAGATTTGCGTTTGCTGGCTCAGTCTGCTGCAGTCCACTCTAAAGGTTAACATCAGGTCAAAAACCGTTACGGCAAGAAATACAGAGCTTTCCCACCTGTCAGAACGGATAAAATTACAAACGACTGTGGCATAACACCACACACAATTCAGCTCGATTCAAATTAAACTACAAACCTGTCCTAAGAGGTTTCTCAATACTGACAAATGTGAAAAAGAAGAGTCATCTGCACTGATGTGTCTCCAGGCGGAAACTCCGGGAGCTCCGGGATATTTTGGAACTAACCAGAGAATTCTGAAGAAACTCAGGTTTTCTCCTTAGGGCAATTCCTGTAAAATATCCATGAGGGATATGAATCATAGAGGATGCATCACTGAGATCCAACACAGAAGGAATGAAATCTGCATTCTGATTTGCAGCAAATAAAAAAAAAAAAGGCAATGCCTCAATTCTGAAAAGCAGAGAAGGCTATAAAACTTTCCACTGTTAGAAATGTCCTTAGAAATGGAGTTAGAAATAACTAAAATTTGGGACTATGCACCATCTTTAACATACAGCTCTGGAAAAAAACATATTGAAAACCTCTGGAATATGATCACGAGGATGATGGATGATCACAAGCATCAAACCAAACTGAACTGCTTGATTTTTTTGCACCAGGAGGGACTGGCATAAACGTTATCCAAAAGCAGTGTGTAAGACTGATGGATCCACCAAATATTGATTTCTGAACTCCTAAAACTGTTTTTTTTTTTTTTGTTTTTTTGCATTATCCGAGGTCTGAAAGCTCTGCATCTTTTTTGTTATTTCAGACATTTCTCATTTTCTGTAAATAAATGCTCTAAATGACAATATATTTTTTTTATTTGGAATTTGGGAGAAATGCTGTCTGTAGTTTATAGAATAAAACAGCAATGTTAACTTTACTCAAACCTATACATATAAATAGCAAAATAAGAGAAACTGATTTAGGAACTGAGGTGATCTCTTCATTTTTTCCAGAGCTGCACATCCTATAAAACTGTCCTCTTCCTTCACCTTCTCATAACGACATTTGACCGAAAAACCCACTCTACCGACCAAAGCTGTTTCTTGTCAAAGACCTCCAGACCACACCATCCAACTTTTCTTAGTCGATGGTCTTCTTAGGCTTATATTGGCTACAACCGGTCTCAAAGTCAAGATCTCAGGCAACCTTGTGAGAAACTGGCATCAGTTTCTTGAGTTCCTCTTCTACGGTGGCCGAGAAAGCCCAGCGCAGTGCAAATTGAAAAGCGCTGCAAAAGCACAAAACACATCCATCAAAATTACAACACAGGCGCAGCAAATAGAAAAACGTGCTGCAAAAAGAAAAACGCGCTGCAAATAGAAAAACGCGCTGCAAATAGAACCACAACACAACGGAAGTGAGTCACAACACAACGGAATTTTCCCGGGGGACCTTAAAAGATGCTGTACCAGCTGTATACAAAGGACAATAAGTGGCAAACAAGCTTCTGAAAAGTAAGTTATGTTTATTACCTGTGATTGCCACGGTTGTGTGCATATTATTAAAAGTTCTGCTTCACAAAACGCCTTGTTTGCCACTTATTGTCCTTTGTACACATAGTAAAGTCCGAGACGTTACTGAAGACGCAGCTTAGCTGGTACAGTATCTTTTAAGGTCCCCCGGGAAAATTTCGTTGTGTTGTGACTCACTTCCGTTGTGTTGTGGTTCTATTTGCAGCGCATTTTTCTATTTGCAGCGCGTTTTTCTATTTGCAGCGCGTTTTTCTATTTGCAGCGCGTTTTTCTATTTGCAGCGCGTTTTTCTATTTGCTGCGCCTGTGTTGTAATTTTGGTGGATGTGTTTTGTGCTTTTGCAGCGCTTTTCAATTTGCACTGCGTTGGGCTTTCTCGGCCACCGTACTCTTCCCTTTCTGAGTCTTTCTAGAGCAATGTCCACATGCCACAAGATTGAGTTATGAACTAAAGACTAAAGATTGTGAGCAGAACCATGCCCCCTCATTACCATACATAAAAACATAAAAAACAAACTTTCCTTCCTTCTTGTGAGGAAATTCGCAGCCAACCGCTAGATCCTCCTTCTATTCTATTCCTTCTATCTCATGCTCTGCCTTCCAAGGCAAAGAAGGACCAGCTTCAATCTACAACATATGAAGCCACCCAGAACTGCAGCACAAATTCTCAAGTCTTTCTATAGCTGACAAAAATGTCTGTTAAGGGGAACTGTGCAAGTCAAGGCATGAGCTAGAAGACCAATGGATGTATCTGTCAGATGGAAAAGATGACCAAAATGGTAAAGTAAACTTGCGTATTAAGGCTGCACGATATTAAAACATTTAAATATTGCAATGTTTTTTTTGAGGACATTTAAATGGCTTTTTAAAACTTAAATAAGAGCGTTTTTTTCTGGGATTAAAAGCATGATTTGGGCCGTAACTGGAAATATCTGCGCAGAACTGAGCCAAACTGAGGTGCGCAGCTATCGACAGCCTGTCTGCTGCTGTGTTCGCAAGCACGTGCACAGCCATGTGGAGGCCATGCGGTTACCTCCTGTTTACGCTTGCTCCCCCTCGCGCTTCTTAGGAAGCAGCCTGTCACTCACACAGACACAGAGACAGCGCTGTGCACTAAAAACGCAGCACTGTGCATTAAAACTTTGCAACATGATGTGTTTGATTTATATGCCTTAAGTGACATTGCACATCCTGCGATATGTCTATTGTGCAGGCTCACATCTCGCTGATGACGCTGCATATAACAGCAAAGTACACTTTTCAAATCTTAAACAAATTGTGCACACAAGTTGGTTTGAGAATTTTTAGAGAAAAATTTTGTTCTATAACAAAAATTGGATGAATAAAATGTGTATCAAATCACTGTATTTTGTCTTTCACTTATTTCAATGCATTTTCTGATGTGTATACTGTATTATCTTGTTGTAATGATGTAAAACTTGTCTGATATGTCAAATAAATACATTAAATATGTTTTTGGAGGCACAGGATCTTATCTGCTGTTCATTCTGAATTTGGAGGAATGAAGCATCCGAACAGGAGACGGTTTTAGTCTGAGTGGGTGTCGCTGGTGCAGGAGTTGCTCGGCCCCCTCACAGCAGAATATAGATCAAACACATGAGACTAAAGTGAAATGCTCTGCACAGTACAAAAAAAACAGCTTCCTGTGTTCGGATTCTACAGAAGTATTTGAGAATGGTATACAAATATATATTTTTGTTCTGTAAGTGTAAGTCTCTGTTTCCTCCTATAGCTCACATATTTAAGTCTCTAATTAAAGTCTAAATAAACAATAAAACCTAAATCTATACACTGAAGAGAAAAATATGTATGGGAAGTATCTTTCAGGGTTCATACACTTTTAACCAATAAATTTTCCTGATTTTTACATGACTTTTCCATGCCTTCAAGGAACATTTTAATGAACATACGTGAAGACATGGACAATAAAACCTAAAATCAACTAAGATTATAATTAAAACTGATTATAGTAGGCCTAAACTGAATCAAACAAACAATCTTTAATAATAAAATGGGTCAGATCCTCAGAGCTCTATTGTGTAGGGCTAAATTACTGTATTAACTCTGAACTGATGTATTTGTTATCTTAAAATAGATTTTCTTCCAATCTTTCATGACTTTTCCGAAACTTTCTGGGTATTTTTATTTTTCCAAATCTTATCCAGGCCTGGAAATTGCTATTTTTTACATTCCATGACTTTTCCAGGTTTTTTTTTATAACCGTACAAACCCTGATCTTGCGGCATGCACAAGTTTATTATCATTGCATTTACAACCAAGTTAATATAAAGATCTTCAGAATCCCTTTTTAGTTTTTTGTTTTTGTCCTATGTTTCCTTTTTTTTTAGAATTTCTTTTTTCTCAGCTAGATTTATCCAATCAATATCGCAATATACATCTATGTATTAAAATTATTATGTCTTTTGTTTACTACAAGATAACTAAAGAGGTTTATATACACTATATACATTCATCCATACAGCTATGCAACTATAGTTTATTGTAGCAGTTTTTACACAAAGGAGCAGTAGTAGTACACACAGTGCGCACTATTAGAAATGAGTGAAACACACCTGTAACAAACCAAACTCATTTGCAGTTTATTGTAGCAGTTTTTACACAAAGGAGCAGTAGTAGTACACACAGTGCGCACTATTAGAAATGAGTGAAACACACCTGTAACAAACCAAACTCATTTGCAGCCACAGAACACATGTATAAAACACCCAAATTCAATGGCATACAAAATATATATCTAATTAAATATATATTTGATTTTTATATGTTTTGATTATTGTTTGATATAGCACAAAAACTAGACTGGAGTTCACATAAGTCTGAATTTGCCAAAGAACTAAGAGTCTGCGTCTTTTCAGCGTTTTATCATGAAAGAGCATATCTTCTTAATTTTTCATCTGAATTCTGTGATTTTTGTCTGCATTCTTTTCATCACAGAAATCATAAGGTCATACTAATGATCAGTACACTAGTCTGCAGTAGGGGTGGGCGATATGGCACTAAAATAATATCACAATATTTCATGGTATTTTTTTTTTTTACGATAATGATACTTTTGGCGATATGACAAAACAATGAATTAGAAAAATGATTTAGAATTTTATTATTGCATGCAACATGGTTTGGCTGAGATATTATATATATATATATATATATATATATATATATATATATATATATATATATATATATATATATATATAGAAGATTTGTAACAGAAGTCAGTGAGCCAGGATGTCATGATACTAGTAACGCATTCCAAATATCTCTATATATTCAGGATTAAAGTAAAATAAATGATATTGGACAGATATAATCTATATATATATATAGTAGATATAAAATGGGAAATGAGAACAGTGTGATTTTTTCTTTTGCTAAAAACAGCAAAAAAGTAGCACCCTGATGTGATAATTAGGGGGTTATATTGCACGATATTTCAGGATATAATACCGTTCACGATATTCAATATTTTGTGACGATATCATCACGTACGATACTGTAGGACAATGCATTTCTACCATTAAAAGACATTTGATATCAATACAGAACAGCGCATTGTACCTGATTGACTCATATTATCCCTTAAATTTGATCTATTTTATATTCTGACCTAAAACAAGACAAGAATCACCAATCATCCACCTGACAGAGACAATCCTAACTATTTTTAATAACTGATTTAATAATCAGTCACTAAATCCCTCTCCTGAAGACCTGAGACAGAGCACAGACCCTGCTGCAGATGTAGCATGAATATTTGAGCTGTTCTGCTCAGGGCTCGGTGGAAAAGGCTGGGGACAGACTCTGTGTTAACTCTGTTCTGCAGTGATGGATTTGGAGAAAGACCCCATGTCTTCTGCTCCCTTTTAAAATCACATTAGTCTGAAGGGAAACTCTGCTGCAGGCTGCAGATGTCCTACCATAAACCAGAGAGGTGGGGAAAGAGAGAGAGAGAGAGAGAGAGAGACAGAGACCAGCCAATCCCATTTATTAAAATAACGGGCCATGCTAAAGTGTGACACTGACTCTGGCAGAGACAGAAACGAGAAACCATCTGCTCTCTTTCATTTCTCTTTCTCTTTTATTTTCATTCTCTGTTTTTTGTCTATTTCTCTGTTTTTATTCTTTATATCTCTCAGAATTTCTCTTTTTTCTTTTTTTTGTCTAACTCTCCCTATATCTCTCTCAATTTCTCACTTTATTTGTCTCTCTCTCTGTTTATCTCTCTCTCTTTCTAAATCTCACTTTCTCTGTATTTCTCTCTTTCTGTTTTTCTTTCTTTCTTTCTCTATATTTATCCATTTCTTTCTTTTTCTCTCTCAATTAATCTTTCTTTCTTTCTTTCTTTCTATTTCTCCATTGATTTATCTTTATCTCTCAATTTCTCTTTCTCTTCTCTCTCAATTTCTCTCTATTTCTCCATGTATTTCTTTTTATCTCTTGTATTTCTCTGTCTCGCTATTTATTTTTTTTCTTTCTCTTTAACTCTCTTCCTATTTCTCTTTCTTTATCTACTCTCTTCCTCTCTCTCTCTATTTCTCTCTCTAAATGTTTCTCTTTCTCTATATTTCTCTCTGTTTCTCTTTCTATTCCTCAGTTTCTTTCTCTTTATCTCTATCAATTTCTCTTTCTCTCTCTCTCTATTTCTTTCTTTCTTTCTTTCTTTCTTTCTTTTTTTTTCCTTTCCAAATCTTTCCTCATATCTCTCTCTATTTATTTTTCTTTCTTTTTTTTCTCTCCAAATTGTTCCTTGTATTTCTCACAATTTCGCTTTTTTATTATTCTATTTCTCTCTAAAATTATATGTTTCTCTATATATTTCTCTCCTTTTCTCTTCCTGTTTCTCTTCCTTTCTTTCTCTTTCACTCTCTATCTATGTTTCTCTGTATCTCTCTCTACCTCTCTCACTCTGTTTTTTCTCTCTTGTTCTATTTCTCTCTACTAGATTTTCTACTTCAGACAATATATTTAGATTTTCTACCAGAATTTTGATTATTTTTTGTTAGCTACTGCTAGCTAACAGGTTTATGTTTGTCATTTGGATTCAGTCAGCGTTTTCAGTTATTTATTTTTATTTTAAGACCAGATTATGCCTCTAATATAATTATAATATAAATGATAATATAATTCCATCGTAGATATATCTCTTAAACAAAATACATTTATAATAAATAATTATTTATAAATAAAATAAAAACACTGCCTACATTAATGGGCTCTCCCTGCTGAAAAAAACATAATTGCTTATATAAAGGTCAGTAAAAAAGATTGAGGTCAAAATATTATTATATTAAGTCTACCTGATATCAGCCGTCATACCTAAAATTATTATTATTTTTCCAGGCTCTGTCCACATCCCTATCCTCAATATATCACACTACCATACATTTAGATACAGTGGATTCTCAAAGCTTCTCCATCACATCCCCTTCATCACCAGGCAGTGATCAGAGGTCAGCCGTGCTTTTATCAGGATAGACACAGAAGCTCTAAATCTTTGAAGATCCGTTCTCTTTGTGCTAAAACACTCTCTCGCTTCTCATCCCTCCATCCCAGGGAGTCAACACTTGTTACAACCTTTCCCTGAGACTCCTTTACTCTGCCAAAATGATCACACATACCGCTGTAACGGCTGACACAGCTTCAGCCTCACACACTGATAGAGAATTTTCAGAATAATCACATATACAGCAAGCATACGTCTCTAAAACTGACAAATTCTCCTTTACATAGTCATCACAACACCACAACCAGAAGAATTTTTTAAATAATCACATATACAACAAGTATACTTCTCTAAAACTGACAGATTCTCCTTTACCTGCTCATCACAACACTACAAAGAGAAGAATTTATAAAATAATCACATATACAGCAAGTATACTTCTCTAAAACTGACAGATTCTACTTTACCTACTCATCACAACACAACGAAGATTTATTATTTTTTTAATAATCACATATACAACAAGTATACTTCTCTAAAACTGACGCTTTCTTCTTTACCTACTCATCACAACACTACAAAGAGAAGAATTTTCAAAATAATCACATATACAACAAGTATACTTTTCTAAAACTGACAGATTCTACTTTACCTACTCATCACAACACAACGAAGATTTATTATTTTTTTAATAATCACATATACAACAAGTATACTTCTCTAAAACTGACGCTTTCTTCTTTACCTACTCATCACAACACTACAAAGAGAAGAATTTTCAAAATAATCACATATACAACAAGTATACTTTTCTAAAACTGACAGATTCTACTTTACATAGTCATCACAACACCACAACCAGAAGAATTTTCAAAATAATCACATATACAACAAGTATACTTCTCTAAACTGACAGATTCTACTTTACCTACTCATCACAACACTACAAAGAATTGTTTTTTTAAATAATCACATTTACAACAAGTATACTTCTCTTAAACTGACAGATTCTACTTTACCTGCTCATCACAACACTACAAAGAGAAGAATTTATAAAATAATCACATATACAACAAGCATACATCTCTAAAACTGACAAATTCTCGTTTACCTGCTCATCACAACACCACAAAAGAAGAATTTTCAAAATAATCACATATACAACAAGTATACTTTTCTAAAACTGACAGATTCTACTTGACATAGTCATCACAACACTACAAAGAGAAGAATTTACAAAATAATCACATATACAACAAGCATACTTCTCTAGTACTGTCAGATTCTCCTTTACCTGCTCATCACAACACTACAAAGAGAATAATTTTTAAAATTATCACATATACAACAAGCATACGTCTCTAAAACTGACAAATTCTCCTTTACATAGTCATCACAACACCACAACCAGAAGATTTTTTTAAATAATCACATATACAACAAGTATACTTCTCTAAAACTGACAGATTCTCCTTTACCTGCTCATCACAACACTACAAAGAGAAGAATTTTCAAAATAATCACATATACAACAAGTATACTTTTCTAAAACTGACAGATTCTCCTTTACATAGTCATCACAACATCATATCCAGAAGAATTTTAAAAATAATCACATATACAACAAGTATACTTCTCTAAACTGACAGATTCTACTTTACCTGCTCATCACAACACTACAAAGAATTGTTTTTTTAAATAATCACGTATACAACAAGTATACTTCTCTAAAACTGACAGATTCTCCTTTACTTAATCATCACAACACTACAAAGAGAAGAATTTATAAAATAATCACATATACAGCAAGTATACTTCTCTAAAACTGACAGATTCTACTTTACCTACTCATCACAACACAACGAAGATTTATTATTTTTTTAATAATCACATATACAACAAGTATACTTCTCTAAAACTGACGCTTTCTTCTTTACCTACTCATCACAACACTACAAAGAGAAAAATTTATAAAATAATCACATATACAACAAGTATACTTCTCTAAACTGACAGATTCTACTTTACCTACTCATCACAACACTACAAAGAGAGGATCTCTGGTACTGTTACTGATCACTGGAGTAATCTAAGGATGCAACTTGGCCTGTCACAACAACTATTTTTGATGGGATGACAGAATAATAATTGAATTACAATCTTTAAATGTGCAATGCAATTCTATGGTGTAGCCTGTGCAAAAACCTTACACCATTGTGAACATTTATACTTGTGCAATTGTATGTCTGCATCACTCGGCAATTTAAACTCTGAAGGTGGGACTGTGAGGGTGGACCAATCACAGACATTTAGCAATGTGAGCGCAGATAAACTCAATATGACTTTAATTTTCTGTATTAATTTAACATAGTCATTTTACTTAACAGGTGCCTTATCTACTAAAAATCTTGGTCTTGACATGAACTCAACTATTAAAAGTCTTGGTCTTGACTCAGACTTAACATATCCCAGTCTTGGTCTTGACTTGGATTCAACTACTAAAAGTCTTGGTCTTGTGTTAGCCTCAACATGTCCTGGTCTTGGTCTTGACTCAAACTCAACTTTTAAATGTCTTGGTTTTGACTCAAACTCATCGATTTGTCCCTGTCTTGAACTTAAGTTCATCTGAACTACTGAAAGTCTTGGTCTTGACTAGGACTAAACTAGTAAAAGTCTTGGTCATGAATCAGACTCAAACATAAAGGAGAGAACATTACTATATGTCCCTGTCTTGGACTTGAGTTGATCTTGACTACTATAAGTCTTGATCTTGACTCTGACTCAACTACTAAGTCTTGGCCTTGACTTGGACTAAACTACTAAGTCTTGGTTTAAAAATATTGGTCTTTACTTGCACACAAAAATAAAGAAGTGAACATTATGATGTTTCCCTGTCTTGAATTTGAGTTAATCTAGACTACTAAAAATCTTGGTCTTGACCCTGACTCAACTAGTAAGAATTGGTGCTGACTTGCACTACACTACTAAAAGTATTGGTCTCTACTTGAACACAAGAATAAAGAAGTGAACAATATGTATCCCTGTCTTGGACTTGAGTTGGACTCGACTACTAAAAATCTTGCTCTTGACTCTGACTAATCATATCTTGGTCTTGACTTGGACTAAACTACTAAAACTCTTGGTCTCCACTTGGACACAAGAATAAAGGAGTGAACACTACTATGTCCTCGTCTTGGACTTGAGTTGGACTTGACCAATAAAGTTTTGGTCTTGCCTTGCACTTTTCTCTAGTGGTATTGCTACAACATTAGTGATTTAATGATGGAAGTTTGATGACTTTATAAGGATGTTATGAAGTCTATAGGCATGTCTTTATCATTCTGCACGTAGCCGAGCTGACATTCAGCTCTGTATAAAAAGTCCTGCAGTCGCACCACCCACTCTCTGCGTGTGCTGCTGCTGTTCTGTAAGGATGTTGAGGAAAGTGGTGGGAGGGTAATCCTGGGCAGATGGTAGAGGATGCTAATTAAGGGCCATGCTAGAGCTAGCAGCTTCCCTCCCATTATGTTTATTACTTATGTTAGAGAGTAACCAGAGGGATTGTGCACCATGACTGCAGTGGATCCTGACCACCTCTGCACTCATGAATCTTAATCAGATGGTGCTTTCATTAAGACCCACTAACACTTAACTACTACAAATCTTGGTCTTGACTCATCTATTGAAAGTATTGGTCTTGACTCATCTATTGAAAGTATTGGTCTTGACTCTGACTCATCTACTAAAAGTCTTGTTCATGACTCAAAGTCAACTACTAAAATTATTGGTTTTGACTAGGACTCATCTACTAAAAGTCTTGGTCTTGACTTAGAGTCAACTAGTAATCCATTTTGGTCTTGATTCTGACTTAACTCTTGAGAGTCTTGGTCTTGACTCAGACTCAACTACTAAAAGTCTTGGTCTTGGCTTAGACTCGACTACAAATCTTTGTCTTGACTCAGACTCAACTATAAAAAGTCATTGCTTTGACTCAGACTCAACTATTGTATGTCTTGGTCTTGACCATGACTCAACTATTAAAAGCCTTGGTCTTGACTCAGACTCAACTATTGAAAATACTGATTTTGAATCTGACTCAACTACTAAATGTCTTGGTCTTGACCATGACTCAACTATTAAAAGTCTTGGTCTTGACTCAGACTAAACTATTGAAAGTATTAGTCTTGAATCTGACTCAACTACTAAAAGTCTTGGTCTTGACTCAGAGTTAACTATTAAAAGTTTTGTCTTGACTTGGACTCAACTACTACAAATATTGGTCTTGATTCAGACTCAACTATTAAAAGCCTTGGTCCTAACTGAGACTTAACTATTGAAAGTCTTGGTCTTGACTCTGGCTAACTACTAAAAGTCTTGGTCTTCACTGTAATTCATTTACTAAAAGTCTTTGTCTTGACTGAGACTCATCTATTAAAAGTTTTAGTCTTGACTCAGAGTCAACTACTAAAATTCTTGGCTTTGGCTTGGACTCAAATACTACAAATCATGGTCTTGACTCTGACATAACTACTAAAAATCTTGGTCTCGACTCAGACTCAACCACTACAGATATAGTCTTAACTCACAATCAACTAGTAAAAGTTTTGGCCTTGGCTCAAACTCAGTGACTAAAATCTCGGTCTTGACATAGAGGCAACAAGTAAACCTTTTTGGTCTTGATTCAGACTCAACTACTGAAAGTCCTGGGGCCTCATGTACTAAAGGTGCGTACGCACAAAAACATTGCGTACGCCATATTTCACGCTCACGGTCTGATGTACTAAATTTGACTTGAACGTGTGAAAGTGCGTTCCCCCACGGAAGTTTTGTTTTGGGCGTACGCCTTTTTTTTGTGCGTATGTATTGTGTTTTTGTCATTTGGCGACACTTAGAGGCGATGCATTGAAATTACAACTATTAAGATATCCTTTATGCACACATTGAAGTAAGCATTATTGGGTAAAATAAAGTAAATTAATCAGACAGTTTCATTGTCTTACAGAAATAATCGTTTAACGTGTTTCCACTTAGCCTAGATCAGGTTTCCGCTGGAGTTGTTGGAGATGCAGCGTTGGCATTACTGGAAAATACTGCTAATGGCCGAATTCATTGAGCGCGCATTTTCCGTGACCATTATGTTTTTTTGGCCCATGATGATGACTGGCTTAGAGCATAAGAAAACAAGCTGAGTGCGTGACGTGTGTCTTTTTGGTAGGCAACTCATTTAAAGCATTTAAATGAAAGCATTTATCTTAGAATAATAAAACTTAAAACATGGGTAATTATACGCTATGCGTATATAATATTATTATTATTAATAATAATAATAATAATAATAATAATAATAATAATAATAATAATAATATAACATTATACTCTGCGTAATTGAGGGAGGAGTCGTGGCAAGTGTGTTGTTTTCGTGCATTTGCGCTTGATTTCAAGTTGATTGTGATGTACTAAGAGAAAGTACGTGGAATTCTGCCTACGCACGGTTTGATAAATCCGGATTTTTTTGTGCGTACGGAACATTTTAGTAGGAAGTCCACGCAAGTCTTAGTACATGAGGCCCCTGGTCTTGACTCAGACTCAACTACTGAAAGTCTTGTTCTTGACTCGGACTCAACTATTGAAAGTCCAGGGGCCTCATGTACTAAAGGTGCATACGCACAAAAATATTGCGTACGCCATATTTCACGCTCACGGTCAGATGTACTAAATTTGACTTGAACGTGTGAAAGTGCGTTCCCCCACGGAACTTTTGTTTCGGGCGTACGCCTTTTTTTTGTGCGTATGTATTGTGTTTTTGTCATTTGGCGACACTTAGAGGCGATGCATTGAAATTACAACTATTAAGATATCCTTTATGCACACATTGTAGTTAAGCATTATTGGGTAAAATAAAGTTAATTAATCAGACAATATCATTGGCTTGCATAAATAATCGTTTAAAGTGATTCCACTTAGCCTAGATTCTATAAAAATGCATAAAAGTTTGCGCTGGAGTTGTTGGAGTTGGCAACGTTGGCATTATTGGAAAATATTGCTAATGGCCAAATTCATTGAGAGCGCATTTTCCACGACCATTATGTTTTTTTGGCCCATGATGATGACTGACTCATAAGCCGTTTTAGATTTTCAAGAGCATAGGAGGATAAGAAAACAAGCTGAGTGCGTGACGTGTGGCTTCTTGGTAAGCAACTCATTTAAAGCATTTAAATGAAATAATTTATTATCCCTCTTAGAATAATACAATTTAAACATGGGTAAATATACACTACACGTATATCATATTAATAATAATAATATAATAATAATAATTTTTATTATATATATATTTTTATTATTATTATTATTCTAACTTTATACTCTGCGTAATTGAGGGAGGAGTCATGGCAGGTGTGTTGTTTTCGTGCACTTGTGCTTAATTTCGAGTTGATTGTGATGTACTAAGAGAAAGTACGTGGGATTCTGTCTACGCACGGTTTGATAAATCCGTATTTTTTTGTGCGTACGGAACTTTTCAGGTCTGAGCGTACGGAACATTTTAGTAGGAAGTCCACGCAAGTCTTAGTACATGAGGCCCCTGGTCTTGACTCGGACTTGACATATCCCGGTCTTGATCTTGACTATTAAAATGTACTGGATGGAGCTATATCATTACAGAAAACACAGTTCTACAACTGCTCTACAGCTCAACACTTGGGGAATTTATACCTGGCATTAGGTAAGCCACCAGAAAAGCTCTGAGCTATCTGTAATTTTTTAAGTGGGAACTCCATGAGCATCAATGAACCATGGCTCATTCACATCTTTTCTGAAGAGAACAGAGAACAAATCTTTTTTTTTCTTCATATTTATCACAAATGTCATTACACTCGACGTCAAAGCCCTCACTCCTTCCAGTCTTCTACGACAGCTTCTAACAGCAGTGATCAGCTGAAAGAAATGAACCTGATAAGTCAGGAGCTTCAGTGCTGAGTGGAAGAAAAAGCTGAAGGTACAGCAGTTCTCAGTGGATTCAGTGAATTTAGCCGAGTGCTCAAAATGTGGAGCAATCTTCTCCACAAAAGGCCACACTCTGAACTCTGGTGAGCTTTTGTTCCACCCAATCAGTCACACGTCTCCTTCTAATTACAGTGCTGGTTAACTCTAATCCTGCTGCTGCAGCCGTTTGTTGAGACGTCGAGGAAGGAGGAGTAAAGTTCAGAGGTGTATCTGCACTCAACTCATACATACAGCTCTAAAAAAAAAATTAAGAGCCCACTTCAGTTTCTGAATCAGTTTCTCTGATTTTGCTATTTATAGGTTTATGTTTGAGTAAAATGAACATTGTTGTTTTATTCTATAAAGTAGGGACAACATTTCTCCCAAATTTCAAATAAAAATATTGTTATTTAAAGCATTTATTTACATGTTAATATTCATAAGAGTTCAGAAATCAATATTTGGTGGAATAACCCTGGTTTTAAATCACAGTTTTCATGCATCCTGGCATGTTCTCCTCCAGCAGTCTTACACACTGCTTTTGGATAATTTTATGTCACTCCTGGTGCAAAAATTCAAGCAGTTCAGTTTGGTTTGATGGTTTGTGATCATCCATCTTCCTCTTGATTATTTTCCAGAGGTTTTTAATTTGGTAAAATCAAAGAAACTTATAATTTTTAAGTGGTCTCTTATTTTTTTTCCAGAGCTGTATACAGTATTGTAACAAAAGTACATTATCACAATGTATTTCTGAGTTCAGTAAATATATAATACATATAATCATAAACTGCTTTAAGTGTTCTAGAGCGGTTACATAACACCAAACAGATATCCATCAGGTTTTCTGGAGAATTGAGCTGATCTCTTAACAGCCCTCTCAGCACCATGACCCAGTTCTGATTCTGCTGTGCCCTGCATACGGCTCGGCTCTTCTGGAAGCACACCAGCAAGGTCCACAAACACACACACACTCTATATATCCACACTCCTGAAAGTCAGTTTTAAAGCTTTTCATGTTCTTGTTTTACAGAAATTATGGTACAGTTCAGCACAAATAACTGGAAGTTTCCGTAAAAAAACACTATTTAGTCCAGTTAAAACTAACTCTGGTAGGTTTGCGTCAGGTATAAAAACAGTAATCCCACTCAAACTGAGACATGTGAGAAGAGGTGGTCTCGTTCCGGTCCTAAACCAACTCTGGAACAGCTTGTTTGTGGTGAGAACGCGATCTGACCTCAATCTGACCTCAATCTTACCTGCTTATCACACTTCCCCCTTACGATTGAGCTTAACAACTGTTCAGGTGCAGTTTAACCTGATTTATTACCCAGATAATTACTGCTCCATGCTAAACTGTTTTCACGCATGTGCAAATCCACTTACTCCACAGCTTTAATTTACACTGATATTCTTTTCCGATTATCAAACAAACTTTAATATCAGACGAAGATATCCTGAGTAAATATAAAAAAAAAACATTTTTGAAATCAATCTAGCTCTGTGTGAAAAAGTGTTTGACAGCTTAATCTAAATCTAACTTGGTTGTGCCATCTTTGACGTCAACAACTGCCAATCAAGCTTTACTGATAACTACCACAGAGTCTTTCACATCTCTGTGGAAGAATTTTGGTCCACTCTTCTTTACATAATTGTTTTAATTCAGATAAATTGGAGGGGTTTCCAGCATGAATATCATTTTGTTTTTTTTTAAGCCAGTCTGAGCTTTCTGTTGTAAGACAGGCTCTATTTTTTGATTCTACAGGTCTGGCAGTAATCAGGTCTGGTTGTAGTTAGTAGTAACTAAATTGAACTCAGCTTCCCAAAAAGTGTGATTAATCACAGTTCATTTATGGGGCAGCAAATGCTTTTTTTCACAAACGGCTAGATTGGTTTGGATATTTTTTTCCCTTTATAAATGAAATCATCATTTGAAAAAGTGCATTTTATATTTACTCCGTTTTTTATATTTACTAAGTTTGTTTGATAATCTGAAAAATGTTCGTATGACAAAAAATGCAAAAACGAAAGAAATCTGTAAATGTGCAGATTCTGTAAAAGTCTGGGACGCATAATTTCATTTTTTTTGCTGTATTTACTTCTCTGCTCCCACACCAGACAGCTCTGACCAATCAGAGGGGACAACAGGCTTGTGTGGTTTGTTGGGGCCCAATTTGGTGCATTTATGTTTTTAGCTGTGTGAAAACAAACCAAACCGAATGGAAAACTATTCAAGTAAACAAACTCATCACCTTATTCAGACATGAAAAACAGTCAAACACTCACGGTTGATATAAAACTGTCACGAGAACTGCTTTTTTTTTTTTTTTTTGATTATATATTGTCCCTAAAAGAACTGCAATATACGCAATTATTGCCATTTTAAAAGTATTTTATGACACTATCAAAGCTAAATGTGCTACTTAGAAAAATCTAAAGTATAAAACATAATCCTGCATGTGTTCCTGTATAGCTTTAATGTAGTCTTCAATATTATTTTGTTTTATTTAAAATATTATGAAAAAAAAGAAAACACATTGAATGAGAAGAAGTGTGTCCAAACTTTTGACTGGTAATGTATGTTAATATGCATTTGTTCTAATGTTCTAATGTAATCTGGAGTTTTTACAGAACCAATTATTGCTTTATCACGTTTATATCAGGTATTGTGATACTGCACATGGTCTCAAGTCACATCATACAATCACGTCAATGATGCTTATCCGAACCTCCCTCCCTGGCCACTTAGAACTAGTCTATACCTCTCAAAGTGTGCATCCCTGCAAGACTCCATGCTTTGCTCCAACACGCCCACTCCTTACACCTCACACACCAGTGTACCGCACAACCAAGCCCTTTCTTAACCTGGATTAAAGTGCTAGATTTAGACCCAAACCAGTACAGAACCATAGAGAGACGTACTCCGTTCAGATGCCCATCACTGCAAAGCACAGCACTGCATACATGTATGTACTACACTGTAAAAGCTGCTGAGACGCTGTATACTCCTCTCCGCTCTGCGAGTGCACTCGAGCTGGAAGGACAAAGCAGTGCTGCAGAGCCCTTCTTTTCCCTGCTCAGCTCTGCATCGAGCACTCCCACGCTAGCGGAGAACCAGATCCAGCACTGGAAGCTGGGAGCAGTTAGGCATTGCAGTGAAACAGGCAGCAGCTGATTCCTCAAGGTTTGAGAGTGGATTCAGCTACGATAGTAGAATTATAATTGGCCGTCAGTGCACTATGGAGGCCAGTGTGCCATATGGTCATACAGTCATACGGTCACATGGGACGTACATGTTCAGTATAGAGCCAGGAAGACAAAGCCATTAAAAGCCATTGGAAGCCATTGTTATCCTATAGCAAGTTTGCACTTAAAAAAAGGAAGGACATTTTATTTTAAAAGGACCAAGCATGCAGAGTTTCCAAAAGTGTCCACTATATAACCAGGTGGCCCAGTTTACAAACTAGTTTTACTCAATCCAGCATACACCAACCAGACCATTGTTGCAACAAAACATGGGGATTCTTCGCCAAAGCTGATGTGGTTTCTCTCACCAAGAGGTACACTACCCAAAAGTAGATTTAGGCCCAATCCCATTTCACCCCTTGGCCCTACCCCTCTGTTTTGCCCGTGTATGATGAGGGGTAGGGGTGTCCTGATTCTTGTTAGGCTGGAGGGGTAGGTTACGGGAAGGGATGGGTCTCGAAAGCCCTTCAAACTGAGATTTTTCTGATTCACACTTCAAACAAAGTGGTATGAGAATTACTGGTAAGAAACCCACAATTGTAAATATCGTTCTTGTTAAAAATGACAATCGTCACTATATTACCATAGTTTAATGTGGAGTTTTAATGTTTTATGGCCAAATTCTTTATAACAAGCATAAAAAAGATCTCTAGTAGTTTGTCTCAGTAGCTAGCTAGCTAGCTAACTATCCCGTTCCACCTTAAATGGTGCAAAAGATGGCAGGGGATGCAGCATTTAAGGCGTAACGGAAAAATAAAATAAAAGCTAACAAAAGCTAATCAAAGCTAATTTCAGCTCCTCTTCACAGAGGAATTAAGAAATCGACAATAATAATTAATTTCTGCACCATCTCCTCCCTTTCTGAAGACATACAATAAAGCCCTAAAGTTAACTAGTTAACCAGCAACAGCTAGGTTACTGAACTTCAGCGCTCCTGATGACGTATCAGGTGGTTGAAGGGTTTCCAAATTCTTAGGAGGAGGATTTCACCCATTCTCCTTATGACTCCCAAGGGGAAAAGTTACACTTGAAAAGAAGGGGTAGGGGTACATTTTTAAAAGTCTATCAGCTGGTTAGAAAATGACTTTGAGTGAGTCGTAGAGGAATGTTTTGCGGTCAGTGATCTCTCACTAAGAGGTACACTTGCGTGTAAACTCTTTTGTCAATAATTGTACTATTTATTGTTATATACTGTAGTTACCTCATACAGTATGCTTTATCAAATCATTGCTTAATGATGTTGAATATGATGATCTGGTGATAAAAGCGAACATATCAGTGTGGTGGTGCACTTGCTGGGTAGAGCCTAGATGAATTTGTTTAATTTAAAATGGTCAAGCATTCAGAGTTGCCGGAAGTGTCCACTACATAACCAAGTGGCCCAGTTTACATCATAAACTAGTTTTCCTAAATATGGCAGACATTAACCTCAAAGTGCGAACTGTTTTTTTTACAGGGTATATCAAAGAGAATTCACTTATTTTGAGAGGACCAAGCATGCTGAGTATCCAGAAGTGTCCACTATATAACCAAGTGGCCCAGTTTACACTATAAGCTTTTTTTTTTCTCTCAAAATGACACACATTACCCTTACCATCATTCCAAATAGAACAAGATTCATCCCTAAAGCTGATGTGTTTTCTTACTCACTAAGAGGTACACTACCTAAAGTAGCCGTGAGAGAACTGTTTTAAAGGTTGGATAAAACCGAACATATCAAAGAAAAATTCAGAGGAGCTCTGCAGGAGGAAGAGCTTTCTCTTATAAAGCGCCTCAACTCTGGAATAATCTCCCCGAATATGTTCGGGACTCAGACACAGTCTCAATCTTTAAGTCTAGACTGAAAACTTACTTGTTTAGTTTAGCTTTTGGTAATTAATGTTTTTTCCTTTAGATAAGGCTGCAGATTCAGGGGTTCATGAACAGAGGGAATTGTGGGTAAACTGAGATGCTGGTGCTGTTGTTCTCCCACTGCACACGGTCACTCAGGTTTGTGGACGGTGGAGTGGGTGGATGCCAGCGTTTCAGGGAGCCTCCATGTCTATGTTACCTTCTGGCTCTCTGCCTTTAGTTAGGCTGTTTTATTCAGTTCTGCCGGAGTCATTAGCCACACTCTGATAATGTTTTAATATTCTCCGTTTTACATAAATCCAGTCAAAACTAATTCCATCTCTCTGCCTTCCTCCGAGTTACTGACTGCCCACCTGTCTGACCCGATACTGATGTTGGACCCTCAGGCTCTCGCGTCTCCTGTCCGGCCAGACTGATGGAGTTTCTGAAGTCAGCTCTTCTCCACCACCACCACAGATCAGCTGCTCATCATCCATCTTACTCTCCACTACTGATTACATCCAAGCCATTAGTGGTGCGCTATTACACTCCTGAATATATAAAACCTATATGGATGTATAAAAGACTTTTTAAATTTTAATTTAAAAGCCGTTTGACCAGTGGTAGGATGGTCCCCCCTCAAATGTGAGTCTTGGTCCTCCCAAGGTTTCTTCCTCCTCCTGCAGCTCTGAGGGAGTTTTTCCTTGCCTCCGCGCTCACTGGGGGTTCTGTATTCTGTATTTTCTATGTTTAATGTTTTGCCTGATTCTTTGTCCTGTAATCATGTTTCTGTAAAGCTGCTTTGTGCCAACACCTGTTGTAAAAAGCGCTATACAAATAAATTTGATTTGATTTGAAAAATGAATTCATTTTGAGAGGACCAAGCATGCAGAGTTTCCAGAAGTGTCCACTATATAACCAAGTGTCCCAGTTTACATTACAAGCTAGTTTTTTCTCAATACGACAGACATTAACCTCACAATCGTCCCAAATAGAAAAAGATTCTTCCCGAAAACTGATGTTTATTTCTCTCACTAAGAGGTTAACTACCTAAAGTAGCCGTGAGAGATCTGTTTTATAGGGCATATCAAAGAGAAGACCAAGCATGCAGCGTTTCTAGGTGGCCCAGATTACATTTATACATTTTTTTTTCCCAATTTGGCTCCTGGAGGCCCAATGTCCCACACATTTCACAAAATTATAACACCATTAAAGAAAGTATGAAACTATGAAATGGGCTTTTGTGTGTTTTTGAGAGATGCAATATCTAATATTAAATTAGAGTAAAGTAATTGAGTAAAAAGTGGTGTATGCCATTAAATACAAATTATTTGCAAAGCATCAAAAGTTTTTTTTTTTTTTTTTTTTTTAATGCATAAACACTGAAAAATAACCAAATACAGCCATGCATAACTCCATGCAAAACTGAAGCTTCCATTTACTCTTTCTTTCTGTACAACTTTGCACATTGCAAATCAGTGTAATTCAATGCAATTCAATTCAATGCAATGCAATGGAATACAGTACAATGCAACGCACTGCAGCGCTCGTGCTTACCCGTGCTGGACCCTGTGCAGCTGTGTAGCCGCATCAGCAGCAGTATCATCAGCAGCAGCAGTGCGGCTCCGGGGCTCCAGCAGCAGCAGCAGCATCGGCGGCGGCGGCTGAACCTGCCTGGCTCCCCGCGCGCCCTCCTCACTCCGCCCGCCATGCGCGCCGCTCCGCTCTCCGCTCGCTCATACTCTGCAGCCGCAGCGCGAGGAAAACGAGGTCCGGGCAGCAGAGGAGCTCTAGCAGCCCCGCTCAGCCCCGCGCGCCCATCCAGAGTTCCAGAGCCCGGGCTGAGTGATCCGCAGAGCGCAGGTCTGTCCCTCAGTCTGAATGAATGAAGCAGCTCAGCTCAGAAACTACAGCATCCCTGAACCTGCTCTCCAAACAGAAATCTGACTACACCCTGTGGTCACCATGAAGAACTGCACCTTCAGTGAAGGACAGGGAAACCAGTGTCCAATTGTTCCTGCTGGAAAATGAAATCTGCATTTTCATAAAAGTTGTCAGCAGAGGGATGCATTAAAGTGCTTTAAGATTGACATGTCTCTCCAAACCATCACTGATTGTAGAAACTTCACACTAGACCTAAAGCAGTTTGGACTGTGTGTCTCTCCACTCTTCCTCCAGACTGCTCCCTTGATTTACAAATGAAATGTAAAATGTACTGATGATCAGTGATGGTTTGGAGAGACATGTCATCTGCTGGTGTTGATCCACTGTGTTTTATTATCAAGTCTAAAGTCAGTGCAGTTTTGTTTTCCCACAAAATCTTAAAGCACTTCATGCTTCCCTCTGCTGACAACTTTTATGAAGATGTGGATTTCATTTTCCAGCAGGACTTGGCACACTGCCCACACTTCCAAAAGTATCAACTGGTCTTATATAGTATTTTAACTTACTAAGATACAGATTTTTGGGTTTTCATTAGTTGTGAGCCATAATCATCAACAATAAAATAGATAAATGCTTAAAATAGATCAGTGTGTGTGTGATGCATCTATATAATATGTTTCTTATGCTTTAGTTTAGTTTGGTTATATCTGGACTGAAGATGGAAAGTAAATGATACTAAAGACTGAACTGAAAGGAACTGAGGTTTTATTAACTGTGTATACTGGGCAATATATACATATAGTACAGATCTTATTCAATTATTACCATGAGGTATTCAAATAATAGTGTAAATATATTTTACAACTATGTTTGGAGGAAATAAATCTTCATAGAAATGTAGATCAGTGCAGTATTCTTTATATACAGAATACAGAATATACAGAATATTTAATGCTATGTTTGATTATCAGTGTTTTAAATGTACAGCAAAAAATGGAGAGCTGAAGTTTCAGAGTTTAACAGCTAACAATTGATTTTCACTCTTAAAGTGTAGTTTTAACTTATTAAATAGTGTTCAGTGTTGGAGTTATTAACCCAAACAAGCCCAATAAATACTGCCAAATTTTACAGAGATTTAATGAAACTTCTCTGAATTAAATTAATTATTTGCAATAATAGGTGTGTTCCCCCGATCCTAATTTACTTCATAAGTATGTAGTCTTCCCAGCAGGGCTACCTTTCATTGGGTATTCCATTATATTGTATATAATGGTTGGTTGCCTTGCCAACGTGTTGAAGTCTATAAGAGCAAGTTAAAATGTAAACTGTGATAAAGTGTTGGCAATGCTCTTAAAACAGGATTAAAGGTTTAAACAGCAATGCAGGATTAAAGTTCCCATGCAGTGGGAAAAAAAAAAAAAAAACACTGGTAAGATGTAAGCAAAAACATAAAGCTAACCACCATAGAATAATAATTCAATAATAAATAGTCTTATGAACTGACTAATCTTCTTTTATTATATTTGTTTAACTCTTTTCAGACTTAGTGTTAAAAAGGAACTCTGGCTCTAAGGTGTTAGATAAACCCTAGGAAAGAGTTAAAATCAACTCTGTGGGAGTTAATTCAACACTTGACTTTGCCGTGCTAGCAAGTAGGGGGGTGCCATATTGTATCGTACGCAATAAAATCACCAACATTTTTCAATATTGTGATTGATTTTATACCCTGAAATATTGTGCCATATCACCCACCCCTAATTATCACAAAAGGGTGCTACAGTTTGCTTCCTTTTAATCACATTTTTTTTTTTTTGCATCTTGGCATGTTCTTCTCCACCAGTCTTACACACTGCTTTTGGATAACTTTTATGCCCCTAATGGTGCAACAATTAAAGCAGTTCAGATTGGTTTGATGGTTTTTGATCAGCCATCTTTCTTTAGATTATATTACAGCGTTTTTTTAAGTGGTCTCTTATGTTTTTCCAGAGCTATATATCTACTAGACAGATTATATCTGTCCAGTATAATCCTGGATATGTGGAGATATCTGGAGTGCATTATTTTTAGTATCATGAAATTCTGGATCACTGACATCTATTAGAAATCTGATAAAATTCTTTTATTTTTTTAAAATCTCAGTTAGGGGTGTGCCATATCATCTTGTATGCATGTAATTGTCATTTTGTTGCAGTAGTGTATTCTTGAAATATATATATTTTTAAAATCAGTGTTTTGTTATATCAAAAAAAAAAAAAATCACATTAAATATTTTGATACTATTTTAGGGCCAAATCGCCCTCCTCTACTAGGAAGTTAAATAAAAGTGTGGTCAGTAAAACACAGAGTTTAGAAGAGGTTGCAGCAATAGATTTTTTTTAATTCAAAGTGAATCTTGACAATACACCATAAACTCTTATTTTGACACTCACCAAAATAGTCACCTGGAAACCCCGCTTAATGTGACAAAGTTGAGAAGGCTTGGTCACATCTAAATCACTGAGAACTAGAGAGGATACACTATCGCAAACTGTAGAGACATTACATCAGAGGGTTACACTTCCCCACTCCTCATACTGTCCAATATTGCACAGTGCAACTGCTACATGGCAAACTAGTGTAGCATCAAAACCAAAAAAAGCAAATGAAATCAAACCAAATGAAAGCCACAACAATCTACACTCGTGATTAAAACAGTGAGGAACAGCTGAGGAACTAAGAGTCTGAAACCAGGAGACCACAACAACTTGCAGTATCAATTAACTTTCACAGATGACGGTGAGATGTGAAAAATAGTGATATATATTTTAAAATATGTCGTAACCATCATGAAAAACCTTGTATTTTATGTTGTTTTCTTTTTGCCATTTTAAAGCAAATTTGGCAGTTTATCTTTACATTGTCTCAAAATGTCATGATAAACGGACCAATAGAAATGCTACAAAATTGGAACTGTAAAGCTTTGTTTATTTATTTATTTTTTTTGTGAAAGTTACGATATTTCAGGTGAACAGTAGCAACGTCAGATTAGTACAAAGACCCTGAATTAACTTTAGCTAGAGAGAATACATTTATTTCCAAAAAACCCATATAAAACAATGAAAATAAGTATTGATTTATATATCTTATATAATATATATGTATATAATGGATAAAACCTGCAGTGTTTATAGTTATTGTATGTATGTATTTATAAAAGACTGCAGAACTGGGTGGAGATGAACGCATTAGTAAGTGTGGATCAGAAGAACCGGAACACGAGTGCAGTGAAGAACACTGGACACATGTAGGCATATCTGCTGGTGAATGCCATTTTACAGGGATCCAAATACAACCTCACTACCTCACCACACACACACACACACACACACACACATACACTATTCTTAAAGGGCCAAAAGTCACTGCTGTACTGCTGTTGTGCATTGTCACAGTCATGCACACTTTTAGACATCATTTGAATTTGAGTTGTTCTTTACATTTTGTCCAAATTTCATGAAAGTTTTGGAATTATTTTACTATTTTAGTACAAAAATATTGATATCTATTAAAGTATTGCATTATTTTGTTTTGCAATACTGTATCGATTTTTTTAAACAATCTGTTGATTTTTAATTATTATTTTACCTGTAAATATTGGTGTCAGAAGTGGTTCATCCCTGTGTTTTGTGTTTAAACTTCAACCACTAGAGGGTAGTGCTGTTTTTACTTTTCACTTTTTGATGTCATTTAAATTTGAGCTGTTCTTTACATTTCATCCAAATTTCATAATATTTTTGGAATTATTTTATTGTTTTTAATTGATTTTCAGTTTTTTCTATTTTGTATTTCATATATTCTCTCTAACTTACTGTGTTGTTTGGACTATAAGGTGCACCGGATTATAAGGCGCACTATCAACGAACGCCTCTGCTCCTAGCCTTAGAGCTAGAGAAACGTAACTGAAAACGTACCCTTATATCATTGTACTTCAATGGTAGTATTTTATCTCATTGTTTTATTGCTTCATCTGATCAGACAGTTATCAAAGCTGCACCATATATGACTTTAAATGGGACAAACTATTCATTGGATTTTATTAATTGATCAATATGACCTTTTTATACATTGACTTCCTCCATTCTCCATCAACATCTCCTGTGTCTGGACTAGTGTAGACTAGTGCAGTTTAACATGGAACAACAGAAGAAATGGCACCTATTCATACTTTAGCTGTAGTAATTATTGGTAATTACAAAAAAAAAAAAAAAAAAACACTATTTATCTTTAATTAATAGTTATATAGTAAATATTGGTGTCAGAAGTGGTTCATTCTTATGTGTTGTCGTGTTTAAACCTTAAGCACTAGTGGTCAGTGCTGTAGTTTTTATTTATAATTTTTTTTAGTTTGGTTTATTTTTATATTTGGTTTATAGTGCCTTGCTTAGAGTATTGCAGTATATCTATCATGATACACTGAAATGTTAGCCCTGTATCATGATGCCAATACACATCCCCAGTAATTATCTGGAATTTGGACCAGGGCCATCTCTTTCTCTCCATTCAAGTTACTGTGTTCACACCTGCCCAGACTAATTGCATCAAGGGTAAAAACTATTTAAATAGTCTTAAACCGGATTAAAATGTTCAGGTGTGAACGCGATTTGGGCTTTTTTTTTTTAAACAGGTTCCCATAGTGGACAGGCTGAAAACTGTAAAACTGCTCGTAAAGTTAGAGATATGAGGTTTTTGAGTGACAGTGAGGTTTGTGCTCTGTGTGTGTGTGTATGTGTGTGTTATCCACTGCACTCTTCGTGTGGATTTAGATCCCTGGAATGGACAGTGTGAACTGCTGTTAGTTGTGTTTGCCAGGTGGATTATGGAACAGTAGCGGTACACGAGTCGTTTTTGCAAAGTGGGTTTGTTTTTTCGTTTAACCATTTAACTCTAATCTCCTCAGTCAAGGCACCTCGAAAACACCAACAACGCATACAGACTCATACATGAAGAACTAAATACCAGACATCGAGAAGAAGTTCTTCATCATCAGTACTCGAGTATTAATATCATCATCATCATTCACAATCACTGGAGCAGATCGTGATCGTCTTTAACATTACTGAGCAAATCATACTCTGGATTTTCCTTTTAATGCAAGCGACAGTCGTCCTGCATTCTAGGCCAAGTGCTTTTTAATGGCATGAGGTGAAGTGTCGAGGGTAAAGGGAGTATTAATTATTATTATTAATTATTATTAATTCCCTTAACATTTTTCTGTTTAATAGCAAATTACATCAACATCCAGTCCCCGAAAAATAATATATATAAAAAAATTATAATAATAGTAATAATCATGGATATTAATTTGTGTTTCTAATTGAAAAAGTTCAATCAATTCTGCAAGCTATTATTTCTTCCTTATAAACGTCAACATGATGAAGGGAAATAAAATAACATAAAAGTCAAAATAAAGAAAATAAAAGGCAAAATAAAGAAAAAGTAAACACTGTAAAATTAAGTTACACCGATACATCCGTTATTATGCAGTGATGAACCGGGATGATTAACGTAAAGTAAAATACTGATGCAAAAACTAATAATAATAATAATAATATTAATATTATTATTAATAATAATAATAATAATGATAATAAAACAACACCAACCCCAAGAATCGTGAACGAATGCAACTAAACGTCCATTATCAGCAATACAGTAGTTACAATGACACTCCAAACATGAAAGCAAAACTATTAAAACCCAAAACCACTTCTATTTCAGGTAATAAGAGAGAACTATACAACAAAAATACCAACGCAGATATGGACTAAGAAAAAAAAAAACAAAAAAACAAAAAAAACAGAACAATCACCTAATTTCACAGCTATCTGAAGTGGCAATCATTATATAGCAGCTTATCTATGATACATTCAAGATAGATGATACGCCTTATTACTTGCTCAAAAAGCTAAAAACAAAACCTAAGCCATATTTCAAATACAATTTTGAAATTTTTTTACCCCATGACTATAATCACTACAGTATATGTGAGGTCTATGCAGGGAGAGTAGCTACCTTGCTCAGAAAAAAAAGAAAAGAAATAATAAAATAAAAATAAAAAAAAAAGAATTACAGTCTTTGGTGCTGCACAAGCAACTTAATAAAAAAAAAGAAAAAAGAAAAAAAAAAAGACAACAGGAAACAACAGGAAACCAGCAAAACAAACTAAGTTTTAAAAGAAAATAAAAACATCATTAAAAACTAATATATTTATATTTATATAGAAATATGCACAAAGCATATATATATTTTCTCCCTGACGGAATGTATAAAATATAAGCAGTCGACACCAATAAGCACTGAACAAATTACAGAAAAATACAGAAATGAAACCTAATCAAAAATAATAATTATAATAATAATAATAATAATAATAATAATAACAACATTAAACCGTTTCACACATGCATAAATGAGAGGATTGCACACGATTAAAAACTCACACCTTGTCAAGCTTCAGCACTAAATAGACTAGATCTATTATATATACCGTATATATAGATTCATATATATACCAAATACTGCATGGTCTGCTCAGGCTATGATGAATCATCCATACCATACCATACCATACACCGTGAATCAAAGACCTATTTGCATTTTTGTCGTTTGTCGTCTTTGTCATCTAGTTCAAAGCCATGCCCACCACATTTCTACACATCTAGAAGAATTAAAAAAAAAAAAACCCAGTCGATAAAACCCAAACGGGAAAACGAAAACACGCAAAAACGTCAAGAGAAAAGAGAAAAAAAATAAAAATAAAAAAATCGACGACTTTTTTTTAATTTCTTCTATAGATTGTATTGCAGTTCCGTTAAACAGTACAAATACTGTTAGTAGTAAGAGTTTGTGTTTGTTGTTTTTTATGTTTTTTTATTTCAATCAGTCGAAGCTCGCTCTTGCTTATTGTACACTAGTTCATTCGGGTGGGTGGGTGGAGGGAGGGAGCGAAGGGGATAACGAACGATAATATATATGTAAAAAAGACGATAAAACAAGAAAAAAAAAAAAAAACATTATGAACGGACATTTAAAACGTTTCAAATAAGCGAACAGCAAGCATTCGCAAAAAACAGCAAAAGCATGCCGTCCTCTGATGAAGGACCAGAAAAAACAAACAATAACACAAAATAAAAATAAAAAACGTGTTAACTGACTACTCTATTCTCGGATAGATATACGACATACACTGGATTCAAAAATAAGCACTGCCGTTTTCTGTGCAATGCAAAATTATCATCATCATCACACCCATGCCAATTATTTCCGCATGAAAGCATAATATTAATAATAATAATAATTACAAAAACACCTGTGCGTATACAGAGTACATATACACACATACATACATATATAGATAAAGAAAGAAGAACGCACGGACTGATCTAATTTTTAAGTGCTGCAGTCCTGTACATCTGTCTGTGTGTGTTATTTATATATATATACAGCTCTGGAAAAAATTAAGAGACCACTTCAGTTTCTGAATCAGTTTCTCTGATTTTAATATTTATAGGTTTATGTTTGAGTAAAATGAACATTGTTGTTGTTTTATTTTATAAACTACAAACTAAATTTCTCTCAAATTCCAAATAAAAATATTGTAATTTAGAGCATTTATTTGCAGAAAATAAGAAATGGCTAAAATAACAAAAAAAAATTAGAGCGTTCAGACTTTAAATAATACAAAGAAAAAAAAGTTCATATTCATAAAGTTCAGAGGTCAGAAATTAATATTCAATGTTTGGTGAAATAACCCTGTTTTTTAATCACAGTTTTCATGCATCTTGGCATGTTCTCCTCCACCAGTCTTACACACTGCTTTTCCATCCTTGTCTTGATTATATTCCAGATATTCAATTTGGTAAAATCAAATAATCTCATCATTTTTCAGTGATCTCGTATTTTTTTTAAAGAGCTGTATATGTATATATTTAATCAGCATATATATAGAAGTAGTAACATGAACAACCTCAAATATATTTAAGGCACTATGGCTGGGGACAAGTTCCAACAATGCAGCGAATGTGTCATGACAGAAACATCATTAGTTAGAAGAAACAACATCGAGGCATCTCTCCGATCAACGTTTTGCAGCTCATGCAAGACCACATGCAGCGTGAGTAACGACCACGGCTCTAATCCGATTAAGTGACCGAAAGAACACTGAAAGAAAACAACACACACCAGTGACACCAGGAAGGAGGAGTACAAATACTTTCGAAACGCGCAGAAGAACATCATCACGACGTGGACGTGGGCGTGTGCATGTGTTTGGCCGTGGACTGGCCGGGATACTGGGGGTGGCTTTACAAACGAAGATGTGTCTTGCACAACAAGTTAGAAGGCAATATATAAAAATAGATTAAGAGTGAGAGGGCGGGGTTTGAGGGTTTGAGGGGTGGGGTTTTAGGGTTTTGGGTGGTGCCGTGTGATTTCTCTCCCTCTCTTTTTCTTTTCTTCTCTTCTCTTTTCTCTCGGCACCGTTCGACATTATTCACGTTTAGACGTTTTGAGGAGCGTGAAAATCCGAGAATCTGAGGAGGTGTACAAAATGTGCAAAAACACACTGAAGATATATATTTTTTGAAAGTTATTTCTTTAAATTTCTTGAATCCGTTCACTCGTCAGTCAGTTCGAGCACTTCCCATGCTTTTCTCTATGCTTTCTTTTCTTTTCTTTATTTCGACTTGCTGAAAACCTTCTGGATTCTGTATTAATTAACATTTTTTAAAGCTCATAGTTCGATTGCACCCAGGTTTACATGATTCAGAAAAATAGCTTGCTCTCTCTCTTGTGCCATGGCTTTGGGCATGAAGACCAGGTGGTTTGTGGTTCCAGTAAAGGGCGCGGCTTTAGGCCTGATGGCTAAAGCTAGGGAACCGGCGGCGCAGGCGGGGGCGGGTGGAGGGCGGGGTCTCAGATGTAGGGGTACTGGCTGAGTTTGGTGGGGCTGAGGGGGAAGCCTGCATATGCGGGTGAGGCAATGAAGGAGTGCGGGGGGAAGAGGGGCTTGAACTGCCCCTGCGGGTGGAGGGTAGGTGAAGGCAGCAGGCGGGGGTTGAGGCCCACCGTGACCTGGTGCACCATGTGGCCGGCCGGGTGGGACAGGCTGTAGGCCGGCTGCAGGACGTGGCTCCGCGTGGCACCAGGCGAGGCCAGGAGGTGGGCCATGGGGGCGGCCGTCACCAGAGGAGCGGTAGGGGGGTAGGAGAGCAGGGCGGGCTGGCCGTGGGCGTGCGGGTGGACGCCCAGGTGCGGCGGAGGCGGGTGGGCCGTAGTGTGGGTGGGGCTGCCGTGCGGTAAGGTGAAGGTGTGGCCATGCACCGTAGGCGGGATGAAGGCCTGAGGCCGACGATGACCATAGTTGCCGTTCCACTCCTGGTGGGAGGAGCCGAAGTGCTGAACCTGAGAACAGTGACAAATCAGATCAAATTATTATAATGATATTAGTTAATTTAATACAGAATTAAAGATTAAAGTTTTATTTTATCAGCTTTTTTTTTTATTTATTCTTTAAAGCATTTAAAATGATTATTTGACCTTCTGACTAATTATTTAGTATAAGGGGGAAAAGTGTTTGAAGTGCAGTGATGGCATCATCGCTCTACCTCGCACAAGCGACCCACTTTCTCCCTCCCCCCTTTATGGACACATTTGAATTGATTCCTATAGAGAAATGTCCAAACCTTAATTCAGTATTTAACGAAATTCACTATAGTTCCTATGATCCTGCAAAATGCTGTGTTTCCACATTAAAAGCTGTGGAAGGAGTAGTGTTAAAATAATAATAATAATAATAATAGAACAATAATAATAAGAACATTAAGAAGAACAGTAAGTTGGCTTTTCCAAGCTAACTTAAAAAGAAAAAGTTAATAATTACATTGAATGTTTTGCTTTTTTACAGCATATATGTGTTTAAACAAACAGAAATATGATCAACATATTTTGTTTTTGTGTTCTTGTTTATGCAATTACTTACTATTGGTTTTATTTCTGATATTTATATACTGCCTAATAATTAATTTAGATAATGACTGATTTAATTACCACACTGATGTTGCATAGGTCTCAAAATCTTACATATGTGCCAAATATGATACTCTGGGTTAAAAAACACAAGTATTTATTAAGTACATAAGTACATTGAATTTATTGCTTATTTACAGCATTTTTTTCTTAACAAAACAAAATCATTTATGTTAATTATTTTATTACAACACTAATAAACAAAAATAAAACAAAAAGTACATTTATTTAAATTTATTTATTCTGTAATTATGAAAATAACCATTACAGAATGTGACATTACATTACATACTACTTAATGACTGTTTAACATCATTAATTCTTAGTAATTAGTAATTCTCACACTGTTGCTGCAGAAGGCCCAAAACCTTGCATTTTTACCAAATGTGACTATATAGCTGATTTAGGTGAAAAGTATAGTTAAAAAATGAAATAAAATATAGTTATTAAATGAAATAAAGTTAGTTATTAAACACGATTTCACACACAGTTTCTTTAGGTTTTTTAGTGGTTAGGTGTTTTCTAGAGTTTAGACAGTGTAAAGAGTGAAGTGGGCAGAGAAATGAACAGACCTGTCCAAAAGTGGGCGGCGGCTGCTGTGGCTGTAGGGGTTGCTGATGGTGGGATGCAGGGGTGATCTTGTGTTGCCGGTTCAAAAGTGAAGTGGAGTGGTGGAGCGGTCTGCTGTGGCCACTGCGGTTTTTGGACAGGCAGGACGACTCTAGGACTGACGGTGGAGAGTGAAGGGTTAAACACTGACACGCTCGACATTTAGCTTCTTTAACTACTTTCATTAAGAACAAGGAGAAGAAAAGAGAGAGGCTGAACGGAAGATGAAGCTGAAAGAAGCTCTGGAATGACCTACATTAACCCACGTGTGAGAAAATATCGTCTACCTGTGTGTCTGTGTCATTCAATCAAATTAAACAACGACCAGACTCTGCCCTATTTCTCAATCTGAGAGGAGGCGGGTTCAGTGTAATGAGTGGTGTGCTGTACATGTTGTGAAGAGAAGAAGAAACCCAGGATCTAGGATCTAAAAGGAGAGAGAACTGAAAAGGTAACTGATATCATGCTTATTTAAAGCTGCGGGTCACATCAGCAGCTATAAATACACGGGTCACGACCAGAATAGCATCTGCTGCCCTTTAAAGAGTGGATCAGTTCAGTGTTTATATGATGGAGCACACTGATGTTCTCTCTTTCTGATTAAAAAAAAGAAATAGCTTTCTATATAAGAAAGTTTTTTTTTTTTTTTTCTACACTGTAAATTAATACCAAAGTCACCCAGACTATGAAGGACCACATAAGAAATCATGTAGTAAACTTAAGTGTTTCTGAGGCTGGTAACTCTAACTAACTTATAATGTGCAAAAAAGATAACTCTTGCTCTTTCTTTCCTGGGGCGATCCTGATGAGAGCCAGTTCCATCATTATGTATTTGATGGTCCTTGTGACTGCAAACCTTCATTTTCTTGACTTTGTTGAGTAGTACTTGCTATAATATGTATTAAAACATTACTTAAATAGGCTTATTCACTGTATACGAACTCTACCTCTTTCATATCTTTACAAATGATGCTCTCAAACACATTAAGAGGCAAAAATCAAGTTCAAACTAACTCTTGACGAGTTCAGCACAGCTGGTAACTTAAAGCTACCTCATAAAGCTGACTGAGAAAGTCACGTAAGCAAGAGGTTCCTACTTAAAATAAAATCAAATTTATTTTATAAAATATAAAATAAAATACATTCTGGATTGTTTAACACTTTTTTTTTGTTTCTTAAATAATTTAATATGTACTATTTTTAAATAAATAAATAAATAAATAAATAAAAAACACAGAATTTAAAGTGTGTCCAAACTTTAGACTGGTATTATATCTAAGTTGTAGACAAAAAGAAAAAAAAAACATTATATTTAGGCAGAGTATAAATCACATTGCCTTCAAAGCTAGCTAGGATAAATAAATAATTAATATAAAATAAAACAGAGATTTACATTGAAATATCCTGATGCAAACGTACTAATCAGTTTAATATTCTATATAAATTACTCTGATTAGACTTGAAATGGTCAGTAATGTTTTTTTGTTGGTTAGGGAAGGTTTTATGGTGGATTAAGTTGGTGGGTGGCAACTTGTTAAAGGTTGTATTCCCCTGGTCTATGAGATCATGGTCAGTAAATAGGAACGACACTCCTGTTCTCCGGTTCCTAGCTGTATGTGCTCTCTATAGCAGGACTCTGCACTGGTGCACCTAACTTTTTTTTCTTAGGTGCATCCAAATTTTTACCACATCACATTTAACACCACAGTTTTACAGGTTTAATTTGTGTTTAAATGGCTGTCCATATATATGTAATTTGTACCTTTGTTTCAAATACAATTTGAATAAAAAAAAAATGTTTTTTATTTGTGAATCAATTCTTTATCCTTGAGCATAATTTTAACTGACTGAAATAAGATTTGAACCCCTGCCTCTCAACACAAGACTTTTTTTTATATATCTGCATGCTAATCGCCTGTATCAGGATTGACATTCACTAGTATTAAATATAATTTTATTTGTTGCTAATCTTTCTTTTTTTATTATTATTAAAGCCTTGTCTAATATTATAATAGTTCAAAAGTGTTGTTTTTTTAACAAACAATTGCAGTTGTTAATTCTACTATTATTTATTATCTAATATTGTTGTGGCTGGTGTTGGTGATGATGATTCAAATTGCCTAAATAATACATTAATAACATGATTTCAACTTGTATATTATAGCACAATCTTTGTACATCTGAGAATTTTTTTTTAATATAAATTTATTTAATTTTTTCCCCACATTTTCTCCCAATTTATCTGGCCAATTGTCCCACCCATTCAGCTGCTACTCAGTTGTATATCCCCTATCATTAGTGATTCCACAACACCAGGAGGCTGAAGACTAGCACATGCCTCTTCCGATACATGTGAAGTCAGACTCCGCCTCTTTTTAAACTGCAACTGATTCAGCATTGCTGAGTAGCATCACAGCATGCTCGGAGAAAAGCGCAACAATTCGGTTCCGATACATCAGCTCACAGATGCCTTGTGCTGATCGACATCACCCTTTTGAGTGATGAGGGGAAAGAGCGCCATCTACCCACCCAGAGAGAACAAGGCCAATTGTGCTCTCTCAGGGCTCCGGCAGCTGATGGCAAGCTGCATGACTAGGATTCGAACCAGCAATCTCCATTTTTTAGAAATATTAGACGATTTTGAGTGACAAAGATCATATGCTGTAGATTATCTTTTTTTTTAAAGCATACATGCACCAACCAAACACAGACATCCAAAAGTAGACTGAGGATAGCACAGAAACACACAGAACAGGGTCACTGAGAGTTTACTGCTTACAGGCTCAGAAAAACACTGCACACAGAAAACCCAGTCAAACCAGCAGAGTGCGTGACTGGAGCTGCTCCCATAATCACCTGTACAAGCCTTTCTGACCTATTAAAGCTGAGTAATTCCACGGCATGTGACCTGAAAACAGACATCAGCAGTGATTGAACAGCAGCTGACCCACTGCCAGCCTTTAATTACATCACTGACCTGATACTGGTACTAATCCAGCACTGTTTATTCTATGGGGTCAGGAATTAGCTCAGCAGGTGGATGTAGGGCTGTGTGCATCTTACAAATTGCAGAATATCATTAAAAAGTTACTTTATTCCAGGGTTCTATATTTACCTGTCCTGGCCAGGGGTTCGTTGTTGTTCTGGACCCTCATGGGAGGAACCACCATGGTCCGGATGGGCGGTTTGCCCGTCTCCGTCTCCGTGGTGACGTGAGGCTTGCAGTTCTTGTTCTGGTCAGCGATGTAGCGGCTCTCCAGAAAAGGACTGTCCACCTGACCAGAGGAGTCAGAGGCAGGCGATCCGTCCACCGTGTCACATCCACTCTCACGCTCATCATCAGACATACTGCACACACACACACACACACACACAACATGGAGTCAAGCACAGTTTAACACAGAGTCTGTACTAAATAACACATTTACTGAGGTTATTAAGTAAATGAGGATAACATTATCCAGCAATAAGATAAGAGTCTTACTGTAAAAACTCCAGATCACTTTAGAACAGATGCAGATTTATATTGCGGTAATACAGTAAAAATATCAAATAGTTTATATATGTGTTTTATATACATATAATGTATACACACTATTTTGGGGGAAATGGAATCAAGATTATTAATAGTTTCCTCTGAAATCATGGGTATTATAAAGACTTTCTACTGCTTTTGTTGCAGTCATTGTCTCCACTGTCCAACGAAGGCTTCCTACTAGATTTTGGATCACTGCTCCTTTCTGTGTTGGATGATCAATAGTAAAATTATAATTGGGTTCTGGTAATATTTTTAAATTAAAAATATACTTTTATAAAGTAGAATAATGTATTTTATTAAAAAAAAAGCAAAGAAAGTGTTCCCATATATTTCAGTTTATCTAAAGAAAACAGCTACTGTGAGCTGATTGGTTGGCGAGCTGATCCTGGAGATACAGGTAGAGCATGTTTAAAATGCTTATAATCGGAGATAAAAACGAAAAAAAAAAAAAAAAAAAAAACTGATCAGACATTTATAAACTTTGATTTTGCTCAGTTGCTCCATATGAACCCGTTCAGGTTGGACTCACTGCAAGTGTGTATTCTCCTTTATAGAGATTTTATAGCATGGCATCGCTAGTGAACATGGCATAACACCTCTAACAAACTAACTACTTCTAACCTCATTTACTTCCCCTTTTTATTTATTTCCCACTGGCCTACTTTAGGCCCTGCCAATTTTTGTTTTGTCTGTAATTTCTTGGTCCTCTATTGCTAAATGTACACCATTATTTGTAAATGTAAATGGTCTGGATAAAAGTGTTCGCTAAATATAATGTAATGTGTTTGTGTGTGTGTGTGTGTGTGTGTGTGTGTGAAGGTTGTACCTGTTGGGTCTCTTGCAGGGTGAAGCGCTGGACTGCAGTGAAGCTGAGGAGCTGGTGCTGAGGCTGGAGTCAGGACTGCTTAGTGAACACACACGCTCCATATTCAGTGTGCTCTGACACGCCTCACACTCTGGACTGCCTTTACACCTGCAGTACAGTCATAAACAGAACACTGTTACTCAGAGTAGCTGTAAACCTCTGTGTTAAAGCTCCTGTGTAAACTCCTGTGTAAGCTGGGAAGTGTGACGTTCAAGGTTTTCAATACAAGGAGATCTAGGATCAGGTCATTAAACTATACACACTTAAGCATTGCCTTCTACTTCTAAATAAAAGTACCAACAGATGACGTATATCTCCAAACCATCACTGGTCACTAGGGCTGAACGATTTTGGAAAATAATCTAATTGCAATTTTTTATCTATAAATTGCGATTGCGATTTAAAATGCGATTTTTTTTGTCTTCTCAAGTATTTTTCAACAACAAATGTACCAATTGGCCTTATACGATATTCTAATTTTTGGAGATACTAATTTTTGGGTTTTCATTGGCTGTAAACCATAATCATCAACAATTAAATTAATAAACGCTTAAAATAGATTCCTCTGTGTGTAATACGTCTATATAATATATGAGTTTTTCATTTTGAAATGAATTACTGAAATAAATTAACGTTTCAATTATACTATTTTTTTTTTTAAGTAATTTTATAAAGTACATTTTCATTGATAGTGAGTGTAATAAAATGTTGTAATATACGTTGACTCACTCTATGGAGTGTCTCTGCACTCTCTGCTGCTCCTCCTCCTCGTCTGTATCACTGCTGATGCTGATGACGCTACTGGTCGGGCTGGGCGTATCCGCTATCACAATGGCCTGCCTCTGCTTCTGGGACACGCCCAGCTCGTTGGGCTCCGGCTCCGCCTTACAGCACGCAGGCTCCTCCTCCTGCACTGCCTGCAACTCCGCCTCCACCACCACACACTCTGCTTCCTGACAGTGACCTTCCACTTCCTCCGCGTTTTTCCCATTGTTAGCTATCTTTGGGGACTGGCAGGTGGAGTTCTGGGTGTTGGTGTTGTATAAGAAGTTGCTCCTGCAATGGAAGAACAGCACTTGGGTTGAGAACACTGAGCGTCTGTGGACATAGTAGTAGAGCTGGACAATAGATCGATATTTTTTTGGATTGTAATAAATTTTATTGTAACAACAGTAAGAATATTAAGGATATAATCACGATATAGATTGTTATCATATCGTCCAGCCCCAACTTCAAGTTAATATGGACAATTTTGTTCTAGGCTTAGTAGTTGTTTTACTTATGTTATTAACACTAATGTAAGGCTGCACAATATATTGTTTCAGCATCGGCATCACAATGTACCAGGGGTGGCCAATATTATATCGTAATCAATATATCGTGACACAGAAATATCGTGATATTAAAAATCCATATCGTGATAACAGGGCTGTTCTGTCTTAAAAGTAGTCTATTATTTACTGTGAAGCTTTAGGTGTATTTATTGTATAATTGTTTTAGTTTGCAGTTTATATTAATGCACTAAATATTCTGCAATATTATTTGCTGCATTATATTATTTTATGCTATATTATTTATTTTGCCACATTATGATTATGCTGTTATACTATTATACTATATTCCTGAAATGAATTATTTATTTTAGTTTTCCTATATCGCCAAGTATATCGTTATCGCAAAAATACCCTGAAATATCATGATATTATTTTAGAGCCATATCGCCCATCCCTACAATGTACAATAGTGACATATGCAAGATGTGTCACATAAAGCAAATAAAAGCATTGTACAACTTGCTTGATACAAAATGAAGGTAAATTAATTCTGTTCTCATTTTTCATAACATGCCTACCTAAGTAGGTCTGTCACAGTAAGTGTTTATTAATAGACGACAGATTATTTTTATTTTAAAATCATTTTCTGCCAGTAATATACAGTATCTTACAAGTACACCTCTTACATTTTTGTACATATATTTTATTATATACTGAAGATATGACATTTTAATACAATGTTAAGTAGTCGTTGTCGTGTGTGTATATATATATATATATATATATATATATATATATATATTTGTTTTTTTTTGTTTGCTTTTTTTTTACATTTGTATTATATTTATTGAAATTAAATATGAAAGTAAATGTAAATATAAATTTTAGCCACATCATTCAGCTCTAGTTGGATAATAGATTTATGGAAGATATATGCTGAAAATGCCTGTACATTTTAATATTGCAATACACAGTATATCGCACAGCAACAAAATATTGCAAGGCAATTTTTCCCCAGTATCGTGCAGTCATATTCTAATGAAAATAAACATAAATATATTTAAAGAACTAACAATTTACAGTGCAACAAAAAAACTAAATGACAGTGTTTATCAGTGTGAAGACTAACCTGTTTCCACAGAGTTTATTTCTCTTGTTAGCAGCTGGCTGTGGCCACACCACGTGAGCGATGCCTATGCTAATGGGCTGATGTGCTGACATGGTCATTTGGTTGGTTAGGAGAGGCTGAGGGTGGGGGATAATGGAGGTGTAATGGTTTCCATGAGGGCGAACTTTCCTGTGAGACAACAAAACATAACCAGTGATCAGCACCAGCACAACATGAAAATGTATTACTATAAATACAGTAAGTAATAAAGACACAGGATTATTATACTGTACAATAAGAATCATATGATATAAAATACTCCACTTAAATTAGCCTTTAAATTCATCTCAGACCAATGTAAAGCCATAATAAATATAAAACTGTAAAAGAAATACCATCTTTTTACACTACTAAGGCGCACTTAAAATTCTTTAATTTCTCCCAAAATTTACCAAGTGCACCTTATAATCCAGCCCACTTTATGTGTGAATTTTACCAGTCAGGTATTAAGGAGCAGTAAAGCCACTCCGCTGAAGTGCAGCCTTATACAGGAATATTAATTTAGTTCTCCAGCAATATTAGCATTAGCCGCTAACCGTGATATGCACTTGCTCTTTGACCATCCAGAGGTGAGTATAATTGGTTACTGCTGCTAACCCTGGCTAGCACTGCTGGAGCAGCATTAGCATTACCCGCTAATCGTGCTTTTACCGTGCTTTTTCTCGCCACACCTCTGAATTAGAAGGAAAACATTGCAACACCCCTGTGCTTTACTAGAGCCAAAACAGTACAAAAGCTAGCAGATAATGTACAAAAATTAGGTAGTAGTCAACTGTTAGCACTTTTTGCGAACCTAATTTTAAACCGTTCACCGTGCTTCAACCAACAAAAGTAGGTTCCGGAACCAGCAACATACGTTCGCAGCGGGAACCGAAGAATTCTTCAGTCTTCAGAAGTTCTTCAGTGTGAACTGTGACCACTTCTGTTCACCACCGCTGTGCCTCGTCCTCTGTTAAAAACGTATGATGTGACGTTTTAAAAGGTTCCACCTAAAGCAGCACGGTTCTTATAAGCCCGAACGGAACTGGTTCAAGAAGCAGAGTTCTTTTGGTGGAAAAGCTCCATGTGAAATATCTTGTGAAATAGTTATCATCATTGGATTCTCTTCTGGTGCAAAGTGCAGTTACTGTATTGTCTGAGTCGTCCTGTGATTAGTTGATTGTGACAAACAAAAACAACAAACAAATACAAGACTCTTAAGAACTGAATGCCCCACTTCCTGCACTCACCCCCAGTCTGCTAATCTCTGTGGGCCTGCCACAGTATCAGAGGCCAGTGTGGTTGCTGGGGGGGCCACCGCGGTCACCTGCTGCCAGGCTGGTACCAGGATCTGCTGGGCCCGGTTAGACCAGGCCTGCTGTAATGAGAGCAAACATGACAAGTTTATTGCAAGTTTAGTACTGTATCGATCATTATGTTATGCTACAATTTATCACACAATATTTCAACATGATGATAATAGTGCTTGCTGAATAATATAACCAACATTTGTGAATATTGTTATCCAGAAAATATCCTGAAATATCATCACCTTTGTTAAGGGCCATATGGGCCATCAGGGTAAAACCTTTTTCTGCTGTTTATATCAAAAGAAAAATTCACCCTGTTCTCATTTCCCATTAAATACGCACTACAGACAGATTAGATCTTTGAGACGCACTAGTATTCTTGAAATTATATGTATATTTCTATTAGTTTTAATTTAATGATTTGTAGTATCACCAAGAATATTGTTATTGCAAAAATACCTTGAAATATATACAGCTCTACCTAAAAATGATGAGTTTCTTTGATTTTACCAAATCAAAAACCTCTGGAATATAATCAAGAGCAAGATGGATGATCACAGTCCATCAAACCAAACTGAACTGCTTGAATTTTTGCACCAGGAGTGACAAAGTTATTCAAAAGCAGTGTGTAAGACTGGTGGAAGAGAACATGCCAAGATGTATGAAAACTGTGTTTAAAAACCAGGGTTATTCCACCAAACATTGATTCCTGAACTCAAACTTTATGAATATGAACTTGTTTTCTTTGCATTATTTGAGGTCTTAAAGCTCTGCATTTTTTTTGTAATGTGATTTTTATTTTATTTTGCCCACCTCTAATGTATAATAGAGCGACAGTGTGCGTACCTGTGTGATGACCCCTGGTCTAATCTGTAGAGGCTGGATGGCAGGGGCCTGGGTCACCAGGGGTACTGTGTTCTCCATCCGGACAGAATAGCCTGCTGGCTTATTTGGGTTGGGAGGGAGACCTGAAATAAAGATGAAAAAAAAAAATGAAATAAAATAAAATAAAATAAATAAAAGTCTGGATTTGATGTAAGTACAATGTTGGTGAGGTCAGTAAGTGTACCTTGTATAGTCGGGGGACAGAGAATCAGTGCTTGCTGAAAGGCGTCCCCGAACTGAGCACTTCCGGTTTGCAGTGGGATCCCAGGATGCATAAGAGAGGGAGCAGATGGGGCCATTGGCTGCAGAGCACACGAAGAGACGGAAAAGGATATAAGAATTAAAAATACATTTTATTATTTTTTTTATTACTTTTTATTACTACCTAAAACTTGTTACACAGTTATACAGTAATGCACTGTACCCAAACGACCCATAGAGGGCGACATTGTAATTCTAGACACTGCTTATCCTGTATGTGAAAAGCAAACGCAGCACACAGAGCACAGAGCACTGAACACCGAACAGAGGCAAACAGTAAACACAGTAAACCTACAGCCCTCAGAACAACGTCCACCTCCACCAGTGCAGCACCAGAATAATCTGGGTTATTGCATTATGGCCATTATGCACTGGCAGCTCGAACGTGATCAAAAGGGCACAGAGACTGAGGCTACTCTCAGCCATGCCAGGAACAAAGACCCTTTTCACCTGTGTGAACAGCTGACCAGCCTTTTCCATTTAAATCTTAACTGGAACCAATTACGCCTAGCGATCTGCGCAGGCAGGGGTGGCTCGGGCTGATCATTCTGACGCAGAGAGGAGCGCATGTGATCAAAATGATCTTTAAACTCACTCTATTGATTAACAAAATCTTTATACAAACTTTCAGAAGCATTACGGATGGGGTTTCTCAAACAGGGATTAAGCGTAGTCTTGGACTACCAAAAATTCTGAATAGAGATTCTCCATTTAAAGAAAAAGTATGCTTAAGGACACCTCTTGCAATAAATGTATTCACTTTAAATTGCACCCACTGCTGACACAGAAGTGCAAATGCACACAAGCCCAAAACTCCTTGTCTAGGTATATAGAATTATTGCCAATAGAATAGGAGTCGCTGATTAATCTAGAGGGGTATAAAGTCTCCCAGCATTGAGCTGTGGAACTGTGTTCTCTGGAATGATGGTGCTCCAATTCATACTTCTGAAACGAGTTGGGGATGAGTTGAAGAGTTGGAGTTGAATTAGAGAAGTGTTAATGGATACACTGAAGATAAGTTACGTAACAATTTTAAGAAATGAGCCAGAAATAAGTTGAGTATGAGTTGGGTGGGTAGAGGTTGAGTTAGGGATGAGTTGGGGAGTCTTGGATGAGTTAGGGATGAGTTGGGCATAAGTTAGCGAATGAGTTAAGGATGAGTTAGGGATGTTTTGGGGAGTTTTGGATGAGTTAGGGATTAATTGGAGAACTAGGGAAATGCTGGGGACAAGTTAGGGATTGAGTTAAATATGAGTTAAGGATTAGTTGGGAATGAGGGGATGAAGTTAGAGACAAGTTGGCGTGATTTAGGGTTGAGTTGTTGAGTTAGGGATGAGTGGGGGAAGTAGGGACAGGTTGGGGATGAGTTGGAGATAAGCCAGGGAATTTGTTAAGGATGAGTTAGGGATGAGTTTATGAGTTTTGGATGAATTAGAAAAATTAGTTGGAAAATCTGAGTTGGGCATAAGTTAGGGAATGAGTTAGTGATGAGTCAGTGAGTTTTGCATGAGTTAGGGATGAGTTGGAGAATTAGGGATATGTTGGGGATGAGTTGGGGATAAGTTAGGGAATAAGTTAAGGAAGAGATGGGGATACAATGGGGATGAGTTGGAGAGTAAGCAATTATTTGGGAATGAGGGGATGAGTTAGAGACAAGTTGGGTGTGATTAGGGCTGAATTGTTGAGTCGTGGACGAGTTAGGGACGTGTTGGGGAGTTACGAATAGAGGTTGGGGAGTTTGGGATGAGTTGGGGATAAGTCAGGGAATAAGTTAAGGATGAGTTAGGAATGAGATTGGGATACATTGGGGATAAATTGGAGAGTTGGTGATTAGCCAGGAATGAGGGGATGAGTTAGAGACAAGTTGGGCATGATTTAGGGATGAGTTGTTTAGTTGTGGACAAGTAAGGGGTGAGATGGGGAATTAGAAATGGGATAAAGAGTTAGGGATGAGTTTTTTTTTTTTTTTTTTTTTTTTTTTTTTTTTAAGGTTTTATTTCAAATTTTCTCCCACTTTTCTCCCTAATTTAACTTAGCTGATTATCCCACTCATTCAGCTGCTACTCAGCTGTAACTTGCTGAGTAGCTTCACAGCGCGCTCCGAGGAAAGCGCAACGACTCGGTTCCGATACATAAGCTCACAGACGCCTTGTGCTGATCAACATCACCCTAGGAGTGGAGGAGGGAAAAGAGCATCATCTACCCACCCAGAGAGAGCAAGGCCAATTGTGCTTTCTCAGGGCTCCGGCAGCTGGTGGCAAGCTGCATGACCGGGATTCGATACACCAATCTCCCGATCATAGTGGCAGCTCTAGCGTGCTAAGTTAGAGTAAGCTAGGGAGCTGTGGATGAGTTAGGGAAGAGATAGGAATACAAAAGGGATGAGTTGGGGATGAGTTTTTTTGTTGTTTGTTTATTTTTTTTTATACATTTTTTTAACCTGCTTGATTTCAGATGTCAAACAACGAACAAGCAGACGTCCCAACACTTTTGCCCACAGACTGTAAAGGATGAAATCAAATTTCCCCAGCGTAAGCACTGTAAGCCCAGAGTCTGTGGGAGGTCAGCTCACTGAAGAGAGAGGTTTCTCCTCTCCTTGGCAACCGAACGCTCTCCCCATGTTGAACTGACGTCAGCCAGGGTTGCCATGACTATGATGCTGCCACGCAATAAGGTGGCATTAGTGAGGTCTGTGAGAGAACAATGGTGCGGAGGTAAACAGAGCCATTTACATGAGGAGCAGGGACACAAATACACGCCCTGACATCAGCCGGGTTCAAAGCAAACCATCGTGACACGGCAACTACACACAGGAAGCTCACACAAACACACACACACATACATACATGCGTGCATGTTGGTTTTGCTATTCTTGTGAGGACCTGCCATTCACAAAAGTACAGCTGCACTTAATTAATACTAGACCTAGACCTAACCTTAACATCAGTGACCAAAATCTTCCATCAATCTTTCCTTTCCTTTTTTTTTTTATCTTTGGTTTTTAAACCCAAAATATGATTTTGCTCTTGTTTTGGTAGTTTTTTTTTTTTTTTTTTTTTTACTGTCTTATTTATATCTTGTCTTATTGTTTTTGTGTTTCTTTTATGTTTTATTATTATATATGCACAGCACTTGATTTTATATGTTGTTTTTAAAGTGCTTCATAAATAAAGTTAAGAGTAGGGGTGTGCCATATCATATCGTACGTGATAATATCATCAAAAATTTTGAATATGGTGAACGATATTATACCCTGAAATATCGTGCCATATCACCCACCCCTAATTATCACATCAGGGTACTACTTTTTTGCCGTTTTTAGCAAAATAAAAATTCACACTGTACTCACTTACCATTATATATCTACTAGAGACAGATTATATCTGTCCACTATCATTTATTTTATTTTAATCCTTGATATATGAAGATATTTGAAATGTATTATTATTATAATGACATTCTGGATCATTGACTTCTGTTATAAATCTGATAAAACATTTTTTTATAGCCATATCATATTGCATGCCATAATAAAATTCTAAATAATTTTTCTAATTTGTCTAGTGTTTTGTCATATCGCCAAAAGTATAATTGTCCTGAAAATACCATTAAATATCGTGATATGATTTCAGAGCCATATTGCCCACCCCTAGTTAAGAGTTGACATAAGTTTAAAAATAATTCTGAAAGTTTAAAAGTCATTAAAAGTTGTGAGGACCACCACAACATCCTCACAAACCAAGAAACTATTACATATCACTATGCCTGTGAGAGCATGATGTCCTCACAAAGTAAGCAAAACGTTCAATTCAACAAACACGCATTCACACAAGCACACACACACACACTGTGAGCCCATTTCTTACAAACACTTCCACACACTCCACTGCTGGGCTTTAATACAGAACCATATGTTACGTAAAAGTCTAAACTGAGGCGGAGCGTGTTCTGACACTGCTAATTTGACTGTTTCAGCTGGTAATCGTGTTCCAACAGCGAGACGCTGCTTGTGTAACGCTGAAAGCACGTCATGCTCCCTCGTGTTTCAGCACAGACCTGGCCGTGTTTATGGCCGGTGCATTCGCTAACCAAACACAGGCGACAAACAGCTGCAAACTAACTGCATCAGGAGGCTGTTTACAACGTAGGCAAGAGGCAAAACAGAAGGCAAGAGTTTAAATATCAAATGCAACTGTTGTTTGTGAGCAGAGGAGGGAAGCTACAAAGAAAACCCAAGACGCTGTTCTAAGCTACGCTGACTCCTGAGAAATAAGGAAAAATAGTCATGGTCATGTCACCAGTGAGGGGGTGCTTTTCCTGGCGGGGGTGTTGAATTCGGCACCATAGTATAGCCGAAATCTGCACCCCCGCCATGAAAAGCACGCCATTTCTGGAGATAATCCGCTTTAAGTTTACTCAGAAATACGCTCCAGAGAGGGGGTGCTTTTCCTGGCATGGGTGCTAAATTTGGCACAACACCGGTATCTATACTTTAAGTGTTAAGTTTAAGTTCTGGAGATTTGGGCTTCAGGTGGTCCAGCAGACTAAGGCGCTTCTACTATGATCAGAAGATTGCTGGTTCGAATCCCAGTCATGCAGCTTGCCATAAGCTGCTACAGCCCTGAGAGAGCACAATTGGCCTTGCTCTCTCTCTGGTAGGTAGATGACACTCTTTCCCCACATCACTCCAAAAGGTGATGTCGATCAGCGGCCGGCGTCTGTGAGCTGATGTATTTGAACCGAGTTGCTGCACTTTCCTCTGAAAAGACGCAGTGATTGACACATGTGAAGCTGTGAAGCTATCAAGCCAGAGGAGGCATGTACTAGTCTTCACCCTCCGTGTGCTGAGGCATCACTAGTGATGGGGGGTATACAGCTGACTAGCAGCTGAATGAGTAAATATATTGGCCAGATAAATTGGAAGAAACACTGGAAAAAAAATAGAAATAAAAATAAAGTTCTGGAGATTTATTGGCGAGAAAAGAAACGACACGTACTTGAGTGTGCACGCTGGCCATCTTGCTGAAGGGCACGGTCAGGTTGGGGGCCGAGGTGGTGACAGGCCTCACAAACGGAGCTTTGTTCCGGTTGATGGTGTCGTATGTGCCAGGACGTGACCGGCACACGTCCATGATGTGGAAACATGATTTGACACTACGAGGAAAGAGGAAAAAACAGGAGTTACTGTCCATCTCTATTATCATAGGAAGAGGCTGAAAAACAGATTTGCCTTTATGAGGCGATGGAGATACATTCTTGTTCTATATATATATTAAAAAAAAGAAAAAGAAAAGAAAATTATATATATTATAATTATGTATATATACAGCTGTGGAAAAAATAAGAAACCACATAAAAATGCTGAGCTTCTTTGATTTTACCAAATTGAAACCTCTGGAATATAATCAAGAGGAAGATGGATGATCACAAGCCATCAAACCAAACTGAACTGCTTGAATGTTTGTACCAGGAGTAAAGGCATAAAGTTATCCAAAAGCAGTGTGTAAGACTGGTGGAGGAGAACATGCCAAGATACATTAAAACTGTGATTAAAAAACAGGGTTATTCCACCAAATATTGATTTCTGAACTCTTAAAACTTTATAAATATGAACTTGTTTTTTTTCTTTGCATTATTTGAGGTCTGAAAGCTCTGCATCTTTTTCCTTATTTCAGCCATTTCTCATTTTCTGCAAATAAATGCTCTAAATGACAAAATATTTTTATTTGGAATTTGGGAGAAATGTTGTCTGTAGTTTATAGAATAAAACAACAATGTTCATTTTACTCAAACATAAATCTATAAATAGCAAAATCAGAGAACCTGATTCAGAAACTGAAGTGGTCTCTTATTTTTTTCCAGAGCTGTGTGTGTTTGTTTGTGTGTGTATACATAATTATACAATTATATACACTAATTATATACACATACACATGCACACTAGTGCATCTCAAATAATTCGAATATTATTAAAAAGTGATTTTTATTTCACTTTATTTCGGTTTAAAATGTGAAACTCATATTATATAGCTGTATTAAACACAGAGAGATCTATTTTAAGTGTTTATTTATTTTATTGTTGATGATTATTATTATTGCTTACAGCCAATGGGTCCTTTTGGCAGTGTGGGCAGTGTGCCAAGCACTGCTGGAAAATGAAATCTGCATCTCCATAAAAGTTGTCAGCAGAGGGAAGCAAAAAATGCAGTAGGATTTTTCCAGAAAAACACTGCACTGACTTTATTTATATAATATAAATAAAAATAAATAAAATAACTGCTCACTGGTTGCTTTGGGGAAAGTCCAGCAGGTGCTGCATGGTGATAAAGGGATGGTTGAGGGCGTCACTGGGGACTATCCTCTTCTCTGCATCTATTAACAACATCTTCTTCAGCAAGACCACAAACTCTCCACGGTCCACCTTCTCTGCCATCAAGTCACTGCCTTCCAGATTCATCACCAAGTTCACCTGGGAGACAAACAGAAAAGGTTACACACAGAAAACTGAGCTAGTTGAGTATTACACTAATATTATAATGCACACGAATATTATATACTAATAATACTAAACCATAATGCAAGTTTAAGAGTTTAGTTTAGGGGATAGTACAAAAAAGAAAATATATATATATATATTATCGTACAAACTCAACATTTTGTACTAAAACAGTGACTGGGATTAGTTCTCCAGCCACCATTGTTTCTGCACTTGCATTGTTATCTGTCATTTATTTCCTAATTAATGTTCCTCATGTAAGTAGCTCTTCCCTTTCCATTTTGAATTAAATTGTAGGATAAGAAGCTACTGCATTGTCACTGCAGTGCACATAACTCCTACAAACCAGCTAAATATATTGTATTTTTCAGACTATAAGGCACACTAGAGCTGGGCGATACGGCCCAAAAAAAAGGATTTTTTTTTTCGTTTGTTTTTTCCCTCTACTAAAACTCTAATCAAACTACAGATGACAAATAAATGGTTAAGAACATTTTTTTATTTATTTAGTTTGCACTTAAGTTTCCCCTTGGGGGTAAAGTGCAACCAGAAACAAGCAAAAAATCTAGTAACATTTAGAAACAGTTTAGGTACTGACACAATGCGCCCTCAAACTTAAAAAAAAATAGATAAAAAAAAACACCCTCAAAAAACAAAACAAAAATAAATAAATTGGTGCCCTTTTTGATTAAAGTAACAAATTAAAAAAGAAGTACAATTTAATATGCTATTAAGGAAAGCGCAGGGGGAGGGGCTAAGCTCACTCTGAACTACAGAAGCCCACAGGGGAGCGCCGGTGGTGAAAATTGAAATTGAGAGAAAAACGATTTTCATAAAAACACATCGTCCTTAAAGGGATAGTTCGGTATTTTTTACATGAGTCTGTATGGCATCATCATAACCAGTGTCGTGCATCCACACTGACTTACCCCCCACAGCGTCCTGTGAGCCGAGTTCTTGTCCAGTTTAGGTCAAAGCGAAAGTAGTCCGGCATGTTTGCTGGGGTCAGGAAAATAACTCCTTTTTCTTCCCAAAGCAGTACGTGTTCAAAAGAGTGATTTATTTACATCACAAAAAACTAACCCTGCAAAAGTCACGCCTCGTAAATCACTTGGGTCCTACTTTCTCTCGTTCCATATCAATGCGCGAAGCGCTGCAACCTGACAGCTAGCCTACGTGTTTGGGTCGCTTTGTTTACTTCTCGCTTGTTGACGCGTGCGCAGCTCGCTGTCAGAATGACGCGCACTGATACGAAATGAGAGAAAGTAGGACCCAAGTGATTTACGAGGCGTGACTTTTGCAGGGTTAGTTTTTTGTGATGTAAATAAATCACTCTTTTGAACACGTACTGCTTTGGGAAGAAAAATTAGTTATTTTCCTGACCCCAGCAAACATGCCGGACTACTTTCGCTTTGACCTAAACTGGACAAGAACTCGGCTCACAGGACGCTGTGGGGGGTAAGTAAGTGTGGATGCACGACACTGGTTATGATGATGCCATACAGACTCATGTCAAAAATACCGAACTATCCCTTTAACTGTAAATTGGAATTAATCAATAAAATTGATTCATCGCCCAGCTCTAAGACACGCTTAAATATTTTTCCCAAAAAAACATCAGTGCGTCTTATAATGTGGTACACCCTATTTATGTATTCTAGCAGTCAGGTAATAAGGGGCAGTAAAGCCACTCAATTAGCGGCTAATGCTAATGCTGCTGCACCAAGCCTTAGCACTGGAGAAACCTACTTACTGTAAATAAACAGAAGTGCTTTACTCAACCAAATAAATTGTTTCTAGCAGATAAATCATAGTGGCAGCGCTTATCCTGCTGGACCACTCGTAGCATTCAATATATTATCATTAAACACAACTTTTTTAACTAGTGAGGAAACTTTCACCATGGGGTTTTCCACTCCTGTGAGACAGTGTGAGGCTGAACATAGTGGTGAGATGGTGTGGTTTATTTTTAGCCACTATACGTACATGCGCTATATCATCCAAACAGCTGAAGATGTACTTTCTGGCTTCCTTTGACTTCATCCCGGTTTCTGCTTCATGCTCTTCTGTTGACTGAAAGAAAGAAAGAAAAAAAAAAGAAAAAGAAAACATATATTTCTCTTTAGATAAGGCAATATACCAGCTGTGTATTTCTGTAAAGTAGTGCGAGAGTGTGTGTGTGGGTGTGTGTTTGGAGATGGACTCTCACTTTCAATCTCCATGCTGCATAAGGGGAATCCGACTCTCTGCAGAAGAAGCGTGACGTCTTCGTCCCAACGTTCAACAAGTGCTCTCCTGGCAGACCCTGCGTCTGAGAGATGTAGCGAATCTGAGGAGAGACAGATGAAGAGGAGAGAGAGAGAGAGAGAGAGAGAGAGAGAGAGAGAGAGAGAGAGAGAGAGAAAGCAAGGTTAACTCATTTAATGTGAGCATGTGTAAGTAAAATTAAATAAATACATAAATAAACAAAAAATCTAAATGCAAAGAGTATGTGTAACAGCATCAATATATAATGTGGCTGGGCCTTCCAGCATGACAATGATCCCAAACACACTGCTCGGGCAACGAAGGAGTGGCTCCATAAAAAGCATCCTAAACTGAAAGTCCTGGAAAAAAATAAGAGACCACTTGTTTTGCCTTGATTTTACCAAGTTGAACTGAATTTTGGACCAAGAGTAAAGGCATAAAGTTAGCCAAAAGCAGTGTGCAAGACTGTTGGAGGAGAACATGCAAAGATGAATGAAAACTGTGATTAAAAACCAGAGTTATTCCACCAAGTATTGATTTCTGAACTCTTAAAACTTTATGAATATGAACTTGTTTTCTTTGCATTATTTGAGGTCTGAAAGCTTGGTGTTTTTTTTTTCTTATTATTTCAGCCATTTCTCATTTTATGCAAATAAATGCTCTAAATGAGAATATTTTTATTTGGAATTTGGAATTTGAGAGAGATGTTGACCATAGTTAATAATAGAATAGATACATAAATAAACAAAAAAATATATACATGCAAAGAGTATGTGTAACAGCATCAATATATAATGCGGCTGGGCCTTCCAGCATGACAATGATCCCAAACACACTGCTCGGGTAACGAAGGAGTGGCTACATAATAAATATAGAATAGATATTTTCTATATTAAACAATAATAAAAAAAAAAACAAGTTCACTTTACTCGAACATATACCTGTAAATAGCAAAATCAGAAAAACTAATTCAGAAACTGAAGTGGTGTCTTTATTATATATATATATATATATATATATATATATATATATATATATATATATATATATATATATATGTATCAAGTACTATACTATTTCACTGCTAGATTATCATGTTTGATTGACCAATAAACTTTGATTTTACTTATTTTTATTGAATTATTGCTGGATTTAAATGGATGCCATTGATATATTTAGATAAATGAAAATGGAAACCCATTCATTTATAGGACACTGTCTAGGTCCAGTGTGATTAACAGCAATGTTTTTATTGAATCTTCAGTGTGACGATAGTGTGAGATAATTCCAGAAACCAGTAAATAAGTAGTAATTCTATCCACAGGTGTGTTAAAGAGGTGTTTGCATATGTTCCAGGTGTGCACGTGTGTGTTTGTACATGTTGATGAGACATTGTGTGTGTGTGTGTCAGCGTGTATCAGTGTGTGTCAGCATGTATCAGTGTGTATCACTGTGTGTCAGCGTGTATCAGTGTGTGCGCCAGCAAGAGATGTAGCAAGATGGATGAGCCTGACGTCAGCAGCACTGTGGCGTAAGGAGAAATATCTATTAGACACACAGTGTGACAGAACGGCTCCAAAGGTAATGTGTTCTTATTGCCATTTCTGAGGCCCTGTGTAGATGACCCTTTAACCCCTCAGCTCTAAGCTCCACAGTGTTATCACTCATCTAGGCCTGCAGCAAACACGCACTTCAGTCATTTTCCACTTTATTTTTATAGATATTTGTGAAATCAATTTGTCTGAAAGCCTGCACTGTCTGTTTCTGTTATTGGGTCACATTATCTTACTTCATATTTAATATTATTGCTCTAAAATATCCCTCCTGAATCTCTGAGCAGTAGAATAGATTTACTTCTCACTGAACCAGAGTATCAAGTGCTCTAGGAGGACGTTCACTGTTCAGAAAAGTTAATACGTAACAGACTACCAGGACAGAACGTGAAGATAAGGTTCCACAGTTCAAAAAGCCATCAAAACATAAGAAAATTAGAGAAAAAAAGCAACCAACTTAGCTTTTTGTTTGTTGGCCAAAAGCCTAGCTGCCTTTCTTTGGGTGAATTTCACTCATAAGTGACTTATGTTGCACTACTGAGGTATACTTCTGATTAGGATAGCACTTAAAATTGTACTACTAAAATAAATTCACAAAAAGAATAGCACTGCTGAGGTAAAGTCATGATTAAGATAGCCCTACTGACGTAAATTTACCATTAGAATAGCAATACTGAGATACATTTAGAATAGCACTGCTAATGTAAATTTATAAAAAGAATGGCACTACTGAGGTAAATTTACAATTAGAATAGCACTGCTGACGTAAATTTACAGTAAAGATAGCACTACTGAGGTAGATTTACGATTAGAATAGCACTTCTGAGGTAAGTTCCTGATTAGAACAGCATTGCAGAGGTAAAGTCATGATTAAGATAGCCCTACTGACGTAATTTTACCATTAGAATAGCAATACAGAGGTAAATTTACGATTAGAATAGCACTACTGAGGTAAATGTACAGTAAAGAAAGCAATACTGGGGTAAATGTATGATTAGAATAGCACTGCTGAGGTAAATTTACGATTAGAATAGCACTTCTAAGGTAAATTCCTGATTAGAATAGCATTGCTGAGGTAAACTCATAAATAAGATATCTTTCCTGACAGAAATGTATGATTAGAATAGCAGTACCGAGGTAAATTAAGGATTAGAAAAGCACTGCTGAGGTAAATTTACAGTAAAGAAAGCACTACTGAGGTAAATGTATGATTACAACAGCACTGCTGAGGTAAATTCATGCTTAAGATAGCCCTTCTGACAAAAATGTACAATTAGAATAGCACTACAGAGGTAAATTTATTATCAGAATAGCAATTCTGAGGTAAATTCACGGTAAGTATAGCACTACTGAGGTAAATTCATGCTTAAAATAGCCCTACTGATTTAAATTTGCGATAGGAATAGCACTGCTGAGGTAAATTCATGATTAAAAAAGTTTTCTGAAGTAAATATACAGTAAATTAAGTAAATTTACGATTAGAATAGCACTGCTAAGGTAAATTACATTTAGAATAGCAGTGCTGTAAATATGTTAACATTCTCAGTATTAATTTACTTCAATCAATCAAATCCTGCTTTGGTGATTTGTTTACATGATTATTTGTCTTGGAAAAAAAAACACATTTAGCCAATTTATATATATTTAATGGTGACAAAAAATGTGACAAAAAAAAAATGAAAACCTAAACGTTGCACACCTCCAAAAGAAGGCTCTAGCTGTCTATCAAACAAGCCTTCTGAATACTGGAAGTTCTCCAATATACGAGGTGAAGCAAACCATTATTTTTATAATGGTTTGACCAAACTGACCAGAGCACATGGTCATCCCCGGAAAAACCAAACAGCTCTACTGCACAACTATCAGCAGTAACATTTCTGTGGTCTCAGTTTAAGCCGTTTCTTCTGATCATCAACATGAAGAGGAGGAAGGCCACAAACATCTGTGCCTGGAAATAGCCGACCCACCGGCGAGTGGGAAACCGGGATGAGGCGGGAAGTGAGCAAGGCTTCCCGAGTCAAATGTTTTGATTGGCGTGCTGCGGACATGTTCAACAACGAGAAGCAAGGCCGGACAAGGGAGTTGATTCATCAGCATTCCTATCTCTTACATCACCACGCTGCCAGTGAAAACTCTCTGCCTACAGAAGTCAGCCATTCTAGTAAACAGTGCAATACATGCATCTGCATGAACACCGGATCAGAGGACAGCCCACAGTCAACGATATGCACAGCTCCTGTCCTCTCTGCAATCTCCTATTATATAGTGTGGAAAATGTTGCGCTTTATATTATGAAGAATCTGATTAGATTTTTTCGATATGTGGATTTTTTTGGATATGTGTGATCAATTTTGTAGTGCTCTTGTGGAGGAAGTCCCGCATTTCCAGGTCATCCCACCCAACAGCTAATTCTGCTAAACAGCTAATTTATCTGATCAGTCCTTCATTAAAATAAATCACATGAGCTGCTGGTGGAACTGAACTAACCCATAAAATGTCTGGAATTTACAGAGATCAGCGACTGAACTCTTCCAACTATCTTTTTCTTATTGCGCTGGTCCAGCCGAGATTTCATAACCTTCTCACCAAGCTCCTCCAACTAGTCTCTTACAACAGGGCTCTTCTAACCTGGGCTCTTCCAACTGTGTCTTTGTTTCCAAGCTCTTCCAACAGGGCTCTTCCAACAGAAACCCATCTAACCTGGCTTTTTCCAACTGGACTCTTTCATCTCTTTCTTATCGGGCTGGTACAAACTTTCTAACCAAGCTCCTCCAACTTACCAAGTTCATCCTTCTTTACAAAATGTGTTCCTATAATGGGATTCCAATCGGGCTAGTGTAACTGAGCTCTCTTATCATTGGTATATCATATCTTTTATTGGTCTTTCTTACCAACCTCTTCCAAGCTCTTTTTTTCCCACTTTGTTTTTCTTACAAAGCTCTTCTAAATAGGCTCTTCCAACTGGGCTCTTCCATCTGTGTCTTTGTTACCAAGCTCTTCCAAATGGACTCTTCTAACTGTGATATGATCAAGCTCTTCCAACCTGACTCTCTTTAACTGTGTTTTTCTTGCAAAGCTCTTCCAAGTAGGTTCTTCCAACTGGTTGCTCCTAACTGTGTCTGTCTCTCTTATCAGGCTGTCCCACATGGACAATTCCTACTCATTAGACTGTTTGAACTGGACAATTCCAACTGGGCTCTTCTACATGTGTCTTTCTTAATGGGCTCATCTAACTATGATATTAACAAGCTCTTCCAACTTGGCTTTCCAAACGGTTTCTTTCTTACCAAGCTCTTCTAACAGTGCTCTTCTAAACATGCTCTACTTACCAAGTTTCATCAATTAAGCTCTTTCAACAAAGCTTTTAAAACAAAGCTCTTCATACGTTGTTGCTCCAGTGATTGATATTATGCTCCAGATTGAAATCTGTATGTTTTTCTGTGATCTACAGGACATCAGTTTGTTTTTAAAACCGTGTGAATGTGCTTCTTTCTGAACAAGCTTAAGTGACTAAATCAAGGCACATTGAGAGGAAGGTGTGTCCGTGCAGTGCCTCAGGTCTATCAGTGTGGTAGAGTCTGCCTGCAGGCCTGAACCTGTACGTGGAGGGAAGAGACAGCACTGCCGAGCAGCACACACCTCCAAGTTCTCCCACACACTAATTCCTACTCACCACACTAAACCTCGAGAGGCTCGCGCACTCACACTAATCGAATGCATAAACAGCCAAATGCTTGTTTTCACCCTGGCTTTGCCTGTGATGGCACATCCTCGCTGTCTAATAGCTGCTTAATGCATTGCTGTAACCCTGCTGTAATGATGGAGGAGGATTCCACATGGTTTAGAGCCGAGAGCACCCTGCTGGAGTTCAGCTTTGCTATAAATACATTCTGCTGTGTGGAGTGGAACCGGACCCCATGAAGTAGGAGCGTGTCTGAGGGGGTGGGGGGGAGCTAAAGCCGTGGGTAACGGCTGTCCCTCAGGCTGGGATCATGCCCCGGCCAATGGCCTGACACTCCACACCTTCATAGGTCAGGGGCCCTGCTAGTAAGAGTAGACCTCGCACATTAAATCAACACGTGATTAGTAACACAGGCCAAACTCTACAAGGGAAATAAGACTGGTTTTACGATGGGGATGATTAGAGAAACACATGATAAATGGAAGGGTCATTGGGTTAAAACAATAAAACTTGTGATGCATCATCTAAAAATAAGGTGGTATTAACCAAAGGAAAACTCTGGATTGTAGTTTTTGAGATGTGACATTTATTGAGGAAACTCAATAAAGAATTGGATGGATCCTCTTGTAACTTGTTGGGTCATTTCTAGGCACAATACAAGATGAGAAAGCATTGGGTATGGGGGCATTTTGTGGTACATTTGTGCACATTTGTTGCAGCTGGGACTGTAGATCATGTACACTTGCAGGCTGTCGAAGCTAAAATTTCAGTTATTCCCATTAATGCTTCATTTGCGATGAATCTGGCAACTGAGTAGATCAAGGAAGTGTTGCAATCTGGTGAAGACATTTCTGAGAAATCCTTGCAGAGCGTGGGAAAAATACCAGTTGGATGCCCTGCCTTGAGAGGAAACGCATTGGGTTGAAGAACATCCTGTGTACATTGCTGAGCCGTTAAGTGTCCCTTGTATCACTACTAGAGGTGACCAACTGTCGTACGCAATTGGTCCCCAGATTATCATGCCAGCAGTTGGGGAAATAGGATTAAAACGCTCACAACAAGGCCAACAAATGCAAATCTGACCAAACGGATGCTGGATTCGTCCCTAAAGACAATGCAGCATACGGTTCCAGTCCATATCAGCTCAGGTTTCCCATTCACAAGACCATCATTTTTCATTCACAGTCCTATAATGGAACCCATCTCAATGGTGCAAGTCTGTCAACCAGACAAAACACCTTTGAGTGCATTGGAAAGGCATGTCTATAGTTCTATACGATCTCTCACCAGGAGGTACACTACCCAAAACTTGCCTCTGAGAACCTCTTTATAGGTCAGCATTGAAGACACTGTTATGTTACCTTTGGGTAAAGACCCACAGTCTAACCTGCTCACACCTGTAAATATTTACATACCATATTTTTTTAGCACTGTAAGGTGCACTGGATTATAAGACGCACTATCAATGAATGTCTATTTTTTTAATCTATTTTCATACATTGATTATATGGTGCATATTAAGAGACACTATAAAAGGAACTTCTAATTCAGCAGGTCTTCCCACTGGGTGGTGGTGGTGGGGGATAGCTAGGGAAAGTTAAGCTAAGTAAAAAAAAAAAAAAAAACTGTAATAATAAAAAAAAAGACTTTAAAGTCAAACGAGTGCTGGATGTTAACCTACACAGATTTCCCACCTGGGTGAGTCAAGAGCTTCGGTTTATTTACAGTAATCTTAGATTTCCGAATTTCTCCAGCACTAAGGCTGAAGCATTAGCATTTGTGGCTAATCGCTAGCGGTTAGCGGCTAGTGCCACCCAACATCACTACACTGAGAAACCCTGAGGGCTCTGGTAAGCCAGGGTGATATTAGCTAGTGGTTCGTCCTACGTAGCTTATTTTAACACGGTAAACATACAGACTTCAGTCCGATATACTCACCTCGGTACAAGTAAATAACAAAAGAGGTAGTGCGGTTAGTGGTTAAAGCTAATGCTGCTCCAGCAATGCTAGCTGGGGATATCAGCAGGCTACAGGCCAATAATACTCACCTCTGAACGGGAATAGCGGTAAGCTGCTAATGCTACTCCAGCCCCGGTGCTTACACTAAACTAAGACAGATACTTAAAAAAAAATACAGCATTTGCCTTAGACATAATTGCATGCAATAATTTGAAGCAATCTTGGCTAGCTCTATCTCATGCTTAGCTGTGTAATTTTAATTTATATAATTTAATATTTTTCAGTAATTGGTCTACAATGATGCATACAACCAAAATAACGCAAAATAAAAGCAACGTCTGGCTGCAGGAACGCGTATATGTTTAAGCAGTGATCTTATCAGGGGTCTTACAGTATAATACAGCTTGATATATGGAGTGGCAGCAGGTGCTGCCCTGGACTGGCAGTGTTAAAACATGATGGCTCTTCCCGGCATCCTGGCATCTTTTAAAACCCTCTCAGCTACATTGGTGGGGATCCGTCACCCATCTCTCGGCACCCCAACCCCCACCCAACCCCCGTCTGCACTCCCTCTCTCTGGACCGCCCAGCCCTTCCGAAGCTGGGGGGCTGCTGGAGCTAGTCTTTCCCAGCCTTCCCCGGAAACAGTGTTCTAATCTGGGCCTGTTGCTGCCCATCCCTCTCTCTCTCTCTCTCTCTCTCTCTCTCTCTCTCTCTCTTTCTCTACTCTCTCTCTCCCGTTCTCTCTCTCTCTCTCTCTCTCACAGACACACTATACATTAGACACACACTGACACACAGAGCGTCTCCCCAAAGAGTCTCGAGAGCCCAGGCCTCAGCAGGAGAAGAGGAGGAGGAGGAGTCAGAGCAGATCTTACAGCAGAGAAAGCTCTGAGCTCCAAGCAGACCACACACACACAGCACAGAACATCACAAAACACCAATCAGCAGTAGCATTAATTAAACATTAACAAATACGAACTACATCATTGATTAACTGGTTCTACGGCACCAGTTCTAACTGACCAGAGTGGGGTCAGTTCTTAAAGTGAATGTGCTAGAAGCAGTAAACGCATTAATGTGCTATTTCAGCAGGACAATGCTTGTCCACATACTGCGGTCATCTTAAGAGCTCGCCTTTGAAGACACAGATACTTTATTATGCAGCGGGAGTTAATTCCTTAATGAAAAAGTGAGATGCTATTTTATGCACTATTGACACTCTATTAAAAATCTAAAATCAGCAAAACCTACAGGAACTGCATGACTCTTCTTTACAGTCACTGAAATAAATAGATTATCGGAGGACAGCATTAAAAAAAAAACGTATTTTACACACTTCTTTTTATAATTTTTTATAGCTTTACATTTATTTTTTTTCTCCCAATTTAGCTATAGGCAAATTATCCCACCCATTCAGCTTCTAGTCAACTGCTTAATTGAGCTGTATATCCCCACCATCACAAAGAAGGTGAAGACACATGAAGGTGCACACACATGCATCCTCCAACATACAGATCTGTGAGAGAAAAAAAGGGACCACTTAAAAATGATGATTTCTTTGATTTTACCACATTGAAAACCTCTGGAATATAATCAAGAGAAAGATGGATGATCACAAGCCATCAAACCAAACTGAACTGCTTGATTTTTTGCACCAGGAGTAAAGCAGCATAATGTTATCCAAAAGCAGTGTGTAAGACTGGTGGTGGAGAACATGCCAAGATGCATGAAAACTGTGATTAAAAACCAGGGTTATTCCACCAAATATTGATTTCTGACCTCTTAAAACTTTATGAATATGAACTCTGCATCTTTTTTTGGTTATTTCAGCCATTTCTCATTTTCTGCAAATAAATGATCTAAATGACAATATTTTTATTTGGAATTTGGGAGAAATGTTGTCTGTAGTTTATAGAATAAAACAACATTATTAATTTTATTCAAACATATAACTATAAATAGCAAAATCAGAGAAACTGATTCAGAAATTAAAGTGGTTTCTTAAGTTTTTCCAGAGCTGTATGTGAAGTCAGTCAACACCTCAGCACAGCGACTCGGTTGCAAAACATCAGCTCACTAACATCTTTTTGCAACATTTTTGAACTTTATAAAGGTTACATGAATATTTATATTTATTCTAATATTATTTATTATTAAGTGTTTAAATCTTTAGCACAGTAGTCTAAACCAAAACAGTAATAAAATAAAATATCATTTTATTTAAAGACAATATGATATGGTATAAAAAGGGGGCATCGCCCAACCCCCCTTTAACTTGTATAAGGCTAATTTATGGTAATTGTTTACATGTACAGTACATGACTCCATGCTGATTTTATTTTATAGGGAAAAAAAAATGTTGCTTTTCTTGGCTTCCTAGTTATTGTTTTCTCTGTACAGTGTTCTGTTGTCTCTGAAAGGCTGTGCATGTTTTGGTGTTCCATTTTTGTCATGTGGCCTCCAAATACTCGATTAAACATCAAAACAATCGTTAGATCACTGCACTGCTAATCAGATGACTGCCCTACTTTTTGCATTAGGCCTCGATCTGCCCCCTGACATTTCACTGTGAGAGAGTCATAGAGAAACTGCTGGCCTCTCCCTCTCTCTCTCTCTCTCCCTCTCTCTCTCTCCCTCCCTCTCTCTCTCTCTCTCTCCCTCTCTCTCTCTCCCTCTCCCTCTCCCTCTCCCTCTCCCTCTCTCTCTCTCTCTGTCTCTCTCTCTCTCTCCTTCAGAGCGTCTGCTCTCAGATGTGACTTCTCACACATCTCTGTGTTCTCTGCACTACGTCATCTGTGCACTGAGCTGTGGTATGTGCTCTCAAGCCCAAACAAACAATCCACTGAAGAATTTCTGCTGCCATCTTTCCAAAACTCTGTCTGTCTGCCTCTGTGTGTGTGTGTGTGTGTGTGTAACAATCAGCCATGACATTAAAACCACCTGCCTAATATTGTGCATGTCCCTCCATGCTGTCAAAACAGCTCAGACTGTTTTGAGACTTCTGAATTGGGCTGGACAATATTTCATATATATATATATTTTTAATGCACAATGCATTAAAGAGGAAGTGCTGCATCGCAATGGGATTTAACCCTTTTAGACCTGAATTATCTGTAGTGGTGGAAACAAAAAAATGTGAGAATGCTGTTTTCTGTCTGTAATGCACATATATATAAAATCTACATAGCAAATAAATTCAGTTAACTAATATATATATATATATATATATATATATATATATATATATATATATATATATATATATATATATATATACACACACACACATATTGACCTTTTTCAATGGCTTAATTAAATGGCTCTATTACTAAAACTTTTTTTTTTCCAGTGCAGTGGGTGGGGCCAAGTTACTGTTTCATTGGTTTATAAACTTGTTTATTGGCTGGCTCATGTTCTATTCTGATTTACAACAGCTCTCAAATAGTTTTATGTGTAAAAAAAACTACTAAAGAAAAACAAAAAAAGAAAAAGAAAGAAAATACAGATGAAGGATCTGAAAAGGTTAAAAGAAAGACCTAATTTATAAAGAGCAATAAAAAATAGGGGGCAGAGAATGGTCCAACGATGTCTTAAAGCTTTGCAACTATGTTCGGGAGATTGCTGGTTCGAATCCCAGTCATGCAGCTTGCCATCAGCTGCCGGAGCCCTGAGAGAGCATAATTGCCCTTGCTCTCTCTGCTGACAGTGGCAGTAAAGAAGCTAATCAGCCGTGGTCAGAATAATTACCTGGTCGAACTCCAGAGCCCCAGGGTAGAGGGGCCAGCCGAGGAAGAGCTCAGCTATCACACAGCCCAGCGACCACATGTCTATGGCTTCACAAAACGGCAGGCCCAGAATGATCTCCGGAGCCCTGTGGAGAGACAAACAAACAAATCCAACAAAGTTAGGCTTCCACACATCCAGCCACAACAACACTACTGTACAGCAGCGAGACAGCACATGTTACCCAGCAGGCTGTGGTGTAGTTTTATTTCCGCTGCACACGACGGTGGCATGACCCTGCAGAACAGCGTTAGCGTTGTATTCACTACAATGGCTGATTTACATTCAAGAGAAACGACTCCATGGGATCAGTGGGTTCAGCTGAAGCAACAATGAAGCGTGATTGGATGAGGGTGGAGGATCTCCGCTTCTCTAGTCTTCTCTAGTGATAGTAGAACTTGGCAAACGATTACCAAGGCAGTGTTTCCCCCTACATGCCTACTGTTAAGTTAGACAAGGTTTACATATTAAAAGAATGCATTTTATGGAACACAAAACCCTGAATCTAAGAAATGAGCTTAATAATACAGTTTAGTTCAATAGTGTTCAAGTAAGCTTGATTAATATATACAATATACAGTAGGGGTGGGAATCGTTTACTATCTCACGATTCGATTCGATTCCGATTTTGGGGGCCACGATTCGATTCAAAATCGATTTTTGATTCAAAACGATTTGAATTATAAAAATTTCTGCTTCTGGCTTATGAATCTTATTGAAAAAAAAACCCTCCATAATATACACTGGTCCTGGAGCAAGTAATGTGTTACAAAAACAATAAAATGTGCAGGAATGTGGGTCCTCAGTGACAGAGAAATCACTGGGATATCACAATGACGTTAATGAACAATAAATAAATAATAAATAACACTGCTTTATTACCAGGCTACTAGCGGTGGTGTGTAGGTGACGCTGCTGGGCTGATGTGATGATAGCAGTGAAGCGCTAAAGTTCAGGAGCAGCTGCTGATTAACTAGTTAATTTAAGGTGGTTGTATTTCTTCAGAAAGGGAGCAGGAGGTGGAGAAATTAATTCATATTGTCCATTCCTTAATTCCTCTGTGATGAGGAGCTGAAATTAGCTCTGATTAGCTTATTGTTATTTTTCCGTTCCGCCTTAAATGCTGCAGCCCGCTGCCACCTGTAGCGTTATTTAAGGTGGAACTGGAAAGTTAGCTAGTTAGCTAGCTAACAGTTACTGAAACTAACTACTAGCGATCTTTTTTATGCTTGTTATGAAGCATTCTGCCATAAAACATTGAAACTACACGTTAATCTAAGGTAATATAGTGCTTGTTCTGCCATCTTACCGGTGATTCTCAAACACCTACGCTCTGTGTGTGTCTGGAAGATCTCCGTTTGAAGGGACAAGCCCTATCCCCAGGGTTGCCAGGTCCAACAAAAATACCCAGCCCAAAATCAGTCTAAAACCCGCCCCTCAGAATCGATTTTGGGACATTTTAAATCGATTCTGAATCGTAGTAAATGAGAATCAAGATTCTTATGTGAATCGATTTTTTGGCACACCTCTAATATACAGTGAATATTTAGAAATATTTTATTTTCTCATGATAAGTTCCAATTATTTCCAATTTGCCTAGTCCATCCAATGAAAACAACCAGAATAGCTGCAGAAGGTGTCGACGAGACCAAGGGGCCGTGTGCAATTGTACGGACCATAAACAGAAAACATACAGTGATAAGAAGCCTGCTGATGTTATTATAAATGCTTAGGCTTGACTGTATTTAAGTATTTAACAACTTCCTAAATTTTAACAGCTGGAGTTTGTTTTTAGCATTTTTCCTTTTTTTTTTTTGCAAAACATGCATCTAGTGCATTTTTATGACCAATAAATTACTACGGTGAAACACCCACATAATATATAGAGCTAAAATGACTTGTAGTGTGTGGTAACACATGTGATACACATCCTAAAAGTTTAAAGAGCGTGAAACATCTGGCCCGCGAGGTTGTTTGAACTAAAAAAAACTAAAAAAAAAAAAAAACTAAAAAAAAACTAAAAAAATGTTTCTCTGGGGAGCTTTTGTTTACATCCCTCCCCGATCTCTCTCTGTTGCACTCGGCATAACTTTAGTTTCCGCCTGTTCTCGTTTTTCCACCCGGGTGTTTCTTTCCCGGCCGTGTCCCAATTCACTAGCCGGGGCAGCGGTAGTGTATTGGATAGCGACCCTGACTACATGAATCAATCACGCGTAAATACCAGTGTGTTTTTTTTGTTTGTTTTTTTTTTACTTTCTTTTTGGGTTTATCTGCTTTGAGATCAACTGTTCTGCAATGGGGTTTAACAACCCTCTGGGCTGAAGAGCTACTAGTCTGTAGCACTCCATCCCGTAACACTGTAATGGCTCGGAAAATTTCTGGCCGACCCCTGTTCTGAAGTAATAAATTGCTAGTGTAAATGGTGAGGGTGCCACGTTTTTTTAATCAAGGTCCGTACTTTTTAGATGGACCCTGGGGAGGGGGGTTTCTGCCACTGCTATAGAAAATCCTAGCAGAGGTTGACATTGCTTAGTTATGCATGACTTAGTAGTGTGAAGTGTGCAGCGACACATCTGATAAACATCGTAAAACTTTAGTAACTTTGGTAAAATATGCTTCAGCTTCGGTATTTCTAAAGTAATAAATTGATATTGTGAATGTCCTACTGTTATACGTTTTTAATCAGGGTGCACACTTTACAGACGGTCCCTGGAAAGGGGTTTACAGTCATTGCTTTAGAAATCCAAGAGACAAAACACACTGTACAGGTTGCCATGGTCAGTTAGGCTTAAAATTACATGTGTATTAAGTGTGGCCACTGTAAGGCAGGAGGCTGTGGGTTGCTTAGCGCTGTAACAGCGTGGTGATCCCATTGAGCAGCATTACAGGTGCGCCACGTGAGCCAGAGGGTGACGCAGCTCCACTCTGCGCTCATTTCAGTAAGAGGGCCTGCCGGCTCGCCGTTCCTCGGGTTACTCCGGTGTCTCGTTACAGTCGTAACAGCAGCTCTATACGGCCTCCTACGCAGCTCCATTACTGACGAGGACAGCGCCCTGAATTAGACGCAGAACACATGTGCACCAACACAAAGGATGAAACCCAGTACGCCACAGCCTCCACTGTGCACACCAGAGAAGATAAAAGCACAGGCCTCTTAGCTTTTAATAAATCCACACTACCCAGAGCCCTCTGCTGCCTTCACACGTGGCTCACACTGGCTGAGGAGGGGGCAGCAGGGTGGGCTCCGGCTTCATACCACCAATTCACTATTCATCCTACAACCGTCTCTTTTACTCTATAGTGAAAGGGGGATTTGTCATTTCTTCATATAAGGCCGCCTCTAGAGCGAGTCCAAAAATTGTCATCAGCCAGGAATGTGATTACACACAGTGTACAATGATGATGATGATGATGATGATGATGATGATGGTGTGAGAGAGTCCCCTGGGGCAGCTAACTTTATTTATTCATTTATTTTATTATTATTATTATTATTATTATTATTATTATTATTATTATTATTATTATTATTATTTTACATTTTTAAAGTGAAAATTCTAATTAGTTTGCTTTCAAAATAATAAAAAGCTTTATAATAAACAATAAAAAATGCATTTATGAATTTTGAAACAAACAAAAACATACAAAAAACAAATCATTAGGCTTACAATGACTAAATTAATATGACAAAAAATATGGCAAAAAAAAAAAATACACACGTTTTGATATATTGTAAATCAGACAGTATTTTTATTTTTACACTGTGTGAGAATTCCATTATGAACAGAACCTGCAACAATATATGTGCTAATCATTTATTACTTTAAAATTATATTATAAAATTATATTATAGGGTTCTTGCACCATTTAAAAAAATTAAATGTAATGCTTTTTAAGGCCTTTTTAAGACCTCAATAAATATAATTTAAGACGCAAAAATGTAGTCATAACTTCTTTAGTTCTCTCCCCGGTAACGTTAGCTAACTTCATGCTGGCGTTAGTATGTTAGCTAACTCAGCGCTAATGTTAGCTAGCTTTCCGCTACATTTAGTTCTATCCCTGGTAATATTAGCTAGCTCGCTTTGGCTAGCTAAAGTTGGTATGTTATCTAGCTTGCAGAGCTAGCTTGATGCTAAAGTTAGTATGTTAGCTAGCTAGCTGCTAATGTTAGTATGCTAAGTAGCTCTCGGTTAAAGTTGGTTCTCTCCCCGGATAGGATGTGTACCATGGGCCACTGTGTTTTCCCACCAGCATTAAACGCACCATCTGAAAATGTAATACCTACATCAAACTTACAATTAATTACCCGTATTTTCATTTAAGACATTTTAAGACTATTTAAGGACCTGCGAGAACCCTGTATTATCATTTATTAATCAACATGAAAAAATATGTAGATAAATACTGGTGTAATCAATAATTAACTAAATAGCTAAAGATATTTGGAAACTGAAATTATTTGGCTCTAAAGTAAATATTTTATATCAAACAATGACTTGTTTTAAACTGACTTCCATTGAAAGTTAAAGCAACAGTCTGTAAGTTTTAGATTCAGGGATTTGGAGACCTCTCTCACTCGGTTTTTAGTATTAATATATATTATTAATTATTAGTAGGAATTGAGCAATATGGCCCTGAAATAATAATTTCACAATATTTCATGGTATTTTCACAATAACGAAATTCTTGGCGATATGACAAAACACTGAATTGCAAAAATTATTTAATTATTTAACGAAAACACTACTGCAACAAATTGAAAATTAAATTGTATTATTGCATACGAGATATTAAAAAATACAAGATTATTTTTTTTTTTTTTTATTTGTGACAGAAGTCAATGATCCAGAATGTCATGATATTAAAAATAATGCACTCCAAATATCTCCATATATCCAGAATTAAAGTAAAATAAATGATACTGTACAGATATAATCTGTCTCTAGTAGATATGTAATGGGAAATCAGAACAGTGTGAATTTTTCTTTTGCTAAAAACAGCAAAGAAATTCAGAGTATAATATCGCTCACAATATTAAAAAATGTTGACGATATTATTGGGTATGGTACAATATGGTCCCTAATTATTGGTATTAATTATTAATATAAGGTTGTGCCAGGGCAACAAATTAGAATTAAAAGTGAGGGACTGCTGCTTTAAGAAGTTTTACTTCTCCTACAAAGTTTTTTAAATAATTTTCATCCTGAAAAATGGGCCCTAAACAGAACAGCAACTGGACTGATCATGAACACAGTGTTTGGATGTGTGTGTGTGCGCGTGTGTGTGAAGGCCAGGGGGGTGTCACATTCCTATATACTGGTACATACTGTACTGTCCCTCACATTCCCAAGCTGATAGTGAAAGTTTGTCAAACTGAAAAACAGAGCAGGCTGAGGCCTTGTGTACGAGGGACAACCCAACACATCACAGCAGCCTTCCCCTCTGACCTTCTCCCGCATGATTTAGATAAGCTCTGTCCCAACCACTAACTGCTGAAGGCCTGCACTAATAGGCGGAGAATATGACATAAAGATAATATCATTTATTACACAATATTATACAATATGTATGCACTGGTATAAGGTTTAAACTTAATATTGTTTAAGCATACAGTTACCTCAGCAGGGTGTTTATCAAACGTTTACTTCAGCAGTGCTATTCTAATCAAGCATTACCTTAGTAGAGTTAGTTTAATCATATATTTACCTCAGAAGTGCTATCCTGGTCATAAATTTACCTCAGTACAACTTTTTTCTAATCAGTTACCTCAGCAGTGTGTTTTTAATCAAACATTTACTTCAGTAGTGCTATTCTAATCATGCATTACCGTAGTAGAGTTAGTTTAATCATATAGTTACCTCAGAAGTGCTATTCTGGTCATAAATTTACCTCAGTACACCTATTTTAATCTCTGCAGTGTGTTTCTAATCAAACATTTACTTGAGCAGTGCTATTCCAATCGTACATTACCTCAGTAGAGTTATTTTAATCATGCAGTGACCTCAGCAAGGTGTTTCTAATCAAACATTTACATTTAACAGTGCTATTCTGTTCTTACATTTCCTCAGTAGAGTTAGTATAATCATATAGTTACCTCAGCAGTGTGGTTCTAAGCAAATATTTTCCTTAGCTGTGCTATTCTAATCATAAATTACCTCAGTAGAGTTAGCATAATCATACTGTTACCTTAGTAGTGCTATTTTGGTCATAAATTTACCTCAGTAAACCTATTCTAATCATAGAGTTACCTCAGAAGTGCTATTCTGATCATAAATTCACCTCAGTAAACCTAATCATAGTTGCATGACTAGGTTTTAAAATAGGTTTGTGAGTTAGCGATGCCGTTTGGTACAGCGCTCCACGGTGCCTCTAGTGGTGTGGCAGAATGTGGAAAATGCATACCGGTTTTAATTCTCCCTCCGGTTTACAGGAAGGACTTGTATACCACCCAGCAATAATGCAGGGATTTAAAGTTCTACAGTTAAGATAATACAGGCTGTTCATATTTACTATTCTACCCTGAGGCACTGATAGGGAATTCCACCCACTTTATTCATTTATACCTTTACATGCTCTCATGAATATGCACAGAATAAAAAAACTACTGCAACCATGAGAGAGTTCAGATTTTTGTTCTAATGAAAAATCACCAGTACAGCTGAATCTCTGACTCACTGGATAAGGCTGATGATTCAACAGCAGAAAGTACAATTTCCCCAAAACATCTTCAGAAGGAAATTAAAATCATCAATCGAGAAAAAATGAGGCCTGCTGGAGTTCCCCTTCTGGAAAGAAAAACTAAATAGGAGAATTCACAAAACCTCTTGTTCTTTACTGGCCACTTTGCATCTCCATACCCTTATATGCACCTTTTACCAATATAATAACTTTCCAGATAACATGCTGACGTGAAAATGATGTCCACAGCTTTCACGATTGAATCTCACCAGGGTTACTGATCACTGTATACAGTAGGGGTGGGCGATATGGCTCTAAAATAATATCACAATATTTCAGGTATCTTTGCGATAACTATATACTTGGCGATATAGGAAAACTAAAAGAATTCATTCATTTCAGGAATATAGTATAATAGTATAACAGTATAATCATAATGTGGCAAAATAAATAATAGCATAAAATAATATAATTCAGCAAAAAATATTGCAGAATATTTGATGCATGCATATAAACTGCAAACTAAAACAATTATACAATAAATAAACCTAAAGCTTCACAGTAAATAATAGACTACTTTTAAGACAGAACAGCCCTACTATCACTATATGGATTTTTAATATCATGATATTTCTGTGTCACGATATATTGTATACGATATAATATTGCCCACCCCTAGTATACAGACATAGAAGGATTACACAAGAGCCACATATGGGTTACACACAGCTGACGTAGCAGAGCACAGGCACTTTGACAGCCCAACATTAATGAAGTCCTGCCACCAGTGGCCCTAACTTTTTTTATGGTCACATTCAGGTACAATATTCAAAAAAAAAAAAAAGACAATGCTCGTCCACGTACTTCTGCCATCTCAAGAGCTTAAAAGAACGAAGACAAAATGAAGATGATAATCCCTGAACATGTGTGGGATGCAACTGGATGCTCCATCAACACTCTACACATCCCTACCACAAAATCTGCGGGAATTGTGTGGGAATATTTAAGCTGCATGGGACGGATTCCACAGGACCATTAGGAACCTCTACAACTCCAGTACTGAGATGTCTGGCATAGTACTATGTTACAATAAATTGCACATAACTTTTGTATGTGTAGCTATATAAGCTAATAAATACGACCAAGCATATGACCTATATCAGTCTATGATTGTAATAATAATTTGTTTGTGGTAACGTTTATCTTCCTTCTGAATAGAATTGCAAACAGACACTTCTTGGCACAACTATTTACGTTAATTTCTTTAACAAAGAGAGTAAATACATAAATACATGTGTCGGACAAATGCTTGTCTAGCTTAATAAAAATTCTGAAACGTATCCTGAGCATACTGATTAGGAAAAAAATTGAGACCACTTTAGTTTCTAAATCAGTTTCTCTATTTATAGGTATATGTTTAAATAAAATTAGTGTTGTTTTATTCTATAAACTACAGACAAGTTCACATTCATAAAGTTTAAAGAGTTAAGAAATCAATATTTGGTGGAATAACCCTGGTTTTTAATCACAGTTTTCATGCATCTTGGCATCATGTTCTCCTCCACCAGTCTTACACACTGCTTTTGGATAACTTTATGCCTTTACTCCTGGTGCTAACATTCAAGCAGTTCAGTTTGGTTTGATGTCTTGTGATCTTCCTCTTGATTATATTCCAGAGGTTTTCAATTTGGTAAAAATCATTAAGTGGTCTTATACTTCTTGATATATCATATAATTTCAATTGTATTGCATCATATCGAAATGTGGTGTCAAATATCAATAGTTTTATTCAAACAGGCTTTAAATTACTCCACATGCTGGCTGCTAATCTAATTAATAGGATGAACACCCAGTAAAAATATTTGTTCTCATTAGAGAACTGTCTTGCAATACAGTATATTGAGTATCTCAGAATCACAGAATCATGATATCATCGTTATCATTAGATGTCATGTGATTTTCACACCCCTATTGATTACTATAATAGCAATAAAATCAATAATAGCTAATCGTATAGTAAGTGGTAATATTTTTTTTTGTTGTTGTTTTTGTTTTTTTACAGAATCTGCTTGAACGGAATTTCAAGGAGATTTACCCTCATAAGATACAGATCACTGATGTGCCCACCACCAATACCAGAGAAAAGAGATTTAAGAAGATTCAACAAGTTCCGATTTCAAAACGAATATCCGAGCGCCTCTGAAATACCGGGATCTGACCGGGATTTACTGCCTGGACCAGTTGAAATACGGGACTCTAGAGATTCCACCTTCACCACACAGAGGTAACAAAGCCTTTGAGGCACTGATATGTTTACCCAGAGGTACAACCCACGCCGTGTGAAGCCTAGTGTGTGCTGGTGCCGCATTACACACAAGTTGGTACTGGATCAGATTCTGATCTTTCTGATCTCTTCGGGCAAGAGGGGATTTTCCTCCACGTCTGATCTTTTCCAAGGTTGGAAAGGTAAAAAAAAAAAAAAAAAGTTATGTAAACAGACTAGAGTCGAGCAGTGATAAGGAAAATACACACGCTTGCATAATGTACAGCTACAGATTAAAGTAAGGGTAAGGGACCTGTCTGTAAAGTATAGACCTTAATTTAAAAACTTAAAACATTAAAGGAGATAAGAAGAAAACAATTTGACCGGGTGTTGATGAAAGAATTAAAATACACACTTTATAACACTAGAATAAGCTTGAACATTTAGCAAAAAATAGCAGAAATTACTAAAACGGATACATAAAAAGTAGTAAGGGACAGTCTGTAAAGTACAGACCTTAATTGAAAAACTTTAAAATTAAAGGAGATATGAAGAAAACAATTTGATCTGGTGTCGATAAAAGTATCTAAACACACTTCATACCACTAGAATGAGCTCAAACATTGCATAAAAATAGCAGGAATTGCTACAATGGGCAAAGGAGATGGAGTAAGGGACCGTCTTTAAAGTATGGACATTAATTTAAAAACGTAAAACAAAGGTTTTAGAAAAACAACTTGACCTGGTGTTGATAAAAGTAGAAAAAAACACCCTTTATACCACTAGAATGAGCTCAAACATTCAACGAAAACAGCCAGATATGCCAACAGTGGGCACAGGAGATAGAATAAGGGATCGTCTGTAAAGTACAGACCTTAATTTAAAAACTTAAAACATTAAAAAAGATAAGAAGAAAACAATTTAATTTGGTATTGACGAAAGTAGCAAAATACACACGTCATACAACCAGCACGAGCTCTAATAAATGCACAGAAGCAACCTGATGAGCACAGCACTGGCACACTAAAATGCCCAAAGCGAGCACCAATATATTTGTGACTTGCTCTAATTCTTGCTCGGAAAGATGATCATAAAAAAGAAACTCTGAAATCTGATTTTTTAAATCTGGGTTGAACACCTAATGGGTTGAACACCTGATTTTTTAAATCTGGGTTTATTTCACCCAGTACATTTAATTATTTCATTAAATTATTGGAATCACAGGTGCTGAAGACAGTAAGGGACTGTTTGTAAAGTGCAGACCTCCATTAAAAACGTACAAAAACATTCACAAAAGTATAAATGTAATTCACAAATATGCCCAACTGTTTCCCTCGAGCCCTTTTTTTGGTTGCTGAAATGAATATTATACAGCAACATTAGCCTAATTAGTGCTAAAGAAAAAGAAGAACAAGTGCGTGTCCATGACGCCCATTTGTTATCAGTACAACCAACAATACACCTTATAAAGAAAATAGATGGGATGGCTGCAGCAGGAACTGTAAGTGATGAGGGACAATCTCTAAAGTATGAACCTTAATTTAAAAAAGTACAACATTCCTAGAGCTGTTAGTCTCATACTACCAGCATGAGCTCAAACAAGTGTACAGAAGCAGCAGAAGTGCTGAGTGTGGCACTGGCACTGACTACAGTGCCCAAAGTGAGCACAGGCAGCTTGCCCAGGCAGGGGATGGAATTGCCCTATATCACAGAGCACTAATCTGATGTAAGACGATCCTCTTCTGTACTGGACATTAAACCATGTGAGCGACTAGAGTAAAAATGGACTTTTGTTTGCTTCTCCTCGCTCTGTCTTCTGTTAATTTAAGTTAAGATAAAAAATGCTTCTGCAATGTCACAAGATTTATTTCAATCCAGTGTTGCATTAATTTATAACCAAGATCTTGCAGCATTAATAATAATATAGTCTGACCACTGCAGATCCCAAAGATTCTCAATGAGAACAGTTAAGGTCTGGACTCTGTGGTGAACTCTCTCAATCCATGTGTGAAAATGATGATCGCATGCTCCCTGAACCCTGAACTCTTTCACAATTCCAGCACCATGAATCCTGACATTGTCAACTTGGAATATGGCCGTGTCATCAGGGAAGAAAATAAAATCCATTGATGGAATAACCTGGTCTATGTTCAGTATATTCAGGTAGTCAGCTGACCTCATTCTTTCAGCACATACTGTTGCTGAACCTAAACCTGCAGACCAACTGCAGCATCAACCCCACATCATTTACTTACTTAAATACAGGTGGAGACTTTTTTTTGGCCAGGCAGTATATTTCTGCAGATTTTACCATAGTTTAGGGCACTAAAGCATTGTAGAGCAGCCAGCATTGTGAAATGTTATGATTGTCATTCATGGTCATTCTCCAGTCCTTCATCAGTGGTCACAGGACGCTGCTCGCAAGTGTTTAAAACCTCCAGCAGCACTGCTGCGTCTGATCCACAACACTACTAACACACCATGACCACCATGTCCATCAGTTTCACCACAGTGCTGAGAATAAATAACCCACCACTCAAATAATAATAGCTGATCTGTGATGGTCGATCCTGTGTAGTGCTGTGCGATATGATGACAAATATCGTGGGGACGATAGAAAAGTGTCTATCGTGCTACTTACTTACCTTATCGTTTCTACAGTAATTTCATCAATTATTCACGGAAATATATAAAGTAGGCTACGATTAAATGTATTGGCGTGGTTACTTTGCATAAACTCTTTTTATTTAAGTGATAATAAAGTAATCTTATCAAAAAAAGCTTCATAATGTGGTTTTTGCGACAAGACGCTGCTTTACATTATTTGACGGACACGTGCGGACATGCCGGTTTGCGACATGCTTTACGTTATTAAACTCATGAGAGCTGAATCTCCATTGGGAGACACATTGTTCTTTAAAAAAAAAATAATCTACTGCATCTACCGCAACTGTTTTCATTTGATACACATATATAGCTGCACTAAAAGGTAGTAATTCTCATTTGTGAACGTTTGGTTTAATGTCACTTAGAAATAAAGTCGGAAAAAAGTAAGCAATTATATTATTTTGTCATATTTTTCTAAGAATAACTGAAAACCTACTTGAATGTGCTATATCATGATCTATATCGTTAACGTGATTTTAAAAAAAAAAAAAAAATTGATTTTTTTCCATATCCCCAGCACTAATCTTGTGGGGTCTTGACCATTCAAAAACACTGTAAAAATAAATCCACATCAAAAACATACTGTATTTCACTGCATAAGAAAGCACTCATTCAATCCTGTGGATCACCCAAAGTTTATGGTACCAAAGAGTGCATTTCAGACCTTTTCCCGCCATTGTTTACCCAATTCCTGAGGAATTGTCTAAAATGGCAGGAAGAGCAGGAAGCGTAACAGGACAATAAGCAATGAAGAACGGATCCTGTGCACTGAGGTGAACGAGAGCTTCTCTCACGGACTTGTGGGAAGGAATCCAACATCACCAGGACAGGAAGGGGTTCATCACCCTCCAGCTCACATCTGCTGATGTCCAACAGAGGAGGAAACATCAAGTTCAAAGCAGAGCAGCAAAGTGAGCAGCATTCTCAGCTGATCAAAGCGCAGCACTAAACTAGATTTAGAGTCTAAACTGACATTTCAACTCAACAAATCAACTCTGCTGTTATTGCTGTGTAAACTGATATATTTTGGGTGCATTCAACCAAAGCTGTGTTATTTTACAACTGAGCTTTTTGAGCTTTCCTAACTAAGCTGGTCAAAATAACAGTTTACGACTGAAAGAAATACGGTCCCAGAAATACCTGAGATAATCAACGTTATTGTCATTTTAACACTATTTAAATGGGGGCATATTATTATTATTACTTTGTCCACAAGTTAGAATAAGTTCTTTTTACAAATTCACTCTCATATAAAGAGATCTCACAGCTCTAATATTTCCATAATTTTTTAGTCCCTTTGAGAATTAAGGTCATTTTAAGGGCTCCATCACTTTAGGGCAAAAGAAAAAAGCTGTTACTCGAACAAGTGAGTTCATGCTTAACTACAATAGTAGCACAAAACTCATTATTTTATACAAGTACAGTGAACATTTTCCTCATCTGCTGACCTGCAACACACCCACACTGTCCTACTATAGATCCCTCCCTCAGAAGAAGTCTGCTGGCTAATCCTGCTATCTAATGTCTTAGGTTCTTAACCAGCAGAGGGAAATGTTATTTCTTCAACTGATCTAGTGGGTTGGGCTCTGGTGGAAGTTGACGGGTGAGGGGTGGTGATGTCACAATAAGGGAGCATCCAAACAGCTAATGGAAGCATACGATTCCACGCACAAATTGTTTCAGCTGATTTACAGGAAAAAGATGGATTGTCCTGGTTCTTGGAGTGTAAACTTTAAAGTATTCAAATACCATTCTTGCTGTTTCTATCGCTTTAAAAGAACAGGAGGTATACCCACATAAAGCAGAGATGGAAGGAATGGCAGAAATAATCGTATAATAAACTATTTGACTAATCGGAAAATATACAGGCAGTTTAGTCGACTACCCAAATAATCATTATTTGCGGTAATTAGATAAACTTTAAAAGGGCAATGAACCTTTTAACAATAACATTGATATTTTTTTTAGGAAAATAGCTAAATTATTTTTTTTAAGCCTCGTACTTCTTTCATTAATTGAGGCACTTAAAAATAAAATGAATATATTTTTGCAATAGAAAAGAAAACAACTGATTTCCCCCCAAAAGAGAGAAATGTTTATGCATCGGTTTTGTTGGGGGAGCTCAGCTGATGATCAGCTCTAATGGAAAAATTAGCATCTCGTATTGTTTTGTACTGTCGTTCAGCAGCAATCACATGTGTTTTTACCATCTGGAGTGAGCCGCTAATTTTGGGCAGAGACGGTGACGGTGAAGTGATAGGAGATTCAGCCGGGACACGTCCTCAAGTGACCTTACAGCTCAGAGGGATCTGAGTGTATTTGGGAAAAAGCTATTAAAATATGTTTATTTTTCCAGTCATGTCACAGTAGAACACAGTGAAAATTACTTACTTATAGGATACTGTACCTTTTGGTGTATAATATCTAACTTCGAATAATTCTTCTGACCATTTATAGTTTTATACTTATAAAACTTCAAATTTTACAGTAACCATATTATCCCTGTTTAATTCATTTTAAATTCTGCATTACAGGATGAACAAATTTAAAGAAAATTGACATTTGATAAAAACCTAGATAGTTCATCTAGAGTTGCAGATCATTTTTATTACTCAGGATAATAATATTTGCTGAACATAAAAAAATACAGCATTTTACACACAAGATTGATGTGACTGATATCAAAGATCATTTTTTTAAGGGGGCAAGTTATCCCAAGAAGACAAGAACTTCTCAGACACATTTAAAAACTTTTTTTTTTTTTTTAAGCGACAGTCTGTATTGTTTTGTTTCTTAACTGAAATCAGAATCATTTCTGAGTGGAGAAGGGATAATATATTGTGTTTAATGATACTAGTGTGCTGGAATGACCATCCCTGCTAAGCCTAATATATTCATTCAAAAAACTGGGGTGTCGTGTCGCTTTTCGCAGGAGTGAAGTTAAACTGGGCGTGTGTGATGTGGTCTCCTTTCAGAGCGGATGAATCCGATTCCAGGTTATGTTCAGTCAGAGAGAGTGAGAGAGCGAGAGAGCGCTCAGTCAGGAACTTCCTTTCAACTACACACTTCGGTTTTACTATAAGTGAATGAGCTACTGAGCTTTTGCAGTCTCCAATGCTCCACCAGCCGCTCACGTTCAGTAAAACTGGAGAAAGAAAAGACCATTACTGGTTCAAATCACTATAATTCCTAAACAGTAATAGGTAGCAGTTTAAAATTTTATATGATGATTGTAAACACATTATAGTAAAATATAGAGCTGTCAAAACCCTTGTTCCATATAAATAGTTCATTTTATGTGTCTAAAAATAAAAAAATAAAATAGAAAATCTGAAAAGCGCCTAAAATTTTCCTGGTTTTTACCATATTTTGGCCATTACATGTTCAATTGAATAATTAAAATGCTTTAAATGAATTGTGTAAAGGCTTCTAAGTAATATTAATTCATAGAATTGAATCTAAGTTATTTAATATTGGAGTGATAAGCCTTCAAATGTGAGTATGTAATTTCAGGCGGAAAATGGTAAAAATAGGCTTGGAGCTTAAGAGGTTAAAATGATTCTTCCGCATGCTCGGTGCAATTACCCATTCTCACCAGAGAGGGCCATAAATCCCAAACCCAAATGAATATGTGAATGTCTACATTTACAATAATAAAAAAACGTTTAAACAATATACTACAGTATATATTATACTATCTAATATATTAGATATATTTAGAAAGAAAATCGCTGTCCAATGAAAAACATGTATTTCCAAAAAAAAGAACTTTACCTGAGAGATATAAAGCCCTCTCAATTTTCAATGGAGGTCAGTTTAAAAACAGTTTACTTCCTGTTGTGTCTTTTTGGAGCATTTCTATTGGTCCAATTATCAAGAAATTTTGACACAGTGTAAGGGACAGTTTTTGTATTGGAATTATGTAGTAAACTAAAAATCAACTAAAACCGAAATACTTGGATTTCATTGGACAGTGGCGATATACTGGATCTTGAACCACAGGTTAAACAATGATTAAGTTAACACCATACACTTATCTAAAAAAAGGGAAAATAAATGTTTCAATATGTTTAATTTGGTGGAAGCCATGTCCCAAGCTTCCTATTTAAGACGGTTATCTCCCAGTGCAGTGACAGCAGCACAATTCTCAAAATTAGCATCGCTTGTTCGATACAGCATCCTTTCTCCTTCCGCCAGAGTTCTGAAGAGTGCTATTTCTAACCACACAGCAAAAATGAAGGATGTTGAAACCTAAAGAGAGAAACTACCACTTCCGCTTTTCTTCTGAAAGCCGGCAGAGAGAGAGAAGACACGCTCTCGTTCTGCCTACAGCCCAAAATCACAGGCTGTTCAACAAAACCGTGAGATCAGCTGCTCAGAAAGTCCCCCCAACCTTCCGTTCCAGTTCAACAGAGAGCCGGAGCCTTAACCCCGAGCCCGAGCGTGAGCTCACTCATGCAGACGTGAAGATTCAGTTCTCCCCTTCCTTCCACACCACACTCCCACCCTTCCTTTCCTTCCATCTCCATAAACTAGAGTGGTTCAATTCAAGCTGTTCCTTCTCCATACGGAAGATGAAGCATTTGAAGTGAACCAGAGAAGAACCGTGAAGAAACATGAAACGACTTAAAGATATTCAAAGAACTCAAACACACATCACTACTGATCCAATCTGATCCAAAACCCTGATGAAGCTTTCCTACAAGACGAGACTGGTCTGGATCCTGTTTCTCTTTTATCTCCTCGTGCTCATATTCTAGTCTCATGCATAACTCTGCAGCTCCCTCAGTATTTTCTGTTGTATTTTGCGGCTAGCGCGAGCGCTTACAACTAACACCGCGGACCGCGAGGTGCCGCCGCGCTGCCGCTGTTTGTTGTTGTTTGTTTTCTTTTATTGTTGATAATTATTTACAGATTTACAGACAATGAAATCACAAAAAAATCAATGTCTTAGAAAATGTTAATATTATATAAGACCAAATGGTACTTTTGGCAGTGTGGGCAGTGTGGCAAGTCCTGCTAGAAAATGAAATCTGCATCTTCACAAAAGTTGCCAGAAGAGCAAAACATGAAGTGCTGTAAGATTTTTGAGGAAATACACCAGTAGATAACCTGGCTCTCGTGACACATAGATTATTTCAGAAGTCAAAAAACAAACAAAAAAAAAAAACAGTCAATGGCAACAGACTAAACTCAGTTAGAATCAGTTAAACTGTTTCAACTCAAAGTTCCCATTTAAAATGTCCATGTGTAGACAAACATTCACCGAATTTAAACTAGTTGAGTAATAAAACAGAGTTCATTTATTTAGATTCAAACAAACTGCGGGGTTTACATTGTGGTAAAGTGTGCTAACTTGTTACCTGGGTGGCTAAGCTAAGGAAATACACATATGACGTTTTTTTTGGGTGTCAGTTTCACAGAATATCCCAACCAGTGTTCTTCCCCTCAGGTTTACCCTAATCATTTGATTAGCATCACTATGTGAAGCAATGAAGCAACGACTTCAGTAATTCAAAAATGGGGGTGGGTCTTGGGTAGTTTAGAGTTTCCATATATTTCAATAAAAATATTGATACTTGACGGCTTGTATCAATGACTATATGTATACTTTTGAGCTTCACAATCAAGTTAAACTTTCAGAGGACAGTCTCTCATCACAAACACTGATATGGTTTGGTGTGGCACAGTGGATAACACCACTACCTGTCAGTGGGTTAGCACATCATGTGGGAGATTGGGGTTCAATTCCTGGTCTGGGTTACTGTGGGCATTACAGCAATAAGAGTCCTTGGGCAAGACTCCTAACTTTTCATTGACCCACCTCTGTGATTGTAAGTCGCTCTGGATTAAAGCCATTATGCCATTAGATGCCATTTTAAAAATGGTTTATTTAGGTCTGAATTTACTGTGTACCCAATGTTGTATGAGCTCAGACTACAGATATATCTTCTCACTGGGTGAAGAAGCTCCTAAACAGTTACTACACCTGGTTCTGAGATTGAGAACACTGTACACTGTGCATTATTGATAACGCTCACAAACACAGCAACGTGTCTGCTAAAGGGTTTATTTCAGCATGCCGTTGGCCGGAAGTGACGTTATGGAGCGAGCCGGGCAGTGAGTCAATTCCCTTGGCTACAGCAGAGAACATTTGTTAAAACACTCTCAAAACAAGCAGGAAAACATGGCTCAGGAACCATGACTCACATGTGAGGTGACTTCATATTTACATACATTTGATACAATACAGTGTACAATACACCAATGACTGCTTCAATGTGAGAGTTACAGATCAGAACAGCAACAAACCAGCCAATTACAGTTCTGAGGTGAATTTATGATTAGAAAAGCAGTTCTGAGGTAAATCTATGGTTAGAATAGTGGTTCTGAGGTAAATCCATGATTAGAATAGCGGTACTGAGGTAAATCTATGGTTAGAACAGCGTTTTTGAGGTAAATGCATGATTAGAATAGCACGTCTAAGGTAAATCTTTGGTTAGAATAACAGTATTGAAGTAAATACATGATGTAAATAGCGGTTTTGAGGTAAATCTTTGGTTAGAATAATAGTTTTGAGGTAAATTCATGAACGGAATAGCAGTTTTGAGGAAAATCTATTATTTGAACAGAGGTTCTGGTGTAAATTTATGATTAGAATATATGTAGCACTGTAGAGGTGAACACATTTTGCTTTGTTGGTATTAAAAAGCACACAGTAGAGGACAATCTCAAATGAAAATGAATGTCTTGTTTTTTTTTTTTACCCTTGCAAAACATTTGATTAGCCGTGTTTACTCTGGTGCCACTGCCAACACGAGCGAGTTAAACGCAGGCTCTGATAAATGATGGATGAGGCTGGGTTTCAGGGTGAAACAGCATATGAGCACGAGACCAAGCGTTCGCTCATTCCTTCAGTCACACCACAGCCCAGGAAACGGTGGAGGAAACTCACAGCTCAACCTCGAATTTCCTCAAACCACGTCTCTGAAACACGAACGGACAACCCGATAGCCAGCTGTTTATTCCAGCACGAGCAATTTGCTTGTTAACATTAGAGGAAGGAATCACAGGACATCTCACGATACAATATAATCAGGATACCTCAACCCTGATAACAAATCTATTATTAGAATAGGGGTTCTGAGGTAAATATATGGTTAGAATAACATTTCTGAATTAAATATATGGTTAAAATTACAGTTCTGAGGTAAATCTATGATTAGAATAGCAGTTCTGAGGTAAATTTATGATTTGAACAGCAATTCTGGGGTAAATCTGTGATTAGAATAGTGGTTCTAAGGTAAATTTACGATTAGAAAAGCAGTTTTGAGGTAAATCTATTGTTAGAATAGTGGTTCTGAGGTAAATGTATGGTTAGAATAACAGTTCTGAGGTAAATATATGGTTAAAATTATAGTTCTGAGGTAAATTCATGATTAGAATAGCAGTTCTGAGGAAAATCTATGGTTAGAACAGCGGTTTTGAGGTAAAATCATGATTGGACAGAAATTCTGAGGTCTAAATCTGTGAGAGAATATTGGTTCTGAGGTAAATCTATTGCTAGAATTACAGTTCGGAGGTAAATGTATGATTAGAATATACGTAGCACTGTTGAGGTGAACACATTTTGCTTTATTGGTGTTAAATATGTTTTAAATGGTACTTTTGTAATCAAACCACTCAAAATGTCTAGGAGGAGGTGTTTGTGAAGGAACCCCCAGCACCTCACTACCCAGAGAGACGGTACAGTTAATTTGTATGCTGTAATCACTTAAAAGTAATGGAAAAAAACACATCTTCATTATCTGTATCTGTTTTTGAGCTGAAAGCAATTAAAACACAAACAAGCTGTGCAGGACTAGGATAGTAACATTAGCTAGTTAGTAAAGGAACCTTGGAGAACTGAACTCTACTGCAGTGTACAGTCTGAAGCTAAAATTCAAGTATATCAAACCACCCCAAATGAACCAGAACAGGTCTGCCCTTCCACTTTCTAGAGGGAGGGGTCGGTAAAGGAACCCCCCGCAGCCCCCTTCCTGCCCCCTTTCCAGCAGGCTATCTATATTCCATCTTCTAAAAGCAACAAAACAGCTGACTATGTAAGTCGGTGACCTTGAACAAGTGCTGGTGCAATCTCTCTAGCATTTCATCCTGCCTTATTTCACTCCAACTGCCAGAGCACTTCACCATCTATAGAAGTCAAACTGTGCTGGCTATACTCCCATCAGCTAATTTTAGGCAGCGCACTCCAGCCCTTCTACCCCCACAACCCACACCACCATCACCCCCACCTCCCCTGTGTTTGGGTACGACTCTCACTGGAGAAGCAGCAACAGCAGCAGCAGCAGGCGGAGATCACTATCATATCACATGCACAGATCTGAGAAAAGGTGTGAAGGAGTGAGTAGTGAAGGCTGGAAAGAACGTTCATTAAAATAGTTTGGTTCGTTTGCAGCATGAAAACACTTTTCTACATGGTTTGGACTGTCTCAGAGTTGAGACAGGCTGTCGTTTCGTTACCCATCAAACTATAGAAGAAGAAAAAGAATGTGTGTTGAGCCAAAATCAGAATCCCCTTCTAGTTGTTGTTGAATGCATCCTGGATTATATTCTAATCAGATTTTAGCCACATGCTTTAACACCTAAGAATCAATTATTAACATTAACAACTTTAATTTTCCCAAAACTCAACAGTGTGTCTTATAATCTGGTGCACCTTATTTTTACACTTTAACAGTCAGGTTTTAAAAAGCAATAGAGAGACTCAGCTAATGTACAGCGTTAAAAAGATGAAGTTTCAGTGAAGTTTCTCCAGCACCAAGATTGGAGCCATTCAGAGGTAAGTACAGTATATCAGATTTTAGCCTGCGTTTACTGTTTTAAAACAAGCTACGTGGCATAACCCGCTAGCTGATAGCGCCCTGGGTTACCAGAACACTCAGGGTCCCTCAGTTTAGTGCTGTTGGTTTGCACTTACTAGCGCTAAGGGCTGCTAACCACGGCTAGTGCTACTGCTTACTAGGGGTGTGCCATATTGTATCGTACGCGATAATATCGCCAACATATTTAAATATCGTTAACGATATTACACCCTGAAATATTGTGACATATCACCCACCCCAAATTATCACATCAGGGTTCTACTTTTTTGCTGTTTTAAGCAAAAGAAAAATTCACACATTTAGTATGTCCTATTAAATATCTACTAGAGACAGATTATATCTCTCCAGTATCATTTATTTTACTTTAATCCTGGATACATCACCAAGAGTATCATTATCGCGATAATACCAAGAAATACTGTGATGTTATTTTAGGGCCATATCGCCCACCCCTACTGATAACCATGCTGGATCTTAAGTTCTTTACTCACCCAAATAAACAGTTTTTAGGAAAAAAATCTGTGTAGATTAACGTCCAGCGCTCATTTAACCTTAAAAGAAAATGTTTCATTTACTTAGACGCCTCCAGCGGCGAGAATTTGAAGTGAAACATGGCGACACCCTTGTTCCTTACTATTGTTGCTTCAAATGCACCTCATAATCCAGTGCACCTTATGTATGAAAATACATAAGATGTTCATTGATGGGGAGCCTTATACTCAGTAGAATACAGTATATTTATAGTAGAATCCCCAAAACACAGCTTGTCTAGAAGAGAAGAAATAGCAATAGAATAGACTCTACAGACTGACTGAAGCTGATAAATATGAACCTATTGGCACCATGCCTAATGCCAGGCATAGGCTAGAGGAAGGGGTATAATGCCCGCCAGCACTAAGCTGTGGAGGAGTAGTAGAAGTGTGTTCACTGCAATGATTGTGGTGGTCCATCCATTACTTCTGGGATGGGTTGGTTTAGGATGAAAAATTGGAGACGAGGTATGGTGACGAGAACATCCAACATTCTGACCTCACTAAAGCCCTTGTCAGCATCGCTCAAACAATCTATTACAAAAAAAGTCTTTACTAAGCAGTAGACAGAGTTACTCCAACAAGAGAAAGAAAAGATCAATCTTAATAACCTTGATTTCAGAACAAAAATCAAATGTTCAAACTCAGAAATTCAGTTGAAATTCAACATACTGGTCCCTTTTCCCTCAAAAACTCAAACAGCAAGACCACAATAATTATGGTTCTTTATGGCTTTCAATAAAATACCTTATTACACAGTTTTTAGGGACAGAGGCTAACGAAATGAGCATGAACCCACAACCTGAGCTTGATGGAACAGTAACTGCGGTCAGCGCTCAGTTAATAAGCCTTCAGGCCCAGCACCACAAGAATGCACAACCTCCAGTAAAGCATGTTATTAAGAGAAGCATTTACCAGAACCGTGAGCCTGAGAGCACAGTAAGGAGAACTCTAGAACATTCTGGAACTGTTTTAAAGTTTAGGACAGGCCCAAATGTTTTATAGGAGTATAGGGGAAACAACTGGGACTTGCTATATAACAAATACAAACCATTTCCCCAATTAAAATAACCTAAAGCTTTCCAGCTAACGGAGAATGTTAGAAGAATGATTACAACTATTTTGAAACCGTATCAAGTAGGTTAGCCTTTAACCTTATAAAAACAATTTAGCAGGAATCTTCTGACATTATTAGAACCTTTTGTTTCACATAAAATTCCCCATCTGCATAAATACTAAAACATTATGAAAACATTAACAGTAACATTCCCAAAATTGAAAATTAAAACACTAACACAAGTCATGTTGCAGCGACAGTACCAGAACATTTATAAAAGTTAATTATACTACAGTTATTTCCGACCCCGCAATGTGATTGGCTAAGAGGCTTTCTATGAGTGCCATTATCAGCCGGTAATGCACTGTAACAAAGGTCTCCATGTATTACTCTGCAACATACAGGTAACCTAGCAATCATTTTAACTCGCTGAGTTTTTATAACCAAACAGATGGTATTTTCTTGTCCTCTTTAACTCCGAATCTTTCAATAAACACTAATAAGCACTCCTTCTTGTTTATAATTGCTTAAATAAAAATATTTTAAGAACATCCAGAAAACTTGCCAGATTTAATGTTCTAAGAATGTTAACTGTAACATTCAGAAAACGTTCTACTAACCGAAAATTGTTAGCTAGAATCCTGTACACATGGTCTATAGGGTTTTGTGTGGAAACACACCAACAATAAAAAGTCCTTCCACAAAATAATCTGAGAAATGGTCCTGGGTGTGGATTTAACCATTCACAGAACAAGAATATCAATGGCACAAAAATTCATTTCTCTAAGCCTCTTTCCAAACAGTAATCCCACCTGTTTGAGTTCATCCAGAACACCTGTTAACCAAACAACCGTTGCGGTTCATGACCTAACAAGTGGCCTAGATAGTTTGGCAATAGTCTAAGTGTAACTGCTGACAGAGAAAAATAACCAACACTAATCTATTCCACCCAGCAAAAAGCCTGCCATCAGCCATCAACACAAACCACTGAAACACTTAAAAAAAAAACAGGAAATTCACCAGGTCGGTCAGTTAGCTTTGTATTTGAGTAGCATATGAATGTGCATACAAATATTTGGCAACCAAAATTAAGTGAAAAGGATGAAGCCATATTAATTTGTGGAAACACTGAATAATTTATGCTGCACAATGACGATGACCAATAAATTTGAGCCGGCAATCGGAAAGTTTAAGTTAATTTTTACCATCTACTCACAATTCTCAATAAAATAAAGCATTCAGCATCAATTAAGCTTGGTACTCATTTAATAATTCTACACAAACTGTCTGTTTTCTAGAGGGTGTATTAACACTAAGCACAGTTTGGTTTAATTATGCTGCCCCCTCCCCACTCACCCGCTGGCCTGTACTCAAACGGAGTTTAAACAATCCGTGCCCAAGCTTGCTTACATCATCACTCACTGCTCAGGGAGCTTGCTGGTGTTCTCCCAATATTCAGCACCCCCGCCATGCAAAGCACCCTCTCTCGGGAGCAAGTATGCACCAGCTTCTTGATAAAAGCGGGGAGATAAACTGCTTTAACGGATCAGATATAAGCGCCAAAAGTCACGGTTATCTCAGTTATCTCAGTATTTAAGTGTATCGTGCCTGAGCACAGTTCGGAGCGATCACACTAGTCAAACGAGCCATGCTTTGGGATGTAACCGTGCCCTGGCCCGGCACAAATTGTCTATTGTGACACACCCTTAGCCTTAGCGATTGTTTGTTAAGCTACTAAAAATCTACATTTTTATTTTTTCTTTCTTTTTTTTTTCTTCTGTTTTGTTAAGTTTCAGCCAATTTGGTTCAACTCTACTTTTAAATAAGTAAGTTTTCTGAAATTGTGACACTTACTTCCACATGAACTGAAGAAAAAAGTACAGTTACACAAAACAAAACCTCAAACACTGAAGCCATATCTAGATTTCCCATAGTAGGAAGATAGAAAGCTCTACAAAACTCTAAAAAGTAAAGACAGTCAGCTGCTACTGTGGGAACCACCTCAAACAACCTCTCTGAGCTGAATCTTCAGGCCTTGTTTAGATTATCAATCCCACATTTGCATGCTTGCAGAACACCTTGCGAGAGGTGCGAAAACAGCCACACTCATCAGCAACCCCCCTTCGCCTTGTTGCTTCTCTACGATCCTTTTTCATACCTCGCTTTCAGCAGAGCCCATACGCCAGTAACCAGTGGGGTAGATCTTACAGTTAACATATCATCTCCATCTCTACACAAACACACGCTCATTTATAAATTCTCTCTCTGCTGTTATCAGGGCTTTATATCTGCTCAGTGAGATGCTTCTGATGCTTTAAGCTGTCACTGCTCTCTCTTCTCTACTCCTGATCTGACATTTTGTCTGCGGCTGCAAAACTGTACCAGAAGAAGGCTAAAATAGTGCAGGCTCCCTCAGGGTACAGTGAACGGGGTAAAGGCATCGCGGGGTGAAGTGTGGCTACAGACTGCTGGAGAAAATCCTCACAATCAACTGTTAGTAGGAATCACAGGCCATCTCACGATACGATGTCCCGATGCAATGCCCACGATAATGATGTTATTACAATACTACGATTATGTGATACTCCATATATCACAACACAATTCTCAAAGAGGCCAGGAATTATGGATTTATTGGTGTCAGTTGATTAGCGCCACCACGTGGAGTAATAAGTAGAGGTGGGAAAAAAATACATAAATATATTGTATCTTCTTTGTTTGCGATACATTATCGTTACATACTCGGTACATTATCAATATTTTTATTAAAACTTAGACACTCTAATCTCCCCGACCTCTAAATTTCACCAGATGTGTGTGCATTGCATCTGCCTTCCGGTACAGCAGTGGAGCAGATATGCTTAAATTTTAATTTTTGGCTGCAGATACATAAAGCTTTTTAAAGTACAATGCAGCACTGAGAACAACAGGCAGACCTGAATCAGCTATTTGTTATATATATATATATATATATATATATATATATATATATATATATATATATATATATATATATATATATTGTTTTTGCACAAGCTATTGTTTCCTTTACATGTAATAAAAAAATTAAAAAAAATAGTAAACTGACTCCTTCAACATTACATGTTGCTTTTATTTTAAACATGGTGTAAACATGACTGTCTTGTATTTAGGTTTAGGAAAAGTGTAAAATATGATAATTGCTGTGACACAAAAGAGTTCTGTACAGATTTCTGACAGAAGCAGACGTCCATCTAATCGAGTTACTGTTTTAATAAGATTTTTAAAATGGAGTAATGGAGATTTTACAGCTTTACATAAAGATACTGCAGAGAGAATCTCAGTAATAATATATATATATATATATATATTTATTAAAAACAAATACATATGGCTGAATCAGAACATTCACAAGAAAGGCATTTAGGGTTAAGACTCGCCCCACCAATTTAACTTACTAAACTTACTGCTTCATTATTCCATATGGTTCACTAATCAAATGAACAGGGTAAACCTGCGGTGAAGAATATTGGCTGTTAAATTCTGTGAAACTGACACCAATAAATCCATTATCAATTCTTGGTATTTACTTATCTTGGAGTATTTTATCCTCTTCAGTAACAAAGATGCTGCGAAGTATCGTAGAGAAAAGTATAGTGATATATTACTAGACTATTTGCAGAATTACAATAATGTGATATCATTGTTATCGTAGCAACATATCGTGAAATCGTATATCGTGAGACGCCCTGTGATTCGCACCCCTACTGCTCATGTGACCAACTGGAATTAAAACGTGATCTGATCACCAGAAGCAGAGAGGGATACATTAATGCAAGGTGCAAACAGCCTCCAAGAGGAGGCTCAGTGAGAACATCCGGTCTGGAGCTCAGGGGGCTCCTGTAAACATTCTCACAGGACTGAGAGGCTCATCAAGATGGAACGATAAACACTAAAGTGGGCCATTCCGGGCCATTATGTAACAGATGTATTTCAGATCCAGTTTTTCCTTCCTAAACTGAAACACAGAACAGCCACCCCAAACCCAGCTGCCACGGTGAGTTCTTCACGCATGGCCCAGCCAGCGCCACACCGATGCATCTGCTACCAAACACACACAGATACACACACACACACACACACACAGATACAGACACATACAGCCCAGACTGACTTTCACCTCAACTGACTTAAAAAAGCTTTAAAAAACAAGTATGAACAGGATAAGCATGTTTAAAAATGATGAAAATCTGAAAAACGTCCGGAATTTAAACTATTTCTAAACAATATCTTTTGAATTTGGCAAACAAGTGTTTAACCAAAGTTCAAAATTCCTCTCTCCCTCCTTAAAATAATATATAAATAAATAAAAATACAGATTTATTTCCTCTCAGCGCCATTGTGCCGAGCCTGTTTTCAGAACATAGCTTCCTTTCCCATACTAAAGGCCCAGCCAGAGGCAGTTATACTGGGTCGGTATGCGGCTCCTGAATAGACAGGATGTTTGCCATAGGTGACATTTCCTTGCCAGCAGCTCCACAAGGATTTCAATGATATTTAACCTGATTTAAAAAAAAGTCTTACAAATGTTCATCACTCAGCATTACTAGTGCTGGAGGATATGACTTTTATACGTTTTTAACACCATATATTATTTAATTCTGGTCAATATGAAATAATTATGAGACAGACAAAGCTGAGCAATATGGTTAAAAAATTTCTTTAAATAAGACAATGTAATATTGAAAGATTATTTATGTTAATGAAATTGCTAAAATTGCACTGCTGAGGTAAACATGGGACTAAATTGCTCTGCTGAGGTCGATATTAATCATTTAATATTACTAGTGCTGGAAATGACATATGATTTATATCACCACATATTTCTTAATTCTGGTCAAGACTATATAATTCTGATATTGATATGAATAGTTTAAAAGCAACAGCCTGTGGTGTACATCACATCATCACACACAGACAAAGCTGAGCAATATGGTTCAAAAATGCCTTTAAATAATACAATGTAATATATTTTCACAATAAAAATAATAGCACTGCTGAGGTAAACATGTGACTAAAATTGCACTCCTGAGGTCCATATTCATCATTCAGTATTACTAGTGCTGGACAATATGACTTAAATGATTTAAATCAACACATACTTCTTAATTCTGGTCAATAAGATCTAACTCCGACTGATATGAACAGCTTTAAAGCCACCGCCTGTGGTGTATATCACATCACAGACAGACAAAGTTAAGCAATATGGTTCAAAAATGTATTTAAATATTACAATGTCACAATTTCATTGTATAGTTTATTATATATATATATTAGTATAAATATTAGTATTTATATTAATGAAATTGCTAAAATTGCACTCCTGAGATAAATGTATTGAAGCTATTGCACTACTGAGGTTCTATTGAAAAAATAGCACTGCTGTTTAATTGTATTTGGTTTCGGACAACATTTTCTATTTCAAGGCATCTCTAACAGATTGAGATGACAATGCTGAAATTATATTTTGTGCATCTCACCTCTTTGCATGTCAACATTATCTTTATGCCACCATCAACACATGATTTGGCACGACAAGATAAAATCTAGCAGAATCTGCAGAACTGCAGAGGTTGTACAATTTAGTGAGAATCGACGGGACAAGGAACTGCACACCTCTCTTTATAACCAGCAATAAAAAAAATACATATTCTGATTTTATTTATTTATTTATTTATTTAATTATGATATTGATAATGCAATCTGTGCATCGATGATTGGAGCAAAATATATGGTACCAGGTAGATATAATCAATAATCTGGTACATATTGTCATGTGAACTGAGAACAGTGGGATTTTTTCTTTGTATTAAGAATAAAAAGTTGCAGAAAAAAAAAGAAAAAAATACAGAAAACATTGTATATTCTGGAATTTGACTATTGCAACTGTGTACATTTAGATGTACTTAAGTATGTACATCTAAATGAAATGTGTATTAAGGCTGATATAATATACTGTATTTTTACTATATGCACTTAAAATCCTTACATTTTTCTCAAAAATGCACTTTTATCCTGTATGGGCATCTTGACCAGTTAGAAAAACATGGCGACACCCTTGTTCTCTTCGATTTAGGCATCCTTAGTAGTGTACAACATTAAAATGAGGAAAAAAATAGCCATTGCACAGTTCTTACGCACAAATTTACAATATTGTTAGCGACACTAAAATAATGTTTTATGACAGGACTTTTTTTGTGAGAATGAAGTTTAAGTGTTCGTTGTGGTACGAGTTACGGCACTATCTGGGTGTGCTTGATGCTAAAATCGCCTGACCGTTAAACTGTTAAACTGAAAAAGTGAGTATTGATTTGTATTTTATGTCTTAAAACTGAACAATCAGTCTTAAAACTGATATTTTTTTATTGTTAATGAGCTGAATAAAGTTGGACTTTAGCCCTATCTGGACGGGACTATCTGTGAAAAATATTTCACACTACTACTCAGTGATAAAACTCTGCAATTGCATCTGGACTGCAATTGAAAAAAACAAGAGGGCCAGTGAGATTTTTTTTTTTTTTTTTTTTTTTTTTCCTAGGCCACTTGACATCGCGTTCAGTAGCTCCTCCATTTCCACTCACTGCTGTTTTTACATGGATCTCCGTGGAAACACACGCCCCAAAGTGTAATTACCATGTGTAATTATTAAATGCGGGGTGACAAAACTCATCAGAGATGTCAGTCTGGACGGGAATAAAATTACCTGAGGACCACGAAAAAACAGCAAAAAACAGTAGATAATTCAGCCTATAATTTTCTCAGAGGACGTCTGAGAAAAAAAAAAAAAAACACACATATATGGTCGTTCCGGACAGAAATAAAATCACAGAGGACCCCCCCATAAAAGAGAAAATTACATCAGGACCCCCTGAGAAACTAATCCAGTATACAGCCCTACTTCAGACATACCTGAAGATATACTAATCCACTCATTACACCCTACAGTACCCTACAGATTACAGACCTAGATAACAGAACAGCACCTCATACTTACTAAACGCACCATATAATCACACTTCACCACCACCTATACTCACCATTAACGCCTGAATTTCCACATAATTTCCACAGACTCACTGACGCGCCCACTACACCGTAATCAATGGTCCTCTCTGAGGATTTCACATTTAACAGCTAAACGAAGGTGGACACCTTTCAAAGCTTTTCACAAGATCACACAAGTTAATTATACAGCAGGAGAACCAACGATCTTCTGCATTTACAGAAATTAAACTGTACAGAATAAAAAGATAAGCACCGACTTCTCTGTGCTTTTAAACCAAGCAGACACGTGAAGCTCAGCCACACGTGAAATCTCTGAACTCATCTTCAAGAAGCTTCATCAGGCTGAAACTGGATTAGATTCATGTACTCAGACTCGTGTACCGTGTCTACAATCTCTCCCTCTCCCAGAGACATTTGTTAATAATTAAACTCGCGCTAAATGTGCTTTACTGAGTAAATGTCTGCAGCTACCGGCAAACGCAAAGATAAAAAAAAAACCAACAACATCTCATTATATCGGAAAAGGCCCTGGTGTGAACTACCTGATTTAGTCATCAGCTTATGATTGATACAGGTTTAATCAAATTAAATTTAGTTGTATTTCTTCTATGTATACAACTGACGTTGCAAAGAAGCTTTACAGAAATCTGGTAACTCTAATACAAATTGAACACTAAATCAAACAAAACCTAAAAAAGTATATCTGTATTATATTTAATTTTGATTGAGTTTTTTTATTATTATTTTGAGTTGTGGATGTGTGTTTAATATTCTTTTAAAATTGCTATATTACAATACTGTATGATTTGTAAAATTTGAAGAAGAAAAAACGCAAAAATAAAAGTAGTTTAGATGTTTGTGGTGCAATAAAAAAGCAATGCTGCCGGCATATATATATATATATATATATATATATATATATATATATATATATATATATATATATATATATATATATATAAATATATACACACACACACACACTTTTTTTTTTGGTTTTATGAATATACTACCCAGGAAATAATAGCGAAAAACAAGTTATTGTCAGTTTATGGCCATTTATTGCTGAACTATAACAATAATAGATGTCTCTCCAAACCATCACTGATTGGTGGAAACTTCACACTAGACCTCAAACAGTTTGGACTGTGTGTCTCTCCACTCTTCCTCCAGACTCTGCTCCCTTGAATTTACAAATGAAATGTACAATTTACTGATGATCAGTGATGATTTGTAGAGTCATGTCAGTGCAGTGTTTTCTGGAAAATCTTTTTTGGAGACTTCATTTTCCAGCAGGACTTGGCACACTGTCCACACTGACAGTACCTGTATAATATTCTAAATTTCTGAGACACTGATTTTTGGGTATTTATTAGCTGTAAGCCACAATCATCCAATAAACGCTTAAAATAGATCACTCTGTGATCTATATAATATTCAAGTTTTACATTTTAAACTGAATTACTAAAATAAAGCAACTTTTCAATGATATTCTTATATTTTGAGATGCACTAGAATAAACAAATAGCAGTACACACATTCAAGAGACAACACATCCATAACCAATGGGTGTATTTGTCATTGTCATGTGTCTATTGGCTTAAATATTGGATGACAGTTCAACAAAAATTCCTGAGGTTGTATCAGTATATTGAGCGATACGTTGATATTGTAAATATGGTGAGAGGCCTATTAAACACATGTATACTACCCCTAAATTATGAATAACTGTTTATTATGAGGGTAAAAAAAAAAGGTTAGATAGGTTGTTGTCAAACATGCTGCTAACAAATGGCTAGAAATTCACATTCTTAGAAATTCGAAATACAAAAAAAATTCTAACCAGATTTATTTACTCCGTTTCTGATTCTTTCTAAACAGCAAACAATGGGTTACCCATCTGTGACCTCGAGCTATTAATAAGCCATTGTTGAATGGACTGGTGTTTGGTTTCAGACTGGTCAAACAGTCAAACGCTGTTCAGGAACTGAAGGCAACAGTCGCACGCTGCATTCAGTTGGCAACAAATTGCCGCAGATGCCCAATCTAAATGCTTAGCTGGGCCACTCAGTGCTGAGATGTTATTTAGGGCAAAGCTTACATGTACTATTTTAACATGCCGATACAATGCATATCATAACACAGATACTACTACAATAAAGTGAGTATTTTTTTTTTTTAACAGGCCTGTTGTATTATGCCTCAATACTGCCTGTCGTATTTACTTTTTAGAAGTTACTTTTAGCTAAGACTTTTATTTTTAGCCTGGCTGCACACAGATTTACTGCTGCTCTAGTCTTTCACACCATTTACTTAATACACAGACATCTGTTTCTTCTGAATCTGCATGTGCATTGCTTCTGACTCCAAGCATTTAATGCTGCTTTTTTAAATATATATTACCAGCATAAAATATCAAATTCTGAATTCTGTCATTAAATTGGATCATAAAACATATCATTAAACCCCTAATAAAAATAAATAAATAAGTGAAAAACGTTGATGGCGCCAATCTGAAACACATACCTGCATTCATAACCCTCTGATATTAATAGGTGTATAAAGCATGGCACATTAGCAGCCAAGTGCTATTTTGGAACAGTAATGGCAGCAGCTACATACCTGTAGTACCGTGACTGGAGGTACGTGGAGCACACTGCTTTGGAGACGTGGCTGGCCGAGCCGAAGTCTATGACTTTCACCCGGTACGGCTGTCGCACCGGGTCCACCAGCATGATGTTTTCAGGCTTGAGATCGGCGTGGATCAGATTCATGGCCTTCAGCTTCTTCAGCGCCGTGGTGACCTGCTGAAGAATGGGCCGGATCACCTTGAGAGGCAGCGGGCTGAACTTGTTCTGCTTGAGGAAGTCGTACAGGTTCTGCTCAAGCATCTCGAACACAAGGCAGGTGTGGTTACGGTGCTGGAAGCACTCGAAGGCCCGCACCAGGTTATGCTCGTCCGCGTTCTCCCCGCTGAGGCGGGCCAGGATGCCCACCTCGATCTGGCCCTGCCGCGCGTACGAGGGGTGGTTTTTCAGGATCTTCACAGCCACCACCTCGCTGGTTCCTCGTTTCCAGCATTTCACCACCTGGCCAAAGGTACCGCGGCCAAGGAAGTCCAGCACCTCATAGGTATTCTTCATGGAACAGAGCACCTCGTGCTGCACCAGCTGGTAGTCGCCGTCTCCACCGCCTGTTCCTCCACCCTGTTTGACAGGACCTCCTCCTACCGCTGCCGCCGGGACCGCCACCGGCGGGTTCCCCACATTCGCTTGCAACATTGCGGGTAACATGGACAGGTCCTCCACTATCTGCATGGCGCTTCCCACGTTCTCCAGCTCCTCGCTCTTACGTTTCAGCCCGCATCGCTGGGAACTGTCCGCCAAGTTAAAATCGCAGGTGTCCTCTCCCGCCCCCTCGTCGTCAACCCCTCCACCACCACCCTCACCTTGCTGTCGTCCTCCCCCTCCTCCGCCGCAGCAGCCGCCCCCGCCTCCTCTGCTTCCACTGTCCTCGCCCCTAACCCCTCCAGCTGCCCCTGGAGCTCCACTGCTGCTCTTCCTGCCTTTTTCCGGCTCTTTTCCCGGTGACCGGACACCTCTTTCTTGACGAGGTGCTGCTGCTGCTGCTCCTGCTGCTGCAGTTGCGCAGATCGCCTGTCGTTGTACACCTTGTACAGCAACAGTCTGCACTGGAAAGTCCTGCCAGTGGCGTCTGCCGGCCGCAAAGTCCCGTGTCTTGTACGTGGGTGCAAGTTTCGTCGGCTGTGCAATGCCAAGGGTTCTACCATTCAAAAAAGTCAGTGGGAAGGCCCTGTCATGGTAAACACAGTTGTTGGGTTCGACTTTGAGTTTCTTCACACTGCAAAAGGCACTTGTCTGAGTTTGATAAACATGTGGTGGGTAGACCAAAACTTGTGAGGCCATACCTGCAAAGAAAAAAGGTCAGAATTAGGAATCACGTAAATTTGGAAAACTTTGCTATTGGTATCCCTGTCGCAAAAATTACATTATCGACTCATTGTTTGATGAACGAACATGACGTGAATGAGATTTGCAGACCTCAATATTGCCCAATGCGATTAATTGCATATATTTAAGCAGACATATTACATTTTACCAGTCGCACTGGTAAGCAGATTTCAAACACACACAAACATACTACAGTTTTACTGCTGCTGTAGTCTTTCACACCATATAATTAAGCAATACAAAGACATCTGTATCTTCTGTTTACATGCAAGATTTCAACTCCAAACTACTTTCACTTTCCCATGTGAAACCCAGGAAATACCCACAATCAATCATGCGCAACATGATGGACAGCTCTCAAATTAAAATATGTAGTCAATCATTCAGCAAACAGCAAACTTTTATACTGTAAAAGTAATCTGATTCGTGACTCCAAAATCAGGATCCTTTCTAAATACTCAGCTTCTGAGAATATTCCATTAACGTGATTGAGCTGGTATGATGAATGTATTTTAAAACAGTGTTTTTTTATTTATTATACTATCAAACATTATTTTATACAATTATCCTTATTTTAGTGACATAAAATGATCTGAGCTTTCGGCTTGGAAATGTAGACTCTACAGCTGGCAAACATCAGTTTCCTAAACTCTCCATTTAAAGGGAGTGATGTGTTTCAGTAACCGTCTCCTCCTTAACCTCCCAGCCTCCCAGGCAACAACCAGTGTTTGAGCTTTACTGGACAAGAGGAAAGTTTGGTGGTGTGGAAAATCGGCTGCACATGTCCACGCAACCCTCCGCTCTGTCTCAGACTTCTATCACAGAAGGATGACGCAAAAACCCCATTCGCAATTCCTCTACAGTCAAAATATTTGGATTTCTGAATGTCAATTTTAACTCATGCACAGGACCTTTTTCCCCCCTCTGGGTTTTTGATACTTGCCAGAACTCATTCTGGGCCAACAGATCAGTTTTTTTTAGTTTTTCAGTTTAAACTAAAACTAAAAACAGAGAAATATGATCCTTATTTCTGTACAGTTACAGATGCGATATAATGAATAAAATAATAAAGCCCATAGTCACTTAAATGTTAATGTTCTTTTGGAGTTCAATAAATACATCAACATCTGCAGTATATACTGCAATACTGTAAAAAATAACCTGTATTTTTCACAACTACAAAAAAAGAATTGTGTTACAAAAACATTGGGCCACAATGTTAACAGTTTTCTGAGCTGGATTACTCACGGATGGTTGCTGACAGTGTAGATGAATTTTGTGTTTATTACAGGGGAATCCAAAGTAATCCCACATGGTAACTATAGGTTTATCTTTTTAGGGGAATGGAAGTAAAATATTTTTAGTTTCTCTTTCCATTTGTTCCACTGTGTGTGTTTGAGTGTGTTTCTCCCCTATATGTTTACATAGGTGTTTCCCAACTCAGTGTGTGTTTGAGTGTAGCAGCAATTGCTAAGACTAAGGGATGGGAGGCGCATTTTAACAGCATGGTATACCATGAAACCTATAAAACAGCAACCGTAGTTGGTAGAAGTAATAAAACAGTTTTTTTTTTTTTTTTTTTTTTTTTTTTCTACACTGCTTACTACAATAAGAAGAGTAATGAAGCGAGGTTTACGCAGATCCAGAGCAGGCTTACACTTTCATTATCTCGCTGAAACTTCTGCAAAGCCTGGCTTTCCTCAACTATTCCCCTGAGACAGCATGTGGTCTGATAACTAGCCTCTTCGTTATCCCTAACCTACTTGGAAAGAGAGATTACATTACTTAAAACTGACGACATGTCAATCCTCTGGAGGACTGGAGGAACTGGAAGCAGAAGAGACTTACTTCATTTATGACAAAAATAACACTTCCGAGGAAGCTAGCTAGCAAACTAGCTAAATGTGTGACTTGAACAGCATAGCTGAGGTAAATTTATGATTACAATGGCACTACTAAGGTAAATTTATGACAAAAATTGCGCTGCTGATTACAATGGCAATTTGTTGAGGTAGCTAGATAGATAAATGTATGACTTGAACAGAAGATAAATGTATAATTATAATGGCACCACTAAGGTACATTTATAACTAAAATAGCACTGCTGAGATACAATTATGACTAAAATAACACAATTGGTGGACATTTATGTCTATAATAGCCCTACTGTGGTACAATTATGACTCAAATAGCACTGCTGTGGCACAATTATGACAAAAATAACACTACCACTGTATACCTATGAATAAAATAACACTGCTGAGGAACAATTATGATTATAATTAAACTACAGAGGTACAATTATGACTAAAATAGCACTGCTTAGGTACATTTAGGACTAAAATAGCACTACTGAAGTACATTTATGACTAATATAGCACTGCTAAGGTACATTTAGGACTAAAATAGCACTGCTGAGGTACATCTATAACTAAAAGAAGCACTATTGAGGTACATTTTTAATTATTAGTTTACATGTAAAGAGTGGAATCAGTGTTATACTCTATCATAAATTCCCACAATTCTGATTTCATTAAAAGTAAACTTTTTTTTATTATTATTACTATTTTTTTCCTACCATCTGATTTAACTCTCTATAGCATGATATATTTGTCGGGAACTTAGGGATATCTATTTATATATCAATTGAAAACTTTGTGAACCAATGTTTTACTGTGATTGCCTTGTGAAATATATAAGAAAGAAATATAAGAAAGTAATAAATATATAAAGTATACAAATTTAAAATAGAAAAATAACAAATAAAAAATTGTATTTTAAACATACAGCTTTACATCTAAAAATTAAGGGACTGTGTAATAATAAAAAATGTTTTGTTTCTTTTTTTACTTTATATCCTTTTCTTAAATTAGTACCTCACACACAGAGTTTAGAGCAGAAAACTCCTGATGAACTAGTGTGTTATTAACAGCACTCCTGAAATAATCAGCCGGGCGCTAGAACACACAGAGATAAAGCTTCATACGCTCAGGCCTTTCATTCAGCTAAGCTCACTCAGCACAGCTGCAGCGTCTGCTATTATTACTGTATAACCGGTAACCTGATCCGGCTCATCTCAGAGAGAGATAGAGAGATAGAGCTGCTGCTGCTCCCCAACCTTCTGCTACCTGCCCCCGATAAAACACGCCTGACCTTTCCTCAGACCCAATACTCATCCTAACAGAGGAAAAACAAATAACGCCGTCCAGCAATCAAATGTTTCCATGACGGAGCGAGCGAGGCCGAGCGGACAGACGAGCCGAGGTAAAATAAATACCCAAAATGATCAATCTCACTAGGCATGACCTGCCAGAAGTTCACTGCATCTCGAGGCTCAGAGCTGGACCTGTTCCAGAAGAGAAATCCTCTACGAATGGATTTATTCTAGTGCTGTCACCTCCAACAGACGATCTGACAGCCTTTACACTTTTAAACACACTATAAAGTAGAGCTGCACGATACTGGAACAAAAACGGACATTACAATACATTTACTTTTTGTGATTAAATATTGTGATTTTAACTAATGCATAACATTGTACCTGTTTTAACCAGAAATTAATAATTAAAATATAGAAACCATATCAACTCTGTTTATACAACATGGGAAGATAAAATTATACTGGGTAGGAATGCACAGAAAGTAATTATTATTTTTTATTTTTTAATTTATTTATTTTGTCCCATTTTCCACTAATTTTAAAAGGTCATTTACCCAACCCATTAATTAAGTATTATCTCTCAGGGGGGTGAAAACTAGGTGTGGGTGATATGCCCCTAAAATAATATCACAATATTTCAGTGTATTTTGTGCAATAATATTTTTGGTGATTTGACAAAACCATTTTTTTTTTATTATTTTATTTACTTTAAAATGTACTATGTTAACGAAGAAACAATTTAATTTTTATTTAGTATAAATGTAAGTTTCATACATTATATATATACATATATATATATATTTTTAAAGTAATTTATCAAGACCCTGATTTTGAATAAATATAAACAAAAATAAAGTAGTCATAACAAAAAGTGCAGACCATTTAGTGCAAGCATATAAACAAACAATTAAAAAAATTGTCAAATTTATTTTTGCAATAGTAGAACAAAAAATTGTTTTTTTGCCACATTTCACCAGAAGTTTGTGACCTAACATTAACCTGATATTAATATGCACTTTGTAAATGCATGACAAATATATTAGGTAGGAATTAATCATAATATTACATTTTTGAACAAAACCAAACCAAATGAAACGAACAACATTTTTTTAGGTAATTGTCCATGTTTAGCATCAAACCTTGGTCTTGGATTTCGGTTGTCAAATATATCTGTGCATATATCGATACTGATACTGTTTAAATACAATCTGCCTCTGGTAGAGAAATCATACAAAAAGCATAGAAACAGATTTTTTTAATGTTACTATTACATATACACACAGTGCAATGCTGATGTGCAATGCTAACAGCTGGACGATACGGTCAAAGCCTACATTCAGTACAATATAGTTCTGATATCGATAAGAACAGTATCAGACTGCGGTGTACATAATCACACAATGTACTGATAGAGCTGGGCGATATGGTTATAGTGGTGCAGTTGGGTCACTGTTCTTTCAGAACTGATGATATCTTCAACATGATTAAAAAGCATATTGTCGATACAATAAAACATCATATCAAATGTCGTATTGCCCAGCTCTACAACAAAAGCAGCAAAGCAAGGTGACCCAGGTCAAGATACAGTTAGAATGAAACTGCAGATCCAGCACTGAAGCTCAATCCATGCATGAAAACGTCCGGTTTTCGAGGAATCAGTAACCTGAGCCTGCCGGCGCTCATGTTTAAGGATTTATTTTAGAGGGAATAAGCTCTGTTTCACTTTAAGAGCAGAAATACAGCACAAAATAATTAATTATCCTAACAAACCCTGACTATCCGGCCATTTTTCATAATATACATCCAGAACTCTATTGTCTTCTAACCGCCCATTACTGTAGAGCTGTATTACTCTGCCAATGCTGAGGATGATATTAATTATTGTCAGGATCTGTTGTATGAACTGTTTTAGCCTCAGAGCCAAATCACTACAGAGCGGAACAAAAACAATCCTGGGAAAAACATAAACAAAAAAATCTGGTTTATACAGGGGTTGGACAATGAAACTGAAACACCTGTCATTTTAGTGTGGGAGGTTTCATGGCTAAATTGGACTAGCCTGGTGGCCTATCTTCATTAATTGCACATTATTGCACCAGTAAGAGCAGAGTGTGAAGGTTCAATTAGCAGGGTAAGAGCACAGTTCTGCTCTAAATATTGCAATGCACACAAGATTATGGGTGACATACCAGAGTTCAAAAGAGGACAAATTGTTGCTGCACGTCTTGCTGGCTCATCTGTGACCAAGACAGCAAGTCTTTGTGATGTATCAAGAGCCACGGTATACCATCAAGAAGGACCAACCACATCCAACAGGATTAACTGTGGACGCTGTACGAGGAAGCTGTCTGAAAGGGATGTTTGGGTGCTAACCCGGATTGTATCCAAAAAACATAAAACCACAGCTGCTCAAATCACGGCAGAATTCAATGTGCACCTCAACTCTCCTGTTTCCACCAGAACTGTCCGTCACCACAATAAATTATTGTGGTCTAAAACAATTTTAGACACAACCTGTCTTTTTATACATGCAATTTAGGGACAAGAGGATATGGCCAATATACAGCCAATAAGCGCCACGTCTGACATTAAATTGGTACCACATATCAAATAAAAATTAATAAACTTATGTTATATATGTTTTTTTTCCTTTAATTAATAAAAATAAAATTAGTTCCAGGTTAAATGATAAAATATTAGTCTACTATTCTATTAATTTCTGATGTTTTAGGTTTTTCCCGTGGTTTTGTTTTAGTATAGGTATTGAAATATTTAGGCAGGTATCTAATGAATCGAAAGTCATATTATTATTATTTTGTGACAATTAGTTGTGTGTTTGTTGCTTTGTACAATGTAAATTTAATAATCTAAAAAGAAAAAAAAAACTGGTCATTCACTATAAAGTGAAATGTTTATATTTTCTTGTGTTTTTTTTTTTTTTATAACTGCACTTTAACCAAGCAAAAAAAAAAAAAAAATCCAATTACTCGATTAAATCAAAGGATTTTTTTAGAAGAATATTACTAAAATATTCAAGGGCTGCAGTCCTAGTACTGAGCTAAGGCTTGTGTTAGATATTCACCTTTATGTTTCATTTTCTTCAGTCGTGGCCCAAAATTCTTATTTTTCTGTATCCCTGACTGACATGTGTGATGTATGATAGCCTACAAAATGAAAACTACAAATAAACAATGATCTGCTTTACTTCCTGTCAGATTCAGACTGGTTAGCACATGTGAAGCATGAGAGAAGAGCCCTTCACTTCTTCCCAACAGAGCACAGATAAGAAACAGGGCATCACATGCTCATTGGGTTTGTCTCGTGTTTTGGGCACGAGTGAGAAGCTCTAAAGTGAATCAGTCTTAATCGTAAGGGTGAAGTGGAGCCGGGTCACTGCCCTCAAAAACAGAGGATCCTCTATGTAAGAGGAATAGTGGATCATGCTCACGAGGCCCCAATAGAGCAGCGTGCGAGCGCGTTCACTACGTTCCACTGGAACACCATTACAACCGTCTGCGGCGCCAAAGGCTAACGAGTAAATAGAGCGTGCAGTTCAATAGTAACAGTATTAGTATAATAATAGATCAAAAACAATAACACACACACAGTCCAAACAATAGGCTTGTTCTTATTCATGGACGACAAGAACAATCAAAACCATCTGAAAGGTCATATCTGATCAGTATCTGCCAATCCAGAGCGTGAAGGCAGTCACAATGGATCAGAAATGGATTATCCTTAAACTAAAGGTTCTCAGATTGGACTGACATCTGCCAATACTTAGCAGTATGGTAGTCTGAGTGAAACAGTAACAATAGTATTGGACAATTAAGCAATAATACACAAGAGGGAGTGCTATAACGTGTAATACTGGCACTTCCAATATTATACATTATAGCACATATGTATTATAGAGATTATACCACAGTTCCATTTTCACTGTTTATCGTAATATTTGAGCTACAGAGGACGAGAAAATACAATTTGTTTGGTTATAAACACTCCGCCAGTTAAAATAGTTCCACTGCTGCTCTGTTTGTAGCTGCGCTGTTTGGCTTGTAAGCGCTGCATCGTCGCTAGGTTACCTGTATGTGGCGGAGTTACAGTGCATTACCGGCTGATAACGTCACTCATAGAACACCTTTCAGCCAATCACATTGCACGGTCGGAACTAACTGTGGTATAATACTCAGTGCCTAATAAAGTATTCTGACTAGATTGGTATAGGCTGCTCCTCAACATGAAGTTACTCAGATCGGGTAGACTTATACTCAGCATTATGATTTGATTGGCGTTGGCTGACCCTTAGTAATACTCATGCAAATACTCTGCATTAAGGTTGTCTGATTGGACCAATATCAGCTAATACTCAGCATTAAGGGACCCTCATCAAATCAGAATTGGATGATACTCAGCACGATGGTACTCTAATAGGCTCAAGATCAGCTTACACTCAACATTAAGGTAGTCTGATAGGACCAAGATCAGCTAATAATATTTAGGATTAAGGTACTGTTATCAAATCAGAAGCTATCAATACTCAAGATTGATTCATTGTGGTCAGCTAAAAGTCGGCCAATACTCAGGACCGAGGTCAATATTGGACGATATTAGGGGTGTCACGATTTCGATATTTAATCGAAATCGATTGAAATTATGTCATGGTCTCGAGCCTCGAGCCTCTTAATAGTTTTGGTACCTTAAGATAAAGTTAATAATATGTCTTTGTTAAAAAAAAAAAAAAAAGTCATTCTCAGGGACCGAAAAAGTCTTAAAGTCTTATTTTTCATGTTTGACTGTTATAGTAGGATAGAGTTCAGTTTGTTAAGGCTCTAATTGTTCTATTATTTTGTACATTCCTGTATTGTATTATAATTTATTTTGTTATGTTGCTGTTTTAATAGTGCACACTGCTGCTACCAAAAAGCCACTAGATGGCATTACATATTACATCTTAATTAAATTATTTAAATTTGACCATTAGTGCCTAATGTGGTGTATTACAGATTGTATTACTTGTATCACTTTGCATCACTTATATCAAGCCCACCTTTTGAAATAAGATACTGTAAATTTGATGTATCAAACCAATGACTGACTAATCTAAAACGGGTATAGGCCTCTCTGCTGTAAAAAAAAAAAAAGAAAAAAGAAAAAAAGAAAATTGAAAATCGAATCGTGACCCTAAAATAGGAAATAAAATCAAATCGAGGATTTAGAGAATCGTGACACCCCTAGACGATATTCAGCAATGACGTATTCTGATTGGGTCAGAATCGGCCAATATTCAGCATTAAAGGAGAACACTGGTGTTCTAAACTTTGTTGAATAGCCCACCTCCGCTCTCCCGTAGCTTTCTGAGATCCAGTACTCTGTACAATGGGAGCTTTGGGGCATCCACTTTCCCCTGCAGATAAATCGTTTTTTTATACCGTTATCTAGGCTCAAAGTAGCTCCACACCTTATTGGTAGAATCCAAAGAGCCCTGACATTTAAAATGAAGCATTTAGAAGCTTATCAAAAACACTGTTTACAACCCGTAGCGTAGCCTGGGCAAAAAGCACAAAGTTACTGCATCTCAAAAAGCTGCAGGAGAGTGGTGGTGGGCTATTCAACAAAGTTTAGTATCATTTTTATCATGTTTTACTACACCCAAAGTGAATTTAACACCGAGGTTCCCCTTGCATGTACTCTGATCTGATCAAAACTGGCCAGTATTCAGCATTAAGTCTAATTAACTGGTCAGAGTATTGTCATCTTATACTCAACATTAAAGTGATAGAATGGGAATCTGACAATAAAGAGCACTGAGGTTTGTTTGTTTGGGTTTTGTGCCATAGCAGTAACATGTTGGCTATTGTATGGCATCGACAATGTTCATGACTTGAGCATCACAGATCTAAATCAGTGTCTTCATATGAAGGACTTCCAGACAATGTAAGTATTTTAGCTGCTGGAATCTTTTCAAACAGTTCTTTCATATGTGTAACCCTATAAAATAAAATAAAAAACTATATTTCTGGCAGTTAAAAGTGCAGGGCAGTTTATACTAAGATGTGTTTATTAGTTTGAGGAGTATCACAGAATGGTCAGGCTGTAGTGATTGTCTGATCTTGTCTATTAAGGAAGTCCATATTGCATTTAATATTAATGATCGGGGATACTTCATACAGTTTATTTTGTGGATTGCTGGACCATTCATCTTGCCATGTTCTTCTACAGTGAACTTTGACTAGCTGGAATGTGTCCGTATTTGGAACATGGTTCCAAGTGAGTTCCTGGTTTCTTACTTCCGAGCATTGAAGTACAATAATCAGATCAGATTATATTTGTTGATATTCAGCATTAAAGCACTCTGACTGGATCAATACTAGATGACAATCAGCATAAAGGAAGTCTGTATACACATCAGCTGATACTCATTACGCATTAAGGTACTATAATTAGATATAATTTAATAACTCCTGTACTGGTTTATACCCTGTATTATGGTATGCTGAATGGAACAGCTCAATATTTATCTCTAAAGTCCTCAGACTTGATCAGAATCAGAGGAAACTGGATTTGGGACATCCCTACTCAACACCAGTTCTAACAATCAAAACAACGCAATCGTGGAAAGATGAAACGCAAGTCTACTCCACTTGCTGCCAAACTCATCCCACTGTACAGCTCAGCTTCACAACATTGCAAAAGCAGCACCGCGAGGCTCTAGAGCAGGAGGTTCTTACATAAGAGCCCAAACAAGAGTTTTAAACCACTGAGAGATATTAACACCTACAGCAATAATGCAGAAATGTGAAAGTGAGAGCATTTTCTGGCTTTCTCAGAGCCAAAAACCTAAGCCTAAACAGCAGAAGAGCCAACCGCAGAATAGAGCCGACTTTGTTTTAGCAACATGTGTTTCTGTTTTGGTTCAGGGGAGGGGCTGAACTTCAGACTGTGAGGCAACACGGACCACCGTAAACCACCACCATCAACAAACTGAACAGGAGCGAGCTGAAGAATGCAACGTGGTATTCACGTGTACACAGAGGAGCAAAGAGCTAATGGACCTTTCCTTTAGGAACAAACTTTCGAAGCTGCTGAGAATATAAATATTATTATAGAAAATTGATATGGAGAATTTTTTTTTTTTGTATAATACTAAACTTTTGTATAAAGTGTTCAGTCCATAAAATTCACTGAAAAAAATCTTCAGGCCTATTTTTAGAGCAGTATGTAAAATTGTTTATATTAAATTTCATTTGATTTTAAATTGTGTTTCTGTATGATTCACAAGATCGTTATGGTTTACTGAGATGCCGAACTCTGTTATATTAAGTTACCAGTTTAAATATAGACACAAGTTCGAGCCGCAACTGGGGAAGTGTCCACCATGCCACACCACACCACCACACCCATCTGCCCAGTCATCCCTTCTGTCCACCTGTTGCCTCTCCTGGAGAGGCGAAAGTTGATAGGCTCCTCCAGTCCAGTCACAGATAAAACTTTATCATCAACATCGTGATATCATATAGTGAGATGACCTAATGATATTTTAATGTTTCTGAGATTTTAAGATCAGATGGGTCCAGACCAGGACTGTAAGTTAAAGCAGCACTAGGTAAGATTTCCTTGATTTTTGATCTTTTTAAAGAAGTAAAATTACAGCTTGAAACTCACTGCAGCGCTGCATTGAGGTGTAATAGGAGGAATAGCGGTGCTCTCGTGTCTGTGCCGGAGCTCCTCTGAGCTCAAACCAGACTCTGTTAGTTTTCCGAGGCGGCCGCGACCAAAGCTCGCGAGAACTGCGACCTGCTTTCCGACCTTTAGTTCTAACAGTTCTACAAGGACTACTGGTTCATTCTTTACAAACTAACATACAGACACTCTGGCAGAAGCTGGAAAGAGACCAAATATGTCTGTGAAAGCCAAAAAACGAGAAAGAGAAACTAATCCGCCTGAAACATTTATTACACTCTACAACTGTAGGGAGAGCCCACGATCACAAAATCCCAATCCTACCTAGTGGAGCTTTAAATTATTTTTTAATTATTATCGCAAAGTTATTATTATGTAGCAGACTGTGGTCATGTGACACAACTAGACAGGAGGCAGAGATAGGTAAAGGTCCACAGCAAACCTACAAATCCAACTATCACTTATCCTGGGAGAAAGTAAAAAGTAAAAGCATTGTGGTGCAATCTCTTTTTAAAAGTGAATGAATTTAGCAATTTAAGCTAGTATTGGCTTTTATCTCGCCAGCTCTCTTTATTTCTAATTCGTTGACGTTCTTTGGTTTAATGATGTACGACTAAGCAGATAAAGACTAAGTTAGGCGTTCTGGTATATTTCCATGATCACAGAAGCTCTTGTATCAGCACTATTAGCAGCTGTTGTAAACAGAAAAAAGCCATTTATTATATATCAGGCTCATTTCCACAGTAAGTTTCACTAAGATTCAGAGAAACATGTTCTGAACTCACAGCCACAACTATGCTGAAGCACTCGCCCGCGGACTGAGCTCTGTTAAAATAGCAGACGTGCGATCGTGTGACTCCGGCTGAACTTCCCCTCCCAGTGAATGAGCTCGTTCTTCAGAACAAACAGAGCTCTTCTGCGTTCTGTGTGTGTGTGTGTGTGTGTGTGTGTGTGTGTGTGTGTGTGTGTGTGTGCGCACGCAAGCATGGGGTTAACTGTGCTTAAAATCAGCGCTATAAATGTAAACACAATGTCCGAGAAGCAGAACGTCAGCAGGAAGTTTAAGGTTAATCCCATTTCCTTTTTATTTATGAGAAGAGAATCCCACTGATCAGCCAAAACATTAAAACCTTGTATCTAGTTCTATCTATAGGCCACCCTTGGCCACCAAAAAAAGAAAAACATGGTCTGACAAGTCGTGGTCCTGGCACCCAGAGCAACAGCTGTAGCAGTAAGTTGGAAGGTGGGACTCCCATGAGCATCAGTGAGCCTAAAGGTGCCTTGACGCCCACCTGCCTTGTTTGGTCCAGTTTTTGTTTTGGTCTGGCCAAAACTCAAAACTTGGTCCGGCCAAAACTCAAAACTTGGTCCGGCCAAAACTCAAAACTTGGTCCGGCCAAAACTCAAAACTTGGTCCGGCCAAAACTCAAAACTTGGTCCGGCCAAAACTCAAAACTTGGTCTGGCCAAAATTTAAAACTTGGTCTGGCCAAAACTTTACACTTGGTCCGGCCAAAACTCAAAACTTGGTCCGGCCAAAACTTGGAAGGCCGGACTTTTATGAACATTAATGAGCCTGAGGGTGCCAAATTGCCCACTTTGTCTTGATAGGTGTGGTTGTTGTGACTTTTCAGTTTGGTGCAAACCAAAATAGTAGTTTCAAAAGGGTTGCGAACCATGTTCAAGACCAAGTGGCCAAAACTTGGTCCGGCCGAAACTCGGCCTGGCCGAAACTGTGGCCAAAGACGGTCACCACAGCAAACCACGGTCAAGACCAAACGCCCAAATCTTGGTCTGTCCAAATGACAGTCCGTCCATAAGCCATTCCGGCCAAATCTTAGTCCGGCCAAAGAGGCGGTCAGAGTCTGGATCTGCTAAACCATGGTCCAGATCATCTGCAATGTATAAGCACTTCTTTAGATAGTTTAGACTTTTGGATCAATTACCAATTAGGAACTTGAGACAAGCTGTCCTCAGCCTTAAAACAAACAATAATAAAAATAAAAAAACGAAACCAGTGTTTTGCTCAAATCCAACTCCCCTTGGTGCACAGGCACATCACTTAGTTATATGGATGAAAACACTAGAGATTTCTGTATCTACTGTAACTGTAGATTAACCCTCATTTATAAACAGTAATAAAAGGATCCTGAGGGGAATCTGTTACACCTAATCTAATGCGTCTGTGAAAGAAATCTAAATATGGCAGAGAGGTACAATTTAGCACAACATATAAAAAAAGCGTACTGAAATGACAGTATCTTACAAACCACTTCCTGTGAAGTACAGGGAGACTCCGACTACATAGGTGCTACATACAGCACGTCAGTTATTTAGTGAAACCAAAACTAACCTGACGAAATGTACCATATAACTTAACTCCCACACAAAACTTGGTGCAAAAGTCACTGGAAAATTGACAGTGTGGAACTGAATCATTTTGGTTCTGTCCGGCGCTACCTAGTGCCCTACTTCTGCCTGCAGCAGCCAGGAGGTGGACGGGTTCTCCTTCTGAGTCTTGGTTCCTCAATCTCTGAGGGAGCTTCTTCTGACATACTCTTTAGGGGCCAGACCTACATTTCTGGAAAAGCTCGTAAAAAATTATGTATGGGCTACATGGTGAAAATATATCAAAATATGTTGAACCTATACTTTATAAAACATATATAACACAATATAAAAACTCCACTGATGTTACTTTTAATAACTTTAAAAACAGTTTTTTTTTTGCATGCACTCAATATAATTTTTGTTTGTTAAACTGTTACATTCTACAGAATCAGGGTCTTTGTAAATTACTGATAATGAAATATTTCTACTGAACTTATGAAACTCTTATTTACTGTTTTCATTTAAAAAAAAAACTAAAATACTGTCATTATTTTAGGGCCCTCCCCTACTGATGATGTTCATACTAAGATATTCCTATAAAAGCATTCAGTCCAACACCCACCCCCAACTGACACTGAGAGTGATACTGATACTGAATTACATCAGTGTTGCCAAACTGCTCGTGTTTAATCCTGTTCTATTTTACTCATTTTTTTTACAACAAGCCCTTGTACTTAGGGTTACTGCGCCAAAATATAAGTGTTAAATTATAATAATTGTTAAAGTAAAGTATAATGAATCCATATTGCATTACGGTATCATGATTTGGTACCATGTTACAGTATCGTGATTTAATATTGCATTACAGTAAAGTATGATTATTCGATAATACATTACAATATCGTGAGCTGGTATCATGTTACAGTATCCTGAGCTGGTATTGTGTTAAATTAAAGTATGATGATTTGATATTGCATTACAGTATCATGATCTGGTAAATGTTACAGTAAAGTATGATGATTTGACATTGAGGTACAGTATTGTGATCTGGTATCATCGAATCATCACATTTCACTGTAACGTGATATTGGAACACGATACTCTAACATTATATCAGATCATGGTACTGTAACATGGTACCAGCTCATGATACTGTAATGCAATATCGAATCATCATACTTTACTGTAAAGCTATATTGGATCATGATACTGTAACATGATACCAGATCACGAAACTGTAACATGATGTTGCATAATAACACTAATGCAATATCTTGTTACAGTATCGTGATCTGGTATCATATTACAGTACCATGATCCAATATCGCGTTGCACTAAAGTATGATGATTTGATAGCATTGCACTAAAGTCTGATGATTTTATATTGCGTTAAAGTGATGTATGATGATTTGATAGTGTTGCCCTTAAGTATGATGATTTGACAGTGTTACACTAAAGTCTGATGATTTGATATTGCATTACAGTATCGTGATCTGGTATCATGTTACAGTAAAGTAAGATTATTTGATATTGTGTTACTGTATTGTGATCCGAATTGGTGTTGCAGTATTGTGATCAGACATTGCATTGTAGTACAGTTTTTGTGATCTGAAATAATGTTACTGTAACATGATATTGCATCATAATAGCTTGTTACCGTAAAGTATGATTACAGTATTGTGATGACTACAGTACAGGAACGTGATCTGAAATTGCGATTCAATATTGTGAACAGATACTGTGTTACAGTATTGTGATCCCATATCGTATTACAGTAATGTATGATTACAGTATCGTGAACAGATATCGTGTTACAGTATCGCGATATAGAGCACTGCGTCCGTATCGCTGAGCCCCAGCCTGTAACTACTCCCTCCCCGGGTAGAGTTAGCAGCTAAGTTAGATTAGCCAACTAGCTAACTATCCCTGTACAGAGTCCCACTCAGGATAATCAGACTGATCTGATCTGCTGTAGATCAGACTGCAGCTGTTAATCAGATCAGATCAGATCAGATGATTAAATAATCAGACTGTAAATTAGTTAACCCGCAGCTCCAGCTGTAACTCTGTAACCCCACTAACTGTGTTCCGCTGACCCGCTCCGGCAGCGGCTCTCTCTCCCCGGGCTGCGGGGCGGCCGGCGGTCCGGCTGCGGGAGAAGCCTCACCTTCACGGAGGGGAAGAGCTGGACAGATCCGACGCTTCTCCGAACATTTTAAACTCTTAAACCCGCCTCACTCCGTGCTCTCGGGTCTGCGCTGCTGCTGCTGCTGCTGCCATCTTGTCCTGGAGATCCGGAGCGGAGACGTCGCGGTGTCCTCCTCCTCCTCTTCCCGCATCCTAAACTCCGCTACAGCGCTCTAACCCTGCCAGCAGCTCCTCAGCCGCTCCCCCGCACTGCCCGACGCGCTCTCACTGATACCGGGTACGGCCGCGCGGGCGCTGGAGCCCATCTCTCAGACGGGAGCCTCTGTGCTCTGTCCTCCCCGTTGCGCTGCTTCGCTCTCGGCTGAGGGAGGGGGAGCGCCGCGCTTATCATACAGCCAGACTCAAACAAACCAACCGAGAGACATCGAGCGAGGCCCCGCCGGGCCGTGTCCCAACAGCAGCGCGAGATGCCTAACTAGGGTGCCTAGCTAGGATGTACAGGGTCCTGCCGCCACGTGGCTGTTTAGAGAACAACAAACAGACAGACAGACAGGCATATAACTAAAATAAACAGACAGAGAGACCTACAGATATATAGACAGACAAATATACAAATAGATAGTCAGATATACAGACACATTAACAGAAAGACAGGCAGATAACCAACAGATAAACAAACATAGATAGATTGACGGACAGACAGATTATTAGACAGATAGACAGACAGATAGACAGACAGACAGACAGACTGACTGACAGATATATAGGCAGACAAATATACAGACACATTGATTAACATACAGACAGACAGACAGACAGACAGACAGACAGACAGACAGACAGATAGATAGATAGATAGATAGATAGACATTATAATCTAACATAAGAAGGCAGTGCAATAATGAATATACAGTGTGGAACAGCAGCAGGTATCAGCAGTTAATGAGAATTCTGAATAAACACATACACATATATGTATTTAGTAGTGTGGCTAGTGTCCAGAAGTGCAGATGTACAAATGTAAAGTGTATCTTTGTATTGTTATAGCTTTATATATAGTCTCTGTGTGTCAGGTGTGTGCAGGTGCATCTGGTAGATCACTGATTAGTAGAGTTTAATGGATCGATGATCAGCTCTGTGCTCGTTTAGTTCGGTCTGTTCTTCTGTGCTTCCATCCTCATACCCTGCTGCCCTCTGCTGCTACAGCAGATACATGCAGCAGTTCTGACTTAATCACACTCAGGTACTGTCAGTATACCATACTACTGAGAGTTAACAGCACAGTGCAAAAAAAAGACATATTACTACTGTACTACTATGAAATACGTAAATGTAAAATACAGAATAACAATAATGACTTTTATCTAGATGTGACCTCTCAGGTCATTTGAGAGGTGCACGATGCCACTCTTCAGAGAAGATGAGAAAATAGGAGAAAAACTTGCAATTAACTCCTTACCTCTTCTCATAATTAGATTCACATGTGTATGTAGGTTAAAGGTCAATAAGCTTACCAAACGTGTTTAAATAATTAGTGCTAAATGTATTCAAATAAAATGACAAGAGTGTTGAACGAAAAGAAAATGGTGTTGAAAGAATGAACAACTCACGATTTTCAGATTTGATACATGCAGATCCTTAAATCCAAATCTATTTAATTCAAAACTCAGAAATACAAATACATTCAGTAGATATATTTGTAGAAGGTATGTATCAGAATTAGGAATCTGAATTTTTACATTTAAAAATGTATGGAACTACTTTTTTAAGTTACTTTTAAATGTATTTTTAAGCAGCACATTTGGCCACCTCATAAATTCAGAATATAACCATTTTACTCTATTCACCCACATTTACTAGTGGTGAATAAATAGTGTCTGACTACCTATTGTTTAATTTTAGTCAGTGGAATAGAGTATTTTGTTAGGAAAAGAAGGAAAAGGGAAAGAAACCATACCTGTATGCATCTCCAGCTTTAGCTCACCAACCAATCAGCTCACAGTAGCCGTGATGCTTGCGTCTCTACAGCATAAACATACAGGTAAGTTTATTTTGCTTGTATCTAAATATTTGATTCTAGTTTCTAATATTAAATGAATATCTCGGACAAGTAGCCCCTATTTGGCCACCTCTTACGTTCAGAATATAAAAATTCTGATTAAAATTTATGAATTATGTCACTAAATAAGTGTATTAAAATATAAAAATGCAAGTTGAAATACATGTCATCCCGGGCTCCCTCTAGCAGTTTACAGTAATTTAATGTAATTCAATTTTTACAGTGATTTCTTTGTGTTGAAATTAATCACAATTTTTATATTTATAAATAACAAAATAATTTATTATACTTAAAATTAAATGAATATCCCGGGAAAGTAAGTAAGTAAATAATTTGTAAGTTAGTTAGTGAACTCCCATTCATTTTGGTCTCCTCCAGCGGTGAGCGCACTAAGTGCGCAGGCTCACCACGTTGCGCGTGCCGATACGTTAGTTGCGTACAGTGTGTCGCGTTACCAGGGGTAACGTGCGTAAAGCGCGCAGATTGCAGAGTTCGGTGTTGTCAGTGGCTGAACGGGAGAATTATGTCGTGCCGGGTTTCGGGAGTGGACCGGCTCCGGGTCTGCGCGGTTCTGGAGCGCTGTGCGGACCAGCTGGACATTCTGGGACACATCATGCCGAAGAACCGGAGGAGCCGCCCGGGGGCTGAGGAGGTCTGTAACCGGCTGTTGGAGGAGCAGAGTGGGGCTTAACACAGCTCTGTTCTAGTATAAATATAACTAAACATAACCTATAACCATAATCTATAACTTTAAAACATAATTACTATAACATATAACTATAGCCTATATAACTATAACCTATAAACCTATAACTGTAACCAATAACTGTAACCTATAACTATAACATATAACTATACCCTATAACTGTAAACTATAACCTATAACTATAACCTATAACTGTAACCTTTTACTATAAACTATAACCATGACCTATAACCTTTAACCATAACCAATAACTTTAACCTATAACTATAAACTATAACCTTTAACTATAAACTATAAGCACGACCTATAACTTTTAACCATAACCAATAACTTTAACCTATAACTATAAACTATAACCATGACCTATACCTATGACCTATAACTTTATTCTATAACTTTAACCTTAAACTATAACTATAACATATAAACATACCCTATAACTGTAAGCTATAACCTATAACTGTAACCTATAACTGTAACATTTAACTATAACCTTTAACCATAACCAATAACTTTAACCTATAACTATAACCTATAACCATGACCAATAAACTATAACCTATAACTTTATCCTAAAACTTTATCCTATAACTTTAACCTTAAACTATAACTATAACCTATAACTATAACCTATAACCATGACCTATAAACTATAATCTATAACTATAAACTGTAACCATGACCAATAAACTATAGACTATAACCTATAGACTATAACCTATAACTTTATCCTTAACCTATAACTATAACCTATAACAAATAACTGTACCCTATAACTGTCAACTATAACCTATAACTATAACCTATAACTGTAACCTGTAATTTATAACTATAACCTTTAACTATAAATAAATATAACCTATAACAATAACTGTAGAACATTCTAACTCATCCTGTGCTGTACTGTTGAGCAGGCAGAGGCTGCACATATCAGCGTGATCATTAAACAGCACCAGGCCGCTGAGAGTCACCTGAAGACTGTGCGTAAGAGTCGGGTAAATGATTCTGAACTCTCTGAGGCAGTGGAAGAGCTTCATCTGTCCCAAAACCAGCTCAGACGCACGCTGGAGGAAAGCTCATCCTCCCACAACAATCTGGCCAAAGTGGAGAGAGACAGGTACAGACACTTACATCTGATTCTTCTTCCTCCATAATAATGTAGACATTGTTTATTTGGGTGGTGAATTGGGGTTTGACACATAGTATTGTGCGTAATAATATCACTAAAATGTAAAAAAATAAATAAAAATGTGATAGTTTTAGATGTGATCAGGATACTCCTTTTTTTTTTTTTTTTGCAATTTGTAAAAAATGGAAAATTCACATTGTTCTTATTTTCCATTAAATATGTACTACATACAGATTATATCTGGCCAGTATCTTTTATTTTACTTTAGTCCTAGATATTTAGAGTGCTAATGATTATTTGTATCATGACATGTTGCATCATTGACTTCCATAATGTGCCATATCATATTGTATGCAATAAAAATATGGTGGTTGTGTGTTAATAGTGTGTGTTTCTCTGGTATAAGTGGATTAGACACAGCAGTGCTGCTGGAGTTTTTAAACATTTTAGCATCACTGGTAGAGAGAGAACATTCTATCAACCAAGAACATCCAAAAAAGTGTCTTGTGGGTATCATCCTGGCAGCGTCCTGTGGGCAGCGTCCTGTGGGCAGCATCCTGTAGGCAACATCCTGTGGGCAGCGTATCAGTGTCCTGTGAAGTAAAGGACCAGTGAATGATGAACACAAACTGTGCATTTTATATCTACAAACTGTGTCAGTTAGGGAGGAGTGTCTAATAGAGTGAAGTACAGTGAATACATTGTTTAAGAACTCCAGCAGCACTGCTAAAGTGTCTGATCCACTCGTACCAGCAACACAACAAATACTACTAACACACCAGCAACATGCCAGTGTCACTGCAGTGCTGAGAATAATAACCCACCACCAAAATAATACTGTTCTCACCACTAAATAGCAACAAAAACTAATAAAGTATGCAGAAAAACAGATACAGGACTACAGTCTATACTTATTATAGAACTACAAAGTATTCCTGTTTGCTCAGTGTAGCTGATAAGATGTGTAGAAACATGGAGATGTATATAATAATGAACCTAATAATGACCCACTCTGTTTGCAGGCAGTTTGTAGCCAAGGTGATCTCAGACCTGCTGGCTGAAATTCAAGAGAGTGGCACTTTTCACAGCCTGGTTCAGGCAACGGAGGAAGAGAGGAAGAAGAGCGATGGTGAAGATCACCTGCATGACACTGTCATAAGGTCTGAACATGAACGCTGAACTATCAATACTGTGGTGGACAGTATTTAATATTTGAAGCACGGCGACTCGAAACTGATACATCAGCTCACAGATGCCTTGTGCTGATCGACATCACCCTAGGAGTGATGAGGGGGAAAGAGCGCCATCTACCCACCCAGAGAGAGCAAGGCCAATTGTGCAAAAGTGCTTTCTCAGGGCTCTAGTAGTTGATGGCAAGCTGCATGAACAGGATTCAAACCGGCAATCTCCTCCTGATCATAGTGGCAGCGCTTAGCCCGCTGGACCACTCAGAGCCCCCTCAGTGGTGGACAGTAACAAAGCAAATGTAATTCGGTTAACTTTGTACTTAACCCCAGACCTGAATTATGTTCCAGTTATGGAAAAATATATGAATGCTGTTTGCTGTCTGTAATGCACACAAAATAAGACGCTACTATCCTCATATAAGCTCTATATATATAAAAATGATCAAATTAACTAAATTTCTTATTCATACACATTTATTTTTTTGATGCAAATTGAATGTCTACTCGACGTATACAGTATATATCTATATATAGCCTAAGGAGTGCTGCTAAGATCTATAAACACAGAATGTCCTCGTGTTCTGCAGGGAGGAGCTCAGGATTAAAGCCTTGCGAAAGCAGCTGGTTGATGTTCAGGAGGAGAAAACATCAGAACTTGAGGTGAGTACACACTGTTTTTCTTTTGTTTGTTTGTTTTTGTACACTCCCCAAATTTCAGCAAATATTTGATTAAATATTAATATGGATCTAACGCAAGAGTAGTAAAAGAAACCATAGGTCAGTTTGGTTCTTCTTTATTTTATAAAAAAAAAAAAAATAAAATGCACTTTATTTAAACTTAAACTTGTTCATTACGATTCTTATCAATAACATAAGTTTTACATTAGTAAAGAAAGAAGAACTTTTTTTTTTCACAAAGAAGAATACGCAGATACATGCATATCTGTTAGAAAGGCTTAAAGATTTCTTTTTTTTACAGCTTAAAAAATACGAAAAACGTTAATTATGGGAGAAAGTTTGGCCACACTTGGTTAGATGATTAATTCAAGTTTCCAGATTAATCATACTCAATTATGCATTAATGTTAACAGCACCACTTAACCTCCCTGTTATGTTACAGGTCGAATTGACCCGTTTTAAAGTTTGAAGATCTAGGAAAAATAGTTAAAAGTATTTTTTTTTTCCAGTATGAAACTTCTTCTGCTTGCCTCAATTAGTGTTATCAACATATAATATGAAAACAATTCATCTTACATATTTGCAACCACCCCCTGCAAAAACTAAATCTAAAACTAAATTTAAATTTTATGTTTCAATGTTATGTAAAACAATTGTGTTTTATTTGCCGTATTGTTTTTTTGAAGCAGTAAAACAAAGTTTAAACGTATATTTTTAAAATGAAAAACGAGTGAATTATCCTGACTGAACCATTACCTGTTAGAGGTAAGGAACACCATTGCACTAAATATTGATAGAATAATTAGTAATGGAGTTAGCAATGAAATATTTGCAATGCTTGTTTTTTTTTTGGATATTTCCCCTTGCTGTTCCTGACAAATTAACATAATAGGAGGGTTAAAACCTTGATTATTTTAATATATTATCGATAATTTATGAACTAGTGTTCTTTGTGTCTCTCTGTAGAGGCTGGAGGGCATAAAGGTGGAACTGGAGCAGCAGCTGCAGCAGATCACACTCAAGAAGAACATAGAGAAGAACTACGCAACCAGCAGTGCTGAGCTGCTCATCTACCAGGGACAGAAACTGGCCAATCAGAAGGAGCAGGGGCTGGAGGAGGAGAAAAAGGTGTGTGTGCCTGATATATTCAGACTCACTATACTGATTGATCTATAGTTTGTAGTTGATGGTAAAGTGAATGATGTATGAGGGGAACTTTCACACCTGCCCTGATTGGGTCAGAACCAAAGTATCAGGTGTGAAAGGGGGCGTGAAGCCGAGTCAGTCTTCTGGAGTCAATCTGGAGGAAAAAAAAACTAACTGGTGTTGTGTCAAAATTGGTCTAGTCTTGGTGTGTAAACGACTACAACCCTTCAACAGCTCTGGAAAAAAAAAAGAGACCACCTAAAAATTATGAGTTTCTTTGATTTTACCAAATTGAAAACCTCTGGAATATAATCAAGAGGAAGATGGATGATCACAAGCCATCAAACCAAACTGAACTGCTTGAATTTTTGCACCAGGAGTAACACAAAGTTATTCAAAAGCAGTGTGTAAAACTGGTGGAGGAGAACATGCCAAGATGTATAAAAAACTGTGATTAAAATCCAGGGATATTCTACCAAATATTGATTTCTGAACTCCTTAAACTTTAGGAATATGAACTTGTTTTCTTTGCATTATTTGAGGTCTGAAAGCTCTGCATCTTTTTTGTTATTTCAGCTATTTCTCATTTTCTGCATATTAATGCTCTAAATGACAATATTTTTATTTGGAATTTGGGAGAAATGTTGTCTGTAGTTTACAGAATAAAACAACAATGTTAATTTTACTCAAACCTTTACCTATAAATAGCAAAATCAGAACAACTGATTCAGAAACATTCGCATTCTGCTGCAGGGCGAAAAAACACGTACACGAAGGGGAGTCAGATTCTGACAGAGAGCTAGAATTCAGCACAACACCTGACAAAGCAACTCAAGCCAAACCAATGAATATGAAGTATAGAGAGGCTCCACCCAAATAGCTGATGTTGACAGGATGTAGTAAACTTCTTTAGTCCGCTCACTAAACTGAGGTGTGAAACCCAAACTAACCGGAACAAATATATACAGGAATATATACAGGAACTGGGTCTGGGTCTCTGAACAAGAGACCACTTCAGTTCCTAGATCAGTTTCTCTGATTTTGCTATTTATAGGTTTATGTTTGAATAAAATGAACATTGTTGCTTTATTCTATAAACTACGGACAACATTTCTCCCAAATTCCAAATAAAAATCATTACATAAGTCATTTAGAGCATTTTTTTTGCAGAAAATGATAAATGGCTGAAATAACAAAAAAGATGCAGAGCTTTCAGACCTCAAATACTGCAAAGAAAACAAGTTCATATTCATAAAGTTTTAAGAGTTCAGAAATCAATATTTGCTGGAATAACCCTGGTTTTTAATCACAGTTTTCATGCATCTTGGCATGTTCTCCTCCACCAGTCTTACACACTGCTTTTGGATAACTTTATGCTGCTTTACTCCTGGTGCAAAAATTCAAGCAGTTCAATTTGGTTTGATGGCTTGTGATCATCCATCTTCCTCTTGATTATATTCCAGAGGTTTTCAATTTGATACAATCAAAGAAACTCATCCTTTTTAAGTGGTCTCTTATTTTTTCCAGATCTGTACATTTGGGCTATAATGGTTAAGAACTGTGTTTGTTTTTTTTTAGATGCTACAGGCTAAGATTGAGGAGGAGATCAGGGTTTACATTGAGAATGAATCATTCCTTAAAACATATCAAACAGTAAGTGTTTTTTTTATTTAATAAAAGATGCACTCTCATCTCTTTGCATTTCTCTAATAATTACATATTATACATATTTTACATATATAATTACTGTAGTTCTGTATCTGTTTCTCTGCATACTTTATTATTATTTTCCTCATTTCTCCCTATTCTTTAACAGTCAGGACCATCACAGATGGTGGTCAGATATTGCAGCAGTGCTGCTGGAGTTTTTAAACGCTGTGTAGAATTTGAAGTTATTTTTGAGATCCACACTTAAGTGGAAGTATTCAACATATGTTGTACTTAAGTACTGCAGTAGTAGTTTATTGTAAAATTCACTATTGAAGTACTGAAAGTAAAAGTACAGTACTGTGTTATTAGTGTAGTTATTACAGAAAACAGTGGAAAGTTAGCAGTGCTAAAGGCAGAACAGGAGCAGCAAGGTCTTATTATAAGATCAGCTTGATCAGCTTAATTCATTTAAGGATGAAGAACATCATCAAACATGAAGATACAACATTTTAATACTTTAAGTACTGTAATAAAGTATTTCTACTTTGATACTCTACAAATAATACTATACTACTTTGAGGTCTGCGGTCCTGTGGAGTCCTAAGCCTTGAAGAACAGGGTGAAATCAAAATAAAGTACACAGAGAAACAGACACAGGACTACAGGGGCTTGCAAATGTAATCATACCCCTTGAACTTTCCCATATTTTGTCACATTATATAACCACAGGCATAAATACCACCATACCATACCATAAAGTCCACCTGCGTGTAATCTTATCTCAGTACAAATACAGCTGCTCTGTGACGGCCTCAGAGAGCTGTTTTGCAAAAAAAAAAATAATAATAAAATAAAAAAAAATATAGCCGCAAGCGGCAATCATCGGGTTCAAGCACCAACTTGCACAATGGTGCCTACTGGAGCATTGAATGGTGATGTGTAAGAAGGTCTAATATGATTGGAGATGCCCTGTCACATTTAGAAATGATCAAGTTTTTCACCTGTTATTAATGTTGAGCAGAGGCCTTTCAACCTGATCAGTGCTTAAATTCACATGTAAATCTAGTGAACTTTGTAGGATATTCATTAAGTGAGTTAGAACTAGTCAAAAGGTGTCTACATGTTATTGGTATTGATCAGGTGGCTTCAACCAGAATGTTCACAAAGTGGTATTCAGATTGACCTTTGAACCTTTGCAGAACAAGCTGAAATGTTTGACCCAACAAGTTTAAATTAACACAAAGGAGTGAATGTTCTGATATGACATGTAATTACGAAGTTATTATAAATCTAGTTCTAACTAGCACAATGGTGCCTACTAGAGCATAGGATGGTGATGTGTAAGAAGGTCTAACACAATTGGAGACATTCTGTCACATTTAAAAAGAGGCACAAAGGAGTGAATGTTCTGATATGACATGTAATGTCAAGTTATTCTTAATCTAGTTCTGTATTAAATGGCGCTTCATCAGAGTGATATTGTACAGAGGTCTTTAACATTGTGAGATTACAGCAAATACTGCAGAGTTACAGCAATTTAGGTTAGAAATTCCAAGGACGCACAGATTGCTTGATGCCTGGAGAGTATTGTATGTGAAATTTTCACAAATGTTTTTAATGAACATTTACCTAGAGACTCTACAGTGTGCAGCAAGACTGAAATGGAGGTGATAGGCCAAATATCCAGAGAGTAGTTTCAATATAGCTATTTTCAAACAATTAGCAATTATGAATGAACAAAGCACTTTTTAAACATAGTTGTATTGAGAAATTTGTCAGAGCCACTGTACTAAATATGGCAAAAACAATTAGATGTCAAAATAGTACAGCATGATTGACATATACTCGTTTTTTTGGAACAGCGCCCCCCAGTGGGCGGATTGTTTCAGCACTTTGCAGGTCACTACAGTGTCTCCACCTGAACATAACTGCCAAATATCATCCAGATTGGGCAACATTCAGCCTGCCAAAATGTCTGCTGAATGCTGATTGGCTGATGGTGTTCAGCCATGTTGATTGATTAAGTTGCCCTTTGAACATCCTTTAGAGGCTGTATGATAGATTCTGCATGCAAAGTTTCAACTTGCTAGGTTGCACGGTTGCTGAGAAACAGTGCTCCAAATTTACCTCTTGAAGTGAATGGGGCATATATCCGGAAGGACTAATTTGCATATGGCGGCCATATTGTTTACATATTTCAACTTTTTCTTAATGAATATTGAAGCGCATGCTCTCACGAGTGTTTTGATACCAAACATGCCAGGATTGGTCAAAATTCCTAGGACTAGTTTGCAAAAGTAGGTTTTGCATATTATGCAAATTAGCACAAAATCTATATAGACGGAAGTGCATGGTCCAAATTGGAAAGTTGTTGGTATTGACCCAAGGAATCCATCAAAAAAAGAATTTTGAATGTAGGTCTTATGGTTTTTGAGTTATTGAGAAAATTGTGAAAAATGAATTTCCTTGTTTATAGCGCCACCACTTGACCAATCGGTGCCATTTTTGTTGTCCACCGAGATGCACTGATCCTACATCTACCTACCAAGTTTCATTTCTCTATGACTTACGGTTTAGGCTGCACAACTGTTTTTACAGGAGAAAAAGAATAATAATAATAATAATAATAATAATAATAATAATAATAATAATAAGAAGAAAAATCTTAGCAAAAACAATAGGGTTCTACGCACCTTCGGTGCTTGAACCCTAATTAAAAAATATATATAATTTTCAGTCACTAGATGTGCAAAGCTGGTGGAGACATACCCTAAAAGATGTGCAGCTGTCATTGCAGCAAAAGGTGGTTTCACAAAGTATTGACTCAGGGGGGGCTGAATACATTTGCACACCAAACCTTTTTGAGTTTTTTTATTGGTAAAAAAAAAAAAAAATCATGCCTAATTTTCTTTCCACTTCACAACTGTATGGCACTTTGTGTCGGCCTTTCACATTACATTCCAATAACATATATTTACAATTGCAAGAAAAAGTATGAGAACCCTTTGGGATTACTTGGATTTCTGCATAAATTGGTCATTAAACGTATTATGATCTTCATCACAACAATAGACAAGCACAGTCTGCTTAAACTAATACCACACAAACTAATATGTTTGCATGGTTTTATTGAACACATGTTAACATTCAAAGTGAGGGGGTATGTTTGTGGTTGTAATGTGACAAAATATGGAAAAGTTCAAGGGGTATGAATACTTTTGCAAGCCCCTGTATCTGATTAACACTCACATTAATTGGAATACTAATCACAGCCCATTACTACTAATATTTTGGCTCTGCTCTGCACTCCAGGGCCTGGAGGAAAAGTTAGATTACTGGATGGAGCGTTATGAGAAGCACATAGAGGCAAAAGACCAAGAGCTTACCAGTCTGAAAAGCCAGAGGGCTAACACCCGGGCGCAGCTGCACAGCCTGGCTAAAAAGGTTAGAGCATCCTGCACCTGTTTAACCTTCTCTCCTCACGGGCTGTACAGAACAGAACCTCTGACTGTGTGGGTTTCAGTGCCGAGAGATGGAGCGGGTCATTACTGACGACCACCTGGAGAAGGAGAACCGGCGGCAGCAGCTGGAGAGGCAACAGCTGGAGAGAGAGGCAGCAACTAAGGTGAAATGTTGGCCTGACTTTACTCCTCTAAAGCAGATTATTGATAGCTACCTGCTGGGATACTAAAGCACTAAAACACTATAGGCTATATTAGCTGCGTCTCAATTGCATACTACATACTAGAGGCGGGCGACACTGAGAATTTTGGTATTGATCTTATACCAAGTAAATGCAGGGATAGTATTACCAATATCAATACCGATACTTTTTAATATTTTAAACTTCACAAATCCAAATAATCGAAAAGACCTAGGATAAAATTTAACAAGCGTTGTTATTGATATTATCGATATTTGAATCGATCCGCCCACCTCTACTACATACTAATACTATAAAAATATATTCTAAATACAATACATCTACCCACCAAGCTTCACTTCTCTTGATTGATTCCCTCTAGGTGCAGCAATATTGGCAAGCTCAAATCAAGGCTTTAAAACGTCTAAAATGTGCAGAAATTACATACAGCTCTGGAAAAAAAAAATGAAGAAATCACTTCAGTTTCTGAGTCAGGTTCTCTGATTTTGCTATTTATAGGTTTATGTTTAAGTAAAATGAACATTGACATTTTATTCTATAAACTACAGACAACATTTCTCCCAAATTCCAAAAGAAAATATTGTCATTTAGAGCATTTATTCACAGAAAATGAGAAATTACCTCAAATAATGCAAAATAAACATATTCATAAAGTTTTTATATCCATCTTGGCATGTTCTCCTCCACCAGGCTTACACACTGCTTTCGGATATTTTTTGTCACTTTTGGTGCATTTTAAGCAGTTCAGTTTGGTTTGATGGCTTGTGATCATCCATCTTCCTCTTGATTATATTCCAGAGGTTTTCAATTTGGTGAAATCAATGAAACTCATAATTTTTAAGTGGACTCTTATTTTTTTTCCAGAGCTGTATATTAATGTTTTTTTGGGGAGAATTTGTACACATTTAAATTCTTGCACAAGAATGTGATTAATTAACATGTCACTGGAACAGTGGAAACCTTTCCAAATTGCCAGCAAATCTGACTCTGACACTGATGGTTTGGAGAGACATGTCATCTGCTGGTGTTGATCCACTGTGTTTTATTATCAAGTATAAAGTCACTGCAGTTTTACAGCACTTCATGCTTCCCTCTGCTGACAATGTTTATGGAGATGAAGATTTCATTTTCCAGCAGGACTTGGCACACTGCCCACACTGCCAAAAGTACCAATTGGTCTTTTATATAATATTCTAATGTTCTAAAATACTGTTTTTTAGGTTTTCATTGGCTGTAAGCCATAATCTAAAAGTAGCAGGAGCCATTTTTAAAAGTTTGAACACTCTTTCTTTATCCTCACTGCAGATTCAGGCATGGTGGAGGGGAACACTGGTGAGAAGAGGCCTTGTCTCCAACAAGAACAAGAGCAAGAAGCCCAAAGCTAAAGGGGGTAAAAAAGGAAAAGGAAAAAAGAAGTGATGCAATCTCTGAAGATTACTGAAGGTTATAAAAAATAATTAATAAATAAATAAATAAATAATCACAGCGTTGCCGAAATGGGAACTTTATTAATCCATTTTTTATAATAAATCCAAATTTTCATACCAGAAAATACTTTAATATTTATCTAGCTTTATTACATAACAGTAAACACTTCGATGGGACGACTGTTCAGAGAAATGCTTAAAAAAGAAACAAAAAAAAAAAAGAAACAAAAAAACAAAAACAGGGTTAAGGCTTTAAGAACGTCCACACTGTGTGAATGTGAAGTAGTGAAGTAGGGAGTAGTGGGTCCTCTTATCTTCTGTATGTGGGCAGCAGTACATACTTGTAAACGTATGGAATGTATTAATTTACTGTACAGACACGCAGGAGAGAAAATCCTGCAGAAGAAGAAAGGGTCAACATCATTTCTGCTGGGGAATACCCTAGTCAAAATAAAATAGAAACGAAAGAAAATAATAAAAAAAAAAAATGCAAATAACATTTATATTTAAAACTCATTTAACTTCCCTTTTTAAAACACGAGTCTCTAAAAAAGCAAGTTAAAATATAAAATAATAAAGCATATTTTCTTCCAAACTCTTGGATTTTCTTTTTTTTGTCGTTTTTTTTCTTCATAAAATGAAATGCAGAAGAGCGTGGCCGCACTGACCTAAACTGAGAGGTGATAAACTGCAGTGCCTGCTCTCTCTCTCTCTCTCTTTCTCTTTATATTCAAACAGTATTTAACAATATAACTACACCAGGCTAAATAACCATCACCGAGTACAGCTTTTACATTCTGTGTGTATTATAAAGCACAGGACACCCCGGTTACATTCCCGAGGTGCAGCAGTGGACAGCTTTCTGAACACGTACGCAAAACCCGGCACGTAACCTACACAGCTTCTGGACGAAGACGACGGACGAATTATACGAGCTCCATTCACGGAGAGCAAGACGACGGACGTGGACGAGCAAGCCATGCAGAGGTGGCTGAAGAAGAGGTGGCCACCCTGGTCCTGTGCTTTACGGCAGCAGGACAGCTATTGTGCACCCCTCCCCCCCACCTCCCCAATCCCCCAATCCCAACTAGTAATCTACACTGCCCCCCTCCCAAATAGCTCACCTTATATCTCATATGCATGCTTGACCTGTAACACAAAGAAGAATAACAACCACAACAACAAAAAGTAACATCTGCAAACCCTTTAGGCTTCGTTCACACAGCAGGTAAAACAGCAGACCCAGATCCAGTCAAACCCTTTCAATCAGTGTGACAGCTCTGATTCAGGACATTAAAGGAGAACTCCTGTGTAAAATTGACTTTTGGTGTAATAAAATATGATAAAGAGTACTAACATTTGTTGAATAGTACACCTACGCTTTCCTGCAGTTTTCCGAGATCCGGCTTTTTTATGGTTAAAATGGATGATATGGGGCATATTTTGCCCCTGCAGATAAATAGCTTTTCACACCGCTATTCAGAAGCTCCACATTTAAAGCCCTGACATTTAAAAAGAGGCATTAATATATTTAAAAGTGCACAAGAAGTTTACTAAAAACCACAGTTTACAACCCGTAGCGTAACCTACATCTCTATGCGCCACCATCTTTTACCTTTACCTTACGCTTTGGGTTGCAATCAGTGTTTTTTAATTAACTAATTAATCCTACCAATAAGGTGTGGAGCTACTTTGCTTACATATCATCCATTGTAAAGCATGTTTTGACAACCTGTAAAAAATGACCAGATCTCGGAAAGCTGTGGGAGAACAGAGGTGGGATATTCAACAAAGATTAGTACTCTAGCATGTTTTACTACACCCAGAGTCAATTTTACACCGGAGTTCTCCTTTAAATTTGAATTAGAGGTGGACCAAAATATATTATATCAGTTTTGTTCACGGTGGCGGACTTAACATGTATCGGAAGAGGCATGTGCTACCTAGTCTTTACCCTCCTCGTCTTGGTGTCACTAATGATAGGGAGAGTCCTAATGAGTGGTTTGTGTAACTGACCATGTAAACTGGGTAGAAAATGGTTTAAAAAAAAAAGTCAGATTAAAAAGGTAATGTGAACAGAGGTGGGCCAAAATATCATATCGCTTTTGTTAAAAATACATTATTGATATGAGGTCAAATATCAAATAGCGTTTTTACTAAAACATAGGACATCACAGAGATAGAGGGGGAAAAAAAAGGTACTGAGGAGAAAGGAAACTGGACGATGTGTAATTGAGGGTTTTAGTGGCGAAATAACAAGGCAACAGACCTCTGAAATATTTGGACTGATGTCTTTGTTCCAATAAAATAAGTTGGCTTCAGTCACAACAGCGCTTTGTTGCTGACGAAATGTTTGAATGTGGCCACAGCTCAAACCTCAGCTTAAATAATTAAGAACGCAAAATAACAGTTCCTGTGGCCGAATATGCACTTTTTAAAAATGTTGTGTGAATAGGGCCAATAGCCTTAGCCAAAGCCCATAGAAATAGCCAATAGCCAATAGCCACAGACCTTGAGCCATAGACCTTAGCCTGTTTGTGTGTATGCACGTCATTAATACAGTGCACACTTCAGACAAATGTCAGATTAAAAAAGTAGTGTAAACAGACTATTAACAAAACAAACATCAGAATTAGTGAGAAAACCGAACTCAGGCCACTTTTACCTGCTGTGTGAATGTGTATGAATAGCCTTAGAGACCCTAAGACCAGCAACTGCAAAACAAGGCTGTAAATAAGTGTTTCAATCTTTAACAGTGTTCACGTCTCCAACCCCAGTAATAGTGCGTCGCTGTATCACTTTAACATACTAAAATAAACCGCCTGCGTTTCAGCTATCAACTAAGTTATAAGTTGCGCTAAACCAGCAGGGCTCTACTGTAAGTGTAATTTAATGAAGTGTCCATGCAGCTTGAAGATACAGCGAGACAGCACCCCCCTGTGTCAAAATATATATTTATATATACGTACATCATTTCTGATCAATGTCTTGTGCAACATTAACATGTTTACCTTTAAAACGAGGATCACTGTCCTACTATAGAGGTGCAGCTTACATTATTCTAATGCCTAAAATTAGTGTATTTTATATTAACCATCTTTTTTGACCCAGTGCAGCACTATCTATCCATCTTCTATGATAGTGGAGGAGATAGTGTTGATCTGTGTCACTCTATTGACTCTTTTCCACTGCAGGACTACAGGTCAGTAAGGGCACGGCGTGTAGTAGCGCTTCGTTTCGTGCCTATATGGATCAGTTAGACCAGTCATGCAGCCGTCAGCCAATGGTGTTGGCACTTTAAACAGGATGACTCACTGAAGAAATTCTTGACTGCAAGTTTTCACACTGGCTACCCCATCCCATAAAGCTACAGTGGCAATAGTATGGTTGCAATAGGCCTCGTCCAATATCACTCCTACACTGTTAGCATGTTGACTATGGGCCTTATCCCACTTTTTTACCGACCCTGCCAGCATTGCCACTACAGCTTTAGCACACCAGTCCCAGTCCAACATCACTACTAAGTTCATCCAGCATCACTACAGCAGTGTTAGCACACTCTCTTTGGGGCTTGTTGCACATTTCTACAGTGGCATTAGGATACTGGCTACCAGCCTCAACCCATATCAGTTCTTATCGTTAGCACACAGTCTGTTGGTCTCGTCCCACATCTCTATTGAAACTTTAGCACACCGCCTACAGGCCTCATTACATATAACTACTACATCGTTAGCATGCCTTCTACAGACCAGCCCCACATCACTATCACAACACTAGAACATTGGCAAAAGGCCTAGTCCCATATTGCTACTGTGGTGTTAGCATGTTGGCTATGGACCACATTCCACCTTGTTACCGACCCTGTCCAAAATTGCTTTTACAGCTTTAGCACCCTGGCCCTAGCATTGCTACAGTGATGTTAGCACACAGTTTTTAGGCCTAGTCCCAAATTACAACTGTGGTGTTAGCATGTTGGCTATGGGCCACATCCCACATCACTAGCGGCCCTGTACAACATTACTTCTATAGCTTTAGCACACTGGCCCTGGTCCCATATCACTACAAGACTAATCCAGCATCGCTATGGTGACATTAGCACAGTGACTTTTGGCCTTGTCTCACATCACTATTGCAAATTTAGCACACAGGCTTTGGGCCAAGTCCCAAATTTCAACTGTGGTGTTAGCATGCTGGCTATGGGCCACATCCCACATCCCTAACGGCACTGTCCAACATTGCTTCTACAGCTATAGCACATCCATCCTAGCATTGCTACAGTGACATTAGCACACTGTCTATGGGGGTCCCATATCACTACCAGTCTTTTCCACATCACTATTGCACCATTAGCACACAGGCTTTGGGCCTAGTCCCAAATTGCAACTGTGGTGTTAGCATGTTGGCTATGGGCCAAATCCCACATCACTAGCGTCCCTGCCCAACATTGCTTTTACAGCTTTAGCACACTGGCCCTGGTCCCACATCACTACAAGGCTAATCCAGCATCGCTATGGTGACGTTAGCACACTGACTATGGGCCTTGTCCCATATCACTCCAGTCTTGTCCCACATCACTATTGCAACATTAGCACACAGGCTTAGGGCCTAGTCCCAATTTGCAACTGTGGTGTTAGCAAGTAAGAAAACTGGCTACAGGCCTCGTCCCCATTGCCAGCACACCAACTATGGACCTCATTCTTGTCTATTAACAGATCCATAGATTATTAAGGCTTCCCATGGATCGGTGATGTGACCCAAAGTACAGTTAGCTAGCTAAATTTGCTTGTTAGTATTACGTGAACTGTTGCCATCATGGGAGCTTAGAACTTTTCGGTCCTGCAGTGGAAAAAAAGGCAGATGACAATCGCATTAACTTCAATACTCACCCTGATTAATAATATCTGACATGCCCCAGTCATGATCAATAATAATAATAATTATATAATAATGTTATATTCTAATAATAATAATAATAATCATATGGTGCAAAAACAAAAGAATCGCTTAGAGAGATAACCATCATAATAATAATAATAATAATAATAATAATTATGATGTAATAGACAACTTACAGCTGGAAAAAAAAAGGAAAGACAAAAAGAAAATGAATAATCTCTCTATCTAGTGAATCTCACGCTTGCTGGTTCTGAGTGTGTGCAGCAATCGGACATCAGCGACTTTCCACTCCTCTTTTGTTTCCACAGTCTTTTTTTCACACTTCTTCTTCCTGTTCCTCTTCCTCCGTTAGCTGGTTAGCTGTGAGGGTCAGCCGGTGCTGTGTGTGTGTGTGTGGTCAGAGCAGGTGGGAGGTGACCAGCGGACCAGTGGTCCAGTGGTCCAGTGATGGGGTGTAGAGGTCTCTACAGCTCTCCAATAAAACACGGGAACAGATCTGAGAGTCTGTGTGTGTGGGTGTATGTATATATGTGTGTATGTATATGTGTGTGTCTGTCTGTGTGTGGAGGTCCTAAATGGCGAGGGTTCAGGCAGTGATGGGGTTGGCTGGGGCTGTGCTGGGTGAGGGTGTGTGTTTCGGTGGGGCCAGATCCAGAAGAGCTTGCACCGTCCCGGCCACCTGAGGCAGACCCCTCTCCTCCAGGATGTGGAGGGGCAGACACAGCTGGGACTGAGGCCATGTACACACAGGTGGACAAACAGCCAGAGAAAGAGATAAAGCGAGAGAGAGAGAGAGAGAGAGAGAGAGAGAGAGAGAGAGAGAGAGAAATGGGGGTGGGGTACAAACAAAACCAGAGAGAGGAGAAGGGCATGTCAATGGAATAACAAATGATGAAATGAAAAACAACAGAACTTAATCAAAATAATAGTAATAATAATAATAATAATAATAATAATGGCAATGAAGCTTTCAAACTAATACAGTAAAATAATGAAGAACGTTTAACTCAGAGAATAATTGATAAACAAAAATAAAACTGAAGTGAAAGATTAATGGAAACCCAAACCATGATTTTAGGGAAAACTGAAAAGGAAAGAGGAAAAAAGAGAGGGAGAGAGAGAGAGAGAGAGAGAGAGAGAGAGAGAGAGAGAGAGAAAGAAGTGGAATAGGGGTGGTGACATTTTTTCACAAAAAAATAAGAATGTAGGAGATTAAACAAAGTTTTAGTCATAAATTTACCTTAGTAGTGCTAATGAAATGCTAAGCCTAAGTTGACTCAGCTAACGTTACTATCCTAGTCCTGTACAGCTCGTATCTTTCAGCTGGAAAACTAAGTTAACTGATACAGAGCGCAATAATTGTTTAGCGATTTTGTTTCTTTTATCTGAGAAAAACGTAAAAATGAACCTGCCACTTGTTGAACCTGTTGACTCTTCCTTTAGTAACACAGTTGCCGTGAAGTAGGGCTGCACAAAATATAGTTTAAGCATAGTGATCATCATGTTGCAATGTTTTGATTATTGACACAAGAAGTAGATACACAGCGCTGTCTCTGTGTCTGTGTGAATGACAGGCTGTTGCTGCCTGTTCAAGAAGCGCAAAGGGGAGCAGAAGTAAACACAAGGTAACCACATGGACTCCATCCACATGGTTGGGCACGTTCTTGTAATGTAAACGCACGTGTCGAAAGCTGTGCACCTCAGTCCAGCACACTTTTGCGCAGATATTTCCAGTTACAGCTGAATTCACGCTTTTAATCCCAGAAAAGAACTCTCTTATTTACCTGTTTAAAAGTCATTTAAATGCCTGATTTGTTTTGTTGTTTTTCTCGGGTTTTGAGTGCTTGTCGCTGACTCAGCTCTTAATCTGCCTGGACGTGAGACAGCGTGTTGGTGGGGGCGGGGCTGGTTACGTCATTGGCCTTGGATTGTTTAATATTGCGATATATATCGTCGGAAAAAAAAAAAAAAAAAAACATCTGCAATGTTTTTTTTTTTCTTCTTCAATATCATGCAGCCCTACAATGAAGTATTGTAAAGAACTGTCCTTTGACATATCGCATATCACAAAATTACAGTACTGTGATATTGTATTGCCTGTTAATGCCCTGTGATTCTCATCCTAATAACTAGAGTTATAAATTAAGAAAAGGTGAGCAGAAAAGAGGGAAAAGGCAAGAAACAGAGTGAAGAACGAGAACAACAATCAGATTCCACCGTTTCAGGTTTTATTGTAAAAGTTGTGGGACAGAAAGAAGGTAAAAAATGTGTAGGAAAGTTAGGCAACAGGGTAAACGCACACACACGCACACAAAAATTCTGACAGGCTTTCAACCATCACTTCTAATCGTACAGACTCTGATCATCATCATCATCATCATCGTTACAGACACGCTCCACCATTCAGCTGCTCATGCGCCTCTTCTGAACAGAACACAAGGGCCTTAAACTGCCCAGCCGTGTGAAACTGCAGGACATGCAGATACATTAGAAAGAACATGATGGACAAAGATGTGCAGCTTTTGTCCGTGATTGTATTAGTTAGGCCTGTCACAATAACCATGTTTTAGGCAACCTACTGTCGCAGAAATAATAATTGCATTAAATTACATTATTGCCATTTTAAGACTTTATTATCATCACTGATGTGATGATAATACAGTTGCTTAATAATGCAATTACACAAGAGCCATTAACTTTGGAACATACAAATGCCTAAATATTATTTAACAAATAAATAAATAAATAAATAAATAAAAACACAGTAGGTAAGAGTGAGGGCCGTGCAAATGATTGATGTTATGTCTACAGACTCTTAACATTTAATTAAATTTTCCCAAAAATCGGCAACGCGATGTATTAATTCTACCAGTCAGATATTAAGGAGCAGTAAAGTCACTCCACAAAAGAACAGCGTTATGAAGGAGTTTCACTAAAGTATCTCCAGCACTGAGGCTGGAGAAGTATTAGCATTAGCCGCTAACTGCAGCTCTAGCTTTTTTGCCATTCAGAGGTGAGTATATTGGACTGTAGTCTGCTGGTTAAAAACAGCTACGTGGGACGAACCACTAGCTGATTGCACCTGGCACACAGGAACAATCAGGGTTCCTCAGTGTAGCACTGTCGGGCTGCATTTACTAGCCTAAGCGCTACTTACTACGGCTAGCGCTGATGCTAACCATGCTAAAATAATGGAAATCTAAGCTTATTGTAAATAAATGGAAGTGCTTTATTCAGGAAAGAAATCTGTGTAGATTAAAATCCAGTGCTTGTTCGACTTTAAAAATGTGCCTTATGTATGAAAACAGATACAATGATTGGGCTGAAACTAATAATTACTTTTCTAATTAGTCAATTAATCAATGATTATTTCTGCCAGGCCCTCCATCTTTGCTTCCTGTGGGTACGATTTCTGTTTCTAATCTAAACGATAGAAACTATAATCGTCTTTTTCGTCGATTATGTTGATTAATCACTGCAGCCCTGAAGTAGATAATGTAATTATTGTGACAGGCCTAATAGTAGTGGTGCACTCAGAGGACGCAGAGACGCTATAACACTTAATCCAGCCTAGAAGAGGCCTGTGGTAATAAATACAAAGTTTTAAAATTCAAGCATCTTTCTTTGAGCTCAGCTAATCAGGAGTAGAAATTGCAGACAGATGCCAAACATTCGGCCTGCATTCAAATTCATGGTTTACCTTTTGTGCTTAATAAACATATGGCTTCACGTGTTCTTCATATGCTTCAAACTTCGTTATGTGCTTTGTTTAGGGAAGAAAAACACACAAAAAAACGCAAACACAACTGCAGTAAGGCACAAAGGGACAGACGAGGGAAGTCTTCGATTTGGATATTTAAAAAAAAAAAAAAAACAGGGATTTGCCATTTTCTCCTCTCAAAGGATTTCATTTCATTCTGTCCTCATCATTCAGAAACACGTCTATATAAAAACCCCTCTTTTAAACTACGGGGAAACGTAGAAACAGGTAAGCGCAGCTGGTGACACACATTTAGCTAGCAGCCAACATCCAGCAGCAGGCCTGTTTCTCAATCTTAAGGCTGAGAGGAAGCATCCCCTCGGATGTGCTTCATCACCGAGTTCTGTAACCTGCTATTCAGAATATTGTACACTAAAAAAAGAAATCGTGCAACTCAGTAAGTGTAGTCCAGGTATGTGTAGTCCACGCATGAGTTTGTCAGGTGTGCTTAGGTCACAATAATGATTGTAATAATAACAATAATAATAATAATAATAAATAGGGATGCACCAAAAATGTTTAGGAGGCTGAATACTGAATATGTACAGCCTCTAAAAGAGGATCTGGCTCAGTTTTACTGAACACGAGCCGCTGGTGGAGCAATGGAGACTTCAGAAGGGAAAAAGTTTCTGACTGAGTGTGCTCTCTTTCACACCCCTCCAGTTTAAAATAAGAAAAAGAAGAAAAAGAAGGAAAAGAAGAAAAAGAAGGAAATAGAAAGAAAAAGAAATCGTGCAACTCAGTAAGTGTAGTTTAGGTATGTGTAGGCCACGCATGAGCTTGTCAGGTGTGCTTAGGTTACGATAATAATTGTAATAATGGTAATAATAATAAATAGGGATGCACCAAACATGTTTAGGAGGATACTGAATACCAAACTCGTGTTCTTTGGCTAGAACAGTTTAGCTGCATTGCTAACCGATCTCAACTAGGTTAAATTGGTTCATCTGCAATGTTAACACACAATAGTTGGCCTTGGCTGCACTGGAGCTGTTTACGTGCATTGCTAAAAGCATGGCTCATTCAAGCCACAATGCTAACAGACTGTAGAGCTAGCCTCAGCTGGGCTGGAGTGGTTTAGCTGCAATGCTAATAGACACGGTAAAGCTGTGATGCTAATAAAACACAGCAGCCAGCCTTAGCCTTTACTGTCTACAACAGTATATTATACTGTGGGTACTGTACACTGCCTGACCATAAAAAGTCACCACCAATAAAAAAGGTCACACACACTAATATTTGGTTGGACCGCCTTTAGCTTTGATTGCAGCACACATTAACTGTGGCATTGTTTCAATAAGCTTCTTCTGCAATGTCAAGATTTATTTCAATCCAGTGTTGCATTAATTCATTTTTCACCAAGATCTTGCAGCAGCGTTGATGATGGTAGAGTCTGACCGCTGCACAAAGCAGCTCTTCTCTATCCAGCACATCCCAAAGATTCTCAATGGGGTTAAGGTCTGGACTCTGTGGTGAACTCTCTCTCTCAGTCCATGTGTGAAAATGATGATCTCATGCTCCCTGAACCCTGAACTCTTTCACAATTCCACTACCATGAATTCTGGAATCTGGGATCTTGGAATATGGCCGTGTCATCAGGGAAGAAAAAATCCATTGATAGAATAACCTGCTCTATATTCAGTATATTCAGGTAGTCAGCTGACTTTCAGCACATACTGTTGCTGAACCTAGACCTGCAGATCAACTGGTAGGGTCATAAACTGGTTTTGTTGCTAGTTCTGATGTGCATTTAGTTTTTGCATGTTTTTTGTGACAAAATGTGTTTTTGGAGAGCAGCCAGACGAGCCTTTGATTTCGCAATATAAATAAAAATTGTGTAACTGGTAAAGTGTAATTGGTAGTGTGAAAGCCACAGCAACTGACAGACTCGTGACCAGTCCTGAAGTGTGTAAAGCACAATGATCTGACCACTCAAAAAGTCTAGTAGTGTGATCCAGGAGTTATTCAGCTAAACAGAAAGTGTATTTTTTTTGTTCTTCATTTTTGGTTGCCAAATTTTTAGTGCATCCCTAAGAAAAACAACAGCAATTCACACACTATCACCCAGCTTTAGTGCAGTTTAAATGCGGGGCACCAGGTGGCAGTATAGGACGCAGAGCAGGGACATAACTGACAGGTAGAAGAGGGCAAAACCAGCCAGCTGGGAAGGAGGCGAGGGCCGCAGTGGAGGCGCCAGAGAGAGCAAGGCCTCGAGAAGCCTGTATAAGTTTAGCGCCTCCCCCTCCAATACATCAGCCACTGAGCACAGGCATCCCTTCCCACGTCCAACACAAGCAGCACAGCACAAACAAACAAACAGGACACGGAGAGAGGGAGGAAGAGAAGCAGGAGGAGGAGTAGAAGTAGGTGATGGAGAAAAAGGGCAGTTTAAAAGCATATAAAAGATTGAGAGTAAAATAAGGAATGAATTGGGGAATAAATGAATAAATAAATGCACCATGGTTTGAGACAGAAGGGATAAAAGAGGGAGAGAAAAAGAGAGTTAGTGGTTTAAGCTGCAGCAGAAAAAGGTTAAAGGTTTGTTAGAAGAATAAACTAATAACCAATAACACTCTAAAGAAGCAAGCTGAGTTCTGATACATCTGACTAACATCTACCCAATACATAAAGAAAAAATATATAAAAATGTAATTTAGTCTGGGACAGATGTGCAGCTCACCTGAGGGACCCCAATTCTGCGACACGCCTCCAGAAAATTCTCCACATTCCTCCGACACTTGGCCATCGTCAGTTTGGGCTAAAAGGTAAAAAGCAGATGTGAAACACTGGACCGATTTACACCGGGCATGAACACGTACTTTGAATCTAGATAGTAGGTGCAAGATGTGAAGCTAAAATAATATCACAAACTTTCAGGCTATCATGATTATGATTTTATGCATGGATTCGCCACAAGATGACAATCTTCATTCAAGGGTGTTGATTATTATACCACAGTTAGTTCCGACCCTGCAATGTGATTGGCTGAGAGGCGTTCTATGAGTGCCATTATCAGCCGGTAATGCACTGTAACCGAAGCTCTCCACATACAGGTAACCTAGCAAAGATGGAGCGCTTACAAGCCAAACAGAGCAGCTACAAACAAAGCAGCAACTGAACTATTTGAACTTGCACAGTGTTTATTACCAAACTGATTTTTTTCATCCTTTTTAACTCAAAATCTTCCAATAAACAGCGATAATGGAACTGTGGTATAATTGCAATAATACACTCAAGGTTCGTGCTATAAGGTGTAATATTGACACTACTGTGCTGATCTATCTATGACCGCAGCACAGCAGTGCCAATATTACACATTATAGCACAAACCTTGAGTGTATTATTGCTTAAATATAATAAGCCTAAAATAATAGTGTAAAAATATGCAAAGCCTTGTGGGAATTACCTCATAAGGACACTTATTGTATTTTACGTAAAATAAGGCACACCAGTTTATAAGGCGCATTATGTGACACTAGTAAGGAACAGGGGTGTCACCATGTTTCGTAGCTTTAGTTATTCCAGTGTTATGACACATATAACTAAACACACAAACCCTTACCACTGCAGGTGAGGGCACGTGGATGCTGGGTACTGATCGAGGCCGGACGTGATTAGCCAGGTGACACAGCACAACCCCGTCCGTCAAGGCAGCCCCGAGGTCACTGGGCAAGGACACTTTCAACCGAGACTCAATGTTCTGCAGAAGAGCCACAAGATACACAAACTGAGTCATAAAGAGAGGTGGACTGTGTCTGTTTCTAAATGAAGAAGAGTTGGAGGTTACAGTGAGCTGATTGCTCAACCATTTAGAATATAAGTAAAATAAAAAGAAAATTCTGTACAATGAACCTTTCTCAGATGCTCCACCATTTCAGCTTCTTCTCCTGTGGGACCCGAAACTGGAGATGGTGTAGGAGTCGCTTCTTCAGGCCTTGATTCTCCTACACAGACAAAAATGTGAAATGACCAGGGCTGATCTGAACATTTAAAAAAAAATTGCATAAATATCTATACACAGCTCTGGAACAAAAAAAATAAGAGCCCACTTAAAAATGACGAGTTTCTTTGATTTTACCAAATTAAAAACCTCTGGAATATAATCAAGAGGAAGATAGATGATCACAAGCCATCAAACCAAACTGAACTATTTGAATTTTTGCACCAGGAGTAAAGGCATAAAGTTATCCAAAAGCAGTGTGTAAGACTGATGGAGGAGAACATGCCTAAAAAGCTGCATAAAATGCATAAAAACTGGGATTAAAAACTATGGTTATTTCACTAAATATTGATTTCTGAACTCATAAATCTTTATAAATGTGAACATTGAACAATGAACATGAACATTTCTCAATAAATGCTCTAAATGTTTACTTCTAATGTTCACTTTACTTACACATATACCTATAAATAGCAATGTCAGAAAAACTGATTCAGAAACTGAAGTGGTCTCTTAATTTTTTTCAGCACCGTAGACACGATTCATAAATCATCTGTGCATCCCCAAGAATGAACACATTGAAGTGAACTGGTCATTTGCATTCCAATTGAAAGAATGAAAAGCTGATAAGCTCTGGACTGAGGCAGAAGATAAATATTACTGAATTTTACACAGATAGACGTTATTAACGAGAATTAACCTGAATTTTTATCCCATTTTCTCCCTAAATTACACGGCCAATTACTTAACCCACTCATTAGGACTCCCCCTATCACTAGAGATGCCCCAACACCAGGAGGATGAAGACTAGCACATGCCTCCTCCGATACATGTGAAGTCAGCCACCGCCTCTTTTCAAACTGCTTCGAATTTTCGAATTGCTGAGTAGCATCACAGTGCGCTCGGAGGAAAGCGCAGCAACTCGGTTCCGATACATCAGCTCACAGACGCCTTGTGCTGATCGACATCACCATTTGGAGTGATGAGAAAAGAGAGCGCTATCTACTCACCCAGAGAGCAAGGCCAATTGTGCTTTCTCAGGGCACCGGTAGTCGATGGCAAGATACATAAACAGGATTCAAACCAGCAATCTCCTGATAATGGCAGGGCTTAGCTCACATAGCCTAGCTTAAAAAGTGATGTTAACTGTTTTGTTAGTATGTTTGTTTGCCAGCATACAAACAGGGTGTAAAAATAGTACCTCTCTTTTTGTCCTCTCTTTGGCTGAGGCGGAAGAGAAAGCTCTCAGGACGCTGGTTGGCTCCGCGGCAGGCAGATGGGGCAGCAGGGCTGGGGTAAGTAGGTGACTGGAGGGCTGTGAGATACAGTGATATGAGTGATACTGGTTTATGAAGATGAGGAGGAACAGCTTTGAGGCGGATGTGCATGCAACCCAGTAAAACAATATAAAAACACTCACCTGTTGGGGAGAGCGAGGCACGTTCTTCTCCTTGCTGCGGTTAAACAGAAGCGAAACAAAGAGAGCATAAAAGGAAGTCAAAATTAAGCAGAAATATATATTTAAATTTAGCTGACCACATTACAGACATGTTCTATGATGTGTCAGCAGCTCCAAAATGGTGCTAGACTGAATAGCTCCTACTAAGACATTGCAAAAGCAGCTGACAAAAAAACACCTATATTTACATGATCAACTTATGATTCAATATAATTATGGACATACAAAACCAGTTTAAAGTTTGAAAACAATAAGTGATCCAAATTATCCCAAGACTTTTGATATAACATACATGATATATAATAGGGATCTTAATTCATACTTCATATATTGGGATATACAGCTCTGGAAAAAAAAAAAGAGAGACCACTTCAGTTTCTGAATCAGTTTCTCTGATTTTACTATTTATAGGTTATGTTTGAGTAAAATTAACATTTTTTTATTTTATTTTATAAACTACAGACAACATTTCTCCCAAATTTCAAATAAAAATAGTCACTTATAGCATTTATTTGCAGAAAATGAGAAATGCCTGAAATAACAAAAATGATGCAGAGCTTTCAGACCTCAAATAATGCAAAGAAAACAAGTTCATATTCATAAAGTGTTAAGAGTTTAGAAATCAAATATTTGTTGGAATAAGCCTGGGTTTAGATCACAGTTTTCATGCATTTCTTGGCATGTTCTCCTCCACCAGTCTTACACACTGCTTTTGGATAACTTTGTCACTCTTGGTGCTAAAAATTCAAGCAGTTCAGCTTGGTTTGATGGCTTGTGATCATCCATCTTCCTCTTGATTATATTCCAGAGGTTTCGATTTGGTAAAATCATTATTATTATTATAAGTATTTTTAAGTGGTCTCTTTTTTTTTTCTCCAGAGCTGTATATACAGGATTTAGGAATGGTAATTTCACATCATTTTGGGCCATTTTTATTGGTCCACAGGTTACAAAAATCTGAGGCAGTATTAAGGACAGTTATATTTTCTAATAACATAAAATTACCTTTACAAATTGAGTAAAAAGAACAGAACGAGATATTTTACACAGAAGCCCAGTGTTACACAGATGCTATACTCTGATATCAAATATCAATTATTTCAAATTTTGTCCGAAAATAAGCACTACCATATAAAGCATCCAGGTCTGAGACTTCAGATGTAGTGTAAGAATACAGCGGGTACATGCAGAACTGTGTACCTGCAGTGAGTTGCAAGAGGTGCCAGTGTCTGCGGTGGGAGACACACACCCATCCACTGGGTTACCAGTGACTGACTGTCAGTCAGAGCGCAGGAAAAGAGACGAGAAGATAAGAGATGAAGGTGAAGAAAGACAAGGGATAAGAACGTGAACTGCAGTAGCATAGAACAGAAGCAGACACTTGGGGGACAAACTGTATAAACTATATACACTATTGATAGAGTGATAGGAAAACAACCAACACTCATATACAGCCAATTAGAGCCAATTGCAGAGAAATGCCCAAAGTCATGGCACACAGACTAGTATCATGTAAACTCTAATCTCCCTAAGATTTTAAACTGACACCAATAAATCCATACTTCCTGGAATTTGCTTATTTAGAAGAAATGTATCCTCCTATCCAGTAATACAGATGCTGTGAAGTATTTTAGAGATTGTCTTGCGATTTATACAGAGTATCGCAGAATCTTAGTATCGTGATGATATCATCTTGGGAATGTATAGTAATATCTGAGATTTAGATCTCTAAGGAACTTTACACACTTTAGATGACTAGCCACATTTAAAGTTTGAAGTTGTTATAGCTGCAGAGCATTTATGTATATGTCAAGTAAAAAAATATATATATTTATATTTATTGGCTTATGATGGTTGTTAGTTGATACCACTGTGCATCACTAGTGTACATTCTGATGGAAAAGGACAACACAAGAAAAAAGAAGAGAGGTTTGGTTATGTGTGTTGAGAAGCATAGTTCAGTTTGGGTGTATTTAAAAAAAAAAAAAAAAAAAAAAACTTAGCTTATTAAATTAAATATAAAGCTGCTGGCATTATGAATATTATGCTGATTGGAAGACAGAAGCCCACATTCATACTGAATCTTTCATGCCCAGATGCCAATATATCAATAAAATAAAATAAAATTATTGTATCATAAAAAAAAAAAAAAAAAAATCATAGTAATGACACTATCCTTTAATATGCATAAGCAGGAAACCATCGCCCATCTCACCCAGCTCTGTCAATGCCTGATTACATACACCACAGGTAAAGGCTTTTATATTGTTCATATTGATATCGGAATTATACTGTATCGACCAAAACAAATTATATATATATATATATATATATATATATATATATATATATATATATATATATATATATATATATATATATATATATATATATAAAATAAAAATTAATAAAATAAAATAAATAAAAATTATGAGTTTCTCTGATTTTACCAAATTGAAAACCTCTGGAATATAATCAAGAGGAAGATTGATGATCACAAGCCATCAAACCAAACTGAACTGCTTGAATTTTTGCATTTTTTTTTTGCAAACTGAGCAATTTTTGCAGGAATAGAATTAAGTTATCCAAAACCAGCATGTAAGACTGGTGGAGGAGAACATTCAAAGATGCATGAAAACTGTGATTAAAAAACAGGGTTATTCCACCAAATATTGATGTCAGAACTCTTAAACTTCATGAAAATGAACTTGTTTTCTTTGCATTATTTGTTGTCTGAAAGTCCCGCATCTTTTTTGTTATTTCAGCCATTTCTCATTTTCTAGTTTGGAATTTGGGAGAAATGATTTCTGTAGTTTATAGAATAAAACAATGTACATTTTACTCAAACACAAACCTATAACAGGCAAAATCAGAGAAACTGATTCAGAAACTAAAGTGGTCCAGAGCTTTATATTGTCCAGTCCTAGAGCTGACTAAAGTAAAATTTAAAATTCCAATGATCTATTCACCTCTGCTACCGCAGAGATGCTTTCCAAAGTCAATTCTGTCCTACTTACCTCCCATATCCAAATCTGATTAGATACTGTATCAGACTGCCAGTTTAGAGCATGGCAGGACATCAGCAGATCTGTTTACACTGCCAGAGCTCTAATACTGCTCAAATCTGCAGATTTATTTAAACGGGTGAGCCAGAGTGCAGCCAACCAATGTGTGCATAAGCCAGCACCACACAGAGCCGGACTAGATGATCCCGTTATAATTCTCTCAGTCTTTAATTCTCCCTTAATAACAGAGGCGGTGGTGTCTAAGTAGATGGGTTTGGAGATGGAAGTCCCTACTGACCCAAGCACAATATACAGTACAGACAACCAGCATGCAACCAAGAATCACAAAACAGTGCACACAACACATGCAACTGCAGTGCTCTGAGGCACTTCCTAGTCTACAGTAGGGCTGCAACTAATGATTACTTAATACTAGGACTGGCAACATTAAAGCGCTAACGCACGCGATTCATTTGGAATCTGTAACGTGTAGATTTTTTTTTCCTGGAGCTGTTCGCTTGTGTGTAAGAATATGATCTGGTTTTGAGCCGACCCAGATATCATATACTATTCTTTTTAATTGACCTAAACTGCTGTTTATTTGCAGTTGAATCTGATTTATTAGTCAGATATTATACTGCTATGAACAAACACTGTCTCTGCTGCTCCATGCTGTTTACACTTGCTGTATGTGCAGTGTTCACTGCTCACACCTGCACTGTATAAAAGCTTTAACCAATCAGAGGAGACAATGTGCTCGCATGGTTCACTGGTGTGCATTTTGGTGCATTTAGGTTTAAGCCTGTGTAAACCCAAACCAAACAAGAGGGATAAAGAGCTCTTTGTAAACAAACTTATCAACTGATCCAGACCATAGAAACCAACTACAAGTGTGAAAACACCTTTTATACTCAGCAAATTAAGTTCTAATTCAGAAATCCTTATAATCAAGCTGAGATGTTTATAATAAAGTAAATATAGTTTCCTCTATCCAGTTTATCATGCATTCTTAAGAACAAGTGTGATTAATCACAGTTAATAAACAGAATATTATTGTAAATAATCTGATTAAATTTTTTAAACAACCACACCACTTCTTAATAGTCAACTAATCTACCGATTATTTCTCATATTTTGATTTTGTTAGTGTTTCATGTTCTATTATTTGCCTACTAAATATTACAAAGTATTTATAGGAAACTCACACGTCACCCTAAACTACTCAAAAATATCTTAATTTGAGATGTAAATAATAACCATATGTAAATATTTGTATTAATTTGATATATATTTCAATTCACATATAAACACAGTTCATATGGATCTTAGAGTTATGGACATACAAACAATTCGTGTTTTTTTTTTTTTTTACATTTTGCAACAAAATCAGATTTATAGATTTCTTTGATTCTACTGAATGTATACGACTCTCATTTATACTAAACAAAACTTCTAAATTCATTCTGTTAAAATATTACATTCTTAAGGCTTTTAAAAATTCAGTGTTTTGTCATTGTCATCACTTGATCGATTATATCAACTGATTGTTGCAGCCCTAGTCTACAGTAGTAGTGTTTTTGTACAGTGGGAGGTGTTCACTAAAGTGCATGTGTACAAAATTAAGTGACCCAGTAAAACAAATAAATAAAATAATTGGTGTACATTCGGTGAATCTGTGATTGGTTAAAATCTTTCACCTGCTTAGGAGGGCCTGGCCTCTTCTTTATAGTGTTGGTGTCTATGTCTATTTCAAACACCATTAAGGGCTCGAACTCACTCTGGCACACATCAGCAAAGCCAGGCCGAATAAAAGAGAGAGATTGACAATGACAGAGACACATAGAGAGATTGAGAGAGAGACAAGAAGAGGGGAAAAAAAGCACAGCAGAAGAGAAGCTTTAAAGCGGGAACACACTGAAGCATTTGCAGGACAAAGCAGATCTAGTCTGGAAGAAGGTTAGCATGTTAGCATAACAGAGATCAGCAGAGGAGAGAAACAGAGAGACTGACAGTTTATTACAGATGACGTACGTATCTTACTGATTATTAATTATTCCCTACTCATTCATAGTAGTTCTCTACTGGTGGATATGTTTTAGGTACATATGGGCACTCAATACAAATAACTATAAAAAGTGAAAAACGCATAAGCGATAAGAATATACAGTGGTATGACAAAGTTTGGGCACCCCTGATAATTTTTTCCCCTGATAAAGATTTCTTTTTATAAATCATTGGTTGTTCAGATCAGCAATTTCAGTTAAATAGCCTATATCATAAAGCAGATGAACAGAGTGATATTTGAAAAGTGAAATGAAGTTTAAAGGGTTTACAGAAAGTGTGCAATAATTATTTAATAACTAAATTATTATAATATATATAATATATTATTTATATTTAACTAAATCAGGCAGGTAATCTCAATATTTAGTATTAGTATTTAGTATTATATCCTAATTTTACAGAAATAACAGCATCAAAACTCTTCCTATAGCTTCCGATGAGAGTCTGGCTTCTGGTTGAAGGTATTTTGGACCATTCTTCTTTACAAAACGTCTCCAGTTCAGTCAGGTTTGATTGTTTCTGATCAACAGCCCGCTTTAAATCACACCACAGATTTATAATAATATTCAGGTCTGGCGACTGAGATGATCATTCCAGAATATTGTATTTGTTTATCTGCATAAACGCTTTAGTAGAATTTGATTCACCTATTTATGTAGTTCAAGGGTCAATAAGCTTACCAAACAAATTTTGCTTTAGACTAATTAGTGCTAAAGGTATTCAAATCAATAAAATGACAAAGGTGCCCAAATTTGTCTAATTTAGTTTAAAGAATTATTGCACTCTTTCTGTAAATCCTATAAACTTAATTTCACTTCTCAAACATCACTGTGTTCATCTGCTATATGATATATTTAACTGAAATTGCTGATCTGAACAACCAATGATTTATAAAGAAAAATCATGAAAATTAATCAGGGGTGCCCAAACCTTTTCATACCACTGTTCATTTTAAAAGTATAAAGTCATAAAAGAGGTTCTTTAACCTCCTGACTCTGGCTTACATTCTGCTTATGATGCTTATAGAGCATCATTACTCAGATTGCATGAGCAGAAACATATTTTATAGATCCCAGGAAGACATCCGAGACAACCTGGGCATGATAAGAGTGTGCGTGCATGCGAAAAACAGCAGAATAAACAAATCTCAGGACAGTTGCTTAACAATCTGCGTTCTTGGCACCAACTCTTTTCCTGACTCATTTCCTTAAATACCCATCCCTCATTAAGATCTGACCTCTCGCTTCTTTAGTTTAGAGAACGAAAGAAACAAGGAAACAGGAATGCATACAACCTTTAGATGGAGAATAAAGTAGAAGTAAAGGATGCAACCAAAATTATTAGGCACAAAACTGCAAAAAAAGCTCTTTAAATTTTTGTCTGAATAGATGAAAAGCCCAAATATTTTACTGCAAACAATGGGAAACTTTTTTTATTTTAGGTCATACTGTAGTGTTTTCTCTAACATTAGGATTTTTTCCATCAAAGGCCTTGGCAGGCCCACAATCCATCTGCCTTCTCCCCTCCAGGCAGCATTGCATATCCGAGCACTGTTGTATATAATGAGCATAAGAGTATATAATGAGCCAGTAGGGAGAGCTGGGAAACAGCAGGATTATGTTCGTTTTTACACTTGACTAACACAAACTAAATGAGACACATAATTATCATGTCTTGCATCAGGTTACTACCATTTTTACAAACTGTCTGTATATTGTTTTACAGTGGAAGTTTAATAGCTGTACAGGGCACCTGACTGCCGTTCAATTGTGTGAATTTCACCGACGTGCAACTAAAGTAGCACTGCTGAGATAAATGTACAACTAAAATTGCACTGCTGAGGTAAATGCATGACTGCTGAGGTAAATGCATGACTGCTGAGGTAAATGCGCTACTAAAATTGTGCTGATGCAAATGCATGACTGCTGAGGTAAATGCACTGCTAAAATTGCACTGCTTAGGTAAATGTACTACTAAAATTGCACTGCTGAGGTAAATGTACAACTAAAATTGCACTGCTAAGGTAAATGCATAACTGCTGAGGTAAATGTACTACTAATATTGCACTGCTGAGGTAAATGTACAACTAAAATTGCACTGCTAAGGTAAATGCATGACTGCTGAGGTAAATGTACTACTAATATTGCACTGCTGAGGTAAATGTACTATTAAAATTGCACTGCTAAGGCAAATGCATGACTGCTCAGGTAAATGTACTACTAAAATTGCACTGCTGAGGCAAATGCATGACTAGAACTTCTCTTTTGTTTTAATTCAGGAGATAAATGTATTGTGCTTTGTTGGTATGTCTGCCAGGATATTGAACACTTAAAATTTTAATAACTATGGTAAAAAATCAATTTAATGAAGCTCTTCAAAAGAAAATGTATTCTGTATTCAGTATTTGGCCTTTGGTCATATAATTTGTTTATTTCGGTGCATCCCAGGTGTGAACACAGTTTGAAGAGTATGATGGATTATGACGGGGTTGTTCAGATGGATGGGGGACAGGGTAGTTCATTCCATGCAGACGGGCTCTTACCATAAAGAGGGCGGAGTCATCTGTATGGGTGGAGCGTCTGGAGGGGTACAGGGTCTGAGGGGGAGTGGGCAGACAGGGGTAAGACTACAGACACTGAGACAGAGACACACACACACACACACACACCAGGGAGGTCTGGGGAAATGTATGGGTAGTTTGGGGGGGGGGTGAGGAATAAACATGCAGTGATGTGGGATGAGCTCACCTCACTGTCTGTAGGGCTGAGTTTAGTGGGACTCTGAGTTGATTTATGCTGAAAATAAAATTAAGAAGAAGTGTAAGTGTTTTAAAATCACTTGATTTACCTCTACAGTAAGTACCCAGTAACTAATTGTACTTTAATCACAGTAAAATAATTCACTGAGTTAATATTTCCTGTGCAATGCTTTCCTCCAGCTGGAGAATTAATTAATAAAACAGCGTATCTACTCTTTATGCACGTTTCCTGCAGTAGAACAATCCATTAGAACACAGCATGCGTTTCCGTACCTTCACATAACTCCTAACAGCGTCTCTCTGTGCTGTTCTCGCTTTCTGTCTTTCCTCCTCGTACCGCTGAGCTGCGAGCTGGGCTTCTCTCCGCATGCGCTCCAACCCCAAGCCAGAGCCCGATATCTGCCGCTAACACAGACACAAAGACAACCTGCTTTAATACCTGTACATACAGTCATGTGAAACAGTTAGAGCACCTCATAAAACCTGTTTATTTTATGGTATTTCACTATAAAGTATATAAACAGATTGACAATTGATCTTCATTTGAATAGTACTGAAAGACTGAGGTAATATAACGACAAATAAAAATTAAGAGTAGCATTTTGAAATAAGGTTCCTAATATAGGGTTTTTAAATAGTTTATAAAAAGAGCTTATTAATGTTATTATGGACATTAATAATTATGTTGTAAACACTTTAAAATCCATTAATAAGTAGTTACAACACATAAATAGAAACGGCAACAGTGGCCTGTCATTTTCCACATAAATTTATGCTGTTAATCATCACAGTTTACCTTACTTTTATTTTCATTTAGTCAGCAGTAAAATAACATTAAAATAACTTTATTTAATAATTTCCTGCTTATAAAAATATTGTAAAACTGATTTTCTCTATTATTTCATCAGATATGTTATAGTTGACTGATTAAAAAGACAAAATAAAATAAGTATCCAGAAAGATCTGAGGTTTTATAATAAAAATAATAAAAATAATTGTGGACTCACTGTTTGTTGCCCTTTCTATGAACGTGTTGGAACTGCTAAATATATATTTTAAGCTTTTACAACCTAAATAATAACCATTAATAAAGTACTTTCCATAAACTCTTAATAAAGTGATACCAAGTCCTATAAAAAATGCCCTTTAGAAACATTTTAGACAAAAAATCCCACTCCTTCATGCAGAATTCTTTCAGCTGTGTGATGTTTCAGATACAGTGTTTACATGTTGACAGCAAGGGCTTTCTGATTGCAGACTTCCCATGAAAATCAAACCTGTTTGGTCTCTTTCTGATGGTACCTGCTGTAACTTGGCATAAACTGAAGTGAGAGCTACTGTACGATTTAGGATTATTGGACTCCTTTACTCATCTAGTGGTGTGTGGCTCTTGGGCTAAACTAGGCAACAACTGCCTGACCTGTCCATATTGGCAGTAATCTTCTGCACAGTAAAACAGCTGATTTCTAATTGTTCTGATCTGATTCTGGAAGCCTCAGTGCATTATTTTGATCTGGCCATGGTGATACAAATGTCAAACCAAATATCTGTCTGAATGAAGTGAAGATCAAATGTTTATATATGCAAATATTAAAAAGACCAAGGCTTTAATGAGGTGTCCTACTTTTTCACCGTACTGTTAAAATACCTTTCATTTATACTGAAATACCAAGAAACAATTACCTGATTATGAGTTGGGGAGGACAGAGTGCCGGCTGTGTCTGTTGCACTGTAGAGATAACATTTCATTATTAGCTTTCAACCACACAACACTAATCTAAGCTATGATTTACAGATATAATGCATATTTATTTTAACAGAGGCTGTTTAACAATAGATCACTATGCACACCATAGCTGCAATAACTTCTTTACCCTAATAAACAGACCTAACATAACAAACTCGCTTAGTTAACAAATAATACTTTTCTAACCAAACATTTCTTTATTACAACATTTTGACAGACACTGTATTTTCAAAGGTGAGTAGACCCCTCACATTAAAAACATGTAAATATTTTATAATATCTTTAAAATGGGACAACACTCTAAAAATTAAACTTAGATTAAAAGTTAGAGTAGTCATTGTATAGCCTGTATAGTAGTATAGATAGATAGTAGTATAGATTTTCTTTCTACTGAAAATAACTCTGCACTAAACACAGAAATATCCAAAAAGCTGGCAAAACAAGAGAGTATATCATTTTCCCTTTCTGGTGTAATGTGGTTTATTAGTGTTACAAGGTTCCAAGTGTGAATGGGGAGAAGGGCTGTTAAATTCACATACTGGCCACTGACTATTTAACATGGCACTTCATGGCAAAGAACTCTCTTAAGGGTGCCGAGTGGTCCAGGCAGGCTAAGTGCTGGCACTATGATTGAATGATCGCTGGTTCGAATTCTGGTTATGCAGCTTGCCCTCAGCTGCGAGAGCCCTGAGAGAGCACAATTGGTCTCAGAGTGGGTCGATTTGACTCTTTCCCCTCATCTCTCTAAGGATGCGAAAAATCCAGAGAACACATCTTCACTGGTCTAGAGTCCAGTGTTCTTAAGCTAGTCTGAAGGCCACATGCATTCAATGAAGTGGATGGGTTGTACATTCACTTATACAGGTACCTACCGATTGTGTAAGGACCCCTGGCGTCTGGAATCATCAGTTCTACCGTCTCTGGAGTAGCTGGCCTTAACTGGCGAACCCTGTAGACCGAAAAATAAAATGAAATACAGCAAAACAAAGCAAATACAACTTAACAAACCAAAAAAGAGGAAAAAAGAAAGTTAATACACAGAACAGGTACCTCTCTGGTTATTCGTCTTTCAATATATGCCATAAACTGGGAGCTAAGGCTGACTGGCTCCCCTCCTCGACTTCTTCCATCCTCCTCATCTTCCTCTCCTGTGCAGCTGTCAATAAAGTCTATCTGCTCAAGCTCTGTCTCCACTAAGATAAAGAAAAGCAGACGCCAAAGTTAGCACTGAGAAGCTTCAATGGCAAGGAAGAAAGGTGTCTCTGTCAGAACCCAACATTCACTCTTCTTACATGTTCCATTGGCCAGGAGCGAGCCTGGCCTGTGCTCGTCCCGTTCCCTCTCTCTCCTTTGTCTTTGTTCTTTGGTTATTTCTGCCACTCTCAGCGGCAGGTCCGACAGCTCATCAGAGGGCTGTGGGAAGAGATACAGAAAAAAAGTTAAAGGTTAAAAGAAAAAAGAAAGATGAGCTGAGATATACTCAGTAATTTAACCCCTAAAATACAAATCATTGTCTGGTCAAGATGAGCATCTTTGGGGGCATATATCTTTCTCTAATCATGGGCTAAATTTATATATAAAAATATCATGAATAACTTCAATTAACAGTTCAACAATAGTTGTTTTTAAATCACGAACATGCAGCAAAAGTACGTTACCACAAATACATTTTCCTTGCAATGTAAAATCCTCCAATCAAAACGCAGCGTAGTCCGAAACTATGCTTAATTTTAAGCCTGGGAAACAGTTGTTCTAAAGTTTGTGGACACCCGTGCTATGAGTGATAGTATTAATGATATATAGTAACAAAACAAAGGATATACAGAAAAGTTCATATTCATAAAGTTTTAAGAGTTCAGAAATCAATATTTGGTGGAATAACCCTGGTTTTTAATCACAGTTTTCATGCATATTGGCATGTTCTCCTCCACCAGTCTTATACACTGCTTTTGGATAACTTTATTCCACTCCTGGTGCAAAAATTCAAGTAGTTCGGCTTGGTTTGATGGCTTGTGATCATCCATCTTCCTCTTGATTAAGGGTTTTTTAATTGGTAAAATCAAAGAAAATCATTTTATGTGGTCTCTTATTCTTTCCAGAGCTGTAAATCCGAATGTGGTCCAATTTATAAATTCTGAAAGTATTTGCAATTCATTCTAAAGTAGTTTATAAGTTGGTATATTTTATTACAAAGCAACATATTTCAGCTAAAATGTAAAACAATTAGTGTGACCATATTCGCTATGTCTTCTATGTTTTCTCAATTTAAGTAAATGAAGGTGCATTAAACTATATAACATAAGAGATATACAGTATGTAAAGCATCTGTTTCTGACTGATGTTCATTGGAGGGAGCTTTTAAGTCTACTTGTCTATTGTTTTCCTCCTCAGCTAAAATGAATTGGAATTGTACAGTTTTTAAATACTTTAACAAATATTAATTCCTTGTTTTAATCTTGACCAAACTATCCACAATTATCTGGACATATAGTGTATGTCAGCAGAGACAATCTGTGACTCACCTCATTGCCAGACCATCTCTTGTCTCCACTGTCCACACTGTTAAACCCAGAGTCCAGAGCTCCGTACGGCCGGCCTGGATACAGCTCGTCCACACTGAGAGAAACACAGTCAGATAAAAAAAAAAAGAGAGTTGAGATTAAACAGAGTGGAGTCTAAGATTTGCTTACTGAAATCTGCATATCAAAACAAGCCTGCTGAGTAGGGGAGGGCGATATGGGCCCTAAAATATTATCAGGATATTTCATGGTATTTTCACGATAACGAACTCTTGGGGATATGTAGGCCGGTCGCGATAATTAAGTTATCGACTTATCGTATGATATTTTTTTAAACTGTGATCATTTTTGCCGACGTCGATAACAGCCATCGCGCGCACATACACAGCGGAGAGTGTGTGGAGATGTGTTTGCTGGCGAATGTATTCGAGTGTCTGACAGTTAAATTAAAAAATATACTTATAGCAAGAGCTATGGCCGAGCCATCTGTGTCTTTGATCATTTGGACGTGTGTGTTTTTGAGCTAATGTGTTTTACAGCATATGCGTATATGCTCAGAAAAAAGAATCTGCAAGTTCCTTTGTGTTATATCTAGAGTTAAAAAAAAAAATTATTCATGTAAATGTTACTTTCATCTATTTGATTTTACTTTATTTTTTTTTTTTATAAAGGACTGTTTAATATTTAGTGCAGAGTACCAGGGTGGTTGTACTTTATTTGTTTTATTTGTTTAGGATATTAAAATATTTTTTATATTGGAAGCCCAATGTCTGTTCTTAATAATAAAAAATGGTGTAATTGTACTGGTATAAATAAATGGTGTAATAGTACTACAGCCCCGAAGCAGGAAAAAAGCATTTACTATAGTGACGCTTTAAAATGACAATATTTATTGTTTATCGCAATAATTTCTGGGACAATATATCGTCCTGAAAATGTTGTTATCGTGACAGGCCTAGGGATATGACAAAACACTGAATTAAAAATAGTATTTCAAGAACACACTACTGAAACAAAATGAAAATTAAATTGTATTATTGGACTTGATGTGATATGGCACACCCCCTAACTGAGAATAAATATAAAACTGAGAAAAAATACAAGAATTTTATCAGATTTGTAACAGAAGTCAATGATCCATAATTTTATGATACTAACAATGCACTCCAAATATCTCTATATATCCAGGATTAAAGTAAAATAAATAATATTGGACAGATAAAATCTGCGTTTAGTAGATATATAATGGGAAATGAGAACAGTGTGAATTTTTCTTTTGCTAAAAACAGTAAAAAAGTAGTACCCTGATGTGATAACTGTGGTATGGCACAATATTTCAGGGTATAATATCGTGCACGATATTCAAAATTGTTGGTGATATTTTGTGTACAATGCGATATGGCACACCTCTAGTGCTGAACATTCTTTATCTAAACACAGACCCCATTTATATCAATTAACACGCATCTCAGATATCACTACTTTAAACAGGACCAAACTTTATCAGTGACAACAAGCCCACAACCACATTTAGCATGAGCAAAATGCAGTGGCTTACTGAATGCTACATGCATCACTGTAGACATACAGGAACATATATCAACACCTACATCCCACTTATCTGTTCTACGCCTGTACAGACATGAGTTCTTGCGTCAGAGCCCGCACCCAGGAGCATATTTACCAAACACTGAAACAACTGTCGCCTGCTGTCTCCCTGCATTTCCTAAATCACTTCAGAATGACTCATGTGGCCTTGTTCTCATTATTAAATGAGACAATTAAAAGAAAATATTGGCAAGATTCTTCGAAAGATGAAAAAACATATTAAAACTCATTAGAAAGCGAGTGACTGAGTAAGTGAATGAGAGCTTCTTACCAAGATCCGAAGCCAAGCGGTCGTCTGTCATAGTCAGGGAGGTCTGGAGCTATTTTGCAGGCCTCCATGTTCAGATACTTGAATATGTGGATCTTCCCCTTGATACAGATCTGTAAGAACGCAGACACAAAACATGACATTAGCTACACAGCACTATTTGTAGTACCACAGGCATATTAAAGGAGCTATATTCATATTTCTACTGATTTTTTTTTTTTTTTTCGATTGGATTAAGGTCTAAAAATCTGATTTAAAAATCCGCAATAGAGAGCAGGATTTTAGCTCAGTAGAGTTTAGATTGGGCCCAAAAAAAACAGCCCGACCCGGCCCGAGCCCGTGCATGTGCTGCCCGAGTCAGACCCGCCTCATAAACCATTTTTGTGAGCCCGAACCAGAGATTTTTTTAGTGGGTAGAGCAATAAAATTAAGCATTTAAAATCATTTTCGGGCTGCTTGAATGATGACATTGCAACACTGAAGAAGCCTATTACCTAGACCTATTACTTAAGAAAAAATGTTTATTAAAAAACAATTACCCCGTCTACTCTAATATAATTAACAATGTTCAAGAATATATAATTTATTTTTTTTATTTGAAACATACAGCCTTACAACAAATAAAACAGCAATAAGGCTTTGCGTGGACAAGAGGAGGAGATGACATGTGCGCAGTGCTCATTGTGCAGTTATAGAGCTGCGTGATAACATTCTAACTTGTGCAACAAGTGTGATTATCACACCATAGCTTTATATTAAAAATAGCATTAAAAAAAACATAGCCTGGAGGAAAATGTAGTGAAGATCTCAGGCCGGGTCGGGTTTGGGCAGAAAATATAAGCTCTATAGCTCAGTAACCTGATTCCCAGCGCATGTATACGCTTACTCTGATTTCTTTAAGTTTCACCAGTCTACACACCGCATATCTTCACAGCTGCGGCAAATAAAGCTGTCATAAGGACTGGACTGTGTTATTAGAGGTGTAAAAAAACTAATTCAAGTTTGCCAGGAAAAAGCCACAGCACAAAGTTTACACTACACGATTCTGTGAGTTTATTGGCTAATTGCAAAGTAGAAATAAGTGATGCAACGATGGGCTGACAGCGATATTACACATGTACTATATACTGTATATATCTGTCAATGCAGATATACACATTTATAGCAGAGAGAGACTAGACCACCAGGTATCACTTTATAACTAACTAAAAAAAATAATGAATAAATCTATCTTCTAGTCTGCATCCGCTGATTGAAGTAGTGCGGCCACAATAGCTTGGTCTTTCTCCAGCATATAATAAATATGTCAGCAAGTATCGGTTAGAAATATTGGCTATATCGGTGATGATTCTTAAGAAAAAAGCCAATATTTTCAGATACCGATTTAATTCCGACATCATTTTAAAGCCTAGTAGAATAGATTATTTCCTGATTTATAGGGCCTGTTTACACCTGGCATTAACATGCATTTTTAAATTTATTTTAACCAGATTCTGTTTACATTTGTCATACAAATGCATACAAGTTTTACTTTCCTGAGTAAAACCCCAGACATGTAAATAATAACAATTATTATATATTCTTATATATATATATCTTATATATAATATATATATATTATATGTATATCTCATATATATATGTCTGAATATACATGTATTTGCATGTGCACGTGCATGCATGTGCACAAACGACAGAATAGCATTCAGATTACAACTGTATTATTAAATGTGGAGGAGATCAGGTCATCCTAAACCCAAACATCACAATGCATTTTAGATTTCGTGTGTACAAGTAAAATCTGAACATAATCTGATCACCAAAACAGATATTAATGTCAGGATGTGAATTGGTCATGTAATCCTGGACTTTTCCCATAATCTATCCAAGTAGAATGTCTAACAAATGTTTTAACAAATCCGTTTGTCCGAAGAAATTTGATTATTACAAGTATATAAATGTTACAAAAGGTCTTTTTAGCAACGTTGCTGTGCAGTGGGTGTTAATTACCTGTGCAGGAGGGCTCTGGAGAGGATTGTTGTCCAGCACGATGCTCTGGAGGTGCCGTAGGTTGCGGTAGCATACTGGGATTGATGTCACCTTGTTACAGGAGAAATCTAAGCGCACCAGTGGCAGCTCAGCCAATTCTGCGCAAAGCAAAATAACAGCAGAACATTATTAAAAAAAACATTACGAGAACGGGAAGTAAAGTGTACATGGTGAACAAGTCAATACGGCTGCATGCGTGTTCCTGAGTGAGGTATGAGGTATGGGGCGTGGGCTGTTAAAACACTGAAATGATCATGTGTGTACTTGTAGTGTAAGAAAGGCAGGTGATGGGATATCAATATGCTTTATGTGTTATAGCCCGAGGACGTGAGATATGTGGGCTCTGACCAGGAGGCAGGCGAACAAGGTGGTTTCGGCGGATGTTCAGATCCCGCAGAGTTTCGAGCTGGCCGACCTGGGAAGGCAGAGTCTGGATCTCATTACAGCTCACGTCCTAGAGAGAGAAGACGCGGAATGTGAGCGAGAGAGAAAGAAATGGAAAACAGAAGAAAGTACAGAAAAAAAAATATGATTTACAGCTTAAGAAGAAAATTCTGATCACAGGTGAGAATCTGTACTGAACACAGAGAGGGAGAGCAGGTCTGAACCTGTTGGAAGTTCATCTTTCAAAGACTCAAAATCTACAAAGCTAAAGGTGTGACGATGCACAGAAAAATAGTAATATCCCAATGCATAAATGTAACAATATGCATGAATGAAATGTGACAATGAATCATTCTATCAAAATTAAAAAAATATATAAAATAAACAATAAACAACCCACACTGCTTCTTAACAGCGGCAGCTTCATTAGTAGATTATACTACATAAACAGTGTCAATTTTACGTACCATAGTTTAGGGACATTAAGGCGAACTGTACCATAAGGCGCACCATTAATTACATATACTTTCCAGTCTATTTTCATACATAAAGCACATTGGATTACAAGGCGATTTTAAGCAACAATAGAAAGGAACAAGGGTGTCGCCACGTTTCCCTTCTAACATGGAAGCTGCGAGAAGCATCTAAGTAAACAAAACTGTAATTCTTAAAAAAAAATATTTCAAGGAAAATTCATTTTCTATCAGCTAGCGGTTCGCTCCATGTAGCTTGTTTTAATATGGTTAACACACAGACTACAGTCTGCTATACTCACCTCTGAATGACGAAAGGGCTAGCGATGTGGTTAGCGGCTAATGCTAAATGCTAATGCTCCAGCCCCAGTACTGGAGAAAAACATCATTGAAACATACTTTATAACACTGTACTTCAGTGGAGTGGTTTTACTGCTCCTTACAACCTGACTGGTAGAATTCATACATAAGGCGCACTACATTATAAGGCACACCAATGATTTTTGGGGAAAATTAAAGTATTTTAAGTATGCCTTACGGTGCAAAAGCTAAGCTAATTCAAAAAATGTTATTTTAAAGTTAAACGACTGCTGGATGTTAATCTACACAGATTTCTCTCCTGAAAACTGTTTATTTGGGTGAGCAAAGCACTTCAAGTTATTTACAGTAAGCTTAGATTTCCACTAAGACAGGGTGCAGCAGCATTAGCATTAGCAGCTATCCACTAGTAAATGTCGCCCAGCAGCATTACACTAAGGAGTGTTCCAGTAAGACAGGGTGATTATGAGCTAGTGGTTTGTCCCATGTAGCTTGTTTTAACACAGTAAATGCGCAGGCTACAGTCCAATATACCTGCCTCTAAACGGCTAAAGAGCTAGCGTTTAAGACAATTAGCAGCTAATGCTAATGCTACTCCAGCAATGCTAGCCGGAGTAAGCAGCAGGTGTAGGTGAGGATGGAGTGGGATGGTTGTGGGTGGTATTTAAACGTGATAGTAAACATTTGTTTACTGCACGGTATTTCTGCAACCGGTATATATAAAACTTTCAACAAAAACGTTTTGATTAAAAAAAAAATAATAACAAAATAATAATAACAAAATAATAATAATAATAATAATAATAATAATAATAATAATAATAATACACTACACTATACAGCACTAGGTGGAATAAAATGTATTCTATTCAAATTAAATGTAAAGAAACCTGGGCTAGTCCTGCCGTATTTCTTTATTTTGTTTTTATTCTTTGTGTTGCACTCGTTCTAAAACCAGGGTGTGAAGTGAAGCATGATTTGTACAGCAACACCCTTTGCTAGTATTCTTTGTTCATATTTACTGAAAGTACCACAGCAATTTCAAACATCAAACATGTGCATTGAGTGCAATTTCACATCCAAACAGAAATGAACTCTGAATGTTTAAAAGAGTAAAATCCCACAGTTCCCTTCCATCTTGCACCAGTACTCACCAGTTCAGTGAGCTGACGGAGTTGGCCGAGCTCTTCGGGCAAGGACACTAATTTGTTGTTGCAGGCAATCAGCACTTTCAGAGGCAGACTGCACACATGAGCGGGCAGGGTGGACAGCTGGTTCCGACTGTGGAAAGTGTGAAAACGGGAGGAGGGGTTGGGGGGTGCGTAGCATAATTTAGCACAACGTTGAACTACAGTTCTTCTCACACCTACAACATGAAGTGTTAACTACAACAGCTTCTGCCATTCCAGTTTCAGTCAGCCCTGATGCTTGTTGAAAATCTGGCCAAATTTCAGTACTCTATATTCTAAATCCTGAGGAGTTAAATCAATATATTAGCAATTTAACTGTAAACGACCTTCTATTGTTCTTCAGTAACAGTAGACACGCTCGCAGTGATGTAATAATAAAGCATGTTAACAGAAACAGCTATGCACCACTCTATTATTAGGAAGTGCTGTATAGAGAGCGTACAGTACGTCTTAGTTTAGACCGCTGCCTCTTTTCTCTTTTTTACATTGGTTACTAGTTTTATTTGATAGAAGTAGAACAGTTTCAAACATTTCTTAACAAATCTGTGAACATTTGTCTATTTTGTTTATCCACCAAAATACTTAAGTGCAGAATATTTCTGAAACTGCAAACAACGAATTTTACAAAAAATATTACTTCACAAACCTGGATTTTGTAATATAGCTAGATATTACTGCATCACAATACATTGTGTTTGATAAGATGTGGCACATCCCTAGTAAGTAAATTGTCACAACTTATTCAAAATATTTATATACTTATATAAATTATATATTTATATACAGTACCAGTCAAAAGTTTGGAGAAACCTTCTAATTCAATGTTGTTTTCTTTATTCAATGTATTTTCTACATTGTAGATTAATATTAAATATATGAAAACAATTAAAGAACACATGGAATTACATAGTAAAAAAGTGTTAGTCCTCCACATTAATCCCCTGATCTAAACCTGATGAACAGAGATGGTGATTTGAGGTAATTTGGGATGAGCTGGAGCTTCACACCATGAAGGAAAAGCAGCAACTATTGTTCAGGATTCTCCAGGAACTCCTTCCTTCAAAACGCTGAGAAAACTATTCCAGGTCCCTCATTAAGACACTGAGATCAAATGACCAAGAGTGTGCAGATCTGTCCTCAAAGATAAATGTGCTACTTATGGTACTTGTTTAACACTTTTTTTTACAGAATAATTCCACATGTTCCTGTATAGCTTTCATGTCCTCAGTATTAAAAAACACAACAGAAAAAAATAAAATAAAAAGAAAGAAAACATGTTGAATGAAAAAAGGTGTGTGCAAAGGTTTAAGCAAAATTTTGTAGAACAGCAGTGAAGATTTAACTGTATTCAACAAAAAGTGTGTTAGTGAGGTTACAATGGTGAATGATCATCACTCCATGTCACCCAAAACTAAAATGAAAAGTTCTATATGGAGCACCATCATTCCAAAAGTTCCACAGTTCAATGCTGTGGGGTTTTATAGCCCTCAAACCAACATCTAGCATTGTGCTAATACTTCACTACCAAGGCAACATTTACATTTAGACAAGTAATGTCCCTTATAAAGGATCTGGAGAGAAATGGGAGATATTGTCCACTAACGTTAAAGAATATCCAAAATTCAATCAGCTATCTGACAGGAATTTGGGCAAATTACACACATACTTTATCCCACACTAATCGGCCTTGTCAAATCTCTTTTAAAATAAATTACAAAACCTCTTCTGGTAAAACTAATCCAGCTCAGACAGTGCTTTAGAGAACATTATCTCAATTTGATTTGATGTTTGTGATTCAAATCACACAAGTAATAAGGTGACAATTTCAACAGACATATTATAATATACAGCTCTGGAAAACTCACTTTCTAAATCAGTTTTTGATTTTGCTATTTACATTGTCGTTTTATTCAATAAACTATGGGCAACATTTTTCCCAAGCTTCTAATAAAAATATTCCAGAACTCAAATAATGCAAAGAAAGTTTATATTCATAAAGTTTTAAGAGTTCAGAAATCAATATTTGGTGGAATAACCCTGGTTTTTAATCACAGTTTTCATGCATCTTGAAATGTTCTCCGCCACCAGTCTTACACACTGCTTTTGGATAAATTTGTGCCACTCCTGGTGCAAAAGTTCAAGCAGTTCAGCTTGGATTGATGGCTTGTGATCATCCATCTTGCTCCTGAATATATTCTAGAGGTTTAAAATTAAACCCATAATTTTTAAGTGGTCTCTTTTTTTTCCAGAGCTGTATGTTATTTATATTGCTAGCATTATAACGCATTGTGTACCGTGTAGCCTGTGTAGCCGTCCTAGACAGCTGCCTGTGTTTATACTTGAGCGTTTGTGTCGCACAGGACTACAGTCTATGATTACTACAGAACTGATGAGATGGTTGGTGTTCATATTGTGGCTGACGGGTGTATGTATTCCTCATACCTGATATTCAGGTACGTAAGGGCCTGTAGATTGATCAAGCTTTCAGGTAGCGAGCGTAGGCAGTTCTGGTACAAGTTCAGATTCTCCAGCGACACAAACATGCAGGCCTCCACTGGCAGCTCCGACAGCCTGTTCCGGGACAGGTCTAGAGGAAAAAAAGGAAACAGAAAGGAGGTGAGACAATGCATGAAGGAAGTCTGGCTTAGCACTCGTGATCCCCCACCTGTCTCTGGTGTTCTGCATGTTGAAGTGTGTGGAAAGTGTTTTAAATCTCCTCCCTTTGTTTCCTGGCTGCTTTATGGACTATCCAGACTATCTCCAATACGAATTTATGCAGGACAGCACTGAATTCATTATCTCCTCAAGCTACAGCAAGGAGACCACTCGTCTCTCCTGCTAATGGTCAGCTTAGCTGGCTGATACACATGTCCTGCAGATGTTCCCTCGCTGGCAGCGTGTCGGAAAGCCCCTGAGTCAGAGCCAGAGAGCAGTGATGTGTCAGACCGCAGGTCTAATTAAAGTGTACTGGCAGAAAAAAAAGGACACAAACACAGGGAAACACAGCTTTTAGACCCCCACTCAAAACATGATCAACACTGAGTGAAGAAAATCTGTGATGTTCTTAAATAGGCCTGTCATGATACCAATTTTTTGTGAACGATATGTTGTCCCAGAAATTAATGCGATAAATGATACTGCTGACATTTTAAGACCATTAAATGGCACTTATATAATGATAACACCCTTTTAAACACAATACACACTCCTGATTATGCACCTAATACACATTCGGAAGTGCGGAGGTAGGGGAGCCATGGGTCCACCCCACATCATGACGTGCAGCATCGGTCTGTCCCAGCTGGCCTGCGTTGGACCGGCATAAAGACCCTGCCCCAGCCTTCACTCGAGAGATATGCTGACAGTGAGAGGAAGACTGATGCAACAGGAACATAAGAAACACTAAAGTTAAGTGAATAGAGCCGCACTGGGCGGTTACTTTGTTTCTTTAAGTTAGTTTTGGGTGTTGATAAAGGGCATTTTTCCTAAAAAAGGTATGCTTTGAGTTTATTCACTCCCTGTGCCTGTGTCTATCTGTGCTTCTGCACTACCGGTTCACGGTGTCACAATATATGTGTTTTTTTAAGTGCAACCACAATGGACGATATCACGATTATTAAAATGATTGAGGTCATGTTCATTTATTGAACGATAAGTTGATAATGTAATAATTGCGATAGGTCTACTCTTAAACAAACCTTTCATTAGAGCTGTCAATAAATCAATAAATTAATATTTTTAATTGTATTGTGATACACTTTTGTTTCTACTAAACGTACAAAAATTGTTTTTTGGGGCACCAAAAAAAAATTTATATGTTTATGACTTTATATGTTTAGACTTTATATGTCTCAAACAACTGTGTAGTTACACATTAACAGCCCATGTAATAACAGTGTAGCTACTGGTGAATTGTGCAAAAACAATCACAGCCCTAATTACATACCACACCAAGGCCGTTGGTGCAACATCTCTTTTACCCACAAGTAAATTTTCGCACTTCAAATTTTATTTTATTTGGATCTTACTCAGAAAACCGTTCCTCAAAATACTTCAAATACTAGTAAAACAGTTAATATTTGTATCTTGAAATCAAAGTCAGCATTCTAGGATATCTACTTTAAATAATACCTGGCATGTGTGAATATAGGTACAATCAATCTATTATCAGACAATAGCTATATCCCAGAAATAAAAAATAAAAATAAATAAAAAAATCAACTGTAATTTTGTCTTGTATTCCATTATATTCTGCTTAAACTTCTGCAGTTAATTTGTTGTTCACTTACATTCACTCTATTGTTTCTGCTTAGCTCACTCTGTGTATAAAGGTGACAGTACTGACACAATATATTCCAATCTTTTCATACATGATGCTCACATACTTATCCCTGGCAGACGAATGAACAGACCAGTGTAATTGGCTAAAATCAACACAAACGTTGCATTCTCGTGACAGACCTACAGGATTTTGAGGCAGGATGGCACAAAGTTATGTCTGAAATTAACAGTAATAATCTAACCTTATAATTTTTTTGACAAAAATGCTAACCAATAATAACAACCCAGCTTAACGCTCAAATTCAGTACTGAGCTGTTAATACCTTGCCTTGGTTACAGAGACCTTTATAACTACACTGCCTTCTGAGACCGAGTTGACAGAAAGTCAACAAGATACTTCCAGTTTTAGACACGGCCAACATCTTCACTAACATACGAGCAGGTCTGCATGCGACCCTCACTATTTCAGAAACTCTGAAAATAAACTGGTTTGTATGTAGACTTTTATACATCTACACAACCTACTCATATATAAATCCCACTGCCATATTAGGCATAAACCACACAGCCTTAAATGATCTAATTACCTCTGAGAAGTGAATATATAAATATCACGGTGTGCTCACTTACTCACTCAAACAAACAGGAAGCATGACCAGCACACAGCTGTGAATCATGCTGTAAGGCATAAGAGGAACAAACGTTTAAGTTTGTGGCCAAAACTGATTCCTAATTTCTTGAAAATAAATGTTATATTCATATTAGAGCTTAATCTACAATAAAAGCAGATACAGGAATAACCCGTGTTTGTTTGTTGTATCTATATGTGAAGAGTAGGGCTGCAATGATTAGTCTAATTGACAATGTCGATTATTTCAATCTGTTGACAACAAATTTCTTTGTCGACTAATCATCAATTTGTAACAGTTCTGCATTACACAAAGTGCTGGGGACTGAAGTGCAATGGGTGATGGGTAAACAGCTCACTTATACAGTTTACACTCAACTCAAGTCTGCGTCTCCAAAAGTGCCCGAACACAACAAATTACATATTTACTCACTAAATATCAGTACTTTCCACGTTTAAACAACATTTAGACATTTAAATGCTTTGTAAATCTATCGCTTTGAGAGATGGAGGACACAGCAGAATTAATCATTGACTAATCGAAAAAATAATCATTAGATTAGTCGCCTACCAAAACAATTATTAGTTGCAGCCCTAGTGAAGAAGAGTGTAATTTAGGCACAAAACCGGTTTGAACTTTTTCTTCTTCTACTGTTTATTGTGTGAACAATGCCTGCTTCAACAGTCTGTAATTGGTCTAAAATAATTAAAACTAAACAAGAGTGTTTTTACAGAGTGAGTATCAGAACACTAACTGGATGCCCCTCTCAAGTACATCACTCAGTCCAGTACATTGGGTATAAGATCACTAACCGGAAACCCCTCTCAAGAGTCCTTTAGGCCAGTGCAAATACAGTTAACAACACTCCACAGTTCTGACTGAGACTTCTTGAAAGGTGCTTAACACACACTGTAAATGAATTGGCCCATGGTTCAGATGATACAGACATATTTTTTATTAAGTCTGACCAAATGTTGGTTCTTTGTACCAGACCATGATTCATGACAACTTAAACACAAGTTATGTTGGATCAGACATAACTGGTTATTACTGTATTTCAACACAGACAGCTCCAGAGATTAGATGACTACCTGAAATCCAAACAGCTCATCTGCAATCCAAACTCTGACAGAATTATCCAGGACTCAGGAAGGGACTTACATGAAAGAAAAAAAATGCATAAAATTTTTTAGACCATGGCAAATGACTACAGCCTCAGAGACTCAAAACGCCAGACAGTCATTTATAGCTAGCGGTAGCTCTGTGCCTCAGTTTATGGATTAGCCTATAAGCCATACATTGTAAACATAAAGACAATCTCTATGGTTTAATGCAAATGGCTGTGCATCAGTATATTTTCAATGTGATAAAATCCAGTGTGTTGCCAGTTCTACGGTTATGCCACTTGTCTCTAAAACGAATGCCAACTGGCAATATACAGCTCCCCATCCACACAAACATCCCATCCGAAAAAATAAAAATAAAACAAAATAAAAATACAGGAGACAGAAAAAACAAACCTGCCCGAGGGATAAAAAGAGATGTCTTTTCTCTTCTTTAAATGAAAAGGCTCTGGCTGCTCGGCAGCTCCTCTCAACTACAGATTTAGCCCAGGCCTAATAATAGCACAATGCTACATAGCTACATAATCCGGCCCCTAAACTGAAGGGTGGAAGAACAAAACAAGTTTCAGAAGCTCTGCGCCTGCAGCCGGTAGCTCTAACAATTCATACTTTAAACTACTGCTGGCTACTCCATAACTATCTACAATAGTTTCTTGCAAACAAAAAAAAAAACCTTTAAGTATTATATTTTCTGTAGTAACAGAACCGGGTTGTATCATCAGATATTAAGAAAACACGCTAAGATTAAGCACTGGCAGCTCTTGACAGTAGAGCTTTACACAGTATTTTCTTACTTGAACAAAGTTGTATGTGATGTTAATCTGTGTGAGCTGTGGCCTCTGAACATGCCCACTGCCATTCTCACAGTCTCATTGACACACGACAGGTTGTCAGGTATAGAACACAACAGCCTAAGGTTCACTACCCATATCTGGGTAAATTATCAGTGCAGCATCTGTCTAGTATTTGATATTGCTAGCTAAAATGAAATAGTCAAAATCTGAACTATGCAGGTTAATGTAGTCTACGACATGCTAGCTTGAACTTACATAAGTCACAGCAGATAAGCAAACCGACCACAGCAGGTTACTATCTCGCATCTTGAACAATGCTGTATATGATGTTAATCTGTGTGGGCTGTGGCCTCCCAACCTGCCCCCAGTTTTATTTTCACACGCCAGGTATAGAACACAACACACTTGTACTTATATCAGTCAGCATATGAGCAAACCGACCACAGCTGTTTACTACGTTGCACATGCTCCCTCTCAGTTAATATTTACTGTTATTTTGAGGTATGCTAAGTGGGGTTTCACTGGTGCACATATGATCACGAATATCAAAGTACAAAGTATAGTGTTCACTGGGATTAAATAATACATTTTTGCATCATTAGACACTTAATCTATAGTCAACCTTTTTGAAGTGAAGGCTTTTAGCAATCCTGTATTCCATCATGGCTAATAAGATCACTGGAGTGTTGTTTTTTTTGTTTCTTTGTATAGTGCACAGGTTGGATGATGTCTGTTGAGATTCTGATAACAGTGATGATGATGATACAGTAGCACAGAGTGTTTTGTGTTTACTATGATGGCTTTTCCAGGCTGCTGGATCTATATTTATAGTCATGCAGCTGCATGAAGATCCGGGAGTACAGGAAGCTCTGCTGACTGCAGTGTCTGCCTGCTCTCAACCCTCCATCATACCAATCCAACTAAACCAACAGACAGAGTGAGAACTGGAGAGTGTAATTAACCTTCACTCCATTGCGGTAAATGTAAATCAGATCCTGCTTTTAGCGTCTATGCATTGACATCTGTAACATGAGTGGCCATTCTCCATTTTACAGGTCTGTGTACAAGAGTTATCATTCAATATATTAAGATATATTATGATAAGGGCTGGACAACATGACCAATATATATTTGACAATACATTTCATAATGTGTGTTTTTTTTTGTTTTGTTTTTTTTGCTGAATTAATGGCTGATGCTTGCTAAAAGATGGATGGCGCTGTGCTTGTTAGATTAGTAGGTTCTGGGGGTTGATAACAGATGGATTGCACAGTGCTAGTTAGATAAATGAGTCTTGGGATTTGATGACAATAGTGATAGTATCATATTTTACTCACTATAGGTGCACTTAAAATCATCAGTGCGCCTTATAATCCGGTGCGCCTTATGTTTGAAGAACAGCATTATAAGTTTCAGTGAAGTTTTTCCAGCACTAAACAGTATTAGCATTATCCGCAAACCGCAGTGCTAGCCCATTCACCGCACAGAGGGGAGTATATAAGACTGTAGTGAGCATGTTTAACGCGTTGAAACAGGCTACGTGGGATGAACCGCTAGCTGATAGCACCCTGGCTTACCAGAACACTCAGGCACTTATTAGCTGTAAGCCCTGCTAACTGCGACTAGCGCTGCTGCTAACCTTGCTGCTGCTGCTAACCTCGCTGCTGCTAACCGCGGCTAGCGCTGCTGCTACTTCTTGTGTCAAGAATCAAAACATTGCATCATCATGTGTTTGATTTATTTGCCCTAAGTGACATCACACGTGCTGCAATGTGACTATTGTGCATGTGTACATTGCAATGACTATGCTTAAACGATATATCGTGCAGCCCTATTAAGAATGTTGTAAATACTGAATTGAGACAATAATAATGTATTAACTATTAACAACTAATAATTAGTTGAGACATTGTGTGGTAAGTACTGCTCATTAATGTTTAAACAATTTATATTATAGTTTAAGATCAAATTGTTGCTGCACACTTTTGCTTTAGCAGTGGTCATCTCACGCCTTGACTACTGCAATGCCATACTAACTGGCCTCCCGGTCTGTGTAGTAAAACCACTCCAGATGATCCAGAATGCAGCAGCACGTCTGGTCTTTAATCAGCCAAAACGGGCACATGTCACCCCGCTGCTCATTGAGCTCCATTGGCTACCAGTTGATGCTCGTATCAAATTCAAAGCTCTTACAATCGCCTACAAGGTGATGACAGAACAGCTCATTCCTACCTGCACTGATCACTCCTGAAGGCTTATGCTACCTCCCGGCCGCTGCGCTCCTCCAATGAACGTCGCCTCGCTTTACCAAACAAACATTCACACAAAACAATCCAGACTGTTCTCATACAGAGTTCCCCAATGGTGGAACAAACTACCTTCCACTACCAGATCAGGAGAATCTCTCACTATCTTTAATAAACTCCTGAAGACAGAGCTCTTCAAAGAGCACTTACTCTCCTAACACCTCTAACACACTAACTACTTCTAACCTCATTTCCTTCTTCCCTCCTTCACTCCTCTATCCCATTATTTCACTTTGACCTCCTTTAGGCCCTATCTAAAGATGTTTTTACCTTTAACTTCTATTACTTTTGTACTTCATCATTGCAAGTCGCTTTGGACAAAAGCGTCTGCCAAATGTAATGTAATGTAATGCTTTAAGTCTATTTTAAATGTTTGGCTTTTAAATGACCTAATACCCCAACCTAAAGTAAGTGGGTGACATTCTTCTGCTTAAAACTAGCGACTGCATGTGCTTACTTGTCATTCACGCCGGCCTGTTAGATTGTGCAGTGCTAACAGTGGGAGAGTAGACAGTACCGACATGCTGCAATGACGCAACACTTGGCTGCTGAGAGGCGCCATTGAAAAGGAGCTCAAAGCAACAAGGCCTCTGCTTCTCTGCTTCCGTCCGATCCTTCTTTTCCCCTTCCTCTTCTGTGATGCAAGCTCTTGGCTTCGGGTCGTGTTTTGGCTGACGGCTGCACAGAACCCCCTCCGCCCCATAACCACGCGCTCCAATTCCTCAATGCACAGACAAGTCATCCTCAGCTCAGAGCCCAGGGCAAAGAAACAGCGTGCATGCTGACTGGAGTCATATTCAGAGCTTTTCCTCAACAAAATAAAACTCCAAACAGACACGGGGGGCGGGGGTAGGGGGGCCGGAGCTGCATTCCTAAGCCGTTTACAGTGCATGAGTGACTAAACCGACAGTCACTGTCATCGTAAATCAAAGCTAAACACGTTCAGAGTCTGTGGAGGACTCAGCTGACCTCCAGTTAGCCCTGCAAGACCCTGGACTGCTTACTGAACTAACTAGAACACAGAACTAGGGGTGTACATGAGACAGGAGATTTGAAAGGCATTTAAATGTCTAGATGTTGTTTAAACGTGAAAAGTAGTGATATATAGTAAGTAAATATGTATAGGTAATACTGCTGTGTTTGGGAACTTTTGGAGACACAGACTAAGTTGAATGTAAACTGTGTAAGTAAGCTATTTACCCATCTTCTATTGCAAAGCTTTCAAACCTCAAATAATGCAAAGAAAACAATATGATGGAATAACCCTGGTTTTTAATCACAGTTTTCGTGCATCTTGGCATGTTCTCCTCCACCAGTCTTACACACTGCTTTTGGATAATTTTATGCCTTTACTCCTGGGGCAAAAATTCACGCGGTTCAGCTTGGTCTGAAGGCTTATGGTCATCCATCTTCCTCTTGATTATATTCTAGAGATTTTCAATTTGGTAAAGTCAAAGAAACTCATAATTTGTAAGTGGTCTCTTTTTTCCAGAGCTGTATTCTATCGCAATAAATATTGATATAAAATTATTGAATTATTGTGTCATGATATGTATATGTATCGTACCGCCAGAATTTTGTCAATTCACAGCCCTAGACAGAATTATATTCAAGATAATACAATTTAATACACAAGCCTTTTCTTTTTAATTCAATCACGTGGTGAAAACACAACAATAGTGCCACAGGCTTTTTGCAGAAGGCATTCCAATTAAAACACTTATTAATCAACACTAGCTGCATACACCAATACTCCAATTCATCATCTCCTCTGCTCTGCAGCGCTGCTTTCAACAACTGTGCCTCTGTTGTTTTTCTGTCCACACAGAAAAATTAAGTCTCCTCATGTGACGAGCAGCAGGCATCAAAACAAGGCAATGCCTATGTACCAAAGCAACACTGCCACCCTGCTCTCTTCCTCTCCTCTTTTTATTACTCTTTATCTCTCTTTATCTCTTGTTCTCTTCATCCTCACTCATCTTTCTCGCAACACTCAACAAAATGTTCAATTTTACTATGAAGCTTATCACCATTCATACTCAGCATCACTGGGGATTTAGAATGGAATACTCTTTACTCTGGTATAGGTGGTTGCCAACAGCATGCCAGGTGGTTGCTATGGGGTTGTTAGGTTGTTTGTAGGTGGCTTCTGTGGTGTAACTATAAATACTGCTATGGTTTATCAGGCGGTTTCTCTGGTGTTGCTATATGGGTGCTAGTAGTCCTGGGTGGTTGGTACGGTATTGCTAAGTGGTTGCTGGACACTTTGTACAGTATTGCAGGTGGTTGCTATGAAATTCAAGGATCGGTTTAGACCTCGGTATAAACCCTATGGTTTGGTACGTTTTCGGTACTGTTGGTGAAAAAAAAAAAAAAAAAGGCTTGGCATTCTGTATACCCACACCTTTATTAAATGTTTAAATAACAATGGAACTTCTTTATAACCATGTTTTATTTTTTGGCATGGGTGCAGTTTCCAGTGTCTGCCTGTACAGTGTATTCTGCGTGCATTTGCATACCGTGACTGCTCGCAAAGAATACACGTAGTGTTATACCCCTAGTTAGTATGGAGATAGGGCGTTGCTATGTTGTTGCTATGCTATACCTAGGTGGCTCCTAAGTACAATGATCCTGCTTTAATGCTAAAGACTGCTGAAGATGAGAGCATTTTAATTCATTCATGAATTTAATTTCTAAAGCCAACCAAAAAAGTAAAATCTAAGCATTTATTCATAAGACCAAATCTTACAGGCTTCAAAATGATATTTGACTAAAAATCTACTTTATCTTAAACAAATTAGCTTTTACAATCTAAAGAACATATATTTGTATAAAAATAGTTTGAGTAGAAGTGTGCGTGCACTTGTGCTGCACACTCACCATCGTTGCACCATACATTATTCAAAAGGTAAACTGAAACTCTTGCTGGAGTGTTAATAGAGCATCCAATGGTATCCCACTCATTATCAAACAGGAATAAGTCTGGTTTTGTGATGGGCCAATTGCATAGTATCTGTGTATTCAACGTAAGCTACTGAGATGTGGATGAGCATTGTCCTGTTGGAATAGTGAAGCATAGTGCCCCTCCCCACCTCTTCCAGACTCACCCCTTTGGTAGAAGGCTTCAGACCATCAAAACCAGCACAACTCGACATGCTAACAGCTTCTTCCCCAGAGCTGTAGCACTACTTATCCACAGTCATCACCTCTGAGTCTCCAACTTCACTTACTGAACTGTACTGACTGCATTTACAATTCACTCACTTGCACTTTGCTTATTTGCACAGCTGTACAGATGCCCTTCTGTAATGTAAACATCATCTGCAACTTTCTTCAAACAATATTTAACATAAAATGACCTGAAGAATTTTTGGATACAATATTATTCATATGTTTACACTTCTGATTTCTATTTTATTTTATTTTATTTTATTCCATTTATCTCTTAGCTTCTATTGCTCTTCAGTGCTCTTTATTCCTTTAGTACTTTTAACTATATTTTCATTCTATTTATTGTTTATTGTATCTTCTTTCGTACTGTAATGTTTGTCACCAGTCTGTATAACTGTTACATGTCATACATGTGTTGCTCTCATCAAGCCAAATTCTTTGTATGTGTAACATACTTGGTGAAATAAAGTGATTCTGATGAGGGAGTGTGTGTTCAGAAAAGGTTGGGCCACTGGCTGCATTAGTGAGTGTTAATGTGACTACAGTAAAGAGCAACAGTGATCTGGCATCATACAAAACTGCACCCCACACACCATGACACCAAGCTGTATGTGCGACATGTGACAACAAACCATTAATCTTGGTGCTGACCACATGGTGCCTTAGCACATGGATTCCTGGATTGTCTCCACCAGTGTAATAGTAGAACTAATCACTGAAGATAATCTGCTCACAATCTACTCCCCACCCACCAAGTTCCATTCCTATTGGTTGATTCCTTTTGGGTGCACCTATTTTTTCTGATGCTAAAAGTAATACGCCTTTATTTACCATATATTTCAGTCTATATGTTGTACTTAAAATCCTTTAATTTTCAAAAAAAATTGTCAGTGTGCCTTATACTCCAGTGCACCTAACATATGAATTTTGGTTGTGTGGTATATGGCACTGCCTATTGGAGACTGTTTCTGCACAATGCCTAAAGGATCCAGTGGCTCCCAGTGGTGTAATATGCATTTGTCCTGTGTGCACATCTGTACTAGGGCTGCAACGATTTGTTAATATAATTGACAATGTCAACTACAATTTTCATTGTTGACTAATCGTTAATTCGTCAAAGTCCCGCATTACACAAAGTGCTGGGGACAGAAGAACAATGGGAGATGGGTAAATGGCTCACTCACACAGTTTACACTCAACTTAGTCTGTGTCCCAAAAGTGTCCAAACACAACAAATTAAGTATTTACTCACTAAAAAGTCACTAGTTCCATGTTTAAATAACATTTAGATATTAAAATGTCTTTTAAATCTCATAATCATGATTCTATCATTTTTAGACGTGGAGAAATATTCGTTGACTAATCGAAAAATAATCAGCAGATTACTCGACTACCAAAAATAATAATTAGTTGCAGCCCTAATTCGTACACTGATTACATCAGGATCACATTTGATTTAGGCATCCTTTGTAGTGTACAACGTTAAAATGAGGAAAAAATAGCCATCGTGCTACGAAAACGAGGTGTGCACTCAACATAGTTTTTTGTGAGAATGAAGTTTGTGTTTATCTATGGCAGGAGCTGGCAAGTTAGGACGGGGAGGCAACGCCGGGCGAGTTACGACCACCATGCTATAATCTGCCACCGTTAAACGAAAAGGAATGAACTGAAAATGTAAATGTATTGTTTTGTATTTTACGTCTTACAACAAACAATGGTGAGAGTTATTGTTAATTCGTTGAATAAAGTTTGACTTATATGACTATTTTGTTTTGCTTAATGCACCTTACAATCCGGTGGGCCTTACAGTCTGTAAAATATGATAAAGCTGGTGTCCACAGTGGAAAAACGTACTAAAGGGTCTGAGAATCTATCTGCTTGTTCTTTTCTCTTCCTCACTGTCCAAACATCCTCGATTCTCAGCTGCTGCCTAGAAAAGGTCCAGCTCACACAGCCCGTCCAGCAAAACGCAGCAATACACAATGCAGGCTATAATTTTCTGACCATAACAAACGCACTGCAGCAAGAACTCGGACTATTTTAAAACGCAGAACACCACAAGCTCTTCAAATCCCGTTTTAACTTACACAATTCCCCAAATTCCATTCTCTTCCATGACAATTCCCTGTCCCAGTCTGACTCTCCACAGCACTCAGACGATCAATATTGACCCAGAAAGTTTCCCAGCAGGGTTCTGAGTGTAACGTTAGCTGTGAACTGATTCGAGAATAGCGGTTCTCTTGTAACTTCTGCAGGGCTGCCCTTTTCCTCAACATCACAACTACCCCCAAAATGACTGACTTCCCCTTTATTACAATACAGCAATTCAGGAGAGCCCTGTTTGGGCCGTGCAGTGATGGAAAGACAGGGTTTAGTGTTAGCATTAACGTGCTATTTCGCCTTGCATTGTGGCTTACGCCCGACCCATAACTCACCAGAATCAATCTGCAACAGGAAGTATAAAACAATAATAAATTTACATACAGTACATTGTAGCACAATGCAAAGCCTTTTAAATAATCTGAATCGGACTGTCAATAGGCCCGTTTTATATTTCTGCATGTATTCTATGAGAAGTACTAGTGGCCTAGTAAAACTGCTTCCACTAGTACAACAATGAAAGTCCAAAAACAATAGCTTTTGTGATCAACAGTAATGCTAAAGAGAAGAGGAATAGGTTAGTGTTTTTATACAGGAAATTAAACCACATTTCCAAAATTCAACATGCCATGGTACTTTCAACTTACTGTACAATAAATGGACATGACCTCATCTATTGTGCTTATTTGTATGTTTGTTCACATATATAACAGTAAACAGTATTTTATTCAGTCGTTCTAAATGACCAATGCTACGATAACTGTGACTCTGTGTATACAGTGTGGATTACAGTAGCAGAAGACAAAAGTATATATTTGTATATATATTTATATAGATATACGATTAATTGCAATGTCTTTAAAAGGGGTATCATTTATTTGTTGTGCTATTCTATTATCATTATGTCAGTGGCATTTAATGGTGTTAAAATTACAAAAATATTGTTTATCACAATAAATTCTGGAATGATATTTCTTCCACAAAAATGATCTTCATGACAGGAATAATTGTTCTAATAATGCCCAATGTGTGACCTCTATTGGCCTATATTAGTGTGCTTTTAATGATGTTGGTCAGATATAATACAGGGTTCACTCTAGGGATGCAGGGGTACATTCTAGGGATGCACCCTAGAAAAACAAAACTTAACAAAATGATTTGTAGCCACTTTTTTGATCTTTTTTATTTTTCTTCAGGCAAGGAATGATATACCATTGCACATCATATGATGTGACTATTGCGCATGCAGACATTGCGATGGCGATGCTGAAACAATATATTCTGCAGCCCTAAATCAGTGCAAAATGTTAATATTTTATCACATCATGATGAGTTTTCTTACTGTATCGGCAATATGCTTTGATAAGCATATTGAGGATGATATCAGTACTTAAAGAATACTGATCCAACTGTACATTTCATTACAGAGAGTGCAAAAAAATCCTGTTTAATTGGATAATGTGCTAAAAAAATTAATTGAATAGCAGAATATGGCAATCCTGATGATTAAATACTGTGAATCATGAAAACAACTATAAATATCATATTTCACCATTTTTTCCAGCTTTTTACAGTGTGGGATTTGATACACCATAGACAGTTACATTAAATCATGTACTTTATACTGTTCATATTGATGTCAGAATTTTATTATCCATCCATCAATCCATACATGGATAGAATTGTATTATATTAACTGAAATTAAGAAATATATCGTCATATAAACATTGGCCATATTGCCCAACCCTATGCAGCCCTATTAAAAAGCATATGTTCAATACAAGAACATAAAATAGTGCTACTCCCCAGCTCTAATTTCTAGTATGCCATAAATACTCCAGAAACTCTTTGCTCAACCTTTTCTAAAGAGCTCCACAGTAAATCAGCCTCACTTTGGGTTTAAAAACACCATCACTCATTAATTAAGCTTAAAGCACAGAGCAGTGATAACTCAAGCGACCGTCGACATCAGCAGCAGGTCTACAGAAGCCAGCGGTCTACAGTACTACACATGGAGATGAACGCCAACAGCTGTGTTGTGTCTCTTCGTGCCTGAGTAAAAATACTTCCACCACAACACCGGGCACAGCTTCTTTACTTCCAATGCCCTATCATTAAACCATTCAGACGGCAGGATTGTTTTCACGCTGCTAGACAAAAACACCACAGCACATATTTAAGAAGCATCTCAGAGCAAAACACTGATCTAAGATCTGAGCCCTTATACACCAAGCTTCCCATCTGAGATCTGTTCCTGTCAATCAGCCAGTCATAAGACAGGAATCTGATGGCAGAGACGACCTGATTCCAGCTCAATCTGATGTGATATGCTTCAAGGGAAACATTATGAGAATGTGAAACTGTGCAAAAACAATGACGTTCAAGCAAATACCTCATAAAAACAGCCTTGAGATGCACCACATTGTAGGATCTCTAACACAGACTCCAAATCTGACTTCTGTCTGAAGATAAATGCTTAGAAAATAACTTATATATTAAAGCCACTAAATAAAATAAAAACAACATTATGAAACACTTGTTTAAAGAACGTTTTTCAAAGGTTTTCAAGCATTTTGACATTTTTCAAGCATTTTTTTCAACACTGAAAAATTTTAAAAGCGTAAATGTACTTTTGCCTTGCCTTTCACAGGAAAAGATACCATGAATTACAAGATTATACCGAAAGAAAAAGCATTTTATCATAATTTTTTACATCTCAGCAGATATATCAACACAACATTGAACAATAAAAATGACATTGTTTGGTAGAAATTACTTTGTCTTCTCACATTTTTTTAGCAAAAAATATGTTTGGTTAAATACTTTCAGTTGCCAAATATTTGCTGCATCCCTAACATTTAAAGTTAACCCTTTCTAAGGTCTTTAAGTAGAGATGGGATCGATCTGAGCCAGAGTATCAGTATCGATATTGACATGATTGATGTATAAGATACTGGACCGAGAACGAGGACAATCAACTGGATCCTAGACCATAAAACCACTGTAGAATTAAAAGAGACATCAGCGATCCGGATTCCAGTTCTACAGTTCACCAAGAACCCACAGCAGCGCTAGACTCAAATAACTAACTGCTGTTTTGACCAAAAGCAGTTTGTTTGGAGATATTTTAGTGTAGAAACACAGAAATGCAGGACATATAATGTGAGTCAAAACTGGAAGGTAAAAAATCATCTACGATTCAGACAGTATAATTAGTTTAATCAGCACCGGGTTTTGGATATATATTATTTTGACAATGCCAACAGTCAGCATAGTAAAGCCAGTGCCCTGAGGGATGGAGGGAGGTACGGCTGTCATAATTAACCTGTTTAATCAGCACCTGAGACAGAGACTTCACATGAGGGTTCCAGAAGTTTAAGCTAGCCAAAATGCTTTCCAGAATCTTGCTTCATGATGTAGCCTTCAGCACAACAACAAGAGTAATAATATGAAAAAAATATTGTTACATAAGTAAAATAAATCAATATTTATAAGAAAAAGGCTCTTCTATCAGAATGAGTATTGGAATGTGTACAAGTTAGACAAACATGAGGAGTTTTTGTCCCTTTATTAACTACAAGGTGCACCGGATTACAAGGCATTTTATCAATGAACGTCTATTTTCATTGGATAATAAGGCACACTGGATAATAAGGCGCATTATTTGACAATAGTAACAGATTTACAGATTTCTCTCCTGAATACTATTTATTTGGATGAGTAATGCACTTCCATTTATTTACAGTCAGCTTAGAGTTCCAATATTTTCAACAGCACAGTTAGCAGCAGCGGTAGCAGTGGTTAGCAGCGCTTGTAAATGCCGCCTGACAGCTCTACACTGAGAAACTCTGAGTGTTCCAGTAAGGGTGCTATTAGATAGCGGTTAGTCCAACGTAGCTTGTTTTTACACGGTAAACATGTAGGCTACAGTCTAATATGCTCATCTTTAAATGGCGAAAGAGCTAGTGCTGCGGCTAGCTGCTAATGATGATGCTGCTGCACCTAGCCTTAGTGCTGGAGAAACTTCACTGAAAACTCATACTTATTACTGCTCCTTAATACCCGACTGGTAGAATTTATACATAAGGTTCAGCAAATACTCCTTGTTATAAAACACAGCGTGAAGCAATCACTATTTACCAGGAAAACAAAACAAAAACCCAGCTTTCAGAAGTACTTTACACACTTCATTCCTGCAGTCAAACAAGTAAGTATTCAAAAAGCTTTTTTTGCTAGTTTTTAACAATAATAGTATTTGTTACTTGGTGCCTCTGTCAAAAACAAAAGCTGTTTTAAGTTACCAAACAACAACAAAAACTACAGTATGTATGGAGCCCCAGTGTTTATCTGTATAAAGAATGAAATAAACTGATGCTAGGTTAGCTTTCCTACTCTTTCACACAAAATCAACCAAATGCTTAATAGAAACAAACACTGCGGCCTTGAGAGCATTTAACTCTGCTGTTTAACAGAGTACAGCCCAGAGGGATGTTGGGCAGCTATCTCTCCTCTGCTCTACAAAACACAGTAACTCACTAAGTACAGTAATGTGATTCTCATCAAAAAAAAACGGGGCCTCCGCAAACTAAAGGATAATGTGAATACAAGACCCCACACACATCAGCTGCTTCCCTGTGGCGTTCTGAAAAGTGGCGTTTTCTACTTCTCTTTGACTTTTCCACTAATTTAATCAACAGTCTGTGGGCTGGTCAAGCATAGTGAGTAACATCACCTTCGCTTTTGACGACTACCACTATACACCACTACAATTCCTTGGGCTAGACTACTAACTAACTGTATATTCCCCACCTTGTGGAACATATAGTTTAGTTAGATTTTAAATTACAGGTTCCATTCCAAACCACTCAGTACCAAACTTAAAAGTCTCTTTAATAAAATGTATATTACATAACTATTAAAAGCTGATTGTTATTGTATCGCTACAATAGAATGAAAAATACAGAAGAGTGGTAAGGTTATACCTCAAACCATTCACTACCACTACAATAAATAATTAACCAATTACCATTAGAAGTCTATTTCTTGAGGTTGTATAGAAGCTTTACCTTGAGTACAGAAGTGTCTATTTAGTTATACATAAACAAAAACATACACAAAAACTATGGCTGGATATGAAACAGGAAGGGTTTATCCCCAAAACTGTGCTGTAAAGTTGGGATCATGAAATTATCCAAAATCTCTTGGTATGCTGAAGTATTAAGACAATGAAGCAAAGTTCCTGCTGATACACAGCCCTATTAATTATTATTTGGACATTTATTTTTTAACCGCAATTTCCACCACCTCCAAGTTCAAAAAACAAAAAGCATTGTTACAATTCTTATTTATGTAGAACCACATTAAATATTTAACGACTTATTGTCTCAAAACAATGACCTAGTATCTCAAAACAATAACAACCCATGGCCACACAAACTACAGAAGCTAGCAAATCTTAAAATAATGAGACAGTATCTCAAAACAATAATGACTTGATTCCTTAGCATCTCAGAATGAGATAGAATATTAAAATAATGACTTAATACCTTACAATAATGACTTAGTATATCACAATAATGAGACAATATCTCAAACCCATGACACAGTATCTCAAACCCTTGACACAGTATCTCAAAACAATAACAACCCACAGCCACACAAACTACAGTCTGACAAATCTCAAAATAATGAGATCTCAAAACAACTACTTAGTATTGAAGAACAAAAAATATATATATTTCAAAAATAATGACTTAATAAAATAATGACTTGGTAAATTATACTGAGATAGTCTCTCAAAACTGAGACAGTACCTCAAAACGCGACATCTCAGAGAGAGATAGTATATTAAAACAACTTAATGACTTAATACCTTACAAGAATTACTTATTATATCACAACGATGAGATAGTATCGTATAACTATGAGATAATATCTTAAAACTACGACTAAATATCTTACAATAATGACTGAGTACATCACAATAATGAGACAGTATCTCAAAACTATAACAACCCGTGGTCACACAAACTACAGGAGCAAATCTTAAAATAATAAAATAGTATCAAAAAGAGACGACTTAGTGTGCAAAAACGAGAATCAAAATGACTTAACTCAATATAGTACCTAAATATAATGACTTAGTATCTCAGAACAACGATATAGTATCTCATAATAATGACCTAGTACCAACATAATGACTTAACATAAACATACTAAGTTAATATCTTAAAATAGTGACATAGTGCCTGAAAATGCTGCTACTGTACTTGTAGTGAAATGTTTAGTTTGTTAAGCATTTGTTTGTTAAATGTTTGTTTGTTTATACGCAGGGTTTTGTGTCTGGTGTTTTGTGTTGTTAGCTTCCACTTCAAACTCCCATAAACAAAACAACTCGCGGCCACACAAACTACAGCCAAGGCCTAATCCAGATCCAAAGAGTGAAAATCCACTCCCAGATTTTGTTCCAACTGACTGGGCGGCTCAGATGAGGCTCTGATTGAATCTCAGGCAGTTGTGTGAAAACCCTGGAATGGATTTTTACCCTCTGGACCTGGATTATCCAGCTCTGACAGTGAGGATACCACTGCTACCGCTGTTTTTACTGACCCTAAGATCCACAAAGTCAAACAGAACCAGCTTAAAAACCCCAAACAGCAGATCAGCGGCCTGTCTACCGATTCCCCCGCGAGCAGCCGCGGCTCCGCGCGGCTCGGGCTGGGCGCTCTTACCGGCCCGGGTGGTGTCGGTCAGATCGTGGTTGGCGGCGCTCCGCGGAAACTCCTTCAGCTTCCTGCCGCTGAGATTCAGGCTGCCGGTGGCCGCGGCCTCCTCCAAAGCTCGGTCCAGAGACCGGTTCCAGGACGCGGGTCCCGGCACGGATAGTCCGTTAGCGGCGGCCCCGGCCGCACCGGGATTACCGACAGCGAAAGCGGGCACGGTGCTTTCCGCAGAGAGCAACACCGAGGCCGCCATTACACAGCAAACTCCCACTGATCTCCCCGCCTGTCCCACCGGCCACTAAACCGCCACTGCGCAGGCGCGGGGCCCGAGCACAGCGGCGCTCCAATCAGCCCGCTGCTCCCAAAAAACAGGGATTCAAACTCATACAATAAAAACCTATTAAAAATCCTAATTATAACAATGATAATTATTATATAATAATATACAGTAATATACACAAATAAATGCTGCTCCCCAAAACCAGGGATTCAATCTCTTACACTTAAACCCTTAAAATCCCAAATTTTACCAATAATAATTATTATATAATAATATAAAATAATATATTCTGCTCACCTACAGTTAAACACAACAAGGGGAATTCTGTTTCCGAGATATTATTTCTATAAAAGGTCTTTTCACCTCCCACCACCTACAATAAAACATTTTCAGATTATTATTATTAGTCTCTATTTTAGTAACAATACTATATTGTTATTTTGAGATAATTAATCATAATTTGAATACATTCTTTTTCTGACATAGTATCTTAAAATATCAGTTTAGTATCTCAAAATAATAAGATAGTATAACAAAATAATGAGATAGTATGACAAAAATAATGAGATATCAATTTTTATATTAGAATGATCTAATAAGTAATATAAATCTTAATTTTACCGTTTGAAAATATTTGTTAACAAACAAAATAAAAATCTCTTATAAACAAATCTTAGAAAAAGCCTGTAAACCTAAAGATTTCTGATGATCAGTGATGGTTTGGAGAGACATGTCATCTGCTGGTGTTGATCCACTGTGTTTTATTATCAAGTCTAAAGTCAGCACAGTGTTTTCCCACAAAATCTTACAGCACTTTATGCTTCCCTCTGCTGACAACTTTTATGGAGATGCAGATTTCATTTTCCAGCAGGACTTGGCACACTGCCCACCCAAAGTACCAACTGATTTTATATAATATTCTAATTACTGAAATAATTATTCTAATTACTGAAATTCGAATTTACTTAAATAAAGTAACTTTTCAGTGGTATTCTAATTTTTTGAGATGCACTAGTATACACCATATCTCTAGGCTGGGTGATGGACTGGTTGATACATGCAGTTAGAGGTGCACTTAACAATCTCTTCCGGATTTCTACATGTTTCATAGTAATGTACTTATTTTCTCAACACAGAACAATATCAAATGTTTCTGTACCAAATACATAACATTTAAAAAGTTTTAAACTCCAATTATTAGAGTTTTTAGGGACCCTGACTCCAGCATCCAGCAGTCATAATAACAGGTATGCTATGCTTTACTGTATAAAACCTATTTACTGTAGAAAAATAGAAATATGCAGCTGAGCTTTCTTTACCTTGTTAGCAAAATATTTTCTTTTTTTCTAAATGTAAAAGAATATCCTAAAGTACTGGTTGTTTTCTATTTTTAATTTGACCTTTTAGCCAGTTAGCTCTATTTACCCTCATTCATTTTGGTCTCACTCGCTGGCTCTCTCTAGCGGTTCCTGTAATCATGTACTGATATAAAGGGGTAGATACGCAGTGGGAAGTCTCCCTATAAACCGGCCACGTTCAGCATGACGTGACCAGGTCTAAAAATAAACCAAGAATTTTAGCCTGTTAAAAAAACACTACATTATCTTTACTAACTATTTACTAATGTTTTAATATTGTAGACAACTGAAATACTGTATACAACAGATAGATGTTCTATAATATATATATATATATATATATATATATATATATATATATATATATATATATATATATATATATATATATATATATATATTGTGATATTAAAAACAAACAAAAAAAAACTTTCACCATATTTCTCAAGAAATCAAAGATTCAGCATAATATAATATAAAAAACCTCTCTGTGCATGAAGGATTGGGGTAAAATACTTGAAATTGGGCTGATATAATGTGAATGTATGATTAGAATAGCACTAGAATAGGGTACATTTTTGTAAAGAATAGCACTGCTGGAGTAAATTTATATTTAGAATAGCACTGCTGGGGTACATTTATGATTAGAATAGCAGGTACAGACTTATGTGATGTGACTCTCGCCTCCACAGTGAACTGATGAACTGTTATTAATCAGGTAAGCGTATTTAAAACAGAGCTTCCTGTCTGGATCACTGTTATTTTGTTGTTTGTTTTATGAAGCTACATGTAGTTGAGTTTTTCCTTGTCAGTTTCACACCTGTCAGTTCCAGCCCTCCTCTCCTGTCTACACATGTCTGTAATGAAGGATTCAGCCTTATGAACTCAATTATATAGATCACCTGACATCTAATTGCCTTCACCTGTTTCTAGCTCTATTTATAATGTGTTGTCACATGTTTCTTGCTAAGTATTTTTTGTTTTTCTGCCAACTTTTCAAAGTGGTTCCTATTGTATTGTTTATGCAGTGTATTGACCTTTTTGCCTGACTATCGTGATGGCAAAACAAGAATTCATGAAGCAATGGAGCTTCACTAGCTTTCACTAGTGACCCCTGCTGTGCAAAGGGATATATGACACATTAAATGAATAATCCTGAGAGAGTGTATCCTGGAACGGCTGTGTATAAAAGTCTCTGGCTGCATCCAGAATCCCCCAAAATTACCAAATTTTTCGTACCAACCCAAGATAGAAAGCAAGATAGAAAAGAAAGGAAAAGAAAGTTTAACACTTTTAAGCCTTTTGTGGCCTATAAAGCAGGATAAGAGTATAAGAAGATTGAACGTTTTTAGAGGCAGCTGTTCGTGAGATTGCTATAAAGATAAATGAGAACCCCTGGGTCACCACAAAATACATTTAGGAAGATTGATCAGTCTCTGAACTCTAGAGTTGTGGCTCACTGTTCTGCTGTTCAGCAACACCTGCACTAAAATTGGCATAGGAACCAGAGGGAAATCAAAAATAGGTGGATTTATGCCAAAATCTGCACCCCCGCCATCAAAAGCACCTTCTCTTGGGAGCGTGTTTCTAATTCAAGTTAGCCAAAGCAGTTATCTCCACTTTTATCAAGAAAATGATGCGTACGTGCTACTATGGTGCCAAACTCAGCACCCCCGCCAGGAAAAGCACCCCCTCTCGGGAGAGGCTGCAGGTGACGTTTCTTTTTCCTCATTTCTTATGAGTCAGCGTAGCTTAGAACAGTATCTTGGGTATTTCCATTTTCTAAGTAAAGGTACTTTTACTTGGTGCTTTTCCTGGCAGGGGTGCTGAATTTGGCACAACACCAGCTTTACACGTGTGTTCAGTGATGAGAGCAATGAATGGCTACAACAACAGTATACTGCAATTAAAAATGGCTTTAGGATAATGTCTTAATAGGATAATGTGTTAATAAGTAACAGAGGGTTTGGGTTATCTAAGGTTTATATTAACTGCTGCCAAAAATCTCTAAGAAACGTAAAGTTTCATTATTCTTTTAATGAAAGGAGACCATCAAAAGAAGTGCTTTCAGTAGACAAAATTAAAAACACAGGACCCAACGCTACTGAGTTTTTTTTTTTTTTTTTTTTAAAGACTGAAGAAATACCATACCATATCAGAGATCTAACTTAACAGTGTTTCACTGTACAGTACAGCCCAGTGTCAGGATAATAATAATAATAATAATGTTGAATTAAAGAGACATCCAAAGGACATGGAGACATCATCTAAACAATCATGTAACAAATAAATCTTTTTATTTCTTACTGGGTTGAGACAGACAGAGGGGCTCATTGTGACTCACATTTCTCCCAGCAGAGGGCGCTAATGCACTACATGAGGAATACACTGTTTTTAAAGGGTTTTAGCACAAACTCTAGGGGTTGCTGTTGATACACTTATAGAATCTCTCTCTTTCTTTTCTCTCTCTCTCTATCTACATCTTTGTGGTGTGTGCATGTGGGGTCAGATAAATGAGTAAGTTTGTCCAAACAGTGTTTTGGCTTTAGACAGATGGATAGATAACATTCTGCAGGATGGATGGATGGGGCACAGACAGACAGGCAGATATGTCTGTCATAGATATGTGGACAGACAGAATGTATCGAAATATGTTTTTGTTTATAGACAGAGAGTGAAGGATCGACAAAAGAGAAGGACTCTTTGCAGCAGAAAAATTTTAACCTATTGATATTAATAGCAGAGATGGATGGATGGATGGATGGATGGATAGATTGTTGGGACTCCTATTGCTTACTGTAAAGTCTGCAGTATGTAAATGATTTGGTACATAGCACACAATAACCTCTATAGTCAGGGATCATGAACCGTATATTATACAGCAAAATTAGAGGCATAGGCCACCCAAAAATCCAAATTTTGTTTCTTGCACTGAAAATTTAATTCATATTTTACAAAAAAAACCCCTCAATTTTAAGATTATACATCAGTACATTGATTCACTGCATAAATATTTGAGTTTACTGTAAAACTACTTCATTACTAACTAACAAACTAAATATTCAATTCTAAATCCACCAGTGTCACCTCAAACAGGTAATGAGACCGGATGCAAGTGTAGACAGCAGTTTATTCCACAAAACACAATCCAAAAGGCAGGCAAGGGTCCAAATCACAGGCAAACTGGCTTATCAAAGGACGAAACTGAGGCATAGTCAATAAACAAAGCACAAGGTCAGAATACTGAAATTCACACTAGAAATATACTGCTAAGAACTTAGAGCTCAATAGAAATGCTAAGACTTTGCAAAGAGTCTCTAGGCTGGAGTTCCTTTATAGAGTAGGTAAATGGCATTCAGGTGAGCAGGGTGTGACCGGTGATCAGAACTCCGGTGATGCCGAGCGCTGTTGGGCACGAGAGGGTGGAGTCGGTGGGCTGACAATCAGACTACAAAGCTTTTAGTTTCATGTTCACATTGTCAATTCCACCTTAGATTGGCACACATTAAACTATACTGGATTGTCTGCTAGTGAGCTACCATGTGGGAGACTCAGGTTCAATTCCAGGACTCGGTGACTATGCTGTGCTTAGGGTTGCAGCGGTAACCGGTTTCACGGTATACCATGGTATTAAAATGCACGGTTATCATACCGCGTGTGTTTGCTTATTACCGGTAAAACGCAAGCCAGCGGAGAAACTCACCCGCGCATGCGCAACTCTGCTCCGCTTCAGCTGCTCAGCACACAGCGGTGAGAACAGCAGAAAGTGCATCAGACTAAACAAATCTCCGTCCGCCTAAAAAAAGGCTAAACTAAAATCAGCAGTGTGGGACTATTTCAGAGACCCGCCGAACGCACCCGAGGAAGGTTATCCACCCGGCAGCTGTACCACCTCCTCTGCTGGGACCACCTGCTCTACTCCACCCGGCAGCTGTACCACCTCCTCTGCTGTGACCACCTGCTCTGCTCCATCCGGCAGCTGTACCACCTCCTCTGCTGTGACCACCTGCTCTGCTCCACCCGGCAGCTGTACCACCTCCTCTGCTGTGACCACCTGCTCTGCTCCACCCGGCAGCTGTACCACCTCCTCTGTGGGGACCACTTGCTCTACTCCATCCGGCAGTTGTACCACCCCCTCTGCTGTGACCACCTGCACTGCTCCACCCGGCAGCTGTTCCAGATGTACTGCTGTGACCCCACATAGCTTTTCCATAGATGAGGTTTATGCTGAACTACGTAGGCTGCGTCCAGGGAAAGCTGCGGGTCCTGATGGCGTATCGCCTCGGCTTCTAAGAGAATGTGCATCAGGACTGGCGATGCCTCTACAATCAATTTTCAACCTGAGTCTGCGCACAGGACAAGTGCCTGTCCAGTGGAAAACATCATGCCTCGTGCCGGTCCCTAAAGTAGGGAGGCCGGTAGGGGTGAAGGACCACAGACCAGTGGCCCTGACTTCAGTGATCATGAAGACATTGGAGAGGCTTTTGCTGCGGGTTCTCAAGCCTCAGGTGCAGCAGGCTGTGGACCCCTTACAGTTTGCATATCAGGAGAACATGGGTGTGGAGGATGCAGTAATATATATGACCCACAAGATACTTTCGTTTCTGGACGGGACAGGGGGATACACAAGGATCATGTTTTTTGATTTTACAAGTGCCTTTAACACTATCAGGCCGCAGTTTCTGAGGGAACAGCTGGAGATGATAGGTGTGGATGCTATGTTAGTCACATGGATTTACAGCTATCTCACAGAGCGTCCGCAGTATGTCAGTTTGGGTGGTTGCAGGTCTGAGACGGTGGTAACCAACATTGGGGCTCCTCAGGGTACAGTATTGTCACCATTTCTCTTCACTCTTTACACTGCTGATTTTAAACATATGTCTGAACTTTGCCACATTCAGAAATATTCAGACGACACAGCTGTGGTGGCATGTATAAGAGGTGGGGATGAAAGAGAGTACAGAGATCTTGTTGCTGCCTTTACAGCCTGGAGTAGAAGAAAAGGTCTTCTCCTCAATGCACTGAAGACCAAGGAGATGATCGTGGATTTCCGGAGACTGAAACATTCCCATCAGCCTGTTATCATCGATGGACAGATCATTGAGAATGTTCAGTCATATAAGTATCTCGGAGTCCACCTGGACAACAAACTGGACTGGTCAGTGCAGACGAGTGCAGCATATAAAAAAGGACAGAGCAGGCTTTACTTCCTCAGGAAGCTTAAATCATTTGATGTGTGTAAAGAGTTTCTGCACACATTCTATCATTCGGTTGTGTCGAGTGCTGTCTTCTTTGGTGTTGCCTGCTGGGGAAGCAGCATTACTGTTAGGGACAGGAACAGACTGGATAAGCTTGTAAGGAAGTGTGTGTCAGTTATGGGCGGGAAAGTGGACTCTGTGGGTCAGTTAGTGGAGAAGAGGATGAGGTGTTTAATGGAGGGTATCCTCAGTAATAGCAGTCACCCTCTGCATGGGATCCTGGCAGCTCAGAGGAGCAGGCGCAGTGATAGACTCCTCTCTCTCTGCTGTAGGACTGAGAGGTTCCGCAGGTCATTTGTTCCTGCTGGAATTAGACTACTTAACACCTGATGTGTGTACTTAATAAGCACCATTTAGCACTTTTTTTTTTTTGTACCTGGGTGTGGACTCTGTCGTGTATGTTTTTTGTGTGTTTTTGTTTTTTTTTTGTTGTTGTTATTTGTGTGCTGTTGGACAAATGAATTTCCCCATTGGGGATTAATAAAGTATCTATCTATCTATCTATCTATCTATCTATCCGATTTATAATCAATGTGGCCGTAAAGTCACAGCTAAAGGTGAACATACGTCAAACCTGTTCTCCCATCTCCAAGAACACCACCCCGCCGTGCAGCGCAAAGTATGTGTTTACTTTATAATTTTAATCTGAACATAAATAAAATCTCTTTGTAGTCGTGCACAACCCATGCGGTAAGCGCCCGCAAAAGCGCTGAGTTATCCGAAATTTGGGCACGCAGGTACAGGCGTGAAGTGCGTGCTACGACGGATTCACGTGTCCGTGTAAAGGTGCTCGCCGGACTGGATGTGAAAGACACCATTCATTTACATGCGTTAATTTTCAAATTCTGACGTGCCTGTTTTTCATGTGTTAAAACCAGACTCAGAAATAAATCCCCTCTATCTGGTTATATACCAACTTGGCAGTAAAACGGACGTTTACAACAGTTGTTGATCAGACACTGACCCAGGCTCAGTTTATCAGATATTAAATAATTTAAACTTAAATAATTGTACTGAATAGTTTAAACACAGGATCTTTACTTCTTAGAGGACATGTAATGTGTGACACGTGTGTGTGTGTGTGTGTGTGTGTGTGTGTGTGTGTGTGTGTATATATATATATATAATTTTATACACCCTTAATGACCTTAAGAGTAGTGGAAAAACCTGGTTTCCTTCACCTAATGGTGTACAGTTTATTTTTTTTAAGGAGACATTATCTATATAGTTGTTCCAGGTTTCTACAATAAATAGTTAATTGAACAAAAAAACTTTGTTGTAATTTCTTTAAGGGTCAGTTTAATAATATATGTAACAAACTGTGATACCGTGATAACCGTGATACCGCGGTATTTTCTGAGACGGTTATCATACCGTGAAAATCTCATACCGTTGCAACCCTAGCTGTGCTACACCAATAAGAGTCCTTAGGCAAGACTAACACCACCTCTGTAACAGGAATAACGTTACTGAGGGCTTCAAGTTCAAAGCCCATAATAAATGAATCATCAGCCTGAAGCCTACAGGCCAATTTATACTTTTGCGTCAAACCATAGCCTACGCGTTGTCGCACACCCTACGCCATTGCCTTTGCCGTAGCTCAGCGTACACCTCCTTGGAAGTGTAAACTTCACGCCGTGAGATGCAGAAAGACGCAGCTGTGATCGGTCCGCCGGGCCTTGCGTTCCCACTGACACATTTTCGCTGCATAGCACACTTTCAAGGCTAACGCGTAGGTTCGATGAAGAAGTATAAATTGGCCTTATGTGTCACCACAGCAGCATTTAAGGTGGAATGGTAAATTGAAACAATCTAAAATCTTCATGTGATGGAATTACTGAAGTCAGTAAAGTGTATTTAAGAAAGCTACATAGCTTTTAAAAGTGCTACCTAAATGAAGACCCAGTTGTTGCTATTCAGTGTGTTATTACAGAAGAGTGAGGCTACCTTCTCAGAACATCTCTAAGCATTCTTTTAATGATCTCTGTTGGCTGGGAGGAAACCCAGAGCTTAGGGTACCACTTTAAAATAAGACTACCTTCATAAAGGATTTATAAATGGTTTAGTTTATTAATGGTTACTAATGTTAAGAAACAGTAAATATTAATATTAAAGGTATTTTTCAGCTGATCAGACAAAATGACATTTAATCCAAAAACCTGATTATGATTAAGAGAATGAAGTGTCATGTGAGTGATCTTGTTTGGGCTGACTGAAACTAGTGAGTTGTTTCTGGATATTTGACCTGAACTGTGTATGTGGGTGAGTGTGCAAAGGACAGTTAGGCTGACACCTCAAAACTGAATGTCCAGTATGTAGCATGTAATGCAGAAGTCAGCGCCTAAGCAGCAGAGATGAGGCCGGAGGACACATAGAAAACAGTAGTAATCAATAAATGATTTAACTTAATCAGTTAGAAACAGTTGCTGAGGAACCGCTTAACTGACCTTTGCACAGTATGTATGGGTGGGGTTTTGGGGATATAAGGTCTTGCAAATGTAAGGATCATTGAACTTCTTCTACTGAAACTCTGTCTGAGTGGAAGGGGTTCCCAGAGCTCTGTTGTAATAAATTGCTAATTTGCTGAAGATCTAAGTATCCTGTCTCTCTATCAACTCTACTTCGGGCTTCCATCAAAAGAATCAAGGGGAATGCACTGGAGCAGTTGAGGGTAGTGCTGATTTTCCCAACACTAATTAGGTTGTAAATGCCTTAAGAATAATTAATAATCAGTTATAACACATACCTAGACCTGTTGTTTGCCAAATAGTGAACCCACAGCCACATAACTGATAATTAATGATTTTTAAGGCATTTTTAAGGCAACCTAATTAGTAACCATTAATAAACTAATTGCAAACCATTTATTAACCCTTTATAAAGGTAGTCTTATTTTAAAGTGGTACCGAGCTCAGTCACACTGGGGAGTTTAAGCAAGTCCTCACAGCTGAACAAATGCTAACCGAGGCTACTTATACAGACACTGATTATAATGTGACAGATAACAGGTGCAGGTGATTATTAGCAGCTACGGACAGGTGTGGGTGGGCGATGGCAGGTGTTCAGAGTCAGTGCCAGAGCTAGAATGGAGCTATACAGAACAGTGTCAGTGGAGCAAGTGTTGGTCTAGTGTTGTGTCTAATATTAGGGAGCGTCTTCACACCTGAAAGTCCGTCCCAAGATTCATGTGTTTGTTATGTTGTGTACATTACACAATATGTGTTTTATTTTGGTTTCACACTGCAGTTTAGCGATTGGTATAAAGGACCTTGATATGTCCTGTTATCATCTGTGTGGGCTGCATCTTCTTAGACTTTACAATGAGTGTGTTTGCATGTGTTTAGCTATCTGACAACAGAATTCTCTGTGATCAAATCAATTGTATAAAACACCTCCCACTTATTATCAGTACCCAAAACACACCCATGATTAATTAAAAGAATAGGTACATGGCCTTTGTGCGTTTCAAGCCACACAAGGTGTATATTTTGTGCTCTCACAGCACCAAAGGCACATCGACACACCCTTCATCCAGCGGTTGAATGAGTGATGATAGCCTGCCTCAACTTTCTGTTATTGGTCCCAAAGTCAAAAAACATTTAGAAAAGTGCATACTTTTACACTGTTAATTAATCACACCATGATTTAGTTTTGTTCAGACCATATTTGGTCCTTTGGTCTGAATCGTGGTTCTTGACACCTTTCACACCAGCTATTTTAGTTTGAACCAAAGTGAAAAATCAGAAGGTCCAATTAAACAAGTCCTTGGAGGTGTACAGTTTGAAGCTAAATGTAAAGGTGTGGTATGGTTTTTCATTAATATCCATAGACCTATGATTTAAATTAAGTAAATTAGTGACAATGGTATTGACTGATACATCAGCTCAGCTGAATTAGGGTGCTTTCACACCTACCCTATTTGGTCCAGACTCTGAACTAAAATAGGAGGTGTGAAAGGGGCCATGAGTCATGGTCTGGCCCAAAGGACCAAAACTTAGATCAAAAAAGGCATTTTCGGTCCAGATCTAGTGAACCATGGTCTGGTTTGTCTGCAGTTTAAAAAAACTAATTTCAAAATGGTTCAGACTTTCAGATCAATTACAGGAAATTGATGCAGACTAGTTTTTGGTTTGGCACAGTGGATAACACCACTACCTGCCAGTGAGCTGTCACCTCATGTCGGAGACTGGGGTTCAAATCCCGGCATGGGTCCTTCGGCAAGACTCCTAACATTACATTGGCCCACCTTGGCAAGAGGAGTAACCTTGTAAGTCCCTCTGAAATGTCATAAATGCTACAAAAGTCAGCCTGTAAACAAAAAGAGAAGAAAAAGAACCAGTGTGGTGGTCTACTGTAATTGATTATGCTTTATTTATAAAAAGAAATATTATGCTGAGTCAAATTCTAGCAGAGAACTCGAACTTTACAGAGAAACTCACTGAAGCCATGTGTGGATCCACTTTTGTGAGCCAAGAACACAAAGCTGAGGTTATAGGCTCACCAAAAATGGGTTGATTTAAAAGTTAAAGACTGGAGAAATCTGCTGCTGCTTTATTATGATGCAGTGGAGGGTAAGATTCTGAGAAAGAGGTCAAATTTGGCACAACACCTAGCAAAGTATCCTAACTGACAGCATTTCAAGAATCATCTCTCTATAGTCCACTTGGTCACTAATCTCCAGTGTGGAACCAAAACTAAGTAATTAACAAACACCTGAATCTTTGTGTGGACCCTGGTCTGGACTTTTAGGTGTGAAAACACCCTGATAGCCGGGGGAAGTAGATGTCTCAGACTACTCTTGAGTCTGGATTTTACGCTTCTGTACCTCCTGCCACTGGGCAGCTGAGAGAACAGACAGTGGTATGGGTGGGCAGAGTCCTTTATGATCCTCCTGGTCTTCCTCGGACAGCAGCTTTGAACAGTTCCTGGGGCTTTGAGAACGAAACCCCGGTGATGTGCTGGCCTGTGGGCACCTCGCTCTGCAGAGCTCGAGAGCGGTGGTGCAATTTCCGTACAAGGTTGTGATACAGCCTGTCAGAATTCTCTCCACAGTGCAGGTGTAGCATGTCCAAACCAATTCAAACCAAGATTGAGATTCATCAGACCATGCAGACACCTACTGTGGTGAACATTAAAGCAACTGAGAGTGCACAGCATGCACAACCTTTTGGTGGATGGGCTACAACAGCGCAAGACCACAAAAACGACCAGAAGAACCCATGCTAGGAGCCAAGAACACAAAGCTGAGGCTGCAGGGAGGCACAGGCTCACCAAAACCGAGCAGTTAAAGACTAGTATGATGTTCTCAATGAGTTTAGCTGAGGAACACAGCTGGTAGGGACAGAATTTGGCACCAATAGCTTGAATCTATAGACCCAATCTGCCTTGAGGGTACTGTTTTAGAGGAATGTACACTAAAAGCAGATTGGGTCCATAGTTTTAAGCTGTTGAAGCTAAATTCTGACACACTTTGGGCCCACTTTGGGTCTGTTAATACCCATAAATCACATGCATACCTGAATACCAAGAGCACCAAGAGATATGACTCAGAAATGCAACGTTTAGATACTCTGTGAAAAAAAAAAAACTTTCTTTTTACTTTTAAAAAAAAAAATGTGTTTTTTTTGTTAAAAATAAATAGCAACATTTTTGTGTAAATGTCTGTAATCAGTTGTTATGTGGATGTATCACTGTCAAATACAGTTTTATAGTGTAAGAAACATGAAAAAATAAATGTAAAATAGAAATGATCTGTAAAAATCGGATACTTTTCTGTAAAAATGTCTTGATTTTATGTTAAACATTGGATAATTCCAAACATTACTTAACTATTTTGAGTTAGATGAATATTTGTGGCCACATACTGTACATTCAAATGGAGATCTTTGAGATGAATTACCTTATAATAACTGAGTTTAGTCTGTTGCCATTAACTGCTTCTTTTCTACTGGCTTTTGGCAGAATCTATTTGCATACTGGGTGTTTCCCCACGTTTCTGATACTCACCATCAGTGTGTAGTGATTCCCCTCGGGCTACCTTAGGTAAACTTGTAGATCATATATTATATTAAAATTAACTGCCTGACCTCTGTGTTGTAGGCTGTAAGAACAAGCATCATTTTCTTAGCTAATACAGTAACTTTGTGTTGACTGTGTGCTCTATATTGTTTACTCTATTATCATTTTCTTTATCCATCTCTATCAACTTTTAATTTCCGACTTTCTGCATAAAAAACTGTTTTATTAACCTGACCATATAACATTCAAAGTAGAATCAGTAGAGTACAAAACAATTGATTTACCAAAAATCATCTATTAAATAAACTTATAGTTCAGCTCAGATAACATTTTAAAGGCCTTAAAGTGGCAGTCCGTATTATTTTTGCTTCTTTACTGAAAGCAGAAGCATTTCTGAGTGGAGAAGGGATAAAATATTGTGTGTTTAATGGTGTCAGTGTGCTGGAATGACCATTCCTGCTAAGCCTATAAATATATTCATTCTAAAAGCTAGGGCGTCTGGTCGCTTTTCGTGGGAGTTCTTCTTCTAGTCACGTCACGCACTATTACGTACTTACGTCACATGTACAGCCTCTAAAAGAGGATCCGGCTCAGTTTTACTGAACGCAAGCGGCTGGTGGAGCAATGGAGATTTCAGAAGAGGAAACTCAGAGCTCAGTAGCTCATTTACCCATAGTAAAAACAAAGAAATGAAGAAGTAAAGTTGCTGACTGAGCATGCTCTTTCTCTCGTTGACTGAACATAACCTGGAATCGGATTCATCCGCTCTGAAAGGAGACTGCATCACACCCGCCCAGTTTAAAATGATCTAGGCTTACACTGAATGTAATAATACTTATTTAATATTGTTTGAAGAGATGTTTGATGAGCAGAACCAGTGTCAATGTAGACTGGAAGGGAAGCAAGGCTCTAATCATGACCATAATGACCACAGGGTTTTTGATGTACTAAAGAACCAGTAAAAGAGGCCACTAGAGCTGGTCTCTTCTCTGTAGACACTAAACTAGTAGCCAGACTAGAAGAAACAGAGCACCAGACTTGAAGAATTAGAGAGAAAATAACAGCTCTAGGACAACAGAAGCTTCTGTCAGTTAAACAGAAGGTCTGGTCAGCAGGAAGGGACCGTGTTGTGGCATTGGCATAAGATGGGGTGTGGCAACACCCCAGATTTATTGGAGGGGCTTGAGAAACTGGTGGCCACTCAGTAGCATTCTCTTTGATGGAGCCAATCAGGTTTTAATGAGCCAATGGCTATGTTCACATTAACTGGCATGTCAAATCCCAACTTTTCAAATTAGATTCGAGTCAGCAGTGTTGTGCTGAATTCTGAGAGTTCTTCATTTGCATGCACATTACACAGCAGTATATGGACACAGAAAATTATACTTGCAATTTCTATTGTTTTTGTTTATGAATTATAATACTACAAACCTAATACAATTAAGTTTTCCTCTGCAACAAACAATAGAACATTACTTATTTCAGTAAAGATTTTGGCAGCAGATGGTGAATTCACAATAACAATGTAATTTCAGCACAACACCAGAGGCAACGCTGGATTCTGACAAAGAGTTTTTAGTTTTTGTTTATTTATTTTGCACAAACACATCATTTAAAACAATTAAAACTATAGTTATAATTGGGATGTGAGAAGGAGAGGTATGAAACCGCAGAGGGCTTATATAAAAACTTCACCCTTGAAAACATAGATCAAAAAACACTTTTGTTCCAAACAAAGCTAAAAAAAATAAGAAAAAAAAAAATGCTAACCAAAATGAGAAGGAAAGAGAAAAAGTTATCATACAGTAAATAAGAAAAAAGAAAAATACATACCTGAATGAATAAAGACACTTGCAATAATTAGAAAATGGTAAATGGAAAAACAGTGCAAGCTAAGACAGTAAATAAACATCATATTTATAGATTACTTATTAGGTTTGATGGTACATTGATTGACTGATGAGGTATCTAAATTTTTTAAATGAGGTTGAATATTTTTATTACATAATCAGGTACACTAAAACAGTTTGGGCACCCCTAATGATTTTAATAATTTTCCTTTACAAATCATTGCTTGATGGAGCAGCAATTTCAGTAAAATATATCATATAGCAGACAAACACAGTGATATTTAAAAAGTGAAAAGACGTTTATAGGATTTACAGAAAGGGTGCAAAATCAATATCAATAAATATTAATGTAATTTTTCGTTGGGATGCCCAAATTTATGCAGTCACCTAATTTTGTTTAAAGAATTATTGCACACCTTCTGTAAATCACATGTACTTCATTTCACTTCTTAAATATCACTGTGTTCGTCTGATATGTGATATATTTAACTGAAATTGCTGATCCAAACAAAAAAAAAATCTTGGTTTGGCTCTCCAAACCATCACTGATTGTGGAAACTTCACACTAGACCTCAAGCAGTTTGGACTGTGTGTCTCTCCACTCTTCCTCCAGACTCTGCTCCCTTGATTTACAAATGAAATGTAAAATTTACTGATGATCAGTGATGGTTTGGAGAGACATGTCATCTGCTGGTGTTGATCCACTGTGTTTTATCAAGTCTAAAGTCAGTGCAGTGTTTTCCTGGAAAACCTTACAGCACTTAATTCTTTCCTTTTGCTGACAGCTTTTATGGAGATGCAGATTTCATTTTCCAGCAGGACTTTTCCAGCACACTGCCCACACTGCCAAAAGTACCAATTGGCCTTATTTAATATACAAAATTTCTGATACACTGATAATCATCAACAATAAAAGAAATAAATGCTTAAAGGGGACATGAAACACTTCAAGTATTTAGTATAATTCACAAGATGTATTTTCACTCTAACAAATCCGATAAGTTTAACAGTTGTCAGTGAAGCGGAATTAAAATAATGAGCAATCTAAATGTCATTTTCTTAAGGAAGGGCAGCGCCATCTTGTCCCAGCGCTGAAAGTGATGTCACGAGGTTGGTTCTCGAACGCCTCACTACTATAATCTATGAGTCTACCAGCCTTAAGTTATATACCATATTTGCACTACAGTTATATACTATTTATACTGTCATTCCATCTCAATCACCATCAATATTGCACTATTGTCTTCCGTCTTACGTATGTCTATTGTGTTCTGTTGTATTGTACATATAGTGTCTCCCACTCTTTTATATGATATATCTTATTTATTTTTATTTATATTTATATATCTTATTTCACCCCCACCACTACTGCACCTTCTTTCTGTCTCATGTATGTCTATTTGTGTCCCTGCTGTATTGTACACATAATGTCTTAAATCTTCACTTGCTGTAAAATTTGGGAAGGAGAGAAACGTAATTACAATTCTCTCTATGTCCTGATATGCAGTATTGATAATAAAACTACTTGACTTGACTTGACTTAAGCCTTTTAGATTTGTTTCACTCTGGTAACTACAGAACTACAAACTGCAGCTTCCATATTTATTTCATAGAAGTCCTGAATAATTTACAATATTAAAGTCCTGTAGGATTAATAATGGAATTGTACTGTAAGGCCAGGGCGTTAGAGGTTAATTGACTGTGGGCAGAACAACATATCTCCATCAAATCCCTGTTGTTTTGTCTTTTTTTTCCGAATAACCTGTCAGAATCCTGTCAGAGATTTTCCCCTTTTACTGTTTGAAATTGACAATTGTCATTTTAATGAGGCCAAAGAGAGTCAGGAGGCGAGATCCGTTTATCATTCATTGGAAGTGCGGGCGAGAGCAAAGTTCATAGCCAGAGGTTTGACAGGATTATTGTCCTCCATGGTAGTCGGATCAAGACTTGAAGGGGGCGCGATGACATTGACGGCTTGTTTGAACTCATTCTCACTGTCTAAATAATAGACTAGCCTTGGCTCGCTGTCTTGCAGGAAATGAGTCTCCTCGTCGTGGACCTCTGGGGTTCTCTGTTGACTGAGGTTCCTGACCCCGGAACATTCTTTATTCAGGAAGGTCATGTGTAGATTTGGAGATTCGAGGTCACTCCGGGACCGAAGGGAAAAAATAGTGCGGAAAATAGTGGAAAACAGTGCGAACGTTGAGAACTTGACAACTATAGACCTGTCAGAATGGCTTTATGGCTTTAGTGCTCGAAGCTGTGGAGATGTAAGAGCTTCAGACTGCGCTATGAGTCACACAATTAAGACCCTTAAGACCCTTATTTAAATTTAACTTAAGGCATTGCTGAGGCCGAATTAGATCATGACTAAGATGCCGCAACAAAAAAAAGAAAAGAAAAGAAAGAAAAAACATTGCGAGAAAGAAAAATCTGCATATGCTAATATAGATACGTTATGAAATGTTGACACAATGCCGGCTGCGATGTTATGATATCATGCAATATTTAAGATTTAATGCATGAAAGATGACTCTGACTCACTGCTTGAGCCTGACCACTTTACACTGTCACCTCCACTCTGTGTTTTTCTCATTGCTTCTCTTCTCGGTTTAGCCACTCTCTCATTTTATGGTGATAATGACGACGTTCAGTTCTACACCTTCTTTAACATAACAATTTTAATAATACAAACTTGGTTTGAACTTAATAAATTATCATTAAATTTGGATAAAACAAACTATATGATATTCAGTAATAGAAAGAAAACTATTGATATTCTATTTAGAGTTGATGGTGTTGAGGTTTGTAGAGCCAGTGAGGTGAAATTTCTAGGTGTCATCATTGATGACAAGCTGACATGGAAACCACACATAAATCATTAAAAAATAAAATCGCTAAATCTATTGCATTATTGTACAAAGTAAGGGAGTTATTTAATGATAAAGCTCTGTATATATTGTATAATGCTATAATTGTTCCACACTTAATCTACTGTATTGAAGTCTGGGGAAAAGTGTGTAAAACAATTACAAATTCTATTCTTATTCTACAGAAAAGGGCTGTAAGAATTATCACCAGAAAACATTACAGTCATCCATCAAATACACTGTTTTATCAGTTGAAATGATTGAAATTATATGATTTAGTTGGCTTTTATATTTTATTATTTATGTATAAGGCTCATAAAAATATGTTAAGTTCAAACATTCAATTAAATTTTGTGAAGAGAAAAAGTTGTTCTAATCTTAAGGGGATAGAGATGTTTGTAAAACCTAAATTTTGAACTAGTCTGAAGGTGCGGCGTACTGTCATTCAAGGAATAAGATTATGGAATAATTTGGAGAGTGATGTTAAAAATGCTAGATCAATGTATGTGTTTAAAAAATATATAAAAGCTGGTCTGTAAAAAAAATATGAAATAATATAATGTGTAACTATATAAACTGTTGTTTGAGAAAGGAATTGATGTTTTTTGTTCAGTTTTTATTTATTTTTTTTGGAAATGTACTATTGTTCTTAATTATTTTTGGGATAAAAGGGGCAGATATTATAAGATTTTTTTCTTCTTTCTGCTGCCTTTCATTTTATTTGTGATTTGTATTTTTTTTTCTGTAAAAATGTATTTTGTTTATAATGAAATGAAAAAAAAATCTTCTAATAATAAATAATAATAAAAAAATAATATTAATAATATAACTCATTATAGGTTATTATGTATGTGCTATAACACAGCAATTCTCAACTAGTGGGTCGGGACCCAAAAGTGGGTTGTGGACACGTTCTGGGCGGGTCGCAAACAGCTTGTAAAAAACAAGTACATTAAAAAACATATATAAAAAAATTCAAAATAATTTATGCTCATCTGATTTTGTACTCATCTTTTATATTGAGGAAAAAAAACAAGACATTGAGAATTTCTTACTAATGTACTCTGAATGCAGAGATATGCAGAGAAATTAAATATCTACTTTAGTGGCTTATTTATTTTGTGCAGTTTTGATATTTAATTTTATTGTAGTAAGTTTTATACATGTAGCTGTCAAAAAAAAAAAATAGTTTGGTTTGTATTCTATAAAAGTGGGTCATGACTTAATGACCATGAGAAAATGTGCGTCCCGGGCTGAGACCCCTGAAAACCCCTGCTATAAGAGGTGTATTAGTTCATTCTGAGTGCATGATGATGCATTACAGGAGTTTATAATCATGCTTACAATGCATTATCAGCAAGTCACAGTAAGTAATAGCCACATGTATTTAATATATATTTATTTCATTTGAGTGTGGGAATCAGTTTGTGAGAGCTGATGGGGTCACTGATGTAAAAGTTTGTACTGATCATGTTTTAATGTGTTCATGTTCCCATGTGTTCAGGAGAGTTATTTTAATAGATCATGCTAATGATTCTGAATATTATTAAAATGATTAATATATGCTATTTAGGATATTTAGTTGTACAGAGGTGTACCTGCGTCTCCAACCTCCGGACTACGATACCCAGAATGCACCTCACTCTGACATTACTTACTATATACACGATCACCTGACACTGCACACGGCACTTCCAGGAAGCAAATCATCAGAGTATTGATTTCCCCTGTGCATCTTAGTATAAATACACCTTCACTACATACACTCCTTGCTAAGCATTGTTGGGTTTATCCACATACAAAGACCTTCTGTTTTTTATGACGGTACCACTTTAAAATAAGACTACCTTTGTAAAGGGTTTATAAATGGTTTACAATTAGTTTATTAATGGTTACTAATTAGGTTGTAAATGCCTTAAAAATCATTTATAATCAGTTATAACAAATAATTAGAAAGGGTAACAATATAGATGGCTGTGGGTTCACTATTTGGCAAACAACAGGTATTAATACAATAATTGTAAACCATTTATAAACCCTTTATAAAGGTAGTCTTATTTTAAAGTGGTACCTTTATGACTCATGATTTTTTTCCCTCCTCTTTGACTTTGCCTTCCTGTTTATGGTATGTTGTCCCTCTGGCTATTGTTTAATGGTATTGGCCCTGCTTGCTTTGACCATCCGCTGTGCTTTGTTTAATAAAGTATTTATTTTACATAAATTAGATTAATCATAATTAAAATCATGATTTATTTTTAGGCATATCTCTGTGTAGGTTATATGGTTTTTAAATTAGAACATTTTATTGTGCTGAGTTTAACTGAGAGCTTTAAATAGAGGAAAGAAATGCTAGTGTAGCTGCATATGCTACTTTCAACAACCTGGAAACATGCACGAGAGAGCGAGAGAGTGAGAAAGAGAGAGAGAGAGAGAGAGAGAGAGAGGATTTGAGAGTCTTCAGCACAGTGACATAGGTACATAGGTAGCTTGCTGGATTAGCGTTATTGTTAAACAGGCATGCTATAAACAGCACGCCAGTGTGTCTCTGACTAAAGCATGCAGCTAGGTAAAGCAGGGCAGGGCGGGGCACGGTGAGGTGGGTGGGTGAAAATTAATGTGGCCAGTGGCCAGTCAGTGAGCCCAAATCTTTGCATAGACCCAAAGCTGCAGCTTAGTGTAACCTGTGCATTTATATGCCCCTGGTAAATGGAGTTTGACGCTGGAGATGCACAGGGTCATACTGTATAATATATATAAAGTTCTAATCATTATAAATTATTTTAACTGTTGAGCGCAGTGTGGAGACTGCCTAATGAAACAGCAGATAACACAGCAGATAAAGAGTGATTCATCACCCACTGGTGATCTGTGGTTCACTGGTAGAGACTGGTAGAGTTAAAAGACACTGCCGTGCACAGACCATCATTACCGGCGGTTATAAAGGGTGACGTAAGCGACATATCAGTAGCTGTGTGACCGACAGCCATGCAGGGGAGCTTTTAGAGCGGTGGGCTGGCGTATCAGTTTGGGTCTGAGTGTATTGATCCAGAGTTCTCCCTGCTGGATTTGTTGTTTCTATGGTCTGGCTGGCTGTGACACCACACTGCGAGAGAGGGCGAGAGAGAGAGAAAAAGAGAGAGAGAGAGAGAGAGGGAGTACATTTCAGTGACATTTTGTTGTATATAATGAGTTTCAATTTTTCATGCCTAATCAATTGTTCATGTTTTGTTAGCACTTCTCCGCCAGCATTCAGAAACAGCTCTAAAGGGCCGTATCACAGAAAATGGAATTTTCCTCACCGTTTTGAAGTCTGTTAAAGCTCCAAAATGCTCAGTTCAATACCGATTCCACACTGTTCACAAAGCCTGAAGACTGACAGACACACAGAGAGGGACATTTATGGGCAAAAATAAGCAGTTCGTAGTCCAAAAATGAAAAAGAGTAAACATATACACTGTAAACCCACACGTTGTTTGAACTCAAATGATTTAAGTCTGTTTTACATAAAATTGGATATTTCTAAACAATACTCAACTATTTTGAGTTAGTTTAACTTTTGTGGGCACAAACACATTCAAACTGAGATCTTTAAATTTAAACCAACTTATAATAACTGAGTTGTCATTTACAGCTTCTTTTCTATTGGCTTCTGTCACAATCTATTTGCATACTGGGTGTGTCCAACAGTTTCTGACACTCACCATCAGTGTGTAGTGACTTCCCCTGGGCTGCCTTAGAAATAAAACAAGATCCTCTTTAGTTGTAATAACTTGATGTTTTCATTTATGTTCATTCATTTAAGTTTTTATTCCCCATTACTTAAAAAAATTGAGCAAACCGGCTGCCTTAAAAAAGTTAACTCAACTTATCCGGTCTTACAGTATAACAAAAATAAAAAAGTTAAATCAACTTCCCCTTTAGTTGTAAAAACTTGATGTTCTAAGTTATGCTAACTTAAGTTTTCATTACCCATTACTTAACTTTTTTAAGGCAACTGGTTTCCTCAAATTTTTTTAAAGTTAATTCAATTTATCCAGGCTTACAGTATACACTCAAAAGAGCACCTACCTATTAATATTTCTTAATACAGTATTTGTAACACCTAATCTTCTCTAAATACACTACTAGTCAAAAGCTGAATGCTTACCTGTTCATTTGTAGCTCCGCCCCCTTGTTACCAGTCCCAGGTGTTTCCTGTTCCCAGTCCTTGTCCGTGTGTAAAATAGTCACCTTGTGCTTGTTTCCCCTGTCCGTGGTTGTGCGTGTCCTACATCGTCAGGTTGCTGTGTCTTTTTTTCCGTTTAGATTGCTTTAGTTAGTTTATTACATGTTAATTCTATTAGTCCTGTATGTTCGTGTACCTTCTTTTGAGTTTAGTTTTGGTTTATTGTTTGTGTTCTTGTTAATAAATTACCCTGTATTTACATCTGCTTCATGGCCTCCCTATTGCAATCCCTAACAACACCCCTATTTGTAATGGTCCAGTGGTTATTTTCTCATCTTATCAATACTGTTCACTTGTCAGACCTCTAATTCTTCTCTTCACTGCTGAATCTGAGACTAAAGGCTAAAGGTGCTGTTGCCATGTGGGTCAGCCAGATGTGACTTTTTCTGTACCTGATTTCTCCAATTTCTAAGAGTATTTTTAAGTTGAATGAAACAGTAATCATTAAAGCTTCTACTTTTAATAGTTACAGAGTTATCTGTGTTTCTGTTTCTAGTTATTATGAGGAAAGTGTGAATGTGCTGTGTGCAAGAGAATGCTGCAGTAGAGAGTGCAAATTCACTTTAATTTACAATTTAAATGTAATTGTTTAAAATCCATTTCTAAAGCAGAAATCAGTTTGTTTCATTTTTTTCAGCTGTAAGTTGATAACCAAAGACTTGTTTCCTAAAATTCACTTAAAAGTGCCTTTGTCTGTTTTTAACAGTGGTGTGCAGTAAGGTGTGGCAGTAGGTGCATGTAAATCATGATATAATATTTAATCAGGAAATATATTTATAATTATTGTAAATGTAAGAATATATTTCATACAGTAAATAAACTAAAAATAAAAACAGCAACTAATTCAAAGCATTAGTCTATGTTTTTCAGTTGCTACAGGACTCTAGCAGTACTGACCAATCAAAACTGCTTTTTAAAATGGCTTCTGCCCCCTGTGTGTCTGCGTGTCCCTTCTCCTGATTTTGTGAAGGGTGTAGTAATGAGTTTATTAGCAAAGTCGTAGGACAAACGAACCAATCAGATTAATGATTTTCACTACGGGGGCGGGGCCATGGCTGTCTAACCCCTTCTCAGCAGTGTTCTGATGAAGGGGCTATGCATTGGTTAGTGGTAAAACAGAGCTCATGCTGGATTAGTTCAATAGTATTGATAATATAATGGAATTGCTACGGTAAATGAGACAGATATTGTGTCATATCTGATTAAAAAGCCTTTTTCAAAGATGCCCTTCAATGTGAAACAAATTCAAAATAATAGGCCACCTGACTGGTGAGTTTTTGTGTGTACTTAATGTTTTGGCTGTAGGCATAACATTACAGTGATCTTTGTTGAGCGGCTGTACTTGTAGACAAATTAATCATTAAAAAACTTTGTTGTGGTATATTGTACATTGTACTTTTGTCGTTTGTAGCTGTACTTGTGGGCTGTTAAAGTGTATTAAGTAAATATAACTAACTCAAGACATAAATATGTAGTTCATGTAATATTGATCTACAGTCATATGAAAAAGTTTGGGCACCCCTATTAATCATAATCATTTTTAGTTCTAAATATGAGTTCTAAAAAGTATGGGCACCCTTATCATTTTATTGATTTGAATACTCCTAACTGCTTTTTACTGACTTACTGAAGCACAAAATCGGTTTGGTAACCTCATTGAGCTTTGAACTTCATAGCCAGGTGTATCCAATCATGAGAAAAGGTATTTAAGGTGGCCAATTGCAAGTTGTTCTCCTATTTAAATCTCCTCTGAAGAGTGGCATCATGGGCTCATCAAAACAACAACAAATGATCTAAAAACAAAGATTGTTCAACATAGTTGTTCAGGGGAAGGATACAAAAAGTTGTCTCAGAGATTTAACCTGTCAGTTTCCACTGTGAGGAACATAGTAAGGAAATGGAAGACCACAGGGACAGTTCTTGTTAAGCCCAGAAGTGGCAGAACAAGAAAAATATCAGAAAGGCAGAGAAGAAGAATGGTGAGAACAGTCAAGGACAATCCACAGACCTACGGTGGCCGAGAAAGCCCAACGCAGTGCAAATGGAAAAGCGCTGCAAAAGCACAAAACACATCCATCAAAATTACAACACAGGCGCAGCAACTAGAAAAACGTGCTGCAACTAAAAAAACGCGCTGCAAATAGAAAAACGCGCTGCAAATAGAACCACAACACAACGGAAGTGAGTCACAACACAACGGAATTTTCCCGGGGGACCTTAAAAGATACTGTACCAGCTAAGCTGCGTCTTCAGTAACGTCTCGGACTTCACTATGTGTACAAAGGACAATAAGTGGCAAACAAGGCGTTTTGTGAAGCAGAACTTTTAATAAACATAACTTACTTTTCAGAAGCTTGTTTGCCACTTATTGTCCTTTGTATACAGCTGGTACAGCATCTTTTAAGGTCCCCCGGGAAAATTCCGTTGTGTTGTGACTCACTTCCGTTGTGTTGTGGTTCTATTTGCAGCGCGTTTTTCTATTTGCAGCGCCTGTGTTGTAATTTTGATGGATGTGTTTTGTGCTTTTGCAGCGCTTTTCAATTTGCACTGCGCTGGGCTTTCTCGGCCACCGTACAGACCACCTCCAAAGAGCTGCAGCATCATCTTGCTGCAGATGGTGTCACTGTGCATCGGTCAACAATACAGCGCACTTTGCCCAAGGAGAAGCTGTATGGGAAAGTGATGCGAAAGAAGCCATTTCTGCAAGCACGCCACAAACAGAGTCGCCTGAGGTGTGCTTTTGCATGTTTTGCATGCTGTTAGAACTAAAATGATTAAGATTAATAGGGGTGCCCAAACTTTTTCATATGACTGTATGTGTAGGTCGGTGAAGGTGGGGTGTTGCAGAAAGGGTACCCATTATATTAACTTCATACCATTGGTTTTAAAAACCAAGGAGATGTGCATAGACTTCAGAAGGTAAAGGCCCTCTGCTCAGCAGCCAATCTCCATCGAGGGGGTCAATGTGGAAGTGGTCAAGTCCTACAGATACCTTGGTGTGCACCTGGACGATAGGCTGGACTGGTCAGTGAACACTGACTCCCTCTACAGGAAGGCCCAGAGCAGACTGTACTTCCTCAGAAGGCTTGGGTCCTTTAACATCTGCCAGAAACTCCTGCTGATGTTCTACCAGTCTGTGGTAGCCAGCGTCCTCTTTTACGCTGTAGTGTGCTGGGGAGGCAGCATCAGCAAGAGGGACGCTGGACGACTGAACAGGCTGGTGAGGAAAGCTGGTTCTGTGTTGGGACTAGAGCTGGAGTCCTTAACACCACTGGCAGAGAGGAGAGCCCTCAGCAAGCTGCTGAACATCATGGACAATGTCCACCACCCTCTGCACAGCACCATCACCAGGCAGAGGAGCTCATTCAGCGGCAGACAACTGTCCCAGTCCTGCTCCACAGACAGACTCCGAAAGTCTTTTGTCCCTCAGGCCATAAGACTTTTCAACTCATCTCAGCACAGCAAACTGAAGACTCTGTGACACCTTTTCTTTCCAGCAATTCTGGCCACACCATGGACATACCCCCATCTATCTATGGTCACACTATCTTGCTGATGCCCATAACACTATTTTTATAGTTCTACCCTATTTTGCACTAGTAGTTCATTCACTAGTTCATTCATCTACTGTTTACGTATCATTTGCACTGCTAAATTAAAATTATTATATAACTGTGTTTGCACTTTCTGTATGGCGGACATCAGTTATCCTTATCCTTACTTTATGCACATCAACTGGTGTTCGCTGTCTATTGTGTTCAACTGCACTACCTCCACACACACACACTAAACACTGTACTTTTATAATTTCTTTTTATTTTTTATTTTGTTGTATTTATATGTATCATTTATATTTTTTTTATCTTTTTGTAACTTTGTGTACTATACACACCTGCTGCTGGATGTCAAGAATTTCCCCTCGGGGATCAATAAAGTATCTATCTATCTATCTATCTATCTATCTATCTATCTATCTATCTATCTATCTATCTATCTATCTATCTATCTATCTATCTATCTAATATCTCAGCATGGTAGTGAAAGAACAAGTAGCATATCAAGTATAAAAAAGTCGCATTACAAAGTGTCTTTTCGTGTGTGATAAATTTATTTTAGTATGATCTCGCTAAAGGCAGGGGGTGATATTCTTTTTGGGCGAGATTTTTAATCATGCTGTGCGATCGTGTTATTTTTGGCATTTAATTCACAGTGAATGCCAAAGCCTCACATTTCATCCCACCGCTCTTTCAATAAATGAATCACTATCCAAACAGCTCTTTTAATAGCAGTGTAAAAGCTTTTACCTGTGACCCCACACAGCTGGAGCTGGGCGAACACTTTAAAGTGGGATGGATGGAATAAAGCTCCAATTTTTTAAACGATCTGCTGTCCCAGCTGTTATGAACACAGCTTTACACAAACCATGCTGATTTTTGTAATACGGTGTGTGTTCGTGGGTAGAGGTGTTGGTTGGGTGGGTGGTGTGGTGTCGGTGGGCTATGAACCTTATAGAACCTGTATTTGTACAGGATAATACTACACTGTAAAACCAGATAAGTTGACTAAACTCAAAACATTTGTTGTAACCGATAACCTAATACATTTTAAGTTCATGTAATATACTTTTTAAGTACAGTGAACTTAACAAATACATATGCATATATATTTAAAATTAATATTTTCCTGGACTTGTATTTAGTCTTCCTTCTGGTTTCATTTAACTATTTTTTTTAAATACTCATAGAAAAGTAGATGAAAGAAAACATTAAAGAATTAAAAGTACTGAGAGCACAGTGAGAACACAGAGTTACTGCAGCTCAGTAAATGATGCTTGTTCTACAGCCTACAACACAGAGACCAAGCATTTAATCATAATATGTGAATAGGTAGCCCCGGGGGAATCACTACACACTGATGGTGAGTGTTAGTCAGAAACTGTTGGACACACCCAGTATGCAAATAGATTGTGACAGAAGCCAATGGAAAAGAAGCTGTTAATGGCAACAGACTAAACTCAGTTATTATAAGTTGATTCAACTCAAAGATCTCAGTTTAAGAGTATATGTGCCCACGAATGTTCAACTAACTCTCTAATTTTATGTAAAACAGACTTCATTTATTTGAGTTCAGACAACTTCTGGGTTTACAGTGTACAGTTATTAGTTATTATTAAGTGTATTTACATGCACTGCATGATCAGATTACTACAGAATATTACTACCAGAGCAGGAGCGTCCCTCACTACCTTTAAGAAACTCCTGAAGACAGAGCTCTTCTAAGAGCCCTTACTCTCCTAACACCTCTAACACACTAACTACTTCTAACCTCATTTCCCTTTTCCCTCTATTCCTCATCCCACCATTACCCCTTGACCTCCTTTAGGTTCTGCATAAAAATGTTTTTTTTTTCTATTATGTAAGTCGCTTTGGATAAAAGCATCTGCTAAATGTAATATCATGTAATATAATGAATATTGAAAATAGAGTTTGACTGTAATCCAATCAATTTTTCACATGAACTTGAGTAAATCATTATTTATATTTTTACTTTGTATCAACCAATAAAATCACAGAATAAAATGTGATCATACATCAGCATCATACAAAGTCCTTTTTTTTTTTTTTTTTTTTACAGAGTCCCTGAAGGGACATGGTGTATTTTCTTTTACGAGCACCACATACTAAGTGTTTAGCACCAGATACTAAGTGTTTAGCACCAGATACTAAGTGTTTAGCACCAGATACTAAGTGTTTAGCACCAGATACTAAGTGTTTAGCACCAGATACTAAGTGTTTAGCACCACATACTAAGTACTACATATTGGTGGGCTTAAAGCTACCTTTAGCTATCCAGCTAAAACATTCCCCACTAAAATAGTGTAACAGTGTTGCTAACATTAAATAACCGAGCTAACGTTAGCTAAAACGTTCCTCAATTAAATATTAATCTTTGCCTCAGCATTCCAATACTTTTGGAGGGCATTCAAAAATATTATTTATAAATTAAGCTGACAAGTTCACTACACATGCCGACATACTTCTGTTTTTTGTGCATGTACATCAGTGATAAAGATCCTAGCATGATAAGGATTCTATACAAATAGCACTGAAACACAGAGTTTGCTGCAGTAGTCAGAACACAACCATACCCTTATTATTTCTTTCTAAAGGTTCTGCCAACATACTGTAGACAAGAAATAAAAAGACCCTGCAACAACCATATTAAACCAATAAAACTCCTCAAAAGCAGAGTGAAATTTAGCTTAGCAAGTCTGCCCAAGGCAAGAGTTTTTTGGAGGATTTTATTGATGAAATATTGTAAAGAAAGAGCACAAATGCTTAAAAAGAGAACAATTCTTCTTATATTCTTGTTGTTTTAATTTATTTGACTGAAGTTAATACCAGACTACACTGTTAAACTAGATTTAAGTAATGTGATACATGTGCTAATGAAGAATATTAAGCTACACCACTGCGTATGATGTTTTGTTTTGTAGCTGCAAACACAACAGCATTCATTCGTCAGAGTTTATGGGTGTATTTCACTTATTTTTATATAGTGTGCACCAAAGCTATAAGTGCTATTTCTGCCCTCTTGTGAATCAATGGCTTAAATTATAGATGTATCCTTAGTTGTATTGTTACATTAATACAAATTAATTTAAATATGTTTCATTTTGCTATTGCTTGCATGCATGTAGGTGATTATGTTTCTTGACAGAAAAACTGAATAGGAAGAAAAAGAAATAAAAAAGTGAAGAGAGAAAAATAAAATGTTTTGCAGGCCACTACTGCAAGATTTCAGAAGAATCAATTAGTAAAAAGAACACATTGTTACAGATTAATTACAGTTGTACAGTTTGTGCAATTACACACAAATATGTGCTTAATAATTAATGTGTAACAATGTGTACTTTACCAGTAGCTAAATTGATTATATTATAATAGTTGCTATGCTATGTTTGCCCACTTGTGACTGCGTAATTTAACTATGGATGTATCTATAGTTAAATTTTATATTAATAGGAGTAAATTTCAATAAATATAGTTTCATAGTTTTGCTATTGCTTTTTTGCATGTAGTTGGTTCTTTGACAGAAAAACTGAAAAAAAAAAAATCTAAGGAGGAAGAAAAAGAAATCCAAAAATATAAAAGAGAAAAATAAAACATAATTTGAGAAGAACTAACACATATTTTGTAGGCAACTACTTTTCAGGTGAAAAAAATTGTATGTTGGTCATTTAGGAAGAAAAAAAGGTTACACTCATACTCATACATAACATTTCTGTAGTAACTGTGTAGTTAATAGTGTAACTACTGGTGAAGTACACATTGTTAAAGATTTATTACAGCTTTAAAGGTTATACAATTACTTGCATTATGTTTGTAAAAATGTATAATTGACCAGTAGTTACACAGATTATTATTATGTTATTACATAGACTGTTAATGTGTAATTACACAGTAATTAGAGACCCTTTATACATTGGAACTAAACTAAAAAAAAATGGCTTGACTCCTTAAACCTTAAGTCAGTGATTCAGTTATTCATTTTAAAGCAAATACTATGTTTACTCATTTCCATTTTACATCCCATAAAGTTGATGATGTACAAACTTTAAAGGGTTTATTTTAATGGATCTCCAACCCAAAGATCTCCAGAACTAGAAGCATGTTGTGCCGGATTAGACTGTGTAAAGCCTTGCTCTGCATATTGAAATTCTACATTTTGAAATGAAAAGTTTGCCATCCTGAACTAACCTCGTGTCACACTCATTTTTTCCCCCCGTTTCCATGGCAACAAGAGCCCATGGGTACACAATGTTCACAACACAGGTGCGACAAGCCGTGGCGGTGTAGGACGGCCGTAACTGCTGTATGATGCTGAATAGCAGCAACTTCAATTATTACACTATTCGTGACCTTCCTCCGCGGATGACACAACCTCTCCTATAATATCAGTTCCAGCGCTGTGGTTGGTATTGTGTTGCCTCCGCAGCAAAGTAAACGCTGAGAATGGAAGAAAAAAAAGCATCGGTTCTTATAAAAGGAGGAGAAATCTTAAGTTAAAACTGTTTATTTTATTTTAAATTAATCTTTAAAAACAAAAGCTACTTGTATATTAGTTTATTATATCTTCTGAGGCATGCATAATCAGAAATACACTTAAATAAAGCTTATTTTGTAATAAAAGGGTTTGTTATGACAGTAATGTTGTACCTCAAGGGCATGAAATAGACCTGGGTTATTGAGCACAAGGTTGTGAATGAATGAAGAAAGTTACACCTATATAGTGCCTTTCTAAACACCCAAGGATGCTTTACAATAACGTTTTACACACAACCATTAACACTCAGCACTCGATCTTTACACATCGGTGAGAAGTGGCAGCCAATCACACACGGTGTACTCTCAACCATTCACCTGTTTACATCAGGCACTAAAGAGTTGACCCAGAAAACAAGTGGCAATCCATATTCAGTCATACACACATTCAAACACATACAGGTGCATCTAAAAAAATTGAATATCATTGAAAAGTTACTTTATTTCAGTAAATTAGTTAAAAATGTGAAACTCATATATTATAAAGATGTATTACACACAGAGTGATCTATTTTAAGCGTTTATTTCTTTTATTGTTGATGATTATTATGGCTTACAGCCAATGAAAAACCCAAAAAAACAGTATCTCAAAAAAATTATAATATTATATAAGACCAATTTGTACTTTTGGCAGTGTGGGCAGTGTGCCAAGTCCTGCTGGAAAATGAAATCCACATCTTCATAAAAAGTTGTCAGCAGAGGGAAGAAGCATGAAATGCTGTAAGATTTTGTGGGAAAACAAAACTGCACTGACTTTAGACTTGATAATAAAACACAGTGGATCAACACCAGCAGATGACATGACTCTCCAAACCATCACTGATCATCAGTCAATTTTACATTTCATTTGTAAATGAAGGGATAAATCAGAGTCTGGAGGAAGAGTGGAGAGACACACAGTCCAAACTGCTTGAGGTCTAGTGTGAAGTTTCCACCAATCAGCGATGATTTGGAGAGACATGTCATCTGCTGGTGTTGATCCACTGTGTTATATTATCAAGTCTAAAGTCTTCTTCATGCTTCCCTCTGCTACTGACAACTGTTATGGAGATGCAGATTTTTTTTTTTCATTTTCCAGCAGGACCTGGCACACTGCCCACACTAAGTACCAAAAGTACCAATTTGTCTTATAAACAGTACAGTATGATATACATTTTTTATTTGAATGCATTTCCACTTAAGAAAAACAATGAAAAACAGTTGGAATGATCCTACAACAATGCAACAATTTAACAGGATTTAACTTGCTACGATTTTAATTTTCTTATCTGCACTATTAGTACCAACATTCCCCCCTTCATTGTTCTACAGATTATGTTCAGCTGAGTTTCTGAATAACAGTCAAATTCTGGAACTCCCATTTCTCTCAGGCCAAAAGCACTTATTCTAACCAGACCATCACTGTCAGCCAGGGCTCTCATGTGAAAGAGTTAATGCATGTCTGGGAAAGCAGCCCTGGAGCTCTCATCCTGATAACAACTGACCAATCCCCAATCACGGACTACAGTCCCACAAACCCACACTGCTGCCATCATCCCTATCTCCCTGTGAACCACAATCAACCCCCATCCATTTCTCTGTCTCATTGCTTGACCTCCACAGGGACCTCCCCCTCATTCCATATTCCTCTTCCGATTCATTTTTCAAAGAGTGGATCATCATCTCTCTCATTCTGACTGGACAAAAGTTGTTATCATGTACAACCTGTATATCTAGAACATGCTTCAGATCAGAAGAACACATTCAGTTATTAGCCTATTGCTGACCTTCAGCAACAGAGGGAACAACCTGTTGCAGAATATAATACAATCATTTTTGTAACACTTCATATAAACCCTGTATTCATAATATGCATAATGCATTATATGACATGTATAATACCTTATAATGACTGTAATAAGCCTGTATAATAACTCATAAGTACTTACAGTGACATTTATAATACATTATAAACTACAGGTGTAAGTGTTTATAAAGAAAAGGCTTATAATGCCTTATAATATCTGTTCATAAGAACATTGTGCAATGTAGTGTTATAATGCACTATAACAGAGATTTGGTATATTTTTATATAATGCATTATAATATGCAGCTATGATTTCTCAAATTGAGCTTTTATAAGTGTGTAACACATTATAAAGCCTTATATACAGTCATTACTGGCTTTAAGTGAAGTGTGTTTATAAATGCCTTTTCAAAGGCATAATAACATTTACTTGTTTAAAAAACATGTCTAAAACACACTTCACTTAAAGCCAGTAAAGAGCACTCATGATGCTCTATAAGACATTACAGTGAGGAATAATAAAATTTACTTCACGTTTAAAAAGCATATGAAAACACTTCATTTAAAGTCAGTAATGACTGTATATAAGGGTTTATAATGTGTTACACACTTATATAAAAACTTAATTTGAGAAATCATAGCTGCATATTATAAGGCATTATACCAAAATATGCCAAATATTTGTAATAGTGCATTACAACACTACATTGTACAATGTTCTTATGAGCAGATATTATAAGACATTACACATTGTTTCTTTATAAACCCTTATACTTGTAGTTTATAATGTGTTATGAATGTCACTGTAAGTACTTATGAGCTATTACACAGGCGTATAACAGTCATTATAAGGTATTATGCATCTCATATAATGCAATGTAATTTCTAATGCTGGTGTAATGTGGCTGTTGTGGGACCGACAGAAATGGTAAAAAAACGTTATTGAGTTATTTTTGATGTTTTTGAATTTGGATTAAATCATTAAAATTCAGGATTGAGAAATGTCTTTTTCAGTTCTGATACTAATAAGATACATAAACTTTGTACATACTGTAGATCAATACCTCAAACCAATCCAATACCATTGTTTAGTCAATTGTTACAGACCTCCAAACTTCATATGGCCTTTAGATTAGCTCAAGAACAGTATGTTAGAGAGCTTTATGGATTGGGTTTCAATAGAAGCTTCATCCAGGCCTCATATCACCAAGTGCAATACAAAGTGCCGGATACAGTGGTGTAAAGTACACCGCCACTGGACTCTAGAGCAGTGTAGATGTTCTAGAGCAGTCTATCACACTTCTCCATCTAGCAATCCAATGAATGAGCCATGGGTTGCCAGTTGTCAGGAGAACAGAACTTGTCTGAGTGCATTGTGCCATGTGTAAAGTTTGGTAGAGGGGGGATTATGCTGTAGGTTTTTTTTTTTAGGAGTTGGGCTCAGCTTCTTTGTTCCAATGAATACAACTTTCTAGGAACAGTTTGAGGATGGTCCATTCCTGTTAAAACATGACGGCACACCAGTCTTTGGAAATTCTATAATATGTCCAATTTTACTTCTGGCACAAACTATCAGACCTCGACTGAACTCTGATTATTCACACCTCCTTTCCATGTTTCCATAAGCATGCTGGCCAGTGTTCAACATCACTTACAGGATAACACCTCACAACCTATACAAATGTGGGGGTTCCCTAAGCTGTGCCCAGATTTTTGGCATTAAGAGTGTAAAAACTCTTAGTGTATAAAACATGTATTAAAAATGAAATTTTAGTCAAAAAAGAAATAGTTTATTTACATTTCAAACGTAAAAACCATTAAAGATGGATGAAATATGAAATTCTATCATGCAATAATTGGTATTTAATCTAGGCTTTTTCTAAATTCAAAAGAAAACATTTAATATTATTACGAATTATTACGGGCACTCAGTGCCACTAATGCAAAGCATCACACGTGCTAACCGCACAACACGCACGGCACTCCTGCATGGCTAAGATAGGATTGCGCAGCTGACGGTTGACTGTTGTCAGGGTTTTAATCAGTCAGTGGCGCCCCTGTGTTTTCCACTGCTAAAATAGCAACAAGTCATATATTTTTCCTAAATCCACTTCAGTTCCACACTTCAGTTTCGCACAAAGTGTGAAAATAGACTGTTGACGTAGGGTAAGACAACATTGCAACGCACCTGTGTGTAGGATAGGGTGTATGATAGGGCCCACTGTGTTTATTTTTTTATAACCTGTGGGAACCTGTGGAAAAAATATATAGAGATATTTCAGGTTAAGCATGTTTTAGACATTGAAACTGTTGTATATGTTGGTATAATGTGCTGTATCATGTCTAAAGATGTGCTATTGTGCTAATAATCACATTTTCTGCATTTAATCCATGCCTATCAAGTCAAAAATAGGTGGAGTAGATAAAGAAATGTGCCTCATTTGATAGTGGGAAAGTGGCTTGAAGGGATTACGGCTTATTGCCTTGCATGGGGTCTCCCAGTCATAAGAGGACTGTGTAGCTCTGCTGAACTAAGATGCTGGTTTTTCTTATAATCCTTTCTGCTCGGAGTCTGCTCTCGAGAGGCACTACAGCTACTGAATGCATTAACGCTACTTGCTTTCAACATCAGCCCTCAAATCTCTGATTAAACCTTCACACGCCATGCAACTGCCTTTCATCTCAGGCTCCCCTTCGCTTACACTGGGAGGTAGTCCAAGCGTCCCCAAATACTTCAGCATTCAGGGAGAAACTGTATTTAGTGTACAAAATATTATGCGTATAGTTGAGTGAAGTGAACGCCAAATCCAAAAAGTGGTTCAAGAGGAGATTTACAAATAAAAGCCGCAAAATATGAAATCCTACATTTATTATAAGTGCTTGATTAGTGTACATAAATATAGAGATGGCTGGAAGTTAAATTCACTCAGTAGACGAGTTACAGCAATCAGCCATTACATTAAAACCACCTGGCTTTTACAGTGTATAGGGGAAAAAAATAAGAGACCACTTAAAAATGATGAGTTTCTTAGATTTTATCAAACTAAAAACCTCTGGAATATAATCAAGAGGAAGACGGATGATCACAAGCAATTAAACCAAACTGAACTGCTTAATTTTTGCACCAGGAGTAAATGCATAAAGTCATCCAAAAACAGTGTGTAAGACTGGTGGAGGAGAACATGCCAAGATACATAAAAACAGTGATTTAAAATTGTAGGGTTGTTTAACAAAAAGATTGACTCTTAAAACTTTATTAATACGAAATTGTTTTATTTGAATTATTTTAGGTCTGAAAGCTCTGCTTTTGTTATTTCAGCCATTTCTCATTTTCTGCAAATAAAAAATGCTGTAAATGACAATATTTTTTAATTTGGAATTTGGGAGAAATGTTGTTTATAGTTTATAGCATAAAACAACAATGTTTATTTTACTCTTTAAACATATATACCTATAAAAAGCAAAATCAGAGAAACTAATTCAGAAACTGAAGCGTTCTCTTAATTTTTTTTCCAGAGCTGTATATATGGGTGTGAACAGGTGAAATCAATATTCCGGTGATTGACTTCCTGGAGGTGCAATGACATGTGAGTGGTGCGTGGTTGTGTGTGGTGCTTTCTGGGTATCGGAGTCCGGAGTGTGGGAGAGACAGGAATTAAAAAAGTATTTTAAATTTGGTCAATCCCAAATATTTTGTTTGATCGATAAATTTTGTAACAATAATCCAAAGTTTTATTTTTAACAGTGCAACCATTCTGCTCTTTCTTTAGTAAATAAGCATTAGTAAGAAATGATGTTATTTACAGTGGGAAAAGTAGGATCTTGATAAGAAATGCAAATTGATACAGTATATGCTGTGCATCAAAGTAGTTCTGCATTTCCTTTTTCTTCTTTGAGTCTGAAGAGAACCTTCCCTTCCCGTCACTGTGGCTGAATTCAGTCCTGCACTGCTAGTGCTCTGCTTTGGACCCACAGACCTGCTCTTATCATTGATGCTCTTTCATAGTGAATGTGCATATATCTTTGTCTCAACTGTCATTAAACATGCCCTTTCTCTCTCACTCTCTTTCTCTCTCTCTCTCTCTCTTTCTCTGCTGCTCTCGCACTTCCTCGGCGGTGGGGTGCGGTGTTGAAGACCCGTCATCATCTTGTGCTGAACATCTTTAATGGAACCCTGCAGTGGCTTCAAAGGGAAATGGAAACCTTCATGTCGCTGTAATCCCTGCGCCAGACTCTGAAGCAGCCCGGGCTTCTATATTGGAAAGGCATCAGTAAACCGAACTCGGCCTGAGCCGAGCCGAGCCGAGGCTATCGGCGGGGGAATCTCTCCTGCACACAGAAACCCAATGGTTTAATTTCCTGCCTGAAAAGCAGCAGGACGTGGAAAAGTAATGCCGCACCTTGATTGTCTTGTTTCCATACAATCTTTTTTATTACACGCTACCGCTAATACGATAATACACTCCTTTGTCAGTCTTTAAGCTGGAGGCACAGACTGCTCCATCGATTCCAGCTTACCTGCTCCCTGCTCGCAGACTGGTTGAGTGCAATCAATCACACGCCGCCTGATCCGGAAAGAAACGCTTTAGACTCGGAGAGAACAAAAGGATGGAAGAGTTATGGGGAGACTTCTTGGAGAATGATGTGGGGCTCAGAAAAAAACCCTATAGAACAGGAATCAGCGATGTGGCTCACAAGCATGAAACAACTGGACTGTGAGGTTGTTTGAACTATAATGAACGATAATGAAAAAAAAAAAAAAAAAAATGCTTCTCTGTCTCCCTGTTGCGCTCGGCGTGACTTTAGTTTCAATTTGTTCTCGTTTTTCCACCCGTTCTCAGGATCCCTATCTCCTTATAAGGGCAGTTTTTTCACTAGCTTGGGCAGTGGTAGTGTATTGTATTTTCCTTTCTTTTTGGGTTTACCTGCTTTGAATTCAGCTGTTCTGAATCTGGGTTCAACAACCCTCTGGGCTGGAGAGCTACTAGTCTGTAGCACTCCATCCCATTACGCTTCATTTTCCAAAACAGAATGTTTTTTTGTCGCCCGCCACGCAATAGTTTGAAAAATTGCCAATCCCTACTATAGAACACTTTATTTGAAGGGTACCTACATACGCAAAGGCTTCATGTATGTGTATGAGCAGCTTATGACTTTTTTTTTATAAAAATGAATGAGTCTGCATTGATAGTTTGGACAAACCTCTTCTTCTCTTTTTTTTGCTTTTTTTTTTTTTAAGATTTAATATTGAAGACTATTTTAAAGCTCCATACTGTAACACGGAGGAGGAGGCAGGATGCAAGTGCAAGTCTTTTTTATTATCCATAATTAAACTAACAAAGAAAGGAACACTAGGGAGTATAAAAAGAAAAGGTAACTAAAACAAAACACTATGAAACAGAGGATAAACTAAAATACTGAACCCAACAAGCAAACTAAGCAAACAAAGAAACAAACTAAATAAAGCAAATCTGAGACACTGAGGACAAACAACACAACAGGTCTGAGGCTAAACAAAACATTTAAACACGATCTGGAAAGATTAACGAACACAGTCACACAAAAAGCGCGACAGAGAACAATGGATCACATGAGGTATTTATACACAGGCACACACTAGGGACACCTGTGGAAGTAATGAGGGGGCGGAGTTACAAATGAGACACAAGGTGACAACACTAACAGCTTGGGCAGGGCTAGGGCGGGGCTAGGGCGGAGACAGAACAATAACAAAACAATGCCATGTGCTCAAAAAAGCACATGGCTGGAAACACAAGACAGGAAAACAGGGCAGGAGCACAGAAAACCAAAAGAGGGAAAAACACAGGACAGACACAGGCTAATATGTGACATTACCCCCCCTCAACGGCGCCACTACCAGAGGCGCCGAGAGAGAGGGAACAGAAAAACAAAAGACAGGGCTAGACAAGACCTGGGGACGAACACAGGGGCTGGAACAGAGTCAGGAAACTAGACAGGGGGTACTAATTTGGACTGGAACGGAGACTGGACAGGTGATAGAAACAGAGACTGGACAGGGGATGAGAACAGAGACTGGACAGAGGGCTGTACATTGGACAAGGACACAGACTGGACAGGGGGCTGAACATGTGGCTGGACATTGGACAAGGATGCAGACAGGTCAGGGGACATGAACAAAGACTGGACAGGGGGCTTAGACTGGACAGGGGACAAGGACTGGACAAAAGACTGGACAGGGGACAAGGACTGGACAGGGGGCTGAGACTGGACAGGGGACAAGGACTGGACAGGGGACAAGGACTGGACAGGGGTCTGAGACTGGACAGGGGACAAGGACTGGACAAAAGACTGGACACGGGGCTTAGACTGGACAGAGGGTTGGACACTAGACAGGGATGGAGACTGGACAGTGGCCGGGAACTGGGACTGGACAAGACTGGGCAGGGGAACTGGGACAAATACACTTACTGGGACTGACACAAATATGGTGACAGGGACGGGAACAGGAAAACCACCAGGGACAGGAACGGGAACAAACACAGACATGGGGACCAGGACAGGGAGAGACATGGGTACAAACAAAATAGGATGCCCAGGACTGGCAAAAGTTATTGAGGTCTGTGAGACCAGCCTGGGCACAGTTCTGGGGGTTGTCCTGGGAGCTGGTCTGGGGGTGTACAAAGTTCTGGGAGCAGGCACAGGGTCAGAGACGGCCGGAGCCGCGGGCACAGGGTCAGAGACGGCCGGAGCCGCGGGCACAGGGTCAGAGGCGGCCGGAGCCGCGGGCACAGGGTCAGAGGCGGCCGGAGCCGCGGGCACAGGGTCAGAGGCGGCCGGAGCCGCGGGCACAGGGTCAGAGGCGGCCGGAGCCGCGGGCACAGGGCCTGGAGCAGTGGGTACCACGTGGACGGCAGGCACTGCTGGTGCTGGAGCTGAGGCTGGAGCAGCGGGAGCTGCTGGAGCTGGAGCTGAGGCTGGAGCAGCGGGAGCTGCTGGAGCTGGAGCTGAGGCTGGAGCAGCGGGAGCTGCTGGAGCTGAGGCTGGAGCAGCGGGAGCTGCTGGAGCTGAGGCTGGAGCAGCGGGAGCTGCTGGAGCTGGAGCTGAGGCTGGAGCAGCGGGAGCTGCTGGCGCTGGAGCTGAGGCTGGAGCAGCGGGAGCTGCTGGCGCTGGAGCTGAGGCTGGAGCAGCGGGAGCTGCTGGCGCTGGAGCTGAGGCTGGAGCAGCGGGAGCTGCTGGAGCTGAGGCTGGAGCAGTGGGGGCTGCTGGCGCTGGAGCTGAGGCTGGAGCAGCGGGAGCTGCTGGCGCTGGAGCTGAAGCAGCGGGAGCTGCTGGCGCTGGAGCTGAAGCAGCGGGAGCTGCTGGTGCTGGAGCTGAAGTAGCTGGAGCTGGGGCAGCAGGTGCTGGAGCTGGGGCAGCAGGTGCTGGAGCTGGGGCAGCAGGTGCTGGAGCTGGGGCTGGAGCAGCGGGAGCTGCTGGCGCTGGAGCTGAAGCAGCGGGAGCTGCTGGCGCTGGAGCTGAAGCAGCGGGAGCTGCTGGTGCTGGAGCTGAAGTAGCTGGAGCTGGGGCAGCAGGTGCTGGAGCTGGAGCTGGGGCAGCAGGTGCTGGAGCTGGAGCTGGGGCAGCAGGTGCTGGAGCTGGGGCAGCAGGTGCTGGAGCTGGGGCAGCAGGTGCTGGAGCTGGAGCTGGGGCAGCAGGTGCTGGAGCTGGGGCAGCAGGTGCTGGAGCTGGAGCTGGGGCAGCAGGTGCTGGAGCTGGAGCTGGGGCAGCAGGTGCTGGAGCTGGAGCTGGGGCAGCAGGTGCTGGAGCTGGGGCAGCAGGTGCTGGAGCTGGAGCTGGGGCAGCAGGTGCTGGAGCTGGAGCTGGGGCAGCAGGTGCTGGAGCTGGAGCTGAGGCTGGAGCAGCGGGAGCTGCTGGTGCTCTTGAAAATCTGAGCTTCAGTAGCTCAAAGAGTCCCTCCACCGTCTTTGCCTTTTCAGGCCTTTGGTCAGACACAATGTCTGCCCATTGTGAAGCCCTACCCCTCAGTAAAGTCTTGATAAAAAGTACCTTTATAAGTTCTGGAAGGGTAGGGCACAACAAATGGTCGAGGTAGAGGGAACACTGCATGATGAAGCCTTCACAGGTCCCGTGTTCCCCATCATATTCACAGGGGGAAGACATCAATGAGGGTAATACCAGCGGCTGTCCGTCTTGAAGCTTGGACACAAGGCTCTCCAAAAACTCCTGCTGTTCCTGCATCGCCGAATAAAGACTTGCTACATCCTCAGTAGGTCGCGCTTTATGTAACACGGAGGAGGAGGCAGGATGCAAGTGCAAGTCTTTTTTATTATCCATAATTAAACTAACAAAGAAAGGAACACTAGGGAGTATAAAAAGAAAAGGTAACTAAAACAAAACACTATGAAACAGAGGATAAACTAAAATACTGAACCCAACAAGCAAACTAAGCAAACAAAGAAACAAACTAAATAAAGCAAATCTGAGACACTGAGGACAAACAACACAACAGGTCTGAGGCTAAACAAAACATTTAAACACGATCTGGAAAGATTAACGAACACAGTCACACAAAAAGCGCGACAGAGAACAATGGATCACATGAGGTATTTATACACAGGCACACACTAGGGACACCTGTGGAAGTAATGAGGGGGCGGAGTTACAAATGAGACACAAGGTGACAACACTAACAGCTTGGGCAGGGCTAGGGCGGGGCTAGGGCGGAGACAGAACAATAACAAAACAATGCCATGTGCTCAAAAAAGCACATGGCTGGAAACACAAGACAGGAAAACAGGGCAGGAGCACAGAAAACCAAAAGAGGGAAAAACACAGGACAGACACAGGCTAATATGTGACACATACAGGAACACATGCTTAATTATTCTGATAACAGAAAAAAACATATGTTAAAAAAACAGAATATGTTTTATATTTTAGATAGTTCTAAGTCTCACGTTTATCTTTGAGGACAGATCTGCACACTCTTGGTATTTTATTCTCAGTGTCTTCATGAGGGAGAGTCACCTGGAATAGTTTTCTCAGCATTTTGAAGGAAGGAGTTTCTGGAGTTGCTGAACAACAGTTGCTGCTTTTCCTTCACGCTGTGGTTTAGATCAGGTTTAGGTCAGGGGATTGTGGAGGACAAACACTGTTTTTTACTGTTTACTATGTAATTCGGTATGTGTCCTTCAATTGTTTTCATGTCTTTAATATTACTATATATCTACATATATATATCTACTATGTTGAAAATACATTTAATAAAAAAATATATATAAGAAAACATTAAATGATGTGTGTTCAAATTTTGACTGGTAGTGTATAAGAAGCATGATTGTTAAATACTATATTTAAAACTTATAACATTAATTAAAATAGTTTAGACTAATAATGTTTCTTTAACATGAAATAAGGTCACCATAAATAATTCAAAGAGTTTTTAAGTTTAGGTCAACAATGTAGTCACACCAGGTGCTGAAAGTGCACCTGTCTCTCCCACACTGATTGCAGATTTCATTTTCCAGCAGGATTTGGCACACTGCCCACACTGCCAAAAGTACCAATTGGTCTTATATAATATTCAAATTTTCTGAGACACTGATTTTTGTTTTTTTATTGGCAGTAAGCCATATTCACCATCAACAATGAAATAAATAAACACTTAAAATAGATCCCTCTATATAATATATGAGTTTTACATTTTGAACTGAATTACTGAAATAAAGTAACTTTTCAATGATATTCTTGATATTTTTTTAATTGCACCAGTATCATAAGTCTAATAAATATGATAAATATCCTTTTTCTTAGAAAATTAACTAAACGTATTTTAGGGTTAATTTAGAGTGAGATTCTTTACAGTAAAGTTTGATTGTATTCCCTACATTTCACTTTCAAACGAACGTCGCCCTCACCATCACACGACTCAAAACCCATCCCCGGTTACCACGGTAACCGCAGACGGAGGAGGCTAATGGTTTTCTCGGACTCGTGTCATAGCAGTTGCTCTCTCCAGTAATCCCACTGATCTTACTGGAGCTGGGCTATTGATCGCTGTCTCAGACTTACACTCAAACTCGAGCCAGCGGTAAATCTATATGCAAAGCCTTTGTCTGCCAAACGGCATAAAGCCTGTAAAGAGAACAGCTGACAAGTAATCATTACGATTAACAAATTAAATAATTAATGACCGGCTGAGGCACCCGCGTTTAAAAACAAAATCAGAGACTTCCCATCTATCGGCATTGTTTTAAATGAACTTAGCTCACTCTGGAGCAGCTGAGACGGAGCTAAAACTGGCTGCATGCACTGCACTTCTTTTACTTCAGAACTTCCTTGAAGTTAAATACCTCACCAAGCAAAACCTTCCAAGCGAGACCTGTAAAACTATTCCCACGCTAACCATTATGATTGTGTTGCTTCCTTTTGTTCACAGCTGAGAAAAGTGGGGAACGGATCTTATTAGAGTTTAGAATACCTGACTTTTTTCCTTTAGTCACTTCTTTTTCTGTTATACTGCAAAACTTTATCAGCAGTGTAAGCATTTATAAAAGGGTCCCTGAACTGGGAGATTTTCTAGTTCGAATCCTGGTCATGCAGCTTGCCATCAGCTGCCGGAGCCCTGAGAGAGCACAATTGGCCTTGCTCTCTCTGGCTGGGTAGGTGGCGCTCTTTTCCCTCATCACTCCTATGATGCACAAGGCGTCTGTGAGCTGATATATCAAAACCTCTGAGCACGCTGTGATGCTACTCAGTAGTTCGAAAAGAGCTAATGGTTGAATTCATATGTATTGGAGGAGGCATGTGCTAGTCTTCACCCTCCTTGTGTTGTGGCATCACTAGTGATGGGGTATATATAGCTAATGAGTAAAAGCTGAAAGGGTGGGACAATTTTCCTAGCTAAATTGGGAGAAAATGGGAAAAAATTAGACATAAATTTATAAAAAAAAAAGAACTTTGCACTTGAATTCTCATCTTTAACCCCTAACTAATCTCCATCACTCCAGAGAAGGTCCACAGTTCCACCACTGCTCCACAGCTCAGCACTGAGGGCCATTAGGCACACCTTGCATTAGGCTTGGTGCCAGTAGGTTCATGTTAATTTATCTGCTCCATAAACTCCTATTATGTTTGACAAGCTGTGCGTGTGCAACTGCACATCTGTGTTAGCAACAGGTGATTAAACTTGAAGTAGCTTAATGCATTCATTCATTTGAAAGACTGTCCACATTAGGTGTGGGACAATATATCAATATATATTGACATGTGATATGTTGTCTCGTATCACAGCTTTTAATGTATTCAGAACACAGGGATGTAACAACAGAGTATACTCCAGTGGGTGGGGTTTAAACACAACAATAAATGAACCACTTGGACACCAATCTTCAATTTTACCAAATTTAAAACCTCTGGAATAAAATCAAGAGGAAGATGGATGATCACAAGCTATCAAATCGAGCTTGATTTTTTTTTTTTTTTGCACCAGGAGTGGTATAAAGTTATCCAAAAGCAGTGTGTAAGACTGGTGGAGGAGAACATGATGCCAAGATGCATGAAAAAAACTGTGATTAAAAACCAGAGTTATTCCACCAAATATTGATTTCTGAACTCTTAAAACTTTATGAATATGAACTTGTTTTCTTTGCATTATTTGAGGTCTGAAAGCTCTGCATCTTTTTTTGTTATTTCAGCCATTTTTCAATTTCTGCAAATAAATGCTCTAAATTACAATATTTTCATTTGGAATTTGGGAGAAATGTTTTCTGTAGTTTATAGAATAAAACAACAATGTTAATTTTACTCAAACATATACCTATAAATAGAGAAATCAGAGAAACTGATTTAGAATCACTCAAGTTTTCAGTAAACGTTATTTAAAAAACTGATTCAACAAATTTTCCTCAAATTATTTAAGGAAATTCAACTTATTTATTAGGCTTGCAGTTTAGGCATTAACCATATATAAGCACTACAGTGGTGTGCAGTTTATATAGTGGGTACCCCTTCTGCAACACCTTACACATTGATGAATATTACAATATCTACATATTCTCTGTCTTTACTTGAACATTTTAAAAATCAGTTTTGATCTCAGTCAGATAAAAGTCCTGTAGCAACTGAAAAACGCAGACTATTGCTTTGTATTAGTTGCTGTTTTTTTAAGTTAATTCATGAAATAGATGCTTATAGTTTACAATAACTATAATATATATTTCCTGATTAAATATTATTTAATGATTTACATGCATCTAATAATTTATATGATTTGATATAATGCATTATAAATCCATTAATAATGTATTATGAATACAGGATTCATAGGAGATGTTACCGATATTCTCTATCACCTCTACTACAGTGTGTAGCTTGTATTCAGTGATAAGTACTGGCAGGCCCTCTGCAGCCTCCCGTAAGAGTATGGAATGATGGCAGCCGCCTGCCGCGATCCTCCCCTTCAGCTGTGCTCCGGGTTAAGTCTGCTCTTCCCCTCGTTCCTGGAGGCTGACACGCCATTGTGACTCGCAGTGTGCTCTCTTCTAAGTCCAACTGATGACAGTGTTTTGCCTGCAGCGTCTGTGGAGCTGTGAGCTTTTAACCTCGCTCAACACCAGCAAACACATCCCTCCGTCTGTCAGACAGAGAGAGTGGAGGAGTGCACTGAGGGAAAACAGCTTCATCAGTTTAATTACGCTCCTCCACGGCCCGCGCTTGATCCTGAGAACTGGCTTCCCACATAAATTAATGATAACCCTGCCCCAGGATGGTGCTCAGGCTGAGGTGTTGGGGGACTGTCTGTAAACTCACAACATTTTCACAACACTTTACGAATATACGGCAACATTTTATGATAGGCAGAACTGGAACAGGAAAAGCTTTTATCATATTTCTGACAGCAGTGCACTTTAGTTCACCTGATACATATACACATAAATACATATTGCTGTATTATATATTGAGATACACCGTAAACAGAGCAGGCCCAAGGCATATTCAAATTACTTACTTACTCTTACACCTATTTAGCACATTTGGTAACACTTTCTATGAATGTCATCTCTATAAGACTCTATAAACATACTCATAACACATTATAATGCATTCATAAGGCATTATAAACGTGGCTATACATATTTATAAGAATGTATAATTCATCATAACCATGTTTATTATGCATCATGAACTGTGATTATAGTGCATTAATAGCTGTGTTTATAACATGTTATACATCAATACCAAGAAACTCAGTCCCAGCTTGCAGACCATCTGTATCATGACTAAAAAAGCTTCCAATTTATAAACACACCCTAAATAATGCTAAACATATTTTTAATCACTCATACATTATTCTTGTCTTGAATATAATATTAATTATAGTCATTTATAATGTATCATAACTTTGTGTGCTCTAAGTAAAGTGCAAGACTTTAATTGTAGGAATACATTATTAACGATAGATATATACTGTTTTAACATATATATTATAAGCACAGCTTATAATGTATTATGATCACAGGTCATAATGCTTAATAAACATGGCTGTAATGGGTTATGTATTTTTATTAATATTTATAGCCATGTTTATAATGCCTTATGAATGCATTATAATATGTTATGAACGTGGTTATAGTGTCTAATAAAGATGGCATTCATAGAAAGTGTTACCGCACATTTCTGACACTCAAGGCACTCAAGGACGCTTACAATTACAATACACACACTCAACACACTCCTGTAAAAAGTGGCAGCCAATCGCACAGAGCATACTGTCAACTGGAAACCACCGTCCACAAGGAGGACTGCATCAAGCACTGAGGAGTTGATTCAGCACAGAGAGCCAATCCAATTTAGTTTTTGGACTGTGGGAGGAAACCTATGCAGACATGAGGAGAAAACTCCACCCAGATAGGGACTTGAACCCAGGACCCCAGCACTGGCAGGCAAACATTCTAACCACTAAGCCACTGTGCCGCCATCCAAATTTCGAGGCCTCTTAGGGCCCCCACACCACCAGGGTCCCCGAGAGCATCAAGATATCATGATAAAAATTTGAATTTATAAAATACATTAAATAATTATATTGTACAAACCAAATGGTAGTACACATGTATTACACAAGTGATATACTATGTTAATGGACTGGCTGTTGGCTGCTGCCACTGTTGGGTAAATGGAGATATGCACTTCTTTTGTGATCAATTACTAATGTGATAAGTGAAGTGAGTGGAAGTTAACAAAGCCATGTCTCAAACAATGAAGTTTGTGTCTAGAAAAAAACTGGAAGAAGAGAAAAAAAAACAGAAAAATGAAGGCAGGTATGCATGTCAAATATTATTATTATTTTTTTTGTCATCATTAACCAAGCCTGGAGAAAATTAAAAGACCACTTCAGTTTCTGAATCAGTTTCTCTGATTTTGCTATTTATAGGTTTATGTTTGAGTAAAACAAACATTGTTTTGTTCTATAAACTACGGACAACATTCCAAATAAAAATATTGTTTTTTAGAGCATTTATTTGCAAAAAATGAGAAATGGCTGAAATAACAAAAAAAGACCTCAAATAATACAAAGAAAACAAATTCATATTCATAAAGTTTTAACAGTTCAGAAATCAATATTTGGTGGAATAACCCTGGTTTTAATCACAGTTTTCATGCATCTTGGCATGTTTTCCTCCACCAGACTTTCACACTGCTTTTGGATAACTTTATGCCGCTCCTTGTGTAAAAAATCAAGCAGTTCAGTTTGGTTTGATGGCTTGTGATCATCCATTTATCTCTTGATTATATTCCAGAGGTTTACTTTGGTAAAATCAAAGAAACTCATCATTTTTAAGTGGTCTCTTTTTTTTTTTTTTTTACAGAGCTGTATATATCATATATTACTTTGCCTTCTTGCCCTTTTATCTTCTTGACAGCTGAAAATGTTGTTAAAGCTGTTCCTGAGAAAAGTCTTAATGTGTTTTCAAAACTGAGGATTGTTCTGAACTGTGCTCTTAATGGATTTAATTATTTTAGTGAACTCAACATATATTTGATAATGAAAAGTTGGTTTCAACAAGAAATTTCTTATTAAAATAGTTAATGAATGAGACTCACTAATGTGTAATAATATTACTAACTAAGCCTGGCATACAGGTAGTACAAGTGAATTAACACAGCAGTACTGCTGGAGTTTTTAAACACCTCCACTGCACCTTTCATTGCTGAACGGGAGATAGTACACCAACTGCAAACATACAGCCTACAGTGTCCTGTGGTCAGTGTCCTGTGGTCAGTGTCCTGTAGATAGTGATATAGGACTAGAGGATGACCAACACTGTAAACTGTGCAGCAGCAGATTCAGAGCTTCTGTCTTTGACTTTACTTTATCTACAAGGTGGAGCACCTGTAGGTAGGAGGTTCTAATTGACAAGAGCACAGTGAGTAAACGCAGTGTTTAAAAACTCCAGCAGCACGGCTGCTGTAACTGATCCGCTCATACCACCAACACAACACACACTACTAACACAACTGCAGTGCTGAGAATGATCCACCACCCAAATAATAGCTGCTTTTTGGTGGTCCTGTGGGGTCGTGGCCGTTGATGATGGGGAGCTTTATACCTCTCTAGCCCAGCTTTTTCTAGTCTAAGAATGGACAAAAAATTATGAATTAAATTCAGCTGTCAAAAGCTGCTGCTGCTTTTGTTGCTACAGTTTTATCTCTGTATTATACTGAGGTCCATTTTCACAGAAGCCGGTTTTCTGCAGTTGGTTGTTTTGGCATGCAGTCCGCAGGATGGTAATTGGTGGAACATCCTCTTGTTAGTCACATAACACCAGACGCCATGTCTAGACTAATTGGCTACATCGAAGGTAACAGGAAAATTGTGTGAATTTGATTTTAACTTTGGCCTTCAGCAGCGTTCTGCTCGGCCCATCTCTCCTCGACTCTAATGGATCTAAATTACCTCCAAATCCAGCACCGGGCGAGCACATCTCAATTCACAATCACTATCAAATCAACAAATAAAGATAGCAAAAACTACATACGCCTACAAACGTGTTTTGGCAGAATAAAACACAGGTTAACTTTTCTGACCTTGTGAATTTATTAGATTATAATTTCAGATTTGGTTTCTCCTCCTCATCAGCTCTAACCTGTCAGAAAGAGTGTGATGGTAAACAACATAATTGCTCTGTCACTTTCAGAGAAATGTTTGACTGATATTTTTTTAAGCATCTGGTGCGTTTCTCTCAGTCTCAGAGTCTTAAAATTTTTATTTAACATGTCAAAGCTTTTGTCATGAGAACACAAAATAAAACATTTCCTGCTTTTCTCATCAGACGGAGGTTGTCAGGTCTTCAGGAGCTCACAGATGTGTTGTGACATTTCAAACATCCAGATCAGCTCTGTCACAGAGTGCAATTATGATATTAGGTACAAAGATGGGTACAAAACATGCTCAAGATACACCAGAGAGCAGATCTTACCTGAGTTTCCTTGAGAAAATGATGGGATTCAATTGGGATGGTATACATAAGTAAAAACCTGACATTTACTTCATAATATGGATGTACACAAATGTGATGTTACATTAAGATCTGTTTCTCTGTATACTTTATTATTATCCTTATTTAACCCTGTTCTTCAATGGACAGGACCCCACATGGTAAACCACCACAGAGCAAGAGAAGTTTCAGGAGTTTAGAAATCAATATTTGGTGGGATAACCCTGCTTTTTAATCACAGTTTTTATGCATCTTGGCATCATGTTCTCCTTCACCAGTCTTACACACTGCTTTTGGAAAACTTTATGCCACTCCTGGTGCAAAAACTCAAGCAGTTCAGCTTGCTTTGATTGTGATCATCCGTATTCCTCTTGATTATATTCCAGAGGATTTAAATTTGGTAAAATCAAAGAAACTCATTATTTTTAAGTGATTTCATTTTTTCTCCAGAGCTGTATGTGTGCTTCTAAACATAAATGCAGTGTGTTTTCAACCCAATTAAATGAGTATCACACAATACATAATTATATCTTTTACACAGAATCTAAGGCAGTGCCTTTCTGGGGTTTTGTGATAAGTCTATGTTTGGCCAGTACAACCTTTCCTATTATGCCTTTCACCATTTATTTGCATACTGGGTGCATTTTCCCCACATTTACTTACCCCCACTGTATAGTTTTTTCTCCCCATGCAACCCTCTACTATTTACATACTTGAAATGCAGAATTTGTGCTTGCTTGTCTCAGTGTTGGAGGCTGTAGGAGCAAGTTGCCACTTATTCTGCTGCTTAGAGTACCTTTAAGATTATATTCAACCAATGTACATACATGGGTTGAACAATGAAAATGAAACAGCTGTCATTTTAGTGTGGCAGGTTTCATGGCTAAATTGGAGCAGCCTGGTGGCCAATCTTCATTAATTGCACATTGCACCAGTAAGAGCAGAGTGTGAAGGTTCAATTAGCAGGGTAAGAGCACAGTTTTGCTGAAAATATTGCAATGCACACAACATTATGGGTGACATACCAGAGTTCAAAAGAGGACACATTGTTGGTGCACGTCTTGCTGGCGCATCTGTGATCAAGACAGCAAGTCTTTGTGATGTATCAAGAGCCACGGTATCCAGGGTTATGTCAGCATATCACCAAGAAGGACCAACCACATCCAACAGGATTAACTGTGGACTCTGAAAGCTGTCTGAAAGAGATGTTCGGGTGCTAACCCAGATTGTATAAAAAAAAACATAAAACCACGGCTGCTGAAATCACGGCACAATTCAATGTGCACCTCAACTCTCCTGTTTCCACCAGAACTGTCCGCCAGGACAATCAATTATTGTGCTCTAAAACCAGGTGTTTCAGTTTTATTGTACAAACCCCTGTATTTGTTTAACGTAATTCCAACTATTTTTCAGTGTACCTGCTCTTTTAGTGGAGTTAAAAGCAGAATTAAGATTAATGTAGGCCACACAGGCAAACATGCACTAAGTTTCACAGTTCACAGTTGGTCACCTCCACATACTGAACTCTCATTATTCACTGTGCTGAGATAATGTGGAGAAAATACCGTTCTCTATTCTTTTCCAGGACACATTTAAGTCGGAAAAAAGTGCAAAGCTCTAGAGGACAAGCATCCCTCATCTCCTTCATAGCAGGTTCTATTATTATAATACCATGATGTCTGGACTGCCATAGGGTAAAATGTTGAAAATGGCAAACGGCAGCTTCCATTGATTTTAGTCTGCACCTTATTACATACTTCAAATTGACTGCTTAGCCTAGCGGGATCGGATCCCGGAGAAGGCATTGTTTTATTTCAATATGGCTTAACCTTTTCGGTAATATTGCTCATCATGGAAACTCCTGCTGGGACTCCATCGCCGAGCTGTGTGTGTGTCTTACGGAGAAAATTTCATATTGAACAGCTATCAAGGCAACAACATACATCAGTCTCATTCCCAGGTGAGCTGGGATTTAACATCCGCGTTGAGGAAGTTGCTCATGCAGCAGAAATGGAAGAATCGCACGAGATGGAAAGTGCTCTGTTTATTCCGAGAACTCGTCGATACTCTGTCCTTGGACCCCGCTGTGGTCTGCGTTAGGTCAGAACTGAAAATGAAACAGCCCGAAGTCATTTGTCTTTTACACTCAATCTAAGCTCTAATGCGCATGTCCTTGATAAGCAATTTAATTATCCCATACATATTCCCTCCTCTTATTAAGAGTCATATGCTCCATTAATGGCCACCTCCAACCGTGGCCAATCTCAGTATTTGGGAGAGCTTTCTCTCTCTCGCTGTCTTTCTTTCTCACTGTATTATAAATAATAACTCTATGTGTAATACTCTTGATATATAGGGCCCTATAGTACAATCTGCTCAAGGCGTGTTGTGAAGCTCATTGCTATCTTACACCCTGTCAACAGCCTATTTTTTCATCTTGTGCCTGCGCCTTTAAAATAGCATTAGAGTTTAGGAATAAATCTACACTGACGGGTGTGGTGGTTGGAAAGTGAGGTGTGTTCAGGTAAATTCCTGGTGTGTTTCTATCTTAGCAGCTGAAAATACAGGTGCGCCACGGACTGATTAAAACCCTGACAGCAGTAAACAGTCAGCCACCCATTTCTATCTTAGCCTTAAAGAGCACAAACTCAACTTTTACCTCAACAATAAACAGAATAAAGAATGAAATAACATTGCTGTTCCCTTAAATGAGCTGCTGGTGTATCTTCACAGCACTGCGCTGTCAAGATACGAACGTGCCAAAGTCAGAGCATAGCCGGATCTTAAAGAGAATGGCCAGTGTCACACTGATTGGTTTATTTCACGTTATGCCCAAAACACAACCATACATGGCAGGGCATCTCACGATACAATATTTTCATACGATACGTGATTCTGCGATATTCGATATATTGCAAGACAATTCTCTATGATACTTCACAGCATCTGTGTTACTGAACAGGATAAAATACTCCTAAATAAGCTAATACCAGTAATTATACCATAGTAAGTTCCGACCCTGCAATGTAATTGACTGAGAAGCGTTCTGTGAGTGCCATTATCAGCCAGTAATGCACTGTAACCGAAGCTCTCCATGTATTACTCCGCCACATACAGGTAACCTAGCAATGATGCAGCGCTTACAAGCCAAACAGCACAGCTACAAACAGAGCAGCAATGGAACTATTTTAACTTGCAGAGTTTTTATTACCAAACAGATCATATTTTCTCGTCCTCTTTTCCGTAAAAAAAGTAATTGCAATAATACACTCAAGGTTCGTGCTATAACATGTAATATTGGCACTCCTATAGCACAGAGCAGTGCCATTAATATACGTTATAGCACGACCCACGAGTGTATTATTGATTAATTATGGATTTATTGGTGTCAGTTTCACATAATTTCACAACCATTATTTTTCACCACAGGTTTACACTATTTGTTTGATTAGTGCCACCACGTGGACTAATGAAGCAGTAACTTTAGTAAGTGTAATTAGAGGTGAGTCTTAGGGGATTTCATTAAATATATTGACTAATAAAATATTGAAAAATAGACTGTTAATGGGGTGTAAGATAGCAAAGAGCATCATGATGCTCTTTAGGGTACGATACGGCTCATAATGTAGCAACGTTACTGAAAATCAACAAAAATACAGCACACATAATCCAGACAAGCTACATTTTTTCCTATTTTTCCCCATTCCCATTTTGGGATTTTTTGTTTTTGGGGGGCTTATGAGTCATTTTTGACCACAGAGGTGTGTTCTACTATCTGGGTATTTTTGGGTGGTTGACCCACTTTTAAAATACCAATCAATAAAATACCATAATCGTGTTTCTGGCACATTAGTGTAAATTCAGTATAGCAGCTCTGTTGTCTGTTCTAAAGTAGGACTTAAAAAAGAGAGTAGAAGAGAGAAATTAATACAAGAAATCAAACATAGCCAAAAAAATAAAAAAATAAAACATGAAAAAGAAACTTCCAAATGTTAGAAAGTACAGTAGAAAAAAGCATTTCCCTCTGCGCCCTGCTTACACACTTCTTTAAGGAGTTCTCGCCCAGGCTGAGCCTGATTCCTCAGATCCTCAGATTCCTTAAAGCCTTTCATTTTCAGCTCCTCTTGACTCTTGCTTGAAGTTCTGCCACGTCACATAACCTTTAATCCCACACAGAAGTGACACCAAAAGAATATTATTACTTTTTAGAGATGAAATCTAATTTATTTCGTGGAGAGAAGGTGCTCTACGCCCAACAATTTGGTGTAAATTCATGAGAAAAGAAGACAGGAGTGAAATGAACAGAAAAACAGACAGCACCAATGGACAGAAGACTCATCAATGAAGCCGTAGAAAACCCAGAACCTGTCAGCCGAGGTAAATAATTCATATGATTCGGTTTGAGGAAAGCGGGAATTTGAAGAAGCGAGAAGGTTGGGGGTTTATTCCGAGAGCATAAAGGCAGCGCTGTGACAGAGCATTCAGAGACTCCTCTTCCAGCTCGGAGAACAGAAGTTTTCTGACGACAGAAGCGAGGATCAATTGTTGTCACTTTACTCAGAGGAATGAGAATTGTGCGTCTTTGCAGGGCGCAGTGGAAACAGCAACAGAATTTTAATACTAATGCTTATTAAAATGCTTTAGTTTCAGAGTCTAACCACAAGGAATATGTATGGTAACACTTCATTTTAAGGAACAAACATTTGAGGATTGTTAAGACCTTGTTCTTTGCTTAATAAAGCCATAAAGAAGACATTTATAAGCATTTCATAAGCGTTGAATAGGTATTTATGAAACAATTATTGCATATCGTTGCTGTCCAATGAAAAACAAATATCTCCATTTTTATTGATTTTTAGTTTAATACATAATTTAAACAGACAAACTTTCTTGTTCTTACACTGTGCTAAAGTTCCTTGATGAAAGGACCCAAATAAACTCTTCAAAATGACCTGAAATAAACTTTTTTTACATTGACCTTCATTGAAAGTTTAGAAGGTTTTTTCTCTCTCCTGTAAAGTGGCTGTTTTGGAGATACTTGTTTTTCATTGGACAGCGACGATATGACATTTAATATAAGTGTAAATATGTACAAACGCTATTACTCAAATGCTACAGTGTCGTTAAAAAAAAGATTTGCCCCCTTTTAGATTTCTTTTGTTTTTGGATTTTTGTCAAACTTATTTTTAATAATTTTTAAGATTATCAAACAAACTTTAATATCAAACAAAAATAACCCAAGTAAATATAAAAAGCACTTTTTAAATGAGGATTTCATTTATTAGGGAGAAAAAAAAACTACCCAAACTAATCTAGCCCTTCGTGAAAAAGTGCTTGCCCATCATAAATGAACTGTGATGAATCACACTTTTTGGAAAAAAAAAGAAAACAAATGAGAAAATGAGAAAAAAAAGTCATTTACCATCTATCAGTCTAGAAAAGATTACAAAGTCATTTTTAAGGCTTTGGGACTCCAGTGGACCACAGTGAGAGCTATTATTCATAAAAATGCAGTAAGCATGGAACACTGGTGAACCTTCCCAGGAGTGACAAATTTCTCCGAAAGGGCATGGACTACTCATCCAGGAGGTCGCAAAAGATCCCAGAACAGCATTTCTACTATTACGACTCCGAAAGAAATGTTGTCAGTCGAACAATTTAATGTTTTAACGTATTTAGCAAAACAAAGATACATATATAAAGAGGTTATATTGAAACAGTCTCTTCTAGTAGAGTCTTTGGCGTAGGCCCCGTCATCGGCCCAGAACTTGATACATCTGGGCTCTGCAGATCCTGTCGTAAGTTGGAGACAGGGGCGGAGCCAACCCCGGGCAACCAAACGGGACCAACCTGGAGGCGGTGGGGAAGGAGGAGGGTAAGAACGACCATCAGCGTCTGAAAGGCAGCAAAGGTACTGAATGAGTGATCTTATTTAAAGGCAGAAGGGAACAGCTGATTGGATAGGTAATTAGGTGACGTAGCATTGGAGTCTTTAGTAGAACTTTCACTGCGCTTTCATTTATAGAACTGCAAGTCTTACTTGTCTCAGTTAAGGTCATTAAGGTGTTAATGATATAATAATAAGAAAGAGACTGGTCAAAATGTTATCTATGGGAGAGTTTCAAGACAAAAAAAACACTGTTGACCAAAAAAACAAGCCTCTGTATATAAAAATGCTATTATTCATTACTTGTTATGAGTAAGTTCTGTAAATGATTTTGAGGCACTAAAAACTAAAGTGGTAAATTTCTTTTCATTGTTTTTATTCATAACACCTTCATTTAACATAGTTCGAAAGACATAATCATTTTTGGAACTGTACTTTCATGCCTTAAATACTGTAAATGTTTTACCCTCTTATCAACAAGATCTATTATGCTTTAAATATAATTATACTGTTATGTTCTCATCTGTTTTTTTTTTGCATTTCTCTGGTCTGTCCCTGTTTTTATTTACACTCTTCTGCACCTGCCCCGTGTTTATCCCGTTCGTTTGAAGCTCCACCCCCTTGTTATCTGGTCTCAGGTGTATTTTGTTTCCTGTCCCCTTCTGTGTGCATAAATAGTCCTCCTTGTTCCTGTGTTAATCGTCTGTGTTTGTACATCTTACCTTCAGTCAGGTTACGTGTTTCCCTGTTATCTATGTTATCTGTTTTTTTTTTAGTTTCAGTTTTGTTTCTTTGTTTGTTTATTATTTTGTTTGTTTATTATTATTCATTTTAATAAATAGTTGCAAGTGTGTACGTTCCCCTCATCTCCTTCATTCTATCTATCTCACGCATGCTTATATCAATATCATTTACTGTACACAAAGTCTTACAGTATGTTATATTGCGAGTAATGGCATAAGCTGTTGCATAAGTATTCAAATAATGCTTTATAAATGCATTATGCAGTGCTTATAAGCGTGCTATGAAGCCCCTATGTACTATAGGTGCCTTTTAAATAGAGTGTTAACTAATAAAGTGTTGCCACATGCATTAACCAGAGCTAAAGGAGGAGGGCATCTGGATTTGCAGTGTAAATTCTATTGATTAGCCAATTTACAGCATTTTCTTCGCTTTTCCATCCATTTTCTCTCATTGTTAGTCATCAGTTCCTATTGTTGCAGCGCTCTCGAACCTCATCATGGAGCCACTAATCATGCTAATCTGAGAGGCTGAAGACTCACACACACACACACACTTCTCCAAAGCACACACAACCAGCTGCCAAATCTGTCTGAACTGCTGGCCGTGCTGCATTGTGGAGCAGCTCAGCGTTAGACGAGGAGAACACTAACTGCCTGTTTCTGTCGGCGGGAGACAAGATCAGCCAGCATTTCACGCATATCAATAGGGAAAAGAGGACATCTCTTATCCATCCTTCCAAATGAGATCATGGACTGCTTTATTCCTGTGGGAACTCAGACATGGACGATGACGAAGCACTGCTGAGACTGTAACTCATCTCCCAATGAGCTCCAATATCTCTCCGATAGAATACAAAAACTGTACTTTAACTGTCTGCTTATCTGGACCTAGGTCCTCAAGACAAGACAAGACAAGACATGACAAGATGACGAGACAAGACACGACACGACACGACAAGACAAGACACAACAAGACAAGAAGACAAGAAAAGTCGACAAGACAAGGCAACAGGACAAGAGAAGATGACAAGACATGACAAGACAAGACAACGAGACAAGACAAGATCAGAAGACAAGACGACAGGACAAAAAGACGAGACAAGACGACAAGACATGACTAGACAAAACAAGACATAACAAGACAAGACAAGACAACAAGACGACGAGACAAGACATGGTGACAAGACAACAAGACAAGACAACGAGACAAGCTGATGAGACAAGATGACAAAACAAGACAAGATGACAAGACAAGACAAGATGACAAGACAAAAAGACGAGACAAGATGATAAGACAACAAGACAAGAAAATATGACAAGATAAGAAGACAAGACAATACAACAAGACAAGACAACATAATGACAAGACAAGACGTTAAAGAAATTAAAGAACAGATGAGAAAACAAGTCATCAACATCTGTCCACCTGGAAAAGGTTACAAAGTCATTTCTAAAGCTTTGGGACTCCAGTGAACCACAGTGAGAGCTATTATTCACAAATGGAGATGATATACTAGAACACTGGTGAACCTTTCCAGGAGTGACTGACCTACACAAATTACTCCAAAAGGGCATGAACAACTCATCCAGGAGGTCACAAAAGAACCCAGAACCACATTTAAAGAACTGCAGGTCTTGGTTGCCTCAGTGAATGTCAGTGTTAATGACTCAATAATAAGAAAGGGACTGGTCAAAAATGGTATCCATGGAAGACAAGACAAGACAACCATAAAAAAACATACTGAGACAAATAGTGTGCAATGGTTGCCAACTTTTTGCAGTCAATCGATACGGATTAATACTAAATTTGATGTGACTTTCAGATTAGCTCAAGAACATTAGAGCATAGAGAGCTTCATTGAACATGTTTCCATGGATGAGCAGCTGCAATCGCCAATCGCAATGCAAAGTGTTGGATGCAATGGTGTTAAAAAGCTCGCTACCACTGGACTTTACGGTAGTAAAAAAAAGTGTTCTTTGTAGTGTTTAGAGTTTACCAGAACCGTACTTGTTTGATTGCATTATGCCATTCTATCAGGTTGAGTCCAGGAATTTGTGCAGACCAGTCAAGTTCTTCCACAGCTTCCATAACTTCTTCATCCATGTGTTTAGGAACCTTGCACTGAAGTGTCCGTCCCCAAACTGTTCCTGCATAGTTGGGAGCATGTAATTGTTCAAAACCCCTTGGTATTTCAAAGCATTAAGAGTTCCTTTCATTGGAACTAAGGGTCCAAACCTGTAAAAGTCCTAAAAAAACAACCCTGCACCATAATCCCCCCTCTACCAAACTTTACACTTAGCACAGTGCAGTCAGACAGTTTAAAGTACAGCTTTCCTGGCAACCAACAAACCCAGACTTGTCCATAGGATTACCCAATAAAAAAGCATGATTTATCACTCTGAAGATCACATCTCCACTGATCTAGAGTCCAGCATCGATGAGTTTTACACGACTGGATCCAACACTTTACATTGCACAAGGTGACGTGGTGACAGCTTTTATTTCATTTATTTATTTATCAATGTATGTATGTATGCAGTATGATATGTTCCTCAGAACAGTAGACTGAGGATGACACTCCAGCGGAGAGAATCGATGTGGTAGAGCGAACACTAAAAGACCCCACATTGTTGTGTTTATCAGAATACCACCGACCAGAAAGCCATTTATATCCTCCTTTAGAGAAAAACTAGATTTTTATTCAAAGATCTGTCACGGTCACTTTAGGATCTCATCCACTCCCTCTCCATTCTCCTGCACTGGTGGAGCTCAGCGCCTTCCGTTCGGCAATGCTCCCTGACAAACGGAAAGCGGAGAAAACAAGAGAATTTTCCTCTTAAAGCCGCTCCAGTATCAGCATTCAGGAAGGAGATGTTTTATAAATCATTCATTGATGTAAACAGACTCTGACAGATTTATTATAGACAAGCGTGTGGAACGAAGAACACTCTCATCCATATTTCAGGTCAGCGGACGTGGTCATTTGCGTGTGTTTTGGACTTTCCCCCAGTTTAATAGCCATTAAGGCTTTTGTTTGCTTTGCGGCTAATTAAATATTCCACACGTTCTGTTCTTTTAGGTTAGCTAGATAGTTAGTATGCAAGATCTGCAGTGTGGAGACTCCGCTGGTACAGGAGGAAAAAACAACAACAACAACAAAAAAAAAACCCTGTTGTTTTCTGCTGGAGAAAAAAAAATGTTATTTTTTTTTTTTAGTAAACCTGAATGAGAAAACTGTAAGTAATACTGTCAGGTTGAGGTGTAGGGGAGACGTGGAGACGGACGTAAGTGCAGGTAAGAAACAAATGTAATAAATATATATATATAAACAAAGAAACGAGAAACAAGTAAACACGTAAACATAAAACAGGGAGATATATACAAGGAACTGGGGAATAAACTAAATAACTGAAAATAGATAAACATATAACCGCAAAACCAAAACAAACAAGAGAAACTAAAGAACATAAACTAAACCAACTAGGGATAATAATAAGAAACAAACTAAACAGGGCCGGGAAATATATACAAGAAATAAACTAAGAAATAAACAAGGAAATAGACTAAATATATATATATATACAAGGCAAAACAGAGAAAAACACAGAGCAAGGAACTAGGAAATGAGGAGAATAAACTAGAGAAAACGAGGAGTGCCAAAACAACAGAGGAAGGTGCAAAGACTGACGAAGACAAAGTGGCACAGGGGATCTATTTATATGAACAGGAAACACACCAGAATTGAAAACACCTGGGGAAGGTGCAGAGCTACAAATGAGACACTTGGTGGAAAACTACTGAGAAAGGAGACACAGAGGGGCACAGGTCACGTGGGGAAAACACACAGGCACGAGGACAGACAGGACATGACAAATACACATTGCAGTCAGAATGTTATCACCACCTCCAAGATTTTACCTCCATTGTCCATTTTTGCAGCTCCACCTACCAAATATGAGTAAATATTTGAATGAATGAATGAATGAATGAGGCTTCACTTCGTATGGTGCATTTCAAGAAAACCAAGGATGCTTTACAATCAATATTCAACCAACAAACACACACAGGCAAGAAGTGGCAGCCAGTAACACATAGTTTACTTGAATCACCATATCCCCAGAAGAGGCGCATGTACAGTACAGGCTAAAAGTTTGGACACACCTTCTCTTTTTCAATGTTTTCTTTATTTTCATGACTATTTACATTTTAGATTCTCACTGAAGGCATCAAAACTATGAATGAACACATGTGGAGTTTTATTGTTTTATGTACTCTCCTGTATGACCTTGCTTTTTATTTCTTTGACGCTGATTTCTGCCTTTACCTCTGATTGTGGCTTTACTGTGTTTGATCTGGACTGTTTAACATTTCCGATTGTTGGATTATCTCTGATGCTGGATTTCTCGTGTATGAACTCTGGACTGTCTCCCATTTATGGTATGGTTTTGTCTACGTGGCTACTGTTTTCCGGTTCTCTACTGTTTCTGTTTACGACTACTCCTGTACCATCCAAGGCTGTAATTATCTGTAGGCTGTTTTATCTGTATCTGCGAGTGTCTGTATTCTGCCCCAATTATGACAACCATTTAAAAATAACATAGTACAATTAACAAGATAAGGGATCGTGGGCCAAACAAGACAGATTTATCTTTTAACCAAATATTCAAGCTTGTTACTTCAAGTCTTACTTGGTGCAAGTAAAATATCAGTCAGTGGAGCTCAATAAATGGGCAATAAGTTTCGAAACAAGGAGGTGGTCATAATATTCAGACTTTGTATGAACACAGAATTCTTGGATTGGAAATCAATATGCTTGACAGGGATGTTTTCTATTCAAAATTCCTCCATAATTCGTCTTTTTTCAGCATTAGTTTGTCGGTGGCAGGCAAGCAAATGTCAAATTGACACTTTTGAGAACTGACTCCCTCGATTTCTGTTCTTCTGGTCTTTATTGCCACTCCTACGGAGGGATTTCCCCAAGACTGACAACACCTATTAGAGCTGCGTTTCTGAAAAACTGCTTTTCAGCACTTACCAAAATAGCTGAAATTTGTCAAATATACAGAGCAAAACACCTCGTAATGGCTTCACTAATCAGACCTCATGAGCTTCAGTAGGTGAAGGCGGGTCACCTCATATCAGCCGGCAATACTCTGCGTGCACTGGCCTTAACAGACCTGTGCAGCGGATGATTGAATTTCAGGAAATGGACTTCAGCCCACTGTGTTAATATCGGGGGTCTGAGCATGCAGCAGAACCTTATTGTTTTTGCTTCAAGCAAAATGATTTTTCTCACATAAAACCCCAGCAGCCTTTTTTCACAGTTTTCTATGCACCAACTAACAGAGAATGTTTTAAGAGAGTGTTTAGCAGCATTTTGAAAAATAGGTTTCCAGGAAGGCTATCTTGTGACATAATGACGGTTTGAAGCACAATGTTATTAGCATTTATACAACAGTTAGTTCTGACCTCAAAATCTGATTGGTTGAGAAGAGTTCTAACTGTGCTATTTGTGATATTTGTGATAACAGTACAGCCTTCTTGCACTAATACTGTATCACTCCACCGGTGCGTTGCCGAGTAACGGCATGTACACACAAGACATTTTTGTATCATCCCCTCCAGCAGCACCAGTAGCAGTAGCAGCATTAGCTTAGCACAGGCTAGCGCCCAGGCAAGGCATGCTCGCCCACAGCCTGCTGTGATAGCTTTTTAGCTTTTTTTGGAAAAAAGAAAAAGAAAATCCATCATTCACCTCAGCCACAGTCTCACACCGGAGTGGTAACCAGACAGGCTAGGCTAAGCTAAGCTAACCACAGTCCTGCAGGCACAGCTAGCTAACCAACAACACCCCGCAAACAGGCAGAAATGCTCGCAATCGCGCAGCTTTCACCTGAAGACGACTCTGCGGAACAGGAGAGGAGAGTTTTTTTAATGGTCCTACCGTTTATTAACCCCTTAATCCCCGTTTTTTGTCATGCTGTAGTAATGCTAGCTCCTATCTGATGAGAAGGTGTTGCTGGGTGGCTTCAGATCTGCCTGTGGTTGGATGCAAACCAAGGTGGGCGAGGCCATGAATACTAATTTTCAGGTGGACGTAGACACGGTGCTTTTTCTGATCGACTCGTTTTACTGAATATTTCCTTTTACTAGCTACTGCCCACAATGGAATTTGAGGAAGAGTTCCATGTGCATCATCATAAACAACTCATACACAATAGAGACCTATTGTATTTCACAAAGAACGATAAAAAGTGGATTTTAGCAGACTTTAAAAACATTCGCCATCCAAAACCAGCTGCCAGCCAAATCTAATCTTGACCTAGATTTTTCAGCAGGGTTTAGTTTACTCAACAATTACCTCGGGCCCTATTAACGACTGCCTCCATGCCTACAGCAAACTGGAGTCTCAAAGCTCAGCTGTCAGCTAGTTAAATTAGTGATATGCACCATTATATGAATTAAAATTCAGAGCTGCATGTCTCAGAGCTGAGACGCAGACATATTTTGACCTCCCGGTAATCTGTCTCTATTCACACTGTCAGAAGGAGGCAGTCTTGCTCTGGCCGAGAATGACGGGACAGGGTTTTTTTTTTAAATATGTAAGAAAAGAACACATTAGAGGCAGAGCTGTAATTAATCAGGATTACAGTAGTGGACAGCTCTGGATAATGACAGCAGTTATGAGCTGTTCTACTGTATGGCTGACTGAACTGATGATAGAATAATACATTACTTTGTGATGAACAAATAGACATTTACACACAATGAATAAAGATAGAAATAAGGGGGGAAAGGCAGTTTTGCTCATTATAACACAGTGGATGTTATGCAATAAACCATTTTTTATCAGTTTTTGGCATAAACTGGACACATTCTCACTGTGTGTCACACAAAGTGCACAATATTTCCATTATCCACATGAACAAATGTAAATGATGCACTACACTTATTCATAAATAAGACAAATAAAAGTGTTACAAAGCAAACCAGAATATGTTTTATACTTTAGATTCTTCTAAATAAGTATCACATCTGATCTGCACACACAAGAGTCACCTGGAATAGTCTTGAAGGAAGGAGTTCCTGGAGGTGCTGAACAATAGTTGCTGCTTTTCCTTCATGTTCATGAAGCTCCAGCTGATCCCAATTAAATCACCTCAAATCACCATCTCAGTTCATCAGATTTAGATCAGGAGATTGCGGAGGACAAACACGTTTTTACTGTTTTCTACATAATTTCATATGTGTCCCTAAATATTTTTGTTTTGTTTTGTTTTCATATGAATTTACAATATAGAAAATACATTAATATAGAAATAAAGAAAAACACTGAATGAAAAGGTGTGTCCAAATTTTGTGTGGTAATGCATATCTACATAAATAGATAACAAATCACAAATTATGGTTTATAATTAGCATTAGTATTTTCAGGGCATTTTATTGACCATCCATGTCTTGCCTTCCTTTGTTTTTATCTTCTTGTTATTTTTATGGAGACAGAAGAATTGATTGGCTATGTGTCAGTGTGTCATAGGACCCTACAGTTCTTCGTTCAGCAACACCTCATTAAATCCAGTGTGGTTTTTAGCTGTTTTAGAACTTATTTAATTTTTAGCTTATTATTCTTTTTGTTATTATTTTAAAATTACTTATCTTTTTTTTATTTTGGTATGTTTTAGCTGTCTATTTACCTTTCCCTTATCATTATAATTGATTTATCATTTTTATTACCTTTCATTTTATTACCTATGAAGCAATATTCATACCCCCAAACTTATTTTTAACTTATTTTAACTTTAACTTATATCTTATTTTATAACATCTTATATATCTTATTAAAATGCTGGGTCTTTTTATTTACTGAACTACATACAAGGACATGCTGTAGAGCACAACCCCCACTTTTAACTGAATAATAAACAGAATAAAGAAAAATATGACATTGCTGTTCCCTTAAATGAGCTGCTGAGATGTGCAAAAGCTCCGTGCTGTTAAGATAAAAACATGCCAAAGTCAGAGCTCACCTGGCTCTTAAAGGGAATGTGAGGCAAGTGACACACTGATTGGTTTATTTCACATTACGCCCAAAACACTCCCATGATTAATTAAGATAATTGGTTTTAATAATTAGTCTTTTGAACGTTTCGAGCCACAAAAAAAACAAAGACACACCGACATGCTCCCTAAATCCAGTTTCGCTATACGCAATTATGACTAGATGCTATAGATCATTAAAATAGGGCTCTTAATGTGTGAGTTTTGCTTCTGATGGTCCGTATGTTCCATCCTTTTTCCTCCTAAAAAAGAAAGAAACTCGGTTCTATATTTTGAGGGACGCTTCATGGCTTGGCGATCGTGACCACTCCGCTGTTGAAATGAATAAAATATGAAAGATAATTTTGTGAACTGACAGAGTCCTCTAATTAAACAGTTTGTTGCTGGAGTTGGATTTTTTTCAATAGTCACGGTTGTGTTTACAGTCCTGAGGGAAAAATCCAGCACCAATCAAAGCATGTTTGCTAGCAGCACTTCTTGTATTGACTTCACCCTGCTCGGCCTGAAATGTCAGCCTGCTCCGGCTCTCCACATGCCTCCTCGCTTCCAGTCGTGTCTTTCACCGTCAAAAACATGCATCTAATTACCGACTACAGAGAAGCGTTTGCTTTCATTCCCAAGAAAATGCATAAACATGTTCAAATTGCAGCTGCTGATAAACCCTAGTTTCACATTGGCTTTTTAAAAGGGATGATCAATATATTTCACATATACACACAGAAAGCTGCAGCGAGATAGATGATATGTACAGTAGCTGAAATGTGGGTCACTATTAAAATACTGTTTAGAATTTTTTTGTGTCTTTTGACAATTTATCATATTTAAAGATAAGCCATATAGTACATGCTTCAGATTACACTTACATCATGTTTTTTTTTGCTTGTTTAGGATGTCGAGCTTCATGACAGGGTGAACAATTTAACATTTTTATAATTGCCTTGATTTTATATTACGACAGAGTGAAGAATTAAATAATTTTAATTACCTTAATTTCATATTATGATAGGGTAGACCATTTTAATTACTTTAATTTTATTTTATGAGAGGGTGGACAATTTTAATTATTTTAATTACCTTGATTTCATATTATGACAGGATAGACAATTTTAATTATTATAATTATTATCTTGATTTCATATTATGACAGAGTGGACAATTTTAATTATTAAAATTATTATCTTGATTTGATTTTATGACAGCATAGACTATTCTAATCATTTTAACTAACTTGATTTCATATTATGACAGGGTGGAAAATTAAAATAATTTTAATTACCATGATTTCATATTTAGACAGGGTGGACAATTTTAATTATTTGAATTAACTTGATTTTATATTAAGACAGGGTGGATGAATTTAATCATTATAATTGCCTTTAATTTCATATTATGACAGGGTGGAAAATTCAAATAATTTTAATTACCTTGATTTCATATTATGACAGGGTGGACAATTGTAATTATTTTAATTAACTTGATTTCATATTAAGACAGGATAGACAATTCTAATCATTTTAATTAACTTGATTTCATATTAAGACAGGATAGACAATTCTAATCATTTTAATTAACTTGATTTCATATTAAGACAGGATAGACAATTATAATCGTTTTAACTAACTTGATTTCATATTATGACAGGGTGGAAAATTAAAATAATTTTAATTACCTTGATTTCATATTATGACAGGGTGGACAATTTTAATTATTTTAATTATTACAGGCTGAATTACCTACTGTTTTTCGCTGAACTCTGTGGTCCTAATGTAGTTTTAGTCCCGTCCGGACTTCGCACATCTCAGAATTTCGTCTCCTCGCATTTAATAAAATAGCTATTTGTCCACTGCCACGCAGCGTAATTACACTTCGGGCGAGCATTTCCACGGAGATCCACGTGAACACAACAGCGAGTGGAAATGGAGGAGCTACTGAATGTGATGTCATGTGACCGAGAAAGACTAAAAACTCACTGGTCCTCCTGTTTTCTTTTTCAATTGCAGTCCAGATGCAGGAGTTTTATCACTGAGTAGAAGTGTGAACTATTTTCACAGACTTCCCCCTGAGAAACTTATCCCATTCGGATAGGGCTCAATATACAATTTACTGTGATTAGAAAACAGTAGCCTATTGCTGCGATAATAACTACAGTTTTGTGACTATTACTGTAATAAAAATTGTACAGTATTTTACGGGTTCTATGATAAAATGTACAGTATGCTTACTGTTAAGTGTACAGTATGTGCAAATGTTTTAGGCACCAAAGCAGATTACACTAATCCACTTATCTCAGCAATATGATTGTTGAGTGTTGTTGCCTGAAAAAAGCACCACATATGATTTGAACAGATGCAAAAAAACATACATACAGATATGTACAGTAAAACGTAACAAGAGATTCTCCTTTTTAACTAAGTATGTTTTATCCTGTGAGCCAAACTGAAGAACAAAGTGTAGTTTCTCCAGATTTCTCCTGGATGCTCCTCAGCCAGCATGTGTATATGTTCAGTTCCGTCAGCAGCTCACCTGATTTACCACATTTACCAATTTACCAAACCAGGTGTTGATATGATGAGAACTAGAAATAACTCTATTAAACTCAGATGAGGAGGAGAGATTAGGAGATGTTTTAAGGAAAACAGTGCTGTAAAAGCTGTAACTGCTTTTTGTAAAATTACTGTTTGTATTTTTTGTAATACTTTACTATTTTACTGAGCTAATAAACATTTACTTTACAGATAAGAAGCTTGGTACCACTTTAAAATAAGACTACCCTTATAAATGGTTTATAAATGGTTTATCAACTAGACTATTATGTATTAGGTTGTAAATGCCTTAAAACCATTGATAAGCAGTTACAACACATCAATTAAAAGGGCAACAGTGATCAGTTGTTTGCTTAGTCATTTAATTCAACATACATACAAATATATTAATATTACAAGTTTAAGGCTTATTGATAGAAAACTCAAAGTAAGATCATTATCTAGAAATATCTGAGGTTTGACAGTAGAAATGAGTGTGGAATCACTTCTTTTCATTATATTTTTTTTAACTCACTGTTGTCATTTCTATCTATGTTGTTATTTATTTATTTACTGCTTATTATTGAGTTTTAAAGTATTGGCAGCCTAAATAATAACTATTAATAATCTCCTTTATAAACCATTCATAAACCCTTTATAAAGGTAGTCTTATTTTAAAGTGGTACCAGAAGCTTTTTCTTTACTGAAATTCCCACAGGTGCCTAAAACATCTGCACAATACTGTATATGTTACAGCAACTCACTGACAAATTGCCGCCAGCAAGTTACTGTACATCTTACAGTGTTCTTTTTACAGTAAATAAACAGTTTTTGGAGAGTCAACAAAGGCGATGCTCCAAGGTTGAATGTCCAAAACTCCTCCACTACTTCATAAACCTCCCTCACGCTCTCGTACACACATGCGCCACTGTGTGTTTGGTTGGATTGGAAGCCCTTGGGTTGTCGGCACTCAAACAGAAGAATGAAGAATATCAAGACTACTCAGAGACTTCATCTGAGTGCGAGGTTAAATTCCCTGCTGCCCACACATAGACACTTGAACCTGGAGTGTGATCAAACCGGGCTGGATGAGAGTCATGCACTCCATGCCATTTCCTGGAGAACGCTACTCTGCAGCTGACTGTAAGCTTCACTAACTGCTCAGCACGAAAAACTAAAAAAAAATCAATGCCAAGGGTCATTGGTTAGAAAAACAAAACTACCCATAAAGAGAATGAAAAACAGCTCAGAATGATTTACAGCACTGTTTAAAAGTCTTATACAGCCAAGAAAATTGCTTTAAAGTTGTAAAAACTCCCCAAAAATATGCCCAGAAGCCTGTAGACCAAATAGTATGAGACGCTTTTAACAACAGGGTTATCAAAAACAGACTCAGGTTAAAACTTGGCTTGAATACCTTTTGACTGCAAAGTCAAAGGGTATTCAAAGAACAGATCTAAGCCGAAGAGTCAAAAACACACAGAATCGAAAATGAGAACCAAAAAAACAAAGTCAACAAAGTCAGTAAAGTCAAGAAGACAGAGCAGGTCAAATCCACTATTATAAATGATGTGTATTTGGTATAAACTGTGAACACAAGAAGAATAAATATAATTTATAAATATGTTTTAATAGTGTTTGTGTCAAAAGGGTGTGCTTGTGGAACTTGGTTTGGTTTTCCACAGAGGAGACTGGAAAATAGGTGGAAAAGAAAACCCTGAAGAGGTGCACGAAAAAAAGGCGGGAAACAGAACAAAGGAAATGCCACAAAATGCGTACAACTGAAACGCAGCCGTTAACTTCAAATAACTCAAACCAAAACACAATCAAACTCAAAGCAGACTGAGCACAGCTCACTTTCTTTTGAGATCTTTTATATCTGTGCGGCTTTCTTTTCTTTTCTTTTCTTTTCTTCTTTCTTTCTTCCTTTTCTTTTCTTTCTTTTCTTACACTCACTGTTACCAGTCACCCCTCTTTAAAGGTGCCACGAGAATGAGTGGTTTGACTGGGCTTTATATAGAGTGCTGCACAGGTGTGGCTGGTTGCCACTGATCACCGCTGGGGATTCTGGGACTTGGAGTTTTGGGACCCAACTCCACTTCTTTTTCCCCTCTGTTACCCAGCTCCCCTGCTGGTGGCCAGTGGTGCAGCACTGCCCATCACAGTATTAGACTCACAGTATTGCTTTAAAATAACCTTTATAGCGGCTGTTGAGCCTGCCATCAGAATCTTCTTTTGTGTTAGCTTCAAATTAATTCCAGAATCATCACATAATAACAAAAGAGCTGGAAATATTCATAGTTTGTTATATTAGGGTGGAAACTATTATTTCCACCCTAATATATACCTTTAGTTTGAGTAAACCACTTGACACTTGATAAATGTTTTTCCTCCCATTAATACAAATTCCTTTCTAGATAAAGCCTCAGACTCCTGTACAGTTCTGTGTCTCCAAGTTTCCAGCAGTTTGACCTTTTCTAGCAGCACAACTTTACACACTGAGCGCTCACACACCGCTCCACTGTGCTGGTTCAACACCGTGATTTTCCATCAGAGGGGATTTAATCCCTAAGAGTCTCTCTGTGGGAAGTGCACTGTATCTGCTGAATGTGTTCCCGCCCCCCATCCCCCCCCCCCCGCCTTCAGCATCAAACAACACATCACTGATTCAGACCCACAGGCCCTCAGCTGGCCTTCATCATTATCTAAAGCTGCAACAAAACACACAAAACATGTTCACACATGTTCAAATGTTTAAATGCTAAAAATTATAACATCTCACCACTTCCGAGACAAATGGAATGCATTCGAATTAGCATATACAGTGTCTTTTTAAATCTTTCTATAAATGTCATGTCTATTAGACTGTTTCAACATACTCATAACACATTATAATGCATGCATAAGGCATTGTCGATTGGAATTATAATGTATCACAAACTGTACATGTAATTTCTTACACATATGCACTAAAATATTATATATTTGTCACTATTAATTATATATTCTTATGATGGACATATGTTACTTTACTTGTAGTGTACAATGAAACATTATAATATGTTATAAATTAATACAACTATCATAATATTTAATATAAGTACAATTATTAAGTGGTTAAAAGCATGCAATTGATTATAGCATGCTTTGTTAAGGCAGCTTTGTTGAGATTCTTCATATTGATACATGCCATCTTGTAAACTCAATTCATAATGCATAATAAACCTGGCTATACTGTCTTATACTTATAGCCATGTTATAGCCAAGGCTTTATGAATGCATTATAACAACCTGTTATACATGTGTTTATTGAGTCTAGCAGACATGACATTCATAGAAAGTGTTACCATAGTAACACTTTCTATGAATGTCATGTCTGCTAGACTCAATAAATACATTCATAACTCATTATAATGGATTCATAAGGCATGCATGTTCCTTAATTGGTTTAATTCCTTTAATATTAGTCTACAATTTAGAAAATACATTTAATAAAGAAATAAAGAAAAGCTTTAAATGAGAAAAATGTCCAAATGTGTACAGTGACACATTATAATATGTCATAAATTAATACAAGCGATTATAATATTTATTATGAGTATATAAGTATGATTCATGAGTGGTTAAAAGTCATTGATCATAGCATGCTTTATCAAGGCAGCTTTGTTGAGGCTCTTGGTATTGATATATGCCATCTTGTAAACACAATTCATAATGCATAATGCATAATAAACCTGGCTATACTGTCTTATACATATGTATATATGTTTGCAAGGCTTTATGAAAGCATTAGAATGAGTAATGAATGTGTTTATTGAGTCTAACAGACATGACATTCATAAAAGGTTTTACCATAGTAGCACTTTCTGTAAATGTCATCTCTATTACATCCTATTAACACATTCATTACTCATTATAATGCATTCATTAGGCATTCATATATATTTATAGCTATGTTTATAAGCCTTTATGAATGCATTATAATGTGTTATACATATGTTTATAGAGTCTAACAGACATGCCATTCATATAAAGTGTCATCTCCATTAGACTCTATAAACACATTCATAACACATTATAATACATTCATAATTCATGCATGTTCCTTAATTAGTTTCTTTCCTTTAATTTTAATCTACAGTTTAGAAAATACATTTAATTAAGAAATAAAAAAATAAACGAGAAGGTGTGTCCAAACTTTTTACTGGTACTGTCAAATTTATATATATATATACTAGGGGTGGGGCAATATATCGATATCATGATACATTGTATTGTTTCAGTGATATCATGTTTCATCGATACATGATAAAAAAGCTGTTTAGCTTCCTAGGGTGTCTCATTTCACCCAATTTAAATACAAAAATCTTACACTTGTTTAAATAGATATGCAAATAAAAATTATAATAATGATGATGATGATGAAGATGATGATGATGATGATTATGATGATGATACAGTACACACAGAGCAAAGAAAACACACTCTGTACAATCTGAGGCAGAGCGGTGTGCTTTAGAAAGTTCTGAACGCGTCCTGTGGGAAGATGTGACTGGATCAATAGCTAATTAGTAGTAAGTCATTTTTGTTTGTCTGGCGTTTCAGTTCGGCTCCTGTGCTTTTTGTTGCAGTCAGAAATTCACAGAGGAGCAGAGGTTGCAGGAAGAAAAGTGTCCTTCATGTAATTTTAAAAATACCGCTGTTACAGAGACGTACCGCTGCTAATACAAACGCTGCATTAGTCTGCGGCGCCGGCTTTGTTATCGATTCACTGTAAGACTCAATCAGAATCAGAACAATGCTGCTTCAGCTGCAGTCCGGCCTCTCAGCACATCCCTGCAGCAGGTGAAGGGGAAGAGCTGCTCTGGTGAGCTTGGATCATGTCAGGATACTGAAATGTGGGAGGAGACTGTTGGACTGAAAGGGGGAGGGACTCTGAGAACTTGGGCTGGACTTCAGACTTCTTTTTCCAGACTCCCCTCTGATAAGTTGATGAGCTTGGAATTAGAGACACTATGGTAGTTGTATATGGAAACATGTTGATGAATATTGAATTGATGAGAGATTAATAAACAGGAAAAGACAATCTCTGACTAGCATTGTAAAAGGCTGTGTAGCTGTGTTTAAACCCCGCCCACTGTTGGGGTACTGTGTGGTACTCTGTTAATAAATCCCTTGTTTTAATTGGATGAAAAGTAAACCTGTAAAAGTAAATCTCCTCTGCTGACCCTCTGGATTGAAATACAGAGCATAGCATTTCCTCTCACGCCACGGTCTTATATCCTTCTTCAAATAATCATGGACAGCTCCTATGCTCACTGTCTCCTGAGTTCTGATTCCTTTCACCCATGACTTATTACTTTTGTGTGTATTTAAACCCTGCCTGTTTGTACTTACTCCATGTGAAATATTCTACACTATCTATAATGTATTTTGACCTGTTTCGTTTTTTTATGTACTTTTTGGACTTGTCTTTTATAGTGTTTGCTTGTTTTTCTGACTATTTGTTAACTACATCCCTGTTTTGCTGTATGTGTTTGATTTTGTTGTTCTTGCTTTAAACCTGGCCTTTTTTTTTTCATCTTTTTGGGCTGTCTTTCCGTTGTTAAGCCTGTTTGCTTTTTTTTTTTTTTTTTTTACATCCATGAGCATCAGATCTGTTTGCAGCGTTACAAAATTCTCACCCACTCAAACATTTCTAGTGACCCATTGCACCTATTTTTTTTTATTGTTCTGTGAGACGCATATTTTAACTTCTGCTGACAACCCTAGATTTTTGTTCCAATTAAAGAAAATACTAAAATATTATCTCATATTTTGCATTGTGTCAGCTACATTTCTTTAGTTCAGTTAATTATTAAGCAATACTGAGGTTGAACAAACTGCCAATTTAAATTTTTGCAGTATAAAACTGACAAAATTTATGCTGCATCAAGCCAATATAAATGTACTAAATGTTCTAAACATTGTTCTAAACATCTAAAACATTCTTTTTAACAAATGCATTTTTATTTGTGTTGTTAGTCTATAAAAAGTTCTGCTTACTATCCTTTAAGATCAACTAAAACAATTAATTTGTATCAATCACATGTTTTCCATAAATCAAACTGACATCATTAGCACAACACTATGGTTTTATTAACTTAAGTTATCAACTGAAAATGTACAACTATTATGTATGTGTCTAATTGTCAGTTACATAAGCAACTTGCATTTATAGACTTTAACACTGAGGTCATGCAGTTATATAACTATTATATAACACGTACAGTATATAAATTCTAAGAGAAGACTGCAGCAGACTGTGGAGAATGACTACACACTAATGGTGAGTGAGATGTGGGAGGACACACCTATATGGTGTATATGCAAATAGCATGACCAACATCAGGTAAAAACCCCTGCACAATTGCTTAGTGGACCCTGTTTAGTTAAAGAGTCAAACTGAGCATGTGCAGTAGTGTGAAGTAGTTGGCTTGGCTTTAATTAGGGATCAATTACAATTTGTAAACTTAGTTAGTTCAACTTTTAACTAGAAACTTAATCATGTAAGTTGAGGCAATTAGTTTGCTATAATTTATAGTGCAATTCAATATGTCTTGTTCTGCTGACTTAAAAATCACCTCAAGGAGAACAACTTTTTAAAGTTTTAAGTGTAGCCAGGTGGTGAATTGAGAATACACCTTTAAAATGTGTGTCTGTAACTTTAAGAAACACAATCAGAAGTGTTGTCACCCTGAGAGAGGAAAGGGAGGAGCTAAGAGCATGGTAGAGAAGGAGGCTCAAGCTGCAGTGAATGGTGGTGCTCCATTTTAGGATCCATCCAGAGCCATCCTAATGAAATAAGAGGTAAAAATCAGGAAATACTGAACAATATAAGGTTTAGTTGGCCTATAACAGTAGTAGATGCCTATTTTGCCTTTCTAAAAATGTATTTTGAATGAATCACAACCAGATGCGGGCAGATGGCATTGTTTCTGTGGGGTAGTGTGCTCCTCGTGGCCAAGCCTTGTATTTTTCTGGGTTACAGAAGCTGTTTGTCCAAGTTCTCTTAAAGAAATGCTCAAGTCTTGTTGAGTAAAGCTGAGTAAATCGAGGTGAGCTTAAAAACAAATATAAAAAGAGCTCTGTTAATGGTATTAATGTGGTATTAATGTTATTTATCTATTTTCTGTAATTAGTGCCACTACCAAATACTGTGCTGTGTTCTAAGCTAGGGTTTTACAGTGTATTCATTTTATTTTTATTGTTTTAAATACAAATTAAATCAGAATAAAATACCCCAAAAAAAGTTCTTATGTCATTTTGTGTGCGTCCTTTCCCTGGTGACATAAGTTTAGTTTTTTTTTTTACAGTGAATTCTCATATATATCTCAATATTTGGAATCGTAAGCCCTACCATAGGAACATACTGTATCTCCAAGTTCCTGCCAGTACACAGCCCTTTCTCTGTAGATGCTGTAGACGGAATATGGTAAACAAATGCGGAGTTATTTTCAGTGTGTTCTCCGTTCAGAAATGTCTCTCAGCACCTAAAGTGTCTGTGTGCACCAGGGAGCTCAGAGCAGAGGTTAAAGATTCCCCACAGCTGCAGTGAGAGGTGCTCAGAGTGGAGTGTGATTGAACAGGGTGGATGAGAGCCGTACTCATGATGTCTTTCAGTGAAGGGAAATAACACTATATAACTGACCGCAGGCACAGTTCGGCACTTTATTATCAGACAGACAGAGATATGGAATGGGAACGTAGCCTCTGATATTGGCTTTCTGCCAACAAGGTATCAATCCATCAACATGCAGTGTAATTGGTCGTATGAGAAAGTTTGCACATGACTATGTTAACATTTATGGCATTTCGCAGGTAATGCTCTCATCCAGAGTGACTTACAAAAGTCCTAGACAACATTTTTATGTTGGGTTCACTTGGGTAGAAATTTAGGGGTTTCAAGTGGTCATGGTCTTACATGATACTGGGACACAATTGAACTTCCAAAAAAATCGACCACATCATTACAGCCCATCTAGGCAGCCCTGCCCTCTCATTTCTGGTCTCCCAATTGGCTTTTTTAACAGGATGGTGGCTTCCAATTGGCTTTTTTAAATAGGATGTTGACTTTTTTAACAGGATGTTGGCTTCCAATTGGCTTTTTAAGTAGGATGTTGGCTTTTTTTAACAGGATGTTGGCTTCCAATTGGCTTTTTTAAATAGGATGTTGGCTTTTTTTAACAGGAGGTTGGCTTCCAATTGGGTTTTTTAAATAGGATGTTGGATTTTTTAACAGGATGTTGGCTTCTAATTGGCTTTTTAAATAGGATGTTGACTTTTTTTTAACAGGATGTTGGCTTCCAATTGGCTTTTTTAAATAGGATGTTGGCTTTTTTTAACAGGATGTTGGCTTCCAATTGGCTTTTTTAAATAGGATGTTGGCTTTTTTAACAGGATGTTGGCTTCCAATTGGCTTTTTTAAACAGGATGTTGGCTTCCAATTGGCTTTTTTAAATAGGATGTTGGCTTTTTTAACAGGATGTTGGCTTCCAATTGGCTTTTTTAAATAGGATGTTGGCTTTTTTAACAGGATGGTGGCTTCCAATTGGCTTTTTTAAATAGGATGTTGGCTTTTTTAACAGGAGGTTGGCTTCCAATTGGCTTTTTTAAATAGGATGTTGGATTTTTTAACAGGATGTTGGCTTCTAATTGGCTTTTTAAATAGGATGTTGACTTTTTTTTAACAGGATGTTGGCTTCCAATTGGCTTTTTTAAATAGGATGTTGGCTTTTTTAACAGGATGTTGGCTTCCAATTGGCTTTTTTAAATAGGATGTTGGCTTTTTTAACAGGATGTTGGCTTCCAATTGGCTTTTTTAAACAGGATGTTGGCTTCCAATTGGCTTTTTTAAATAGGATGTTGGCTTTTTTAACAGGATGTTGGCTTCCAATTGGCTTTTTTAAATAGGATGTTGGCTTTTTTAACAGGATGTTGGCTTCCAATTGGCTTTTTAAATAGGATGTTGGCTTTTTTTTAACAGGATGTTGGCTTCCAATTGGCTTTTTTAAATAGGATGTTGGCTTTTTTTAACAGGATGTTGGCTTCCAATTGTCTTTTTTAAATAGGATGTTGGCTTTTTTTAACAGGATGTTGGCTTCCAATTGGCTTTTTTAAATAGGATGTTGGCTTTTTTAACAGGATGTTGGCTTCCAATTGGCTTTTTTAAATAGGATGTTGGCTTTTTTAACAGGATGTTGGCTTCCAATTGGCTTTTTTAAACAGGATGTTGGCTTCCAATTGGCTTTTTTAAATAGGATGTTGGCTTTTTTAACAGGATGTTGGCTTCCAATTGGCTTTTTTAAATAGGATGTTGGCTTTTTTTAACAGGATGTTGGCTTCCAATTGGCTATTTTTAGTCATAATGCTTTCTGCAAGCTGGGATTGAGTTTCTTGGTATTGATGTATAACATGTTATAAACACAGCTATTAATGCATTCTAATCACTGTTCATGATGCATAATAAACATGGCTATGATGGGTTAAACATTTAAAATATGTGTAGCCTTATAAATAATGCAATATGTATGCATTATAAAGTGTAGTAGGATTATGCTTATAGGGTCTTATAGAGATGCCATTCACAGAAAGTGTTACCCTTTTTTAACAATTACAGTGTGAGTTGTTAATTTGCTATATTGTGATTATCACACCATAGGGCTCTATAAAATAAAAATATATATTTCAAATACATAGGCCTACATTACAGATCATTTTCTTGAGTCTAACCCAACAGGTCCCAGGGAAAGTGATAGGAAGTCTTTGGGTTTAGGTTTGGCATTGGGTTGGGTTTGGGCAGAAAATCAAAAATCTAACTAAAGAAATGAATTGACATATAAGATCAAGCAAAACAGAACTGCTCCATACTCCTGGAACTCCATGTCTTTAGGCTGATCTCTGAATCTCTGATATCAGAATTTGACGAGACAAGAATTTGACTAGACAAGAATTGGACGAGATGAGAAACTGAATAGACGAGAATTTAATCAAACGAGAATTTAAGGTTGACATTTGAGGCAACCCAGGTTCAGTCTGGCTTTGTGTTGTGCTCTTCTAAACAGGTTTTGCATGGTTTAGTAATCTCTATGTCTACACTCTAGGAAACTGAGTATAGCTAGTAATAGGATTATTGTGTGTCTCCTTTCTGGTAATATCAGAGCACAGAGTTGAATTTGGGGTCAATCGAATCTAGATTGTATCGACCTGTGCTTTTCTTTTGGGTAGAGTGTCAGACACAATAAAGCAGCCGAACTCATTCATTAGAGGTGTCTGGATATTTGTGGGCAGTATATTTATATACACAATTAAAAATATAACAAAAGCTACCATCTGCAGGTCTCGCTCTGTTGGAGTCAGACAGCATTTCACAGTGATTAGTATTTGGAGATCAGTGAATCTGCACAGAACTTCACGGATTCTGAATTTCCTAAACGCACCAACCCTTTATTTAATGGTGAAGCAGAGGGACAGGCAGAACATTCGATTTCAATGCTTTTGATTCCTGTCCCCATTTAACGCCACCAGCACTAACATAATCAGTCCAAATCAGAGCCACAGTTAAGCCTTTTAGAGAGGCCAAAAATATCAGACTTTTCTCGCCAAAAGTGGATTTAGATCTGTCTCATCTTCTAAACTTGTATACAGTAGGCATATACAACAATCAGCCACTTCAATAACACTACCTCCTTGTTTCTACACTCATTATCCATTTATAAAACTTCACTGATCATGTAGGAACACTTTGTATTTCTAATTACATAAATACAGACTGTAGTTCTGTATCTGCATACTTTTCTCTTCATACTTTATTATTATTATTATTATCCTCCTTTCACCATTTTCTTCAATAAGAAAATTATACGTCAGATTCATGTTCATGTTCTTAAGCAGCAAAATAGTTCACACTTGTGAGAATTCTTAAGAAAGGTGAATCCTGCATCTTCTTAACTGAAATCATGCCAGTTTCTTCAAATTAGAATAGAATAGAATAGAATCGCCCTGCAATTTAAAAAAAAAAAGCTGCTCTTGTGCCCTAAAAGGTAAAGCGATGTACTATTGTGTGGCCAGCTGAATTATTACATTCACAACTCGTGGGAGAGCGCTGATGGCTGATGGATGACTGTGATATGCTCACCCAGTTTGCCAACTCCTGCTGAAATGTCCCTGCAGTTAAAAAGCCCAAGGTGGAAAATCACCTGCACATGTGGGGGTGCTGCTGGATTTGACTGTTCTTGGTCGTCTAAACTTTATATTTTTATCAGGTATTCATCATTTTCTGCAAATGAATGAAAAAAAAAAAGATCTTCCAAAATTGTCTTCCTTCTCAAAGCTTAAAATTCAGCAAGTTTTTGAAAAAGTAACAGATATGCCATTTTATAATAAGAAGCCCACCCCACATGAAAATAGGGGTCTTAAATAGATCAATCAATCTCTTAACAAGGCTGGATTTTATCAGCCACTGCTCTAAATTATTGTTTTTGTGCGTGTAGGACTAGTCTGGAGTGTTCCTACATCCTGTTTTTAGCTAAAAGAAAATACTGTGTAAAAAGTGTGTAAGTGGGATTTAAGAACAGATTTGTTTGTAAGAATGGTTGGTGAATGAGGCCTAATCTGTGTAGAAACCAACAAGTTGTGTTAATGTTTTGGCTGATTGGTGCATAGTTTTCCCACAAACGTTTGTTTCCACAAATCTGTTTAAATGACACATGTTGTGTAAATCTCTATGCACATATTTTTTTCAATTTATTGGAAAACATATTTAAATGTGCCATTATTTTTACACATCCCACATTTATTATTAATACTAATAGCAGTTTTAATAAAACATTCTGTATGTAATCATGTAATTAACTTGTCGTTCATTTTGCTCATTCATTTAAAGTCAGTGCCGAGAACATGTAATATTAATCTAACGTTAATGAGAATTCTCAGCGCGGAGGCTATGCTGCACACTTGCTGTTTTTTCTGGTTGAATGATGATGACAGTATTGCAACACGGATTTCAAACAGAGGGAAACAGAAACATGTGGTTTAACACAGTTCTGTAAATGTACTCACTGTGTCATTGATCATTTACTACTATACCTTCTTTAAACAAAAGATAATGACCGCAATGTCCATTTTCTTTCTTTATATAATTTTCTACATTGTACTAGTGCTTTAAAAAAATATATGAATATTGTTAAAAAGTTACTTTATTTCAGTAATTACAGGGGTTGGACAATGAAACTGAAACATCTGGTTTTAGACCACAATAATTTATTGTGGTGACGGACAGTTCTGGTGGAAACAGGAGAGTTCAGCTGCACATTGAATTCTGCCGTGATTTGAGCAGCCGCGGATTTATTTTTTTTTGGATACAATCCGGGTTAGCACCCGAACATCCCTTTCAGACAGATTCCTCTTACAGCGTCCACAGTTAATCCTGTTGGATGTGGTTGGTCCTTCTTGGTGGTATGCTGACATTACCCTGGATACCGTGGCTCTTAATACATCACAAAGACATGCTGTCTTGGTCACAGATGCGCCAGCAAGACGTGCACCAACAATTTGTCCTCTTTTGAACTCTGGTATGTCACACATAATGTTGTGTGCATTGCAATATTTTGAGTAAAATTGTGCTCTTACCCTGCTAATTGAACCTTCACACTCTGCTCTTACTGGTGCAATAATGTGCAATTAATGAAGATTGGCCACCAGGCTGCTCCAATTTAGTCACGAAACCTCCCACACTAAAATGACAGGTGTTTCAGTTTTATTGTCCAACCCCTATATATTCAAAATGTAAAACGCATATATTATATAAATGTATTACACACAGAGTGATGTTTTTTTGGTGATCAAAACCAAAAAAATTAGGGTTTCAGAAAATTAGAATATTATATTAGACCAATTGGTTGTGTATTGGTAGTCAGCAGAGGGAAACATGAAGTGCTGTAAGATTCTGTGGGAAAACAAAACTGCACTGACTTTAGACTTGATAATAAAACACAGTGGATCAACACCAGCAGATGACATGACTCTCCAAACCATCACTGATTGTAGAAACTTCACACTAGACCTCGAGCAGCTTGTACTGTGTGTCTCTCCACTCTTCCTCCAGACTCTGGGCACTTGATTTCATATCCAAAATGAAAGGCAAAATTTACTGATGATCAGTGATGAAGGACAAACACTTTTTTTTTTTACAATTTACTACATAATTCCTTATGTGTCCCTTAATTGTTTTCATGTCTTTAATAATAATCTGTAATATAGAGAAACAATAGAATGTCCAAATATCCTTTGACTGGTACCGTAACACTTGTAACTCCTATAAAACCTGTCAATATGACCTTCATTAATCTGGGTCTACAGAGGCCAGAAACCATTATCCCTTAGAACCCTATGGACGGATTTTACGTCCAAAATCACACCTTGCGTTCTTACGTTAATTACTCAGGAATCCCTTCACACATAAACACAATCCATATATGGTTAGAAAGGGCAGAACTTTCTCTTTCTAAAAATAGCAATGACATCCCAGTGCGGTAAAGCATCTACAAGAAATCCATTCAGAAAACACCTGAGAAATCTCCTTCCCCAACCAATATTATTTACCTTTAAAGCTTCAAACATATTTATATGATGTTTCAAACCAAATAATATCAGTAAATAAAGACTCAAAAGTGTCCACAGAAAAAGAGTGAAACTACCTGCTTTACTCAAACTAAAGCTAGGTATGGTGTGCGCACTACTTTATATAGTTTTTATTTTACTTGCACATTTTTACTAAGTAGTTATTTTGCACTAAACATTTTTATTTATTTAGACTAAAAAGTTTATATTTTTGTATATAGTTTTATTTGTGTGTCCTGATCAAAATACTGAAAGGTATAGGCTGCTCTGAGTGTCAGGTTTTTAGTATCTACATGTATCCTAGAGGTGTGATTATTGATTATCAAGAAAAATAACTCTGATGCTCCATGTATTTTTTTAAAGTAATAATTAATAAGCCATGTAATGAACTATCATCAATATTCTTATGCTTTAAGCTAATAAACAATCTAGTCAAACCATTTTTAAAAAGATATCTTAGGTGTGAATATATTTAAAGTCTATACATTCAAAAATAAGTAAAAAAAAAAAAAACAAAACATGATCAGTTCCAGGAAAATATAACAATTCTGCTTCTTTTTACATTTTAAATGATTATATTTTTGAGCAGCCGTATGTCTTCTGGAGTAAAAGAGATCAGGGCATGTGGCTGTCTGATATAATTACTGTGTTATAAGACCTGAAAGAGGAACTGACAAAAACGAAGAAAAAACACACCAAAACAGCCTAGAGTTCAAATGGTTAAACAACTTATAGCCAGAAACTGGAGAACTTGCTTTACACTGGTCCAAAAGCAAGTGCGTTCTCCTGTGTAAGCTATTTCACTATTCTGCTGTTGTTGAACTCTAACTTTCCAGCTTCATGATTAATATGAGCCGTACGTACTGTTCCGACCTCCCCTTTAGCCATGTCAGATCACAGGCCTGTCTGCCGCCGCCACTGAGTTTTCTGTATTCTGTGAACTCTAAGCAGATAAGGCCACTCTCTCACAAAGGCCCTTTTTGTAGATTGCCTTTGAGATTGCTGATCCATGAACACTTCAATCGTAGCTGCTGACTTCTGTAACTCATTCAAAGTCATACACAGCGGGCCTCACAATAGCTTTTCAAAGAAGGTGTTATTCTTGGTGGGTGCCAAAGTTTAGAGTGATGGCCTGATCGACAGGCTACGCCGAACTCCCGAGGATCAGGAACGCCGTTCTGAAATATTAAATTTCCTCAGATCTGCTCGCAGCGCTTCTCTATAAAATCCATCAGTTTTTAAAATGAAGAGCTCAGTCATTCGCTTTAAAACCTGAGCCCTGTCCAAAGTAAAATACTCCAATAAGAACTCTCAAGATTGAGCACTCAAAACGGTTCTTGATTTTGATGCACAAAAAAACTGATATAAAACTTAATATTACAGTAATTTAAACTTTTTAAACTTCAAACTAATCTGTTAACGTATTATTCACTTTAAAAGGTTTTCTGTTGGATCAAATGAGGTTTTGCTTTAAAATGCACTGAGAACATTGCATTAGGACTTTGGTATCCTAATCAAAAGCCATAGACGAACCTTTTCTACAATGTAGAAAAATATTGTAAATAAAATAAGCATTAACTGTGCCTGGGTTGGTAAAAACTACAGTTCTTACATCACTTTTTTGTGTGCTACATATGTTTAAGAAAACATAAAAATGAAATGGGAAGAAGAGAAAGGGTAACAATTTTCAGAAAAACTAGGAATTTCATTATGATATAATATGAATCCCATTGTCCTCATAAACTGGACACATCCAGTAAAAAATCCAATAAAAAAAAGTTGGAATGTTTTTTGTGACAAAAATTTTTTATTTTTCACACAAAATTTAAACAACAAGGGGATGGGGAGCAGCAGACAGGCAGAAAGAGTGAGTGCAAAAGAAAAGAGGAACACGAATGACAAGTTTCTATGGGAAAAAGTTAGAATGTTCATAAACCGTTTGTAAAGTTTGTTAAGTGCAAAAAAAGGCACACAATTTGCTGTAATTAACCCTTATTAAGCAAATTGTTGTATTCTTAAAGATTAACAATTGTGCTCTCTCAGGGCTCCAGCAGCTGATGGCAAGCAGCATGAACTGGATTCAAACCAGGGATCTCCCGATCACAGTGGCAGCGTGATTACCCAGAGCCCCCAATTAAACTTTTAATACTAGATTGTAATATAAAAGAATCAATGTAAGATAAGCACAGTTGTTTTATTCATATGCAATTGGTTTGTTTAATTACAGTTTTTGACATTAATTAGTCAATTTTATGGGTAGAAGCTTTAATGGAGGAAATTAACACCACCATGGCATGTTTGTGTTTGGCAGTGTGTTAAAAATAAAAAAGCAACAAAAAAAGATGATCTATCTGCTTAACTCAGCCATAGATGTTGCGATTAAATACCTGAAAAATGCTAAAAAAAAAAAAAACACTAAAATTGATAATACAGGCCAAAAGTGTGGACACACCTTTTCTTTATTTTCATGACTATTTACATTGTAGATTCTCACTGAAGGCATCAAAACTATGAATGAACACATGTGGAGTTTTATGTACTTAACAAAAAAAGGTGAAATAACAAAAAAAAGATATTCTACTTTCTTCAAAATTGCCACCCTTTGCTCTGATTACTGCTTTGCACACTCTTGGCATCATTCTCTCAATGAGCTTCAAGAGGTGGTCTCCTAAAATGGTTTTCCAACAGTCTTGAAGGAGAAGGAGTTCCCAGAGGTGTTTATTAGCACTTGTTGCTCCTTTGCCTTCTTCACTCTGTGCTCCAGCTCACCCCAAACCATCTGGATTGTGGGCGGGACCAATAACAGACCGTCAGCTCCGCTCCGCCCCGCTCTGCAGTCTGTGACGGCGAGGCAGCCCTCAGGGGCGGGGTTATTTAAATGAGTAGGCTGCTATCCACAGTCTTTCTCCCTCCTCTGGTCTCTACTGCGCAGAATCAGGTGGCAGGATCGCCAACATGGCGGAAGATTTTGGCTTCATTTTCATTGAATGAATGGGAACGGAGACACGGCGTCCATCTTTTTTACAGTCTCTGATTCATAGTTTTGATGCCTTCAGTGAGAATCTACAATGTAAATAGTCATGAAAATAAAGAAAACGCATTGAAAAAGAGAAGAAGTGTCCAAACTTTTGGCCTGTACTGTATGTCACCAGGCTCTGTAAAAAGAGTGAATTATGGCTGGAAGTTGAAGCCAAAGTTGAAGCAGAAAGTTTCCAGAAGAATCGCTCTGACAGCACTATTATTTCTACATTTATACAGTCATTCACTCAAACTCTGCTCCACAAGAGTCAACCCAGGTGATCCATCAGAGAGAAGTGGATGGACGTTGCCTAGTGATTGATTTAACGAGAGCTCAGGCCACTCTTGTGATACGGATACTGTGTTGAACTCAAAACTCGCATTACCGCCAATTTGCGGTTAATAAGCCCTCTTATTTCATCAGAGCGCGCCGGCGTAGGACGAACAGCGGAGTAGGAGCCAGAGTTCAAGAGCAGCTCGCTGAAAGCTGAAGACATCTATCACGCCAGTGGGAACCAGGGCACGCGTGTTCCGGTCTGTCCCACGCACCTCCCACTCGCGCTGCAGTGATTTGACTCAGGGTCGTGAGGAACAGACAGAAGAGCGCGCTGGTGATGAATGTACCTGGGTGGTAAATGAGAGGCAGCTTTTTGTAGTTGGGAAAGCCTCTGGGACGGGCTAATGAGGCTCCATCCTGGAACACGTTCACCCCGCTGAAGAGCAAGAGTCAAGGACTTCAGAGCGAACAGAAGTCCTTGATTTTCAGATTCAGTGTGAATATGTTTTGACCTTGCGTGTGAATGACAGTCGGTTAATTTCTGATAATGGCCCACTGTGCTGGAAGTGGTGTGATGTGACCAGGGTTTGTGGTGGAAATGAGTGCAGAGATCACCATTTTCACGTAAATGGATTCTTAAAAAAACATATTTACAGCCGGTCTGAGTGAACAAAGCCTCTGACTGATTGGGTGTGATTCTGTGGAGAGGTGGAAATGTTGTGCTGAGGGATTGAAGAGGTTTTTATATTTATGGTGAGAGAAAGCTTTGAGCTTTATTTATAATAAGCATCTCTAACAGGTGTGTAGTTACACGATAGCAATCATATAATAACAGTGTAACTACTTGTAAAGTACACATATGTACATGTGTAGTAGCAAAAGTGAAATTACATGTGACTTAGTGTGAGGGTGTGTGTGAATTTCATACGCAATAATGAGTGTATAATAAGTTTTCTATAATTATATTTTATCACGTTCTCGTCCTGTTCTCCATCTCTGTGTTTTTCCTGCCTTCCTTTTTCTGTTCCTGTTTTCTGTTTATTTACCTTCCCCTACATGTGACCTGTGTGTTCCTCTCGTGTCTCCACCTTAAGTGCCTTTATCTGTGTTAATTTGTAGCTCCGCCCCCTTGTTACCTGGCCCCAAGTGTTTCCCGTTTCCTGTTACTTCCGCGTGTGTGTATATAGTCTCTTTCAGGTCTCTCTCAGGTTGCATGTGTTTTCATTATGTACTCAGTGTTTCTTTGTTGGTTACATTTTTGTTTTATGTTTTTTTTTCTTTCGTTGTTTTGTTTGTTGCTGCGTCTGCTCCTAGCTTTAGTATGATATGTAATTTGGTCTGTGGTTGGTTTTAAATAATAAAAACCATAATTCATATCTGGGAAAAGAGACAAAATATTCTATGGTGTCTCGCTGACCTTTATACGCATGTAGTTACATAACCTGTACAACTGTAATAAATCTGTAGCACTTAACCAGAAATAAGACAGGTATTACATGTATTGTTAATGTGTAACTACACAGTTACTAGAGACAGAGGTATCAAGCTGTTTTTAGGAATACATAATAGATATTAAGCTGATGTAAAGCATAAACTGTCCAGCCACAATTTTATTAAATGTTTTTTTTAATAAAAAAATGTTGAGTAGTTTGTGTTGTAATTTTTACGTAAATGGTTTCACAAAAAACATATTCACTGCCAGTCTCTTCCACCAATGTGGAACTGGCAGCGTTCTGTATTTTTTCTGGAACCTCATTTTGAACCATTCGCCACAATTCCACCAATAAAAGTAAGTTCCAGAACCAGGAACATTCGTTTGCCACGGAAACCAATACTAGGTCTGTCAGCGTAACCCGTGACTACTGTTCACCGCTGCTATGCAACGGCCGCTGTCTATGATGTATGATGTTCCACTTAAACTGGTGGGAAAGGAACTGGTTCAAAAACCAGAGTTCTTTTGGTAGAAAAACACTCAAGAGTGAAGAAAGCTTCAGACTGGTGTAGAGCTGTGATGGTGTGGAGATATTGTGCTGATGGTCTGAAGTGATTTCAGATTTATAGTAGGAAAGCTTCAGGTATCAGTCTGTTTTAAGAAAGCTTGCTAACTGCTGAAGGCGTCAGTATTTCCTACAGGCAGGAAATTTCAGCTAATTGTGCTCAGCTGATGGCAAACTGCATGACCGGGATTCGAACCAGCAATCTCCTGATCATAGTGGTAGCTCTTTAGACCACTGGACCACTCAGCGCCCAATTATACTGTTTTAAAAAAAAAAAAAAAAAAAAAAAACTGTTCTAGCAATTATTTGAGGGGTCAGACTTTAAAGGGTTAAGCTTTTGAACACTAATAACAGTCTTTGCAATGTCATATGTTGCTTTACAACATGTGTAATGCCCTGCAGTTCAGCCACTGACCTAGTCTTAGAGTCTCTGTAAAACACCAACATTTACCGGAGATCCTATGTAAACCTATTGTTACATATGGAGGTGGGTAGTCCAGGTCCAGAAAGTAAAAAATGTATTTTTACTTTCAACTAGTGTAAACAGAACTGTTTTAAACACACATCTACATCTACATACATCTGTTCCATCGACAAATTCTAACCGTTTGTTCCTTAGCTCTGAATAACTGGGAAATGCATAAAACACTGATGTGTTATTTGCACAAATAACACAGGAACAAACTTATTCCAGACAAGCTCCTGTCTGACAAGTCTTGCCTGGCTTTGTGGATTCAGCTCAATCTATAGGTGGTCAATAGCCAAGGTGGGCGGGGCCATGAATATTAATTCACAGGTTGACGTAGACACAGTGCTTTTCCTGATCGACTCATTTTACTGAATATTTTCTTTTACTAGCTACTGCAGATAATAGAGGTTGAGGGAGTGTTTCATGTGCAGCATCATATACAACTCAGAGAGACCTATAGTATTTCACAAAGAACAAGAAAAAGTGGATTTTAGTAGAAGGAAATAAAGGCATATATCATTATTAACACTATAAAATGGTTTTATAAAAGTTTTTGCCACCCAAAACTGGATGACATAAATAAAAGGATCCTTTGATTTTACATGATTCTATCGTTTAACCATCACTATGGACTGATTCTATTAGCGTTAGCTTTCTCTGGCCACGCCCTGTGCAGTATACACATTAAAGAACCCAGTCTGAATCCCAGGACAGTGCCTGAGTGCACTCGAAATAAATGGACCATTTTATTTCCTTTTTCCGAGCAGTTCTTTCTTTGTAGTGTGCTGTGTAAGCAGTTCCGTGACAGCGCATATCTCCAGTTTGCCGGGGGATGTGACAAATGTTTGTCTTTGCCTCGAGGCCTCATAGCCTTTCAGTTTCTCGCAGAGTCAGTGCAGCTCACAGACACCTCCTGACTTACAGTGTTGGCTTTTCCTCACCCGCAATAATACATCAAAACTGCAGTCGAACTCAAACCAAACGTTTCTCTATAGGAACTCTCTTATAGCTGTGCGTCCGAGCTCCTCCTCCTCTACTGATTATCATTAACCCTTGTGTGGTGTTCGGGTCTGTGGGACCCGTTTTCATTTTTCATCAAATGATACTAAAAAAAATATTTTTTCTAACTCAAACTCATTGGTATTGGCTCATTTTTTTGTGAAAAACATATATCAAAACACATTTTCGATAAACACACACTGTACATCCACCCCCCCCCCCCAAACATTTATATTACATACAGTCTGTTTGGCTAAGGGCTAATAAACATTGCTTCATTTGTAAATTTGAAACTAAACATATTTTCTACTCATATCTTGAGTTTAATTCATTTTCTTTTACATTTTATTAAAAAACTAATTAAAAAAAATGTAGCACTTTTTGAAAGAAATGTAACATAAGAAAGGTAAAGGGCAAATGTAACCATGTAAGCTGTTTATATTGCTTGCAATTTAGGTGAAGCAAGTATGTGTAAAGCATTTAATGTAAAATTGCTTAATTTTGCTGAATTAAATAGAAATAACAAAAGAAAAAGAATAACAAAAATATGAACACCACACAAGGGTTAACATATCAATCACCTCTTCTTTAATAAGTTCACATGTGTGTCTTTAGCCTCTAGTGATTTTAGAATTAGCATCCCTGTGCATTGTTCACTACAGTCTTTATGTGAAACAAAAGCTGCTGTTTAATGACACCGTAACAGTTTAATGGGTCTTGAATAGAAATACATTATATTAAATGTGTAATAAAAGTTATTCATTAATGGAAAGTGAGGGATATTAAGCCTTGGTTATTGAATTAATTTTCTGATTGAGGATTGATGGGAAATTCAAATGAACTTTCTAAGGATGATTCATCTTTTATGTGCTAAAAAAATCAATTAGGGTGAATTCAGTCGGAAAATTAAAGGATATTAGCAGACTTTACGGAAAGTTCTTTTTTTTCATGAGGTGAAGTTTATAAAATATGGCATATAGACTCCGGCAGTGTTCAGTGTGTGTGTGTGTGTGTGTATGTAAAGGAGTTACAGTACTGTGCAAAGTCAGAGACCCCCCTTCTGTAGGGGATCAGCCGGAACCACCGGCAGCCTTGAAGCACATGCATTCTAACAGTGCATAAATCACTTATTTTAACATAAATGCATTCTCACATACATCACGGATACTCACCTTGACACTGTACATATTGTGCACATATTGCATGTACTATATATTACTAAAGTGACTCCCTCTTAAATCTGCTTAAATATAAATATGTTTTTTTATTACTGTATATGAATTAATAATACACATCAAATCATACATAAATAAATGGATAAAAATTCTAGATTCAGATTTCCAGCCAAAAATGTTCAACATATACAAGTTATTAATTTTTCAGCAGTTAGTTCTGTGAAGATTAAATTTAACGGAAAGAAAGTCCCAGTAAAATCAATGCAAATGAGGAATTTCCTGTAATAGTGCTCACTCTGTGGTGGAATCAAAACTGCATATTCTGGTGAAGCCTTTGTACTTGTGGAAATTAAGTGTTCTGTGAACAGTAGATTGTGCTTCCTTCACTCCTGCCCTCTGGAGGTTGTTTCTGGTGACAATAACAGTTGTTTTAGGCCTTTCTTTACAGCTCTTACCATGTTTATGTTGTCAACTGTCATCTGATACTCAGTACACCAGTGACGACTTTCTTCTTCAGGATATGTCAAATGGTTGTACTGGCTATGGCCAATATTTGAGCAATGACTCTGATTGATTTTCTATTTTGTCTTAGCTAACAATTTTTTTTACCCATAGACAGTTCTCTGTATTTAATGTTGGTTACTCCTCTAGCTATAAATGCACAGTCTGCATAGGCAAAACCAAAATCTGAAATTGAGCAAATAGATTCTGCACTTTTTTTTTGTGTTTGAATAATCAATGTATCAGGACAGACCTGGGCAATAAAACACACATGACAGTCACATGTTCCAATACTTTTTTTCACATGAAAAATGAGTGAGTTCAGACAGAAGCTGCTGAATCTTCTGAACTCTGTATCAGATCCATATGTAAATACCTCGAAATATTGATATTTTGCCTCATATTTATCTTTTTCTGTTTTGCAGTCTTTATATCAGGAGAAATAAAGTAATTGGTCTTCCTGTTTCAATACTTTTGGAGTGCACTGCATCAAATTAAATAAATTAAAATATAGATTTTGCTCATAATCCATCCCTGCATACAGCAGAGGCCTCTTTACCAGATTAGCTACCAGACTTATTAAAAAAAAAAAAGACCTAAATGCTGAACAATCCATCATGGAACAGGTAAGTAAAAGCTAAAGTTGCCTCAGAGAAACTTGCCCCAACTTTTAAATGACTTACACAAAAATGGTTGCAAAAGGAAAAATGATAACACACCCATATTGGAGAAATGTTTGGGTGGGAAACTGAAAACTATGGATGCCAGGGGAAACACTGGCTACCCAAAGACCATGAAGAAAGGAAAATTTAAGCAGAAGGCTTTCACAAAATAAACGAAGAACCAGTAAATGAGAAAAAAGAAAAACTATGGATCCTAACTCAAATGTACTTGTAAACTTTAATTTCTCTGTACACCATTTTTTTTGGAAAAGATAGAACTTTAAAGGAAGAAGAGAGTAATGAGGGTGAGAGGGAAACTGTCCCAGGTGGCCACCAATATCAATAGACGTTAATTTCGGGTTGAATGTTGGTCATGATGTCAGATGACAAATATTTTATGTCAGGATAATGTCTAATACTGTTAAGTGCCTGCAGGGCTGAGCCCTCTACCAGAAGTACCATCAGTAACTCTCAACACAAACTGTGACAAAGACACGGCAACTTCTGACTGGTTTTCTGGTCCAATTATAGCCATGTGCCCAACCTCTGTACTGTTGATCTGAAAGGATGTGAACTCCTGAAGCTAATGATCTCAGAACATCAGACAAAGAGTGTTTGGGAGGACTAGGATGGTAAAAAGCAGTGTCTAAATCCCTATTTTGGAGAGATAAGTTTCACCTGACCAATTCATATAGAGTAAGAAACTCAGAATAAATGGTCGAGTGGCTCTCCTTTAAAAAAAACGACTTAACTGTTGCAAAAAAGTGTATGTAGGCATATAGCCTATGCTACACAAGGTCCTTGAAAAGTCCAATTAAAAGTTCTTTGATGCATATTCTGGATTTGAATATCGTATATTGTTCAATGACTGAGGTTTTCTAAAAAGGGCTTAAGGCTTTTTTTTAAAGGGGATATAACTCTTGTTACAAAAGTTAGAATAGGTCTACGGGCTATACAAAACAAAGAAATCTAACCAGCTCTATTCCTAGATAGTTTTAGTTCCTTCCTAACTAGTCAAGGGTGTTTTTGCCACTTTTATGTAAAAAAAAAAAAACATGTTGCTGGCCACACCATTTGTGACTTTTCCTTAAAAAGTCATGCAGTATTGTGCATGTACGTAAAATGAGCAGATTAAAATTTCTTCAAATTATCTAGTGGGTGGGGCTCTGGTGGGGGTTGACAGAAAATGAATGGATTTTTTTTTTCGAGCTTGGAGTGTAATTCTTCAGTTGGTTAACCTCTGAAATATCTGAATTATTCAATTTTGCATCAGGAATAAACAATGACTAAACAATGAAGTGAATTATGCAGAGTGAGAATTAAAGGGTGAGATGGGAAGATTAGGTTATTATAGACTGAGAGAGATACTGTCTCAGGTGAGCTTCTGTTGTTGTGGAGGCGTCAGCTAAAATATAAGCCATCCAGTCTGCTTATCTGAGAAATTCTGTCTGTTCACTTAAGAATAAAGTTGTCTAGGTTGGGAGGAGAAATACACTGGAGTATTACAAAACTTGGCATGCAGTTACAGACATGCAGTATGTCTTAGGCTGATATATAAATAATTACAGGTCTGGTCTGATTAAACACTGTGGGCTCTATTGTACACCCTGCAAAAGGCGTATCACAAAGCTCTTTGCTATCTTACACCCTGTCAAACTTGCGCTCGCACTATTAAAATAGTGCTGGAGTTTTGGAATAAATCTAAACTTGTGATCTGGAAGTGAGTGAGTGTTCAGGTAAATTTCTGGCATGTTTCTACGTTGGCAGCAGGAAATGCAGTGCGCCACTGACTGATTAAAACCCTCACAACAGTCAACAGTCAACCGCCCAATCCTTTCTTAGCCATCTTAGTTATCTTAGCCGCACAAGGTGTATTTTTTGTGGCCACACAATACCAAAAACACACTGACACACCCTAAATCATGCACTATAGATCCCTAAAATAGGGCCCTTTATCTTTTAATAGAGAGGGCATAAAACTTGGCTACAAAACTGCCCAATCAGAAGGTTCTCGGAGGCTACTTTTGGGTAGTGTTCTTGGTGAGAAATCATTGACTGTTAGACATGACTCTACGACACACAAAGACATTCTTTCTGACCAGCTGACAGACTTTAAGTGGGGGTACATTATGGGACTAAGAATTGCAGACAGAGTTGCCAACATTGTGAACAACAAAACTGGACTGATGGATCTTTATCAATGAATCCAGGTTCTGTTTAGGATCTGACAATGGCTGGGTTCTAATTTGGAGGGCTTGCGGTTTGGGCTTCATTCCTACCTTTGCTGTGGAGTGATGCTCTGCCCATACTGGTGATGTAATGATCTGGAGTCAATTGCATATCACCCGAGTCAGCCCCATCCAGGGGCAATAGCCAGGACATTCTGTGGCACCTTCCAACCGCCACTTTTCATCAGGATAATGCTAACCCAATCACAACATGGTTTATTTTACTTTCACAAGTACAAGTTTGTTCTACTCCTTTTAAATGCTAAACATTCTACAACCTTAATTTATCTGTAACAGAGGAAATAAATGAGCCTTAGCATTTGAAAATGCCCCAAATTAGGTATACACACAACTGCATTGAGTAAATGAAATTAATAGCAATCTTCTTCATTCAATAAACATACCTCAAAGAATACTTCTTGCTTCGGTGTCTCTGTGAGGGCTGTGAAATGGGCGTTTCATGTACCACGCTTCTTGTTTTCAAAGTAACACGATGCTCAGACACCGGCCATTTCTTGAGAATGTTGTGGCGATGAGATAAAAGCAGGAGACCCTATTTTGAGAGCCTCTGGGTCTGACTGAGAGTGGCTGTTTCAGACGAGACTGGGATGTGCATTAGAGACCCCTGGGGACCTCATATTTGCGAACTAATTTTAACATCAGCCCTGGTCACAGGAAAGTCTCTGAAATCCACAAAATAGTACAATTCCACCTTGAAAAAGGTTTCTTTGGAACAATGAATGAGAAACTTTTTGAGAAAAAGATATGTTTTTACACAAAGTTTAACTGTTTAGAAGGATTAAAGATCATGATAGATAGATAGATAGATAGATAGATAGATAGATAGATAGATAGATAGATAGATAGATAGATAGATAGATAGATAGATAGATAGATAGATAGGTACTTTATTTATCCCGAAGGAAACTTAGGAAAACACAATCTAAACACAATCTATGTCCTTATAAAGTCTATTTTATTCAGTTATGATTATTCTGCATTTGTGTTCATGCAAAAGTGCTAAATAATGTACTTAATTCCGAATACAATTAAAAATACATTGAAAAAAGGGACTCTTTGTATTCAACTACTTAATAAAGATGTTCCAATTCACTTCTTTAACTAAAAACGGACGTAGTTTATATGCACAGCAATGCAATCCAATGTTTTTGAACATCTTTTTAACAGCAGTTTGCAGTAATTGCAAACTTTTGAGTTCGTAGTATTGGCAAACAAGTACTAAGCCTACAAGTTACATCAGCTAATGTTACTGTCACAAATGAGGAGGGTGGATGTAAGTGCAAATTTCAATTTATTAAAGAAACAAAATAAATTAAAACGAACAGAAAACAAACACGGGTTCTAGCAGGAAAACTCTAGAGACAAAGTGCAGCAAGAAAGATTTAATCCCGATATACACATATGACAATTAGTAATAGTGAATATAGTGTATATAGAGTCTTTGGCGAAAGCCCCGTAGAAAGTCCAGGTCCGCAGCGTCTGGAACCTCGCAGATCCTGCCGTACAGGTACGGCGGGGGCGGAGCCTATCCCCTGGGCAACCGGCGGGTCCGAACTGGAGGCGGTGGGGAAGGAGGAGGGTGAAAACGTATGTCAGCGTCTGCAAGCAGGGGAGAACAGGTAAGAGGGAGGTCTTATAAGGGCAGGTGGGTGATGGTGATTGGCTGAGAAAAGTGGCCTGATTTCGAGTTTCCCGCTAGAACCTGCGCGGAGCTTTCAGTAATGCAAAAACTAAGGAAACAAACTTGAATGATTAATAAACAAAACTTAACTTAAGTAATGAAACAAGAAACTAACAAACTAGAATAATACAAAGAATACAAAATGAACAAACTAAGCACACTTACTTAACAAAACAGACTGGATTGAAGAAACAGAATCAAGGACCACAAACTACAAACTCAAAACACGCATATACAGAACACAAGGACACAAAAGACTCCACAAGTAAACACTCATACACTGGGCTATATATACACAGGGAGGGTAAACACAAGTAATGATTAGATTTTGTAAAGTGTAAGGGTGTTTTCTTTTGAATTCTAGTTTCTAGTTTTATGATGGAACTTTTATTAAGATTATCTACAGCGCCAGTCGAAAGTTTGGACACACCCCTTCTCATTAAATGTGTTTTATTTCTTTTTATGTTTTTTTTTTTTCATGGTAAATTAAATATTGGAGACTATATTAAAGCTATACAGGAACACATGCAGAGTTATTTAGTAAACAAAAGGTGTTAAACAAACCAGAATCTGTTTTATACTTTATCTTTGAGGACAGATCTGCACACTCTTGATATTTTAATCTCAGTGTCTTCATGAGGGAGAGTCACCTGGAATAGTTTTCTCAGCGTCTTGAAGGAAGGAGTTTCTGGAGGTGCTGAACAATAGTTGCTACTTTTCCTTTATGCTGTGAAGCTCCAGCACATCCCAAATAAATCACCTCAAATCACCATCTCAGTTTAGATCAGATTTAGATCAGTGGATTAATGTGGAGGTTTACTACGTAATTTCATATGTGTCTTTTATTTTTTCCCATGTCTTTAATATTAATCTACAATGCAGAAAATAACTAAAAACAAAAAATAAATAAAAACGCTATCGTAACACAAAAGAACCAACATCTCTCTAGTGGGAATCTATTGGCAGTGGAGCTATAAATAATCAGCTTATCAATGTTTGTTCTCGATTCAGCTCGGATCAAAGCTGCTTTGACTGAACCTGCTGTTAGGTTAAAGTCCACGCAGGGGAAGCTCATTGATTTGGGAGTGAATGTGGAGCGCTGGGCTATTGACTGCTGTGACCTGCAGTCAGTCCATTAGTTCCATGAGTTAAAGTCTGGCCTGTTCACACAATGAATCTATAATGTGCTCTTAATGGAAGTCTAACAGGATGAGGGGTACTGTAAAATGACTTGGGAAAACTCTGAGAAGTAAAGTGGGTGCAGCGAGTTGGTAGCGGTCTATGCAAATTATTGCAGCATTGTCTGCAGCTCTATGATCTCTATTCTCTTAGGCACGGGTGGAAAAAAAAAGAAGGAGAAAAAAAAAAAACTGCGCAGGAGTGAAGAATATTCATGAGAGCTGCACGGGACAGTCAATGGAACAACAGCGCACGGAGGACTTGGTAGGATGCCTGAAGGCATTTGGGTACTTGCTGCTACTCAGGAGAAAGTCATTACTGTTCTGCATGCCATCCACGCACTGGCTTGACTCAGGTTTGCTCTCCGAGCTCCATAAGAGCTTTACTCATCTGCCATTTTCAATATCATGCCCTAAGGCGGTCCTGATACTGTGAAATGTGCTGTGAAAGAGATGGAGAATCCCACAGCTCCTTTATTCAACAGCCTTTCCCCTTTAGATGTCTAAACTGAGTCAGGGCGATACGGCGAGAATGAATTCTGACAAACACGCAATTGAATGACCATAAATATACAGCAGAGATATTAGTTCTGACATTTTCTTTTAATCTATCTGTCAGTCATGCACTTTGACTCCGTATAATAAGACGCTATTATTCCGAGAAGATTGCATATTTTCCCGCACTTATTTCCCTCTCATCAGCAAGTGCAGACCATGACCAATATCCAAACTCCGGCACCATGAAACACACTACGACCGAAGATGCTTAATAAGTGTTATCCAACATCTTTTGCTGAGCTGTGTTGATACACAGAGATACAGGGCTGTGAAACTGATTTGGTTTTGGTCTAATAGAATTGGAAATAGAAAAAAAACCCAGTAACTATAAGGAAATAACAGGTGGAATGTGTGGAATAGCCTGAACTGGTAGTCCAAATTGTAGATCATTTGATTAACCCTTCTGTTATGTTTCGGGTCAAATTGACCCGTTCTAAAGTTTAAAGATCTGGGAAAAAATAGTTAAAAGTATTTTTTTTTCAGTATAAAACTTCTTCTGCTTGTCTTAATTAGTGTAATCGACATCTAATAATAAAATGGTTAATCTCACGTATTTGCAACCACCCCCTGAAAAAAAACTAAAACTAAAAAAATGGCAATGATTTGTTTTAATGTTTAATTTTTAATGTAAATAATTAAACACAGTCTTCCGATGCAATGGAATGCATCAAAACAGCAATTCAATATTTGATAGATTTGTTAATTGGATATAATTTTATTTAGGTGTTTCATTCAAATTTTAGATTCTTCTTTTCTGTGAATTACAGATGGAAAATAGTGTTTAATATTTTTTCCCATCATTTTATTTAAGTTTAAAAGGGTCATTTACTCAGGTTATCTTGGTCTGATATTAAAGTTTGTTTGATAATCTGAAAAATGTAAGTACGACTTTATCACACCACTGTGTACATATGTGCTGGAGCGTTGTATATAGCAGGTCTAAATTACACAGAATTTTTCGTTTAGACGTCTTTTTTACAGAATCAAACCCGTTATTGACCACAGGATCACCACAGTGTTCCTGCAGGGCGATTTTTATTTGTGTTCACAGTGCAGACAGAAGGCGCTGGCCCACCTTTCTGGTATTCTAAACAACTCGCTGTGTTGGCAGCTTGCCGGAGAAGGTTCTGACATGAGCCAACAGCTGTGCCTCTACAGAGATAAATACGCCCAGAGAGAACGAGAAGAACAGCAGGTCATATCACACATACAAAATAATCTACACAAACAGACAGTAGGGGACATGGCTTACATACTCTTTTACAAGCACACAGACTGTATACACAATGAGAGCATTACAACTCGGATTATTGTTGCTTTAATGCAAAAACCTTGTGTTTCTGTTTTTCTGATTTTAATTTTTTGCTGTTGTTCTTTATGCTGTATCAGAATTTCAAGATGAATGGACCAATGGAAATACTTTAGAATTACTTGGACATTTCTTTTTGAGAATTGAAAATGTATTCAATTGATAGTTAAAAAAAATCGCTGTGTTGAACTGAACCCAGCACGATTGTGCCATCTCAACCAATTGGTAGGTATGTTAGGCATAGAATCCACTGGAGGTCAATGTGTTTTTGAGTAGTATGCCTTTTCAGTTACAATGTGTAAATCACTAAATACTAAACTGGCATTTAAGTATGAAATTAGTAAGGAAAATTAATTAATTAGTATTTCTGGGGTTCAATCAGCATAGAAAATGCTGGATATCACATCGTACAGATTAACTAAAGCAATGTCCATTAATAAAACACCCCCAAAAAAATACATGACCTGTAAAATATACATTTTGTGCTTCATGCTTTTCAGAATAAGACGTACAGAAGAAGTTTCATACTGAAAAAAAAATACTTTTAACTATTTTTAATAGTTTAACTACCTAGATCTTTAAACTTTAGAACGGGTCAATTTGACCCGAAACATAACAGGAGGGTAATCAAATGATCTACAATTTGGACTACCAGTTCAGGCTATTCCACACATTCCACCCGTTATTTCCTTATAGTTACTGTTTTTTTTTTTTTATATATTTCTAATTCTATTAGACCAAAACCAAATCATTCTGCAAGTAAATGCTCTAAATGACAATATTTTTATTTAAAATGTAGGAGAAATATTGTCTGTAGTTTATAGAATAAAAGGGCAATGATTATTTTACTTAAACATAGACCTATAAATAGCAAAATCAGAAAAACTGATTCAGAAACTAAAGTGGTCTCTTAATTCCTTTTAGAGCTCCATCCAAAATGCTGTGTGTCCAAGACTAGACCGAATCCCTGCCTGGAAAACAAAATGACCCCAAATGTCCAAATATCTTCAGAAATTGTGATAATCCAACATATTAGTTTGTCTAATGCTCCTGTTGATCTAGATAACTTTTCCTGGCAGTAGAGACATGTGAAAACAATGAAATGTAGTGTCCAGCAAACACTGGTAAAGTCTTTTTAATACCCTTAAATTCAGAAAAAAAATAAAATAAAATAAATATTCTAGTCCATGTGGTGTATATAAACATAATACGTAAAAAATCTGGAGAACTATTTGGAGTTTTATTTTAAAACACTAAAACAATACTGAATAAAGATTAAGTAGATATCAGTGCTTAGTTCATGCATAAACTATCCAGTATTTGATTTGCAGATCAAGGTTAGAAGCTTGAGTCTGTGGCCGGCTACAGTCGATCAATAGAAGAGCACTTACTCATGTTTCTACATGGCTGACTGCAGGTCTTTTCCTGGCTAAATGCATCTGGGGTCAGGTCAAGTCAATGTAATGAAAACGTTAATGAGCTTCTCCTGGGCCAGTACTGTACTGTACTGCAGGCACAATGTGCCTAAAAATACCAGAACACGTGTAAAAGATGTACATTCTCTCAGACATTTGATCTTATAATAACCTCCCCAGAAACCGGGAGCTTTTGCACCTATTAACACCCTCTGCACACGACTGGGAAAGAACAGCGGGGACAGCCAGACCCTTCAGCCCTCGGCCTGCTGTTTAGACCAAAATAGCTTGTTTTTTTCTTCCCCAGCTTTTAGGACAGCCGTGTAGCAGCTTCCTAAAACGGCTTGTTTAGGTGAACTGCTCAAACGCATGGTTAGGCCTCTAGGTACCACTTTAAAATAGGATTACTTTTATAAAGCGTTTAAAAATGGTTTACAATTAGTTTATTAATGGTTACTAATTATGTTGTAAATGCCTTAAAAATCATTAATAATCAGTTATAACACATAATTAGAAAGGGCAACAATATAGATGGCTGTGGGCTCACTATTTGGCAAACAACAGGTCATTGTTGCCCTTTTTACGTATGTGTTATAACTGATGATTAATGACTTTTAAGGCATTTACAATCTAATTACTACCATGAACCAGCCAATGAACAAGTGTATAAAGCAATTAAATAGTAATTTGGCTCTGCCTACTGCACTGGGGAAAAAAAAGAAAACAGTACTAGTACTTAGCATTAGCATTAGCAGTACTGGTAATGGCTAATTCTAACTAATTCAGTGTGATTTAGAACACGTTTTATTCATGTTATTACTGTAATAACACACTGTAATGTACAGCTCTGGAAAAAAATAGGAGATCATTTAAAAATTATGAGTTTCTTTGATTTTACCATAGTAAAATACTCTGGAATATAATCAAGAGGAAGATGGATGAGCACAAGCCATCAAACCAAGCTGAACTGCTTGCATTTTTGCACCAGAAGTAAAGGCATAAAGTTATCCAAAAGCAGTGTGTAAAACTGGTGGAGGAGAACATGGCAAGGTACATGAAAACTGTGAATAAAAAACAGGGTTATACCACCAAAAAAATTATTTTGTTATTTTAGCCTTTTCTCATTTTCTGCAAATAAAAGCTCTAAATGACAATTTAAAATAAATGAAATGCTGTGCGAAGTTTATAGAATAAAACAACAATTAGTTAATTGGATTTATTTGTCTTCCTTACTGTGCATTGCAGACAGAATACAGCATTCTTATTTTTTTTCATAAATAGACATAATTTAGGTCTGACAGGATTAAGACATGGACCCCACAAGACCTTTGAATGTGTATTGTAGTATCTGAAAACAAGATTTAAAGTGGGCTCACTTGGGTGAAAAGTGGGCATTGTGGGTTCCAGGTGTGCATGGGCTCTAAAATGGTTTGAAAAGGATGAGACATTTCTAAAAGTTTATTTTAGAAATGGAAGAGAATAAAAAAATAAAGAAAATGACACGCGAATATCCCAGCAAGTAATGGATGAGGGGGCCATTATAAAGGCCCCCGTGTAATCTCGGTTCAGTTCTGAGTAAATTCTGGAGTGGTTTACTCAGTAAGAAGTAGTAAGAATTTGATTTGAGCTTGATCTGACCAAACAGTCAGCTGTACACCACATGCTTGAGATAAATGGCTCTGCAGGTAAAGATTAATCTGGTATATTACCCAGATAAATACTATTTTTTGAACAGATGCCATCTCTGCTGTTGCTCCATGTAAAACAGCACAGGAGCTTCTTCCTGTATTTACTTTCTTGCTCCGCCCCAGACAGATCTGACCAATCAGCAGAGAATATTCTCACATGGTTTGTTATGATTCATTGTTGGTGCACTGTCCTTGAGCATTCAGGGTCTTGTGTTTGGCCACTGTTCCTGAACTGACTGTTCACTTGCTGCTTAATATGTGGATCACCCCTTGGCAGGTGTAATTGGAACCGGATAACCATTGTTATTCTCCTCATCTGTCATTGGTTTTAATATTATGGATTATTGTTGTGTACTGTATGTCTCAGAGAAGTAACGTCATAGTCAGTCTGTTCCAGCCTGCATTAAACAGCACGGCACTGTTGTCTGGTTATCTGAATCTGTGCTGCACCAGCACAAACATCTCAACATCATTAGAAGCAGATTAGCGAGTGGACACTTCTGGTCTGGTATGGAAGGATCTAATAATAGTGAATATTCTGCAGGGTGCTCCTGTTCCTCCAGAATACAGACATGAGGTTACGGATGTGCAGGAGCAGATGGTGATTATGGATTTGGGTATTTTTGTTACTTACTTAAATAAAAATAATTATAACTATCTGAAACGAATAATGTATTAATATGTAATATAATTATTTTCCTGACTTGCAGGTCACATAGAAGTTAGAGAATGCAGTATCTTCTTACATTTCTTCCTTTGTATTAACACATAAACTTAATTTGAACTTTGATTTATACATCTTTTAAATATCACAGCAACTTTTCACCTTTCTACACTTCATACTTTTTTTTTTTTTTTTTTGTTTTTACCAATTTTATCAAAACAAGTACTGTTTTCCTATAGGCTTATAATAAAGACACTCTCTTACCCAAGTATCAGGTTTAAACAAAATATAAGCTGTCTGAACCAGTCCATAACTGTCAGTCATTTATCTCTATTACATTGTAATAATACAGTAATAACACAAGAGTAATGGTAGTAACACAAAAGTAATAATACTGTCATAACAAGGATTCAAGGAGATTTTATTGTCATTCATATCACATGTGGTACATGAGGTGGAACGAAATTGTGATCTCACAATCCAGTTTACACCCAAGAGCAATTGTTAAATACTGTCACGTCTGGTGCTGTTAGCTCCTCTGTCCCTTCCACACCCAGCTCTAACGGAGGTTCTCAGGTCAACAACTACATTACCCAGAATGCACCACCCGCTGACATCACGCACTCACCTGATCACGTGACACCTCACCTGCTTCCTCCAGGAAGCCCCGAATACTGATTACTGGCACTATAAAAGAGCACACCACACAAACACCCACGCCGCGTATTGTAGGTTCTCCTCATTACAAAGCGTTTGTATATCTCTTGTCTCAGTTTATCTTGTGTATGACCTTGCCTTTGTTTTATCGACGCCAATTATTGCCTTTGCCTCTGATATTGGATTGCTTGTGTATTACCTGGACTGTGTTTTCACTACTGCCTCTTGGATTACCTCTGATATTGGATATCTCGTGTATGAACTCTGGACTGTCTCTCGTTTATGGTATGGTTTTGTCTACATTGCTCCTGTTATTGGTGATTACCCATTTTTCTGTACCGACTACGTCTTACATCTGTTTATTTTATAATAAACACGTTTTTATCAGTATCTGCACGTGTCTGCATTCTGTGCTCACCATGACAAATACATTGTAATAAAACAAAAGTAGTAGTATGAAAATATAATTCCAACATCATGCTATCATGCATGTTATCATAATAACACACAATTGTAATAACATTGTAATTACACAATGGGAACAGCATCAGAAAAGCACTGTAGTTATCTATTGGCTAAATTAAAAAAAGCTTTACATATTTAAACTGTTAAATCTATCTATCTATCTATCTATCTATCTATCTATCTATCTATCTATCTATCTATCTATCTATCTATCTATCTATCTATCTATCTATCTATCTATCTATCTATCTATCTATCTATCTATCTATCTATCTGTTTAGCAACTTCCTAGCACCACCTAGTGACAATTATCAATTTGTTTGCCTTTATTTATTTATTTATTTATTTATTTTTCTATTCTGTATTATTTCATGGTAGTAGTATTAGTAGTATTAGTATTAGTAATAGTAGTAGTAGTATTAGTAGTAGTAGTATCACTGTTAACTTCTTAACCAGCACCAGTCCTGTGTTATTCTGAGTCAGTGGTGCTGTGGCACTGTGCTCAGCAGGCTTGGCCGATCATCATACCGTTGTTTTTGGCAGCGTCCGGTTACTGCAGAGTTCTTGGGTTTGGAGACACAAATAAAGAAATATTGTGTGTCTTTGTGAGAAGCAGCTTATCCTGCCATGCATGGAGTGAGCTCTGGACCCTTCCAGACATCAATATAAAATTGCACTGAAAACACTGATAGCTTGGCGAGTGAAAGCCTCTGAAAGGAAACTTCAATCTTCAGAGCTTAGTTTTCCAGCAGTGGAAGACTGTTGGCTGTGGTATGGAAAATATTTAAACTCAAATTATGTTTACCACATACTACGTCTAACTTTTCTCAGAAAAAAAAAATGAAAACTTCAATTTTTTGGAAAGTATGTAATGTAAAAACTTCAAATAGAGAGAAACCAAATATTCTATACTCAATATGAACATGTTATAAGTTGATTCAGTCTGTTACTTTTGTATTTATTTAAAGTTTTTTACAGTCAAACATCTATCTACGTTTGAGATGTTTTTAACCTATCCATTAATCTCATCATGGTGACAGTAAGAAGGTACAGATGATGGTAAGGAATATATTGAAATGCAATGACTACAAACTGATGGTAAAAACGTGCAAAAAAACACACCCGATGCAAATAGGGGATAACAGGAGCCAATGGGAAAGGCACCACCTAAAGATCACCATGTTTCACTGAAACATCTCAGTTAATTCAGTCAGTATAACTCAATAAAAAGAAAATGTCTAAAGTTTAAAAATCTGGAGTTACTGAAAAATGTTTGAGTGTTTTAGATTTCTCTACATTAGTCTACAACTTAAGTTCAGGGGTATTTTATTTATTTGCAAGATTTTGATTCTTCTTCCTTTGCTACTTTGTTGCAATTATTTATTCAAAATTTTCTCCCATTTTTCTCCCAATTTAGCTAAACCAATGGCCCACCCTACTCTAGCTGTATATAGACGCCTTTTGCTGATCAACATCACCCTTAAAAGTGATGTGGGGATAGAGCGCCATCTACCCACCCAGAAAGAGCAAGGCCAATTGTGCTCTCTCAGGGCTCTGACAGCTGATGGCAAGCTGCATGGCAAGGATTCGAAGGATTCAGCAATCTCCTGATCATAGTGCCAGTGTTTAAGACCACTGTGTCTGAGTAGAGGTTATCCCATATGTTCAGCACATATTACCCAAATTAGCTGAGACAACTGAGACACTTTTATCTGTTCAACATTTCTTAGTACATAACCCCTAAAAGTACATCTTTCCTATTGGATCCTGGAATCAGGATGTGTTTTCCTCATCCCTCAATCACCATCAGTGTGTAGTCTTTTCCACCAGGGCTACCTTTTCTGGGTATTCAGTTATGTTTTATACAATGGCTGACTGTCCGGCCAAAGTACTGTAGGCCATAAGAGCAAGTTACAATTTTCTTTACTGTAAAGATTGAGTTCATAGCATGTCTAAGAACTACAATAAAGTAAGTATGTGTTGGAATAAATATAAAGGTAAGACAAACTGGTAGAAAGGAGTCAAGTTTAAGTATTAACCTAATACCCAAGGCAAGGTAGCCAGATTGACAATAATAATCACTGATGGTGAGTTAGGGATGTCTTACCATGCCTATTATGAGCCATTAGGAACACTTTTTAAATTTACTCCTGAAAAGTGTTAAAACAGTATAAATTTAACTCTAGACTTGAGTCTTCTCATTGGTTACACATACAGCTCTAGAGAAAAATAAGAGACCACTTCAGTTTCTCAATCAGTTTCTCTGATTTTGCTATTTATAGGTATATGCTTGAGTAAAATAAACATTGTTGCTTTATTCTATAAACTACAGACAACATTTATAAATAAAATAAAATAAAAAAGCAGATTTTTTAATTATTAGCAGAAAATGAGAGATGGCTGAGATAACAAAAACGACTCAGAGCTTTCAGACGTCAAATAATGTAAAGAAAATGAGAAAAGTTCATATTTATAACGTTTTAATTACAGTATTCATGCATGTTGGCATGTTCTTCTTGTTCTCCACCAGTCTTACATACTGATTTTGGATAACGTTATGTCACTCCTGGTGCTAAAATTCAAGCAGTTCAGCTTGGTTTGATGTGTTGTGATCATCCATCTTCCTCTTGATTATATTCCAGAAGTTTTCAATTTGGTAAAATCAAAGAAACTCATAATTTTTAGGTGGTCTCTTATTTATTTTATTTTTTTTACTCAAAGAGTTTATTCTAAATGACAGAATGTCTGTGTAGTATATAAGTTTACTCTCTCTATAAATTAGCTCAAACTGATGTCTTTTGCATTGATACCTTGATGGCGTATTGAGTGGAAAAATGAGTGGTCTGAGCTGCATTAAGATGTACTAAAGCCTTATAACCCACGCTGGAAAAGCCCCATATCAAACAACGAGGTCTTTAAACATGATGCTTTGTGTCTTTCTTCAGAGCTCTTCTAAAGGAGAGTCATTAATTAAACACAGCTTTCAGTGAATGAATTCTAAGAACAATCTCTGCTTCTGTCATACGTCCTCTGAAGATAAGGTCAAGTCACTGAATTGTTAATAATATAAGATACTTACATGCTTTCAGTCTTAGGCTGAAATGAGATTAAACACCCCGAGCTGAATAGAGAATGCTGACAGGAAACCTGCATTAAGTGTGGCCATGAAACCAAGCATCACTCCATTAAAGCGCCATTTGTGGAAAGAGATGAATATCTGTCTGATTTAACATTTTTATGACAAGGTCTGATATATATTCACACTCGCTGGCATTGAAATAATGCAGCAAGGAGGAGATATTGGAATCGGATGAAACTTTATATAAGAAAGTGGTTAAAATGTCAGACTTATATAACTTTTTTGGGGAGAAAACTGTACAACTGAAAGTACTATATTGAGTATAAAAGCATCCTGTTGCATATTTGCTCACAGATGTTGCAGCTCGGCCTGTAGATCCTGCTCTACACTCATATGTTGGTAAAGCTGGCATCCCAGCTACTCCCATAAATACTCAATTGGCAATTAATCTAGTAACTGATATATCTGATTATTAGACAGGTCTAAGAAGTGTTGCAATTTGAAAAAGAAGAAATATTTCTGGAAACCCTTGCTGTGTGTGGGTGACACTGGCTTTTTGAAGCTGACCATATCAGATTTAAAACTCTGACAATGGCCTACAAAGCCAAGAATGGACCAGCTTCTTCATACTTAATGGCAAAGGTTTAAAGCCAGATCTGTCCCCGATAAATTGCTTTTTCCACCGTTTATCCAGCTCAAAGTAGCTCCACACCACATTCCTAGAATCTGAAGAGCCCTGACACTTAAAACGAGGCATTAATAACTAAATTAATAATTTAATTTAATAATTTAATAATACATTTTCGGATTGACTGACCATTAATTAATTAAAATATGTTTTTCGTTACTTAGTTGAGCAGTTCTTGCCACAATAAGAATTAGAACATTACTCAAATACAGCTATTCACTGTATACCTGTAACTCTACCTCTTCACATCTTTACAACTGATGCTATCAAACACATTAAGAGGACAAAAAGTTCAAGTAATTAAATCTTGATAAGTTCAATGACTTTAGTATTAATATTCAATGCAGAAACTTTTTAAAATAATGAACTTAACCCTTATGTGGTGTTCATATTTTTGTTACTCGTTTACTTTGTTACTTGTATTTAATTCAGCAAAATTAAGCAATTTTACATTAAAATGCTTTACACATGCTCGCTTCTCCTAAATTGCAAGCAATATAAACAGCTTACATGGTTAATATTTGCCCTTTACCTTTCTTATGTTACATTTCTTTCAAAAAGTGCTACTCTTTTTTATTAGTTTTTTTTTAATAAAATGTAAAAGAAAATGAATTTAACTCAAGATATGAGTAGAAAATCTGTTTAGTTTCAAATTTACAAATGAAGCAATGTTTATTAGCCCTTGGCCAAACATACTGTATGTAATATAAATGGTTAGGGGGGGTGTACAGTGTGTGTTTATCGAAAATGTGTTTTGATATATGTTTTTCACAAAACACCACACAAGGGTTAAGGTGTTTTATTGACTGGTTTGACTGGTATTTATTTTTAAATGATTTAATCACATGTGTAAATCAATACCTGTAACAGCATTTTCTCTCTACATACTGAATAGTATAATACTACGTAGTCTAAAGTACAACTTTATCTAAAGTGGGGCTGGGAGTTGTGGTGTACACCTCTGTTCACTCTTTCTGGCAGAACTGCAGAGTGAGGTGAAAACGAGATGTGAATTATGTAATGAGACAAGTGTGCAGTCAGTGTGAGGATGAGTTGACCTTTGAAAAGGCTGACATTTCAGAAGATCTGCCGATTAGAGCGAAGAGACCTGCAGACGGTGCTGGAAGGTGAGATTGGACTTTTTGCTATGGTACAACAGTCAAACCCGATTACTGCAGAGTGCTCCAGTTTTGGGTCTTACCTAAAATTCAGGAAGTAATGTTGCCTCATTTTAGTACAATAAATAGCTATGCATGCATTAGAGCTTTACATTTTTAAAGCATAATATTATATAATAACGTTGAATATATATACAATATGGGCTACAGTAGTGTTGGTAGGTGGCTGCTGGCCAAAAAAATCTTGCTTTTATCTTGCTGGAATGCAGACTGAACATCGGACTGGAACGCAGGCTGGACAGGGGACTGGAACACAGACTGGACAGAGAACTGGAACACAGGCTGGATAGGGGACGGGAATACAGACTGGACAGGGAACTGGAACACAGGCTGGACCGGGGATAGAACGCAGACTGGACAGGGGACTGGAATGCAGACTGGGCAGGGGACTGGAATGCAAAAAGGACAGGGGACTGGAATGCAGACTGGACAGGGGACTAAAACGCAGGTTGGACAGGGGACTGTAAAGCAGGTTGGACAGGGGACTGGAATAAAGACTGGACAGGGGACTGGAATAGAGACTGGACAGGGGTCTGGAATAAAGACTGGACAGGGGACTGGAATGCAGACTGGGCAGGGGACTGGAATGCAGACTGGGCAGGGGACTGAAACACAGACCAGACAGGGGACTGGAATTCAGACCGGACAGGGGACTGGAACGCAGACTGGGCAGGGGACTGAGACACAGACCGGACAGGAGACTGAAATGCAGACTGGACAGGGGACTGGAATACAGACTGGACAGGGAACTGTAATGCAGACTGGGCAGGGGACTGGAACACAGACTGGACAGGGGACTTGCATGCAAACCGGACAGGGGACTGGAATGCAGACTGGGCAGGGGACTGGAATGCAGACTGGACAGGGGACTGGAATAGAGACTGGACAGGGGGTGGAACGCAGAGTGGAAAGGGGACTGGAATGCAGACTGGACAGGGGACTGGAACGCAGGCTGAACAGGGGACTGGAATGCAGACTGGACAGGGGACTGGAAAGCAGGCTGGACAGGGGACTGGAATAGAGACTGGACAGGGGGCTGGAACGCAGAGTGGAAAGGGGACTGGAATAGAGACTGGACAGGGGACTGGAATGCAGGCTGGACAGGGGACTAGAACACAGGCTGGACAGGGGACAGGAACGCAGACTGGACAGGGGACTGGAAAGCAGGCTGGACAGGGGACTGGAATGCAGGCTGGACAGGGGACTGGAACGCAGGCTGATCAGGGGACTGGAATGCAGGCTGGACAGGGGACTGGAAAGCAGGCTGAACAGGGGACTGGAATGCAGGCTGGACAGGGGACTGGAAAGCAGGCTGGACAGGGGACTGGAACGCAGGCTGGACATTAGACAACAACATGGACTGAACCAGAAACTGAACAGGGAACTGGACAGAGGATGTGAGCCGACATTGGATGTTAGACTGGACACTAGACACAAATGGAGGCTGGACAGGGGACTAGACGTTGGACAAGGACGCAGATTGGAGAGTAGACTGGAGCTGACTGGACAAGGGGACAGGGACAAGTACATTGACAGGGATGGAAACAAACACAGTGACAGGAATGAGAACAGAGACTGAAACATAAACAGGTACAGGGACACAGACTAAAACTGAGACAGGAACTAAAACTGGGGGACACAAAGTAAGAAAGGAACTGTTGTTGCTGTTGTTGTTAAGATTCAAATTGGTAATTACATATTTTGCTGGATAAAGAATGTTTATATATACTATAAAATTACTTAATGCACCTTCAGTAAGTGCAGTAAGAGTTTTATGTACTGACTTTATTAAGCACAGGAGCAAAAGTGTCAAATTCCAGAGGTCAGCGCAGTGGAGTCCCTACCATTTTCATGTAGAGTTACAGTACATCAGTGTGCTGTTTCAGCAGTCCTGAAAGTGCCGTCTCTAATAATTAATAAGCACTATGACAGGTAGGAGAGCCAATGGCATTAATTTTGTTATCTGGCCAATCTGCTGCAAGGAACGTAAAAAGCCACCTAAGTGGTGGCCAAAGCAAAATGAACTTGATAAGCTCTGCTTGAAGATATTATGTGATGTATAAATATTGTCAGGTTGCTGAGCTAGTTTCCATACTGTCTTTAAGGTGGATGTGAATCCATCACCAAGGGTCTGACTCTGAAGATATCGCAGGTACTGTATCTTAAACTAAAGTAATCGGAGTCAGAGGCAGGAGGCAAATGCAAGGTGGTCTTAATAAAAGCCATAAACTAAAAAACTAAAAAAAGTAACAAATACTAAGACTATCAAGGCAAAAAACTAAAGACAAGCAAGATAAAAAAAAAAAACAGTTAATGGTCAAAACAAAGCAAAACACAGAAAAAAGGAAAATCTGGGAAAGATAAGTCAAGGAAACAAGACAGGAACAGAAAGGACAAAAAGTATATAAAAAGAACAACAAATTCTTGGAATGAAGTAACTTTTTGAACTAAGGGATGGTTTCCGAAACAGTATCAGACTACGTTGCATTTTAAATGGATCTTTCCCTATTGAAAGGTAAATTTAGTCTAGGACTAGACATAAGCCCGATCCAGCAATCCAACCCTTAATACCTTCTATACACCTAAATATGGATGCTCTCAGGATGTTAATAACTTTAAGCTAAATGTAATTATTTTTTGGCTTAGTTTTACATCTTGAAATCCAGTTAACTAGAGTACTGTAGATCAGCCAATATGACATATAAGCATGACAATAAGCTACATTTAATTATTTTTTGGCTTTGTTTTGCATCTTGAAATCCAGTTAACTAGAGTACTGTAATAAGTTATAGCACAAATGTCAAGTGTATTATTGTGATTATACCACAGTTCCATTATCGCTGTTTATTAAATGATTTTGAGTGACCTCTATTTTCAGCCATTTCAGTGGATGTAAATAAACTGTGGAATTGTGGAAATCTAAGCTTACTGTAAATAAACGTAAGAGCTTTACTCACCCAAGTAAACGTTTTCATGAGAGAAATCTGTGTAGAATAAAGTCCAGTGCTCATTTGACTTTGAAAGAAAATGTTTTTTTTAGAGTCCCCTATCTTTGTCCACCTTACATTCAGTTTAAAATACCCTATATTAACTGTAATATATATACACTTAAGCTTTTACTTTAATAATAACAACTTGTAACATGATATCGGTGGCTGATAATGTGTGTAATAATGCATATTTTTGAATCGCTGATCTTAATTATATATTGGGCTGCGTCTTTGCCTGTGCCGCCTATTGGAGACATGGAGTTTCTTCTCTGTGCCTCTATGGGATCCTGCAGCTCTCATTTGGTTTGTATTTGGTTTGTATGTGCTGCATCGTTACTAGGTTACCTGTATGTGGCGGAGTAATACATGGAGAGCTTCGGTTGCAGCGCATTACCGGCTGATAACAGCACTCATAGAACGCCTCTAAGCCAATCGCATTGCAGGGTCAGAACTAACTGTGATATAATAATCTACAATGTAGAAAATAAATGTTGATTTGATTGACTGGTACTGTATATAATAGTGGATGTGATAGCCCAGATAAAATTTCAGAATTAGACTCTACCCATTCTGTATATTTCTTTAAGATCTGAGGAATTTGAAACCATTTTTATATTAGGAAAGAATATAGAGTAGCTTGGGGAAGGGGGATGGTGTTCACCCTTGGGTGCCTCTTCCCACAAGTTACCCTATAATCTGACAGAATGGTAATGAATATAATAATTACTAACTGATAACAGTTCAGCATTATCAGCATTACTAGGCAGGTCATGGTGTGCTTGCGGAAAAGGCTGGATTATGTTCATTAATTATTTGAAGCTGCACTCTGCTGACTTTTCCCCGCAGAGGACTGCTGAGGCAGCATAATGATGGAGCTACGGGAGAACAGAAGAACCCTGAAGATCATCTTGATGATCCAAAGCTCTTTTCACTTAATTGAGCAGGACAATCTGATTGGCTGAACGGACTTACAAAGAAGAAAGGAAATAAAGCAGGAAATTCCAGCTTCTTTACTATTCTGTTTGCTCAGATATGAGAAAAAAGACATATAACAGGGTTGCCAACCATGCAGTTTCATTGTTGCTATATTCAGATTTTAAATTAATACTCTGCCAAGTTAAATTATCCATGTAAATATTTGCTCTTTTTATATCAACAGGCCCAGTTAACCAATAGAGGTCAGCTCTTTCTGCTTTCAAATAGCTGCACATTAAACTCAACAAAGGCAAAAATATTATGACCCATTTTAGAGCTTATGTTCTATATTCCTCCTATTAATAATTTATTCATCGCCATGATATCTATGTAATATCATTACACACACATGTGTAATTACTGTATCATAAAAATAGTTGCGTACTGTAGAAATTTACCAACTAAATAGAATGAAATTTTGTGGGCCAGATCACTTTTGGTCTTCATTAAAGGCACTCTGACAGCCTACATTTATAGTAATGAATAAATAAATAGAGTAACACTTATATAGCACCTTTCTGGAAACCCAAGGACTCTTTAAAATGTACACATTTTACACACAACCATTCTTACTAAGCACACATCCACACACTGGTGAGAAGCAGCAGCCAATACACACAGCATAATCTTAACCGGAAACAGCCGTCCACCTGGAGGATTGCATTGGGTACTATATTCCAATTCCAAGTCATTTTGAAGCATTTCTATTGGACCATTCATAAAAAAATATTAAACAATTTAAAGAACAACCATTAGATTCACATTATGTAATAATGTAATAATAGGAAGATCTATATTCTTCATATTAATCATTTATTAATTTCCATGATATCTATGTAATATTATTACACACACTTATAAATACTGTATTATAATGCTTTAAAATGACTTGGAATTGGAATATGCAATCCCCCAATGCAATCCTCCAGGTGGACAGTTGTTTCCGGTTGAGAGTACGCTGTGTGCTATTGGCTGCTGCTTCTCACTGGTGATGATGATGATGATACAGTATGGAGGATTGCATTGGGCACTATATTTCAATTCCAAGTCATTTTGAATAATTTCTATTGGAACATTTATAAAATAAAAATATGAAACAATGTAAAGAACCACTAGTAGATTCATATTATGTCAAAAAGTAAAAAAAAAAATGCTAAATTGAAGACACAAGGGTTTTGAGTGACAGTGATTATACAATAAACCAAAAGCAAGAATTATATACTGTTGATTTTTGGAACTACACCAACACCAGCACTTCTCCTCCTCATGATTGTGAAGCTGATGAAGATTTTTTTTTTTTTTTGCTGAAGTTAATGAGGCTGCAAACAAAGGCTTTAGCAGGGAAGGTAATTGGCAGAAGTTTATGAAATCGCCTGTAAGATGTTATTGAATAATTCATTGCCTGAGTATGTTTTCCTGTTGTGTCTCAATCAAAATCTAGTTATTTCAGTTAGAAACAATTACACAGTCCCTGCAGCACTATAGACTGGCCTTTATGCTGTTTTATTCTATTCCGTCAATGAGGCAACGAGCGGGAACTGAATTTACATGTCGTTGATAGTCAAGCGTTGTTCACTATCAGTTTTTGATAGTATGAATGATCAGAAACAGTATAATCTCTTTAGAAATCAAAATGTAGTGTACAAATCATTTGATTACCTCTTTTCTCTTTAAAAAAACCTAATCATGTCTCTTTGCTGAACATCTTCAGTCACATGAATGTGATACACTTGTAAACGTGGCCTGTGTCAGAGATGAATTGATTTAATCTGGGGTTGCACAATGTGATTTTAGTCCTGATTTAAGGACTGAATCTCAGTGAGGCTGAGTCTAGGCTACACAATAAAATAAAATAAAAAAAGTTGAGTTAAACAATGTCCTGAATAACATATGGTCCAACTAGCTACAGTGTAAATAATCCACAAGGGTTCATATTTTATAAATGATGTTATGTAATAACAAAAGTTTGGGAGAAGGACCACGCCCGAACTCTACGTTCTAACTCCACCCCGTATCAATCAACCGCCCTATAAATACCTGCCCTAACTAACTAAGTCTTGTGGCGAAAGTTCGCAACCCATCTCCTCCCCAACAACCCCCTTTATCTACTCTTCCACTTCTTATTAAATAAACGCTTCTTCAGCACACAGTTCAGAAGTCCAGCCCAATTTTCCCTGAGGTCCCTCCCCTTTTTTTCCTCTGCTTTCTCTACTTCTTTAGGCGTGGTCCGCACTTAGCAAAATACATTTTATGACAGTAGCAGTACCAGTCAAATGTTGGAAACACCTCCTCTCGTTTAATGTGTTTGCTTTCTTTTTATGATTTTTTTACATTGTAAATTTTAAATTAAAGGCATTAAAGCTATAAATGAAAAAAGTATGTAAACCAGAATATGTTTTATATTTTAGATTATTCTACAGTAAGTATTACATTTATCTTTGAGGACAGATCTGCACACTCTTGGTGAGATTGTAATCTCAGTTTCTTCATGAGGGAGAGTCACCTGGAATAGAGTTTTCTCAGCGTCTTGAAGGAAGGAGTTTCTGGAGGTGCTGAACAATAGCTGCTGCTTTTCCTTCATGCTGTGAAGCTCCAGCTCATCCCAATTAAATCACCTCAAATCACCATCTCAGTTCATCAGGTTTAGATCAGGGGATTGGTCAGGTGGAGGACAAACACTTCTTTTTACTATTTAGTACATAATTCCATGTATGTGCCTATTATTTTTTTCATGTATTTTATATTAATCTACAATGTAGAAAATAAATAAATACATAAATACAAACATTGAATTGTATGTTCTTGCTGGAGAGTGGGGATGGGGCGGGGCGTGACGTGTGCAGGTGTGATGGATCACAGTATAAACCAATGGGGAGTCAGAATGTTATATGTTTATACTTCTCTACATCCAATCACAATCAGATTCACTCTATCTGGACGGAGAGATTTATCTGGATAGGGTTCTTTTTGCTTTTTGTATTATAAGAAGCTGGAATTAAAACGAGCTAAAATGAAGTAGAAGTACCAAGGCTATTTTTAAAACCTAAGGAATAGAAAGTTCAGATAATTGCCAGGACTCCCAAAATATCTGTTCCTCACCTTTCAAGTGTTTTTTTTTATTTTATTTAAGATGAACAATAAAAAGCAGCAAAAGATAGAAGCTTTTGTAAAACTACACACAGAAAAGAGACACATATAATTGCACACTCAATCCATGGTTTGGATGGAGTTCTTGTGTGTGAAATCAAACCATTAAAAATGAGAAAATGAATCTGTCCTGGGTGTGGACTCATTAATATTCATATGGAAATGCCCTATAATGCTGAAGTGTACCCAAGCCTTTACAGAATATACATATGTATATAATTCGTTCTGCATTTCAGCACATAAAATTCCTCATTAGATCTCAGGGATTAGACATATCATGTAGGTGAAGCAGTGGTGGTAGCTGTGGTGTTATTGGGGGGAGATGTTCACATATTAGACTTTTTCAATTCCTTTTTCACGGAAACCAAGCGAGGGTGGTCAGTGTTAAATGTCCAATTGTGTGACAGAATCAGAGTTAATCCCAGGCCTGCCCTGCTAACAACCCCAATTTGCGCCCTCCGAATTCCAATAAATACACTACAAATCGAATGCAAATCACATTGACAGCCTGACCTCTTGAGAATCAGCATGATTACTTAGTTTATTAGATAATAAATTGTGCTTACCGAGTGTTATTATCTCTGTCTGTCAGACACTTCAATCCAACTTTCATGCTCCCCCTGAAGTCATTTAGGGCCAAGCATCTGCCTCGGGGGCGGCGGAGTGATATTAGAATCGGCTGTTATTACACCCGGCTACCTCAGCAGAGCAGATGAGCTCTCTCCTTTACCGAGAGCACGGAAGAAAGGCCACGCTTATCAGCACACTCCCTAATAATTGGCTGAGGGGAAAGGGGAGTTTTACACAGACAAATGGGGTGGAGAATACGGGCTGCGCTTTATGCATGTGCTCGCAAAATGGATTTGTCTCCATTATGAGTTTAAAGGTGGCTGATGATTTTATTGCCGTTTTGAAACACGGCCTGTTCGGATTTGTCCGCGGGGTGCGAGAAGGTACACAACACGCGGCGTTGTGGCAATTATGTGGTCATTTGTTTCATCGCCGCCCGGCACTCAAGCAACTGGAATAAATGAATAAAGTGCCAACGCCGAGACAATGGGCCAACATACGAGCGAGTCCTCTGATGATGTGTTGATTGTGCATTTCCTCGAATTTACAAAAGAATAGGCAAATTTAATGATCCAACAGTCCATTGCTTTTACTGTAATGGTATTTTTGCGTCTGTGAGAAATAAACAGACCGCACTTCAACCCCAAGCCCAAATCACACATCTGCACCAGTCATTTTCAGATGCTGTGATGATGGCCAGGCTTTAGCTATTCTGAGGGACGTGTATTTATGCTTTTGTTCATGCATTTTTTAAACAATTACATTTATTACATGTAAATATCATTATTTTAGACTACATTTTATGCATAATTTTGCTGACACTATGTATGAATGTCATGTCTATATAAAACGCATTAATAAACACATCCAAAACACATTGTAACATTGTGTCAAAAGGCTTTATAAATGTGGTTATAAATATTCATAAAGATTGAAAACACATTATAGTCTTGTTTGTAAGTATTTTGGTTTGATTATGATCACAATTATGATGGCCAGAAGCTGTGTTTATAATGTTGTACATGTCTGGGTTAAAATAGCATGCATCAGAAAAACCTTCTATTATGTGTACTATGAATGCATTTTTAAAGTATTATATGGCATATATATGTTTAATACCTCATAAGTACATACAGTATAACAACATAAAAGCATTTTGAAACATGTCTTTCTAACACTATCTTTTGAACAATAAAAGTCATCAGTGCGCCTTATAATCTTTTGCTGTTCGGATGGATGGATGTATGGATGGATTTATTGGTGAAGGTTGGTTTATTCATCTGCATAGAGTTACTGTAGAATGTACGGCCTTACCTGTGTGAATTTCCTATGTCATTGTGAATGTTTATATTTGTGCATTCATGTCTCTGTGTCATATTTTGCAATTTAAACTGTGATGGTAGGAATATGTAGGCGGGAACAAGAGGCTCTGTGGACCAATCAGAGCTGCTGCTGTCTGCAACGTTACATTTCTGGGGAGGTGCACATCAGGCTATGCCATGGAGTACATTTCAATGTGCAGATTTGATTCAGATACATAAACTGACCTTCATAATGCACTATGCAAGCTGGGACTGAGTATATTGTTGCTAATGTATAATATGATATGAACACAGGTTATGATGCATTACAATCAGCTTTACAATTTATAATGCACAATAAACCAAACCAAATAATAGACCCAAAGCCCAAAGCACACTTCTGCACCAGTCGTTTTCAGATGGTTTGATGATGGCCATGCTACGCTAATCTGAAGGATGTGTGCTCATGCTTCACCAGAGGAGTGCTTGTATTTCTTGCCTGGCTTTGGGCCAAGCCCCAACTGAAAGCCCCACTTTATTTGCATTTGCTTAACGATGTTATTAATTCTGATGTAAATCAGGGGAACTATATAAACTCCAGTCTGTCTAGAACACGTGCCTCTGAATGTCACCTTAGTGCTTTATGCCCATTCGTGGTATTAAAAACAGCGGAGCATGACACAAATTTTTATGAGTGAAAATGTCTCCCAGTGTTTGTTGTAATAAACGTCCCGCCGCTCAGACGTTCCTGAGGCTATATAATCGGCATATAAACGGAACGAGTCCCAGGCTCATGTTGGGAAGTTTGAATGTCAACTTTAATCCAGTTTATTAACTCCTCTCAAACTAAACTCACTTTTCATTCTGCCTTTTGACCCAAACTTTATTTTTATTGGGCCAAGATATTAGAGAAGATATTAAGAGCCTAATCTGCTAAATCTGGGTTTAAAGGATAGGTTTTAGATGTGTGATAGCACCCAGTCGGGGACTCCATGCTCACTGGCTGCTAAATACTTTATCCCTTTATTTATTTCTTGTTTTCTTACTTTCTTATTACTCCAGAGTTCCAACAATATTGCAAACTTCTATCACTTCTATTACCCAGATAACAGAGAAAATTATAAAAGCATTTAGCAACATTTTGAAACTGTTAAAGACATAATCTTCCATCTGCCATCTTCTGAAAGCATGGCACAGTCAGTAAGAACAATTATGACAGCTTTGTCTCATCATTCCTTAATATGATGAGTCCATAGGTTCATCTCTGTACTTCTTGGAAAATACCAGTATGACTGTCCAATTCTTCTTGCTAATAGAGTTTTTAATTTCCGATGAAGCCTCTATACTTTTGTTTATGTAGTCTTCTGCAAACATAGAAATATTGTGATACCTTCAATCCTGCCTTCTGGAGGTTGTTGCTGATGTATCTAACTGTTGTTTTAGGGTCTTTCTTTACAGCACTCACAATGTTTCTATCATCAACTGCTGTGGTTTTCCTTAATCTATTTGTTCGACATCTGTTACATACTACACCAGTGACGACTTTCTTCTTCAAGACATTCCAAATGGTTGTACTGGCCATGCCCAGGGCTTGTTTTTCACCCTTAGACAGCTCTCTATTTTTTTTGTATTGTTAACTCCTCTACCTTCTGTATAAATGCATATTCTGCACAGCCAAAACCCAAATCTGAAACTGAGAGTAGACATACAAAGCTATTTATTTTTGGAAAATCTGTAAGGTAAACGTTAGCTTCATGTAATATCTGTTACACCTTAAATGGTGCATCAGTGTGAGACAGGGACTAGTGCCAGACTTTAGCTGTTTCTGCATTAAACATATAAAATTATAAGTGAAACATGATTAATTTATAAATGATTAATTTATAAGTGAAACATGATTAATTTAAGAAGCTGTCTAATTAGAAGTCTACTTTAGCTTTGAATGATGGTGGTTTAACATTTTTGAACTCATTTGGACATGAAAAGTACAGTAAAGTCAGGGAAAATATATTTTAAAAAATACTTCTCGTGTTTACTTTTGTGCTCACATTTCATTGGCTAATAACAAGACAACAGCATATACACTAACAGTAAATACTACTAGATTATGCTCTCAAATATGTTTTATTAAATATGTTTTATGTGCTTCAACTGGTTTGAACCACAATCAAAAATCTGTGTCTTTCCCAAACTACTTCATTTTCTTTTGAACTGTCAAATCTGACTGACAAAAAAAACTATAGATTTGTTTGTGTTATTCTATTCTTTAGCGCAGGCTTACCTAATTAATTTGATTAGCACCAACACAAGGAAACAGTAACTTTGGAGAGTCAAATTTGGCTTGCTATTTGGGCTAATTGGCACCAGATTAGTGTAAAAACAAAGAATTATCTGTTTTATATTTCGAAAGGACACAATGATGTTGCAATTAGTATTGATGTGCAAAACATTTATTTAGTGGCTGAACACAAAAGCATTTCTTGCCTGAGTGAAAAATTTAAGTAGAAACAACAACTGTGCCCCTTTTGAGCAATATGACACGAAGACATAACAAAGTCAAAAACATAAGCATTTATCAGACTTATTGTTCATTCAAATTTGTGAACCAAAAATAAAGAAACATGATATTAAAGAAACATGTTAAACTCTTCTGCCACCACTAGGTGACAGTATAATGGGCTCATAAGAGGACACCAGGCCCTTGTAGAGCAAGATTTAGTGTTGTGGATGACAGGTCCTAAGAGGATTTTGTGATATCAGTATTTTGTGTCCCATCCCTATTGTAACTCAACCTTTAACAAGGACCAAATTAACTGTGATGGTTTAACAACTGCATCATAACATTCCCATAATATCAGGCAGGTATTGTGGCATGTTCCCGCTATGCATTGGTCAGTACCTACCAAAAGTGCTCCAATACGTGGCAACCAGTGAACTGGCTAAAGAACGGATCATGAACACTCAAGAGTCACTGAAGTAAAGCTAATGGAGGTCCCACCCCACAACTTACAAGACTTAAAGGATCTGCAGCTAATCTGTTAGCCTTGATGCTGAAAACCCCAGAACAGCTTCAGAGGTCTTGTTGGGTTCATGCTTCAATTGGTCTCTTTTTTTTTGTGTTCCACTTTAGTAACAGTGGAAGCAATTCTGGAGGACACTGTATCTCTTTATCCTGCCCACCCCACAGTTTTGCTGGATGGAAATCCGATTAGGGAATCTCTAAACTCTCACAAGTGTCCAGTCTTTAGCAGCCTGCTGTGGCCAGCAGAATGTGACCATACGCCTGTTTGTCTGACAGAGGGATTCTCATTAGAACAGTTCTCAGTCATTCAGCTCCTGTGTGAGATGCCGGAATAGCGGTGTCAAAGAGGTCATGGCACATTTGTGAATTTACTGCAGTGAGGAGAAAGGCTTGAAGCCTTAATTGGCTCTTTTGTTGGCGATGTACAGATATTTGGATCTTTTGTGTCCTTACAGTCAATGTGAGAAAAATACACATTTAAAAAAAATTGTTGTACACAAAAGGACATGTCAGTTTGCAGTGCTTTTCAGAAAGAATAAAGGTTACCAGGAATAAAAAAAAAAAAAAAAAAGCTACACTGATATGGACAAAGCTACAGAACCAATGTGTAACACAACATGCCAATGTTTTAGCAGGAAGCTATAAAAGATTCTAAATGGATCCTGCAATAATCTATCCCACATTTTTTATTGGGGATAATCTAGCGATATGGCTGGCTTACTTTTGTCATGTTTGAGACAACCAATGCCAGATCATCTTTAGTCTTCATTGCAGGCACTTTGACAGTCGAATGTTACATTAATGAGGTCCTGCAACCAGTGGACCTACCTTTTCCTAAATGCACATTTCTGAATATTAGAGTTTGGGAACACATCTACACTGATGGGCGTGGTGGCCTGGAAATAAGGTGTGCTCAGGTAAATTTCTGGCATGTTTCTGTCTTGGTTTCTATCTTGAGGTTCACCACTGGCTGAATAAAACCTTGACAACAGTCAACAGTCAGCCACCCAATCCTATCTTAGGCATGCAGGAGCACTGTGTGCTCAGCGTGTGTACACACCCGCTCGTTTTGCACACATATATGGATGCAAATCCAGCTTTAACATTAACAAAAAACAGAATAAAATATCATTGCTGTTCCCTCAAATAAGCTTTTGTTGCTCCAGCCGAATGATAACACATGCACAGCCCCGATGCTAGTGTGGGCGCATTCCATGCAAAGTAACGCGGTTCCTTTGCTTCCCAGCAGCATAGGGGCGTGGCAGATTACGGTAGAAGTTTGGGTCAAACTTGGTGGCATAATTCATTTGCATTAAAATAAATTATATCTGATACCATATGTCAACACCATCCAGACACAGAATCAAGTTGTAGTTCAGGTTTATTCTGTTATGTAAAGAATTTTATGGCGACATAAGTACAGTACAGTATTTCAGCAACAGTTGTATTGTTTGAGAGCTGCATCTTGCTTGATTACTCTGTCATTTGCTGAAACATTCGAGCCAGCTTTAATCAACAGCGCTTTTGTTCTGTTTAATAAAATCTGCCTTAATACAGAAACATGACAGATATATATTAAGACGTCTTTTTAAGTGGATTTAGCTCTGCATTTAATAATTCACATTAATGTGTTAATATGGACTGTCTTAATGAATAATTATAGTGTATATAATTACAATATCAGGACCCCTGTTGGACAGGCAGTAAGTAGATACATTGTTTTAGCAGCAGAAAAGATTGTGTTTTGTTTAATTTAAATATGAATTACCCTACAGGCTAATAGGCGTGTAATGGTATGTGTTTTCTTTACGAACCGCCACGGTACAGGGGTCACGATTCGGTTCACGCATACGCACGCAGAATACACGGTACAAAGGCAGTCTATAGGAGATTTGTGGAACCTAAGAACGTAATGTTCACAAGAGTATTGCACCAGGAAAGTGTAGCTATCAGCAACTCACTTCTTTTAGCCTGCCCTGAGAAGTTTTAGCTCTGAGCACACGGGCTGAGTATGGTGACTAGAGGTGGGCGGATCGATCCAAATATTGCTAATATCGATACCAACGCTGGTATTGGTATTGAGCGATACTTGTGTAAAAAGATCGATACTCAAGCTTTTTTTCATCAAAGTCTACTCTCTGTCTATAAGAGTAGCGCTGCGCTGCGCCCCCAAACCACCCCCACCCCCTCTCTGGTCTTTTTTAGTTGTTGCACGTGCATCACATGGCTCAGCGGAGCCAGCCAATCAGCCAACAGGTATGGAGAGAGACACTACCTGAGTATTTTTTTGGGGGGGGGATATTTTTTTACACTCTATTTATAGATAGATAGATAGATAGATAGATAGATAGATAGATAGATAGATAGATAGATAGATAGATAGATAGATAGATAGATAGATAGATAGATAGATAGATAGATAGATAGATAGATAGATAGAAAGTGCAAATACACAGTTATATAATAATTTAAATTTAGCAGTACAAAAGATACATAAACAGTAGATGAATTAACTAGTGAATTAACTACTAGTGCAAAATAGGGTAGAACTGTAAAAATAGTGTGTCCATAGCTGAGGGTGTGTCCATGGTGTGGCCAGAGTTACCAGAATGAAAAAGTGTCACAGAGTCTTCAGGTTGCTGTGCTGAGAGGAGTTGAACAGTCTTGTGGCCTGAGGGACAAAAGACTTTCAGAGTCTGTCTGTGGAGCAGGACTGGGACAGCAGTCTGCCGCTGAATGAGCTCCTCTGCCTGGTGATGGTGCTGTGCAGAGGGTGGTGGACATTGTCCATGATTTAAGAAAAAAATAAAAATTGCACTGAAAGGAAAAAAAATCCCCTTATTTTTTATTGTTTTTTTATAAGAACAATTTTATTTGAAAAAAGAAACAAGAACTAGAAGAAATAGAAAATATGTCTAGTGAGGGGAGAATTTTTATTTGTTATTTTTATTTTATTGTGGCTGCTACTTTTTATTTTTTTTTTCCAAAGCACATAATTGTTTTTAGTTTGGAGCTTACTGTGGAGTGTAGAACAAAACATGCTTATAATGAAGTTCCATTGTTAGTATGAAGTTAATAAAGGTGAGGCTATACAGAATGCCCAGCCTCTTTATTTTTTCCACCAACCATACAGAAAACTTACTGAACCATGGGGTTTATACTGAGGTGTGAACCAAACCGTGCATTTTCTGTACCTTTACACCTCTACAGGCTAATGAACATTATTATAGAGTGTATACTGTAGCTTCTGATTTGATTGCACCCCCTCCTAGGCTTGGTTCCAACATGTAAGGCTCATTGATGGATCTTGGGTACAATCACAGTCCACAGACCATTTAAACAACCTAATGTGATAAAGATGAGATACCAATTACCCCGTTACTCCACAGCTTGGGTATTTTTCTTCAGGACGTTGCCAGAATACAGTGCGGATTATTAGGTTTTATCTGATAAAGCGCCAAGCCTTGGCAGATGGATGTAAAATCCGCGGGGGTTAAAATTCATTTTGGATTGGGGCCATGTTACCTTGACCATATTCATATCTATCATAATAAAACACATCAATGGACATTTTGACTGGAACCTCCTTATAAATGGAGAATGAAGGGATAATTGGGGAGAAGAGTGCTGGTGTTATTAGAGACGATTTATTCATGTGCTGAAAAAGTAATTTCATCCAGTGTTTTTGGAATAAATATGTTAAACAGTCAAAAGAATTTCAATTAAAATGTCTTTTCTGTTTATTTTGAGAGCCAAAAGGCGCAGTATTTTCATTAATGACCCAACTACTGAATGTTATATCTCAAACACATGGCCATGTTACCTTGACCATTTTCATATCTATCATAATAAAAGACATGGACACAATGGACATTTTGACTAGAACTTCGTTATAAATGGAGAAAGAAGGGATAATTGGGGAGAAGAGTGCTAGTGTTATTAGATGTGCTGAAAAAGTAATTCCATCCAGTGTCTTTTTTTATAAACCTATGAAAGTATCCATGAAAATAATTAATAAAGAGTATGCATACTTTTAAAAATTGACCTACTACAGGGGTGTCCAAACTACGGCCTGCGGGCCATTTGCGGCCCGTTTCCTTTTTTGGAGCGGCCCGCGAGGTATTTTAGAAATAGAATGAAAGTTGGCCCGCTGTTAAGCAGGTTTTTATAATGTGAGATTCAAAGAACGCTAGGTGTCAGAAACGGACCAAAGAGTCTAAAAGCGGAGAGAGTGCACATTTCTGGCGCAGAAAAACGGGCCAAAGAGTCTAAAAGCGGAGAGGGTGCGCATTTCTAGCACAGAAAAACGGGGCAAAAGAGTCTAAAAGTTGCTGTAATTAAGGAGTTTTATATTAAGAGACATCATGAAATTAAACATCAATTTGAAAAATCTTAGTTTACACAACACTGTCAAAGATAAAGATAGTTAGTCAAGTAAAATGGTGTGTAAATGAAATAATCAGGAAAAATAGTATTATTTAAAGTGGTATATTTCATTATCTGTTTTATTACAGAGTGTGGCCCACGACTTCAAATATATTTCTCCTTTTGGCCCCAACAAAAAAAGTTTGGACACCCCTGACCTACTATCTAACTGCTGGCAGCAAGTTACTGTACTTTTCACAGTTTTTTTTTTATTCTCAAAGTGTCCAATGTGTACTGGTTGACTCATAATACCACACATCAAGGGACATTTTGACGGACCCTCTGTAAGGAAAAAGAAAGGGATAATTGGAAAGAAGAGTGCTGGTGTAATTACAGACGATTTATTCATGTGCTGAAAAAGTAATTTCACCCAGTGTTTTATAAACCTGCGCTAATAAATGGCCGTGAAGTGATCGCATCTCTCCATAAGGGCACGCTCCCGGTCTGCTGGGACGTAGACAATAAAAGCAAGTGAAACCGTCAGTCGCTTCTACAGTAAGTCTCCTGCCAATCAGCAGTGAAAAGGCAGGGTGTCCTTGCCAGAGTCTTTGAGTCTTCTTCTGAAGCTCTCTGAACTGAAAGCCCAAGTACTTGCTTATACTCTGCCTATATACTTCAATACTGTGTTCTTTTGAAGCAAAGCTGTAAACTGATTTAACTGATTAACCTCAGCCCTTATGTAATACTCACAAACAAAGCGTCCAATCTGTATAACCAGCATCCAATAATATGCTTTAAACTTCATAAAATTCTCACTTTCTCCTTTCTTTTATACATCTTTGAAACCACATTCCTTCACGTCTGGGAATTGACACATGACTTGAGACCTGAGGCTTTTTTTTACATGCGCATTGAAGGCTAATTGAAAGTCCTACAAGGCTTTGTGCCGATGTGCTTCATAAGATAGACGTAGGATTTTAAATAAATGCATCAAAATGGATATGTCTTCAAACAGACCATGGATTTGAACAGCGTGGGCTCAAGGCATGAAAATAGACTGTTTACGGGGTACAAGACAGCAATGAGCATTGCAGCACACCTTGCGCAGGGTTCTTTAATAAGCACAGCTGTAAATTAAATTGCAGTGTATCTATGTTATACACTCCCAAAGTGTCCAATCTGTACCGAGTTGACTCACAATCTTCTTTGAATGACAGACGACCAATAATTTGATTTCAACTTCATAAAATTCTCACTTTCTCCTTTCTTTTATATGTGAAACCCGCAGGCCTTCACGTCTGGGAATTGGACTAGAGACCTAACGTTTTTTTCATGTGCATTGAAGGCTAATTGAAAGTCCTACAAGGCTTTGTGGAGATGTGCTCAGTAAGATTGACGTAGGACGTAGCAAGGCAGTCCACTAATAGAGTGAGGTTATTGCATCCTGTGAGCTAATTATGAAGAATCAACGTAGGGAGCCTCATTAGTGTCACACAGAAGACAAAAACCATTCCTTGTATTGGGGAGTTCTTAATACATGGGGAGATTTAATGGAAGATAAATCTGTATTCTACCACTCACTCTCTCGCTCTTGTACTCGAGCGTGCTGAGACGAGACTCTCTGGAAGACGTGTATGTAGGATGCCAACGTCTGAACTGCCTGAACTGCCCTATATGCTATTAGTCATCCTACACTATTCGCCAGTATTGTACACTAATTAGCACAAGTCAGACCTTAACCGCTCTGGAAAAAAAATAACGCTTCTTGTAGCGGTGGCTTCACTGCCCTTTCATGGCACGTAATAGTTGGGTTAATAACTATAATAAGCAATGCCCTTCACACGCCGCCTGCAGAGAAAACAAGTCCCCTCTTCAGCTCTCGAGCTGGCATGATGTGATCTATGCAGATTATAAAGATAAGAAAATAAACTTTGAGCACAAGTTTCCTCATCCTCCAGAACTCCACCACTTTTCAAAGAGGTTATTATGGTCATACTTAGTATCATCAATCTATAGTATCGATAGTATAATATGAACAGACATAATCCATACAAAATCAGTTTTTTTAACATATCTTGACTGTATTGAGATATTTGTTTATAGATTGAACAACCAGAAACCACATTAAATTACATAGTGATGTTTAATAGTATGAACAGACAAAATCCACATTGTTTTTTTCATATATTGATAGTATATAGATTTTTGATAGTCAGAAATGGAAAAAAATAAAATAAATCAGACGTGTGGAATATCTTGATTATGTTCCGATTGATATTTGATATTTTGAATAGGGGAAAAACATATTAAATCAGATGTTTGCCATTAATTTATTGTATATAAATAGATAATAGTTTGAACAACTATAAACCACATTCAATTACACTTTTGGCAGATAGGCTATCTAGATCTAGACTATCTGCAGATTGATGTTTGATAGTATGAACAGACATAATCCATATGAAATTGTAACAAAGGAGCAGACGGGAGGTGGACGTAAAAGCAGGTAAGACCAACGAATTTATTAAATAACAGATAAACAAACAGACAAATAAGAAGTAAACAAGGAAAATATAAATACATAAACAAACAGGGAAAATAACAAAAGGCTAAACTAGACAGATAATAACTAACAAGACTGGATAAATATACAAGGACAAATACGAGGAAAAACTAGGAACAGAAATAAACAAGAAATAAACAGAACGTAAAGAAAACCGTGGATATCACAAGGGCTAAAGTGGCTAGACAGACAACGGGAGTTGGTGCAAAGACCAACGGATAAACATAGACTAACAGGTACTATACATAGTCACATGAAACACTGAACACCTGGGTAAAGGGCGGAGCTACAAATTACAGACACGTGACGGAAAAATACTGGGGAAACACAGTAGGAAACGCTGAAACACAGGGGAACAGAGCGAGGCCGTGACAGAAATCAGCTTGTTGGCATATCTTAATTGTATTCAGGTCGATTTTTTATTTTCATTTCCACATGATTTTTGCCATATCGTGATTGTATTTAAATAGATTTTTGATAGTTAGAAATGGGAAAAATACACATACAAATGGATATGTGAAATATCTTGATTATGTTCAGATGGATTTTTGACAGTCTGAACAGGAAAAACACAGATTTAAAACAGATTTCTGGCATTTCTTGATTGTATTTGCATAGATGCTAGTTTGAACAACAATAAACCACATTAAATTACATTTTTTGGCAGATCTATACATCTGCAGATTGATGTTTGATAGTGTGAACAGACAGAATTCATATAAAATCAGCTTTTTGGCATATCTTGATTGTATTCAGTTTTTTTTTATATTCTTCACAGACAGAAACTACATTTAATTAAATATTTGGAATATCTATTAACACATTAAACACATTAAACACATTAAATCTGATTTTTGGCATACCTTGGTTGTATTTGGATAGAATTCTGATAGTTTGAACAGCCAGAAATTACATTAAGCTACAGATCTAGAATTCATATAAAATCAGCATACATTTTAGCATCTTGATTGTATTTAGATTATTTATAGTTTGAACAGCCAGACACCAAATTAAATTACATATTGCTGTTTGATAGTATGAGCAACCAGAATCCACATGATTTTTTTCATATTGTGATTGCATTTAAATAGATGTTTGATAGTTAGAAATGAAAAAAAAAAAATCAGATGTGTGGGATATCTTGATTATGTTCAGATTTGATATTCTACACATGGAAAAAAGCACATGAAATCAGATTTTGCCATTACTTAATTGTATTTGAACAGATGATAATTGGAACAACCATAAACCACATTAAATTACATATTTGGAATATCTAGCCTGTCTCTGGAATGATGTTCGATAGTATAAACAGACAAAATCCATATGAAATCAGCTTTTTGTCACATCTTGATTGTATTCAGATCGATTTTATAGTTTGAACAGCCAGAAACCACATTGAATTACATATTTGGAATATCTATAATAATTATCTGTAACTAGGTTTCCATATCTCTGTATTTATATAGATGTTTGATATTTAGAAATGGGACATTAAACACATTAAATCTGATTTTTGGCATACCTTGGTTGTATTTGGATAGAATTCTGATAGTTTGAACAGCCAGAAATTACATTAAGCTACAGATCTAGACCATCTCCAGAATGATGTTTGATAGTATAAAATCAAAAATTCATAAAATTCATATAAAATCAGCTTTTTAGCATATCTTGATTGTTTTCAGATAGATTGTTTATTTAATAGCCAGAAAGCACATCACAGTTAAATATTTGGCATAACTAGACTATATTGAGATTGATTTTTTGAGTCTGAACAGCCAGAATCCACAATAAAATCAGATTTTTGCTAATCAGATCCAAAGTGAGTTTGGAGATGGTTTAAAATACAATATGAAAACACTAATTAGCACAAGTCAGATAATGTCTCTGGCAAAATGCCGGTGCTTGTAGCCGTGTCTTTACTGCCCTTTCTTGGCACATAATAATTAGGTTAATAACTATAATAAGCAATGCCCTTCACACGCTGCCTGCAGAGAAAACCAGGTCCCTCTTTGTGGCAATCTACAGCTTTTGAGATGGCAAGATGTGATTTATGCAAATTCTAAAGACAAAAAAATACTTTGAGTGCAAGTTTCCTTTTCCTCCAGAGCTCCACTTTTCACGGAGGTGTCACCGCAGATACATTATGCCTGGTTCCGTCTGTGAATGTCTCTTTCATCTCCGTGGTTATATTTCTCACTTCACTGAACTAGCTTGTCGCATCTCCAATAAAGCTTGTTTGATTACGGCTGACTCTTCTGCACAGCCGCTCTTCTGTAGCCCGCAGAGTAAAAGAGCGAGTGTTGAGAACTTTGATTATTCACCTAACCCAAACATAAAAGAAAAAGAAAACTGACTGCTCGGAAGAATGATGTCATGGTCTTACTGAACTCCTAAAGAACTTTTCTCTACTCTTAAAGCTCAAAGGCACAGGGGTTCTTGGGAGTGGTTTGCCCTCTTCATGTCTAAACTCAAACTGAATATGATTTAGATTTAAACAGATAGTTTTAGTTTCATCAGACTAATGAATCTGCAGAATCTAAACGAGGCACCGGGCATGAGAATTTGCACAATTTGATATCTAGCGATACAAAAGTTCAAAGGTGGAAATGTCTTCAAATATCTTGTATTTTTTTGTGATGTATTTTTTTTTGTTGGCCACACACTCCCGACTAAATGGGAAAGTTTCTACCTTAAACATGGACTCTTTTTTCCCCCTTCTTAAGATATTACTGTGTCATTTTAGTACACTACTATTTGCTAATACACAAATCGCTATGTTCACAATAATACAATTATAGTGCAGTCATATGTGTTGCTGATCACCACTGAATGTAGTTTCAATAATTGGTTTATGATGCATCCTTGAGTTGTGTAGTGTAGTATTGCAGTTCACACCTGTATTTTGTGCTGGACATTTATTATTGGATAACTCAGGATGCATATTAATGCCAGGAGTGAACGGCGTCTGATGCGTTTTTCCAAATCTCTCTACAACAAATGATGGATTTTTGGCAATCATTTAAATGAAACAATGTTGCCGGTGATGAATGTAACCAGTTTCTAATTTGGCGCGCTTGTGAAGTAATTAAATGCATTGCCTGGTTTTTAATTGTATTCCTGCCAGTCATTTTTCAGCCAGTATCAGGCAGTTTTTGAGGATTTAGTTGGTGTGTTGGTGGTTGAGAATAAAGAGTATTATTTTGCTGGCATGCTTTCGGGAGGCACGCTAACAAAAGAAAGCTTGGGTTTGTGAGTGTTTACTGGGTCAGAGTGCTCTGAATGTTCTTTGAAAGTCTGAGAAATCAATTTTTAATACAGTATATTAACAAAAAAACTTACATTCTGTTGAAACTTGGTAAGAATGGGCTGGAGAGGTGGGAGCCATTAGAGCCAGAGAACCAGTGGAAGAAGATAATCATTTTCCCTTTAGGTCAATACAATTTTGATAATGTTTCATAATAAGTGTCTTAATCATTCCCCATCTATGGGTGCCTTTTTATGCTCTTCCTGTAGAAAAGGATGTTATTGCAAACAAAAAAATCTAAAAAAATATTTAGACAAATATATGAACAACACAAACTCAAATGAAGGTGCTTTTATTTACTTTCTTAGCAGTGATTTTTCTTATCCCAGCACTTTTGCAAAACATTACATACAGTTAAAATAACAATAAAGGTTTTGGACAGCGGTTTGTGTGTACATGAAGCCTTGAGAAATAAACCTTTTCTCTAACCACTTTTAAAGCTAACAGACCTGACATTACAAAAATGTACAAAAGACTCGACAAGAAACACTCAAACAAGAGCATGAACGAAGAGGACTGGAAACACCTGGGGAAGGGAACGAGGGGACTGGGTTATAAATGAGACAGAGGACAGGGTGGGGCTAAGGTGGAGACAAGACTAACAACACAGGGCCATGTGCTAGAAGAGGATATGAGGGAAGCAAAACTGAAACAGGAAGGACAATTTTTTTTTTTATTATTTAGGGGTATTTTATCCTCTTTAGTAACACAGACAGAGTGAAGTATCATAAAGAATTTTTGGTAACACTTTCTATGAATGTCATCTCTATGAGACTTTATAAACATATTCATAACACATTATAATTCATTCATAACACATTATAAACATAGCTATACATATTTATAAAACTCTATAATTCATCATAGCCATGTTTATTATGCATCATGAACTGTGATTATAATGCATTAATAGCTGTGTTTATAACATTTTATAAGTCAATACCAAGAAACTCAGTCCCAGCTTGTATCATGACTAAAACAGCTTCCAACTTATAAACACACCCTCAGTAATCCTATTAATATATATTCAACCACTCATGAATTATACTTGTCTTGAATATAATGTTAGTTATAGTCAATTATAATGCATTATAACAGGTCTTTGTGCGCTGTAAGTAAAGTGACAGACTTTCATTGTGGGACTAGATTTTTAACGATGGAGATACTATTTTAACGTGTATATCATAAGCACAGCTTATAATGTATTATGATCACAAGTCATAATGCTTAATAAGCATAGCTATTTAGCCCTGCACCTGAACCTGCTCCTCCTCCACAGCAGAACGTTCTCACTTCTATTGACTGAGAGATGTGCTTAAGATAGAAGCGCATCTCTGAGGTGAGGAGGTGTTCACAGGTTGGTTGTTAGCACCAGCAGTTCCTGTAGAGTTCCCCAGGGACCCGAGAGCGAGAAGGTGAGGGGAATGGAGAACTCTATAGTCATGCTGGTTATAAATCACAAACATGGTTGCACTTTTTTTTTTCCCCTCAAAGAAAAAAAATAATAAAAAAGAAGTGAATCTGCTATGAAGAGCTCGGTCCATGTGTTAGCATGCGTACAGAAAGCGGGCGAAGTGGGCAGCCACGCGATTAATTTGAATGGCTGTTTTGAGCGTCTGCATCATTTCGCGGAGCTCCAGTTGACTGAGAAAAACAGAGATTTGTGCATTTTCCCGGCATCCTGAGGGTCCCACTTTCTGCTGGAGCCTTGCCTAGCATTCGCCCACAAAGGAGTCTGCCGCCGTGGCTCAGAAAACCTTCTGCTACCTGATCTAAAAGCAATTTCACTGTTTGAATAGGCTAACACACATTTCCTTATCTTCCCTCTGCAGTCCAGAAATCCAGGCCTAACTGGGAGAACGGGTGGGGTAAAAGCGGGATTTAATTTTGGAGGTAAGCAGTATCAGACAAAGGGACGGCTTTGCGATTGTACGTCGAGCAGGATGAGCGAGTGTTTGGCCCACCTTGAAAAGGTGATTTCGCTTGAGCCCTGACTTTAATTGGGTCTCAAAGCACTGACCTGCTGTTGCTTTGTGTACTGCCAGACTATATTTGCCCCTTACTGCTCTGGGACCTCTCGCAAAAGCTGCTCTGCGGCCAAATTTGCTTGCTCTTGCTCATAAACTTATACAGCCCTGGTCAAAGAAGTAGTTACAGAAATAGTTGCACCCAGAAGGAAGTGTTGGATTACAATGCGGTACAGTACACAGAAGAAACAACGGATAATTAAAAGTTACTAAATTTAGACTGATATGGACAATATGGTCATATTTATTGAGCTACCCATACAGAAGTACAGGGGTTGGACAATGAAACTGAAACATCTGGTTTTAGACCACAATAATTTATTGTGGCGACGGACAGTTCTGGTGGAAACAGGAGAGTTGAGGTGCACATTGAATTCTGTCGTGATTTGGGCAGCCGTGTTTTTTTGTTTTTTGGATACAATCTGGGTTAGCACCCGAACATCCCTTTCAGACAGCTTCCTCTTACAGCGTCCACAGTTAATCCTGTTGGATGTGGTTGGTCCTTCTTGGTGGTATGCTGACATTACCCTCTATACCGTGGCTCTTGATGCATCACAAAGACTTGCTGTCTTGGTCACAGATGCACAAGCAAGACGTGCACCAACTATTTGTCCTCTGGTATGTCACTCATAATGTTGTGTGCATTGCAATATTTTGAGCAAAACTGTGCTCTTACCCTGCTAATTGAACCTTCACACTTACTTACTTGCTCTTACTGGTGCAATGTGCAATTAATGAAGATTGGCCAGGCCACCAGGTTTCCTCAATTTAGCCATGAAACCTCTCACACTAAAATGACACATCCCTCTTGTGAACATGCGCAGTTTCTTAGGACTTAACACAATGACTGAAGACTGTAATGTTCATTCACTGAATATAAGACTGTATTTTGCATGGTAAATTCTAAAGTGCTTATTTTAATATTCACAGATCATAAGTGAACAAATGTTTTTTTTTACACTGTAGAAAACCTATTGCAACCTCTGTCGCACCTTTGTAGAGGGGTGTCCGGCAACAGTGGGTAACATGAAAAGAAAAAAAAGAGAAAAGAAGAAAGAAAAAATGAATCAAGAAAGAAGGAGAAGAAGAAATCCAAAAACAAGATTTAAAAAAACAAAAAATAAAAATCTCTGTGTGCTATTTCCCCACTACACCATAGTTGACCATGTTGTTGTTTATTCATGTTGATCATATATACTAATATACTTGACTATATTTAAGCAATTTAATGATGTAGAGATTTATTTAGTACAGTTCCTTTATAAATTTAACACGTTTACAGTGTTTTCTCTTATAGTACTGTACAGTACACTAATGTACAGTATATGCTTCTGTTTTTTCTTTCTTTTTTGTAATGAATTAATTCCCATGCTGCTTTTGAACAAGTGTTTTTCATAACCTCTAACCCTCTCTGAGATGCTGCAGGGATATTAGCGACGTCCTGCTGGGTCTTATTTACCAAGGCCAGTGTGAGAATGGCAGTGAGAAGCTTTTCAGCTGGCAGATTGAATTTCCTGTCTCAGCGAGAGATTTCCAGATGTGGAGAACACCGCCGTTCTCTGTGAATACGTTCAAAGAGCCCCGACCGTAGCTGATGTCCCCCTATTGAGCACAATCCAAAAAGGATGCTGAAAAGATAAGGATAAGAACAAAATCATAGAATTCTGAACTCCTTTAAGTCATGGTCATGCAATCAGAATTATACATCAGAAGAAAATAAACAACAGATGGTGTTTTGACAGAAAAGGATACAGAATAAAATAAAATAGACTGAAACATTGGATAAAAATATAAACAGGTCTGGTCGACAGCTTGTGTAATATCAGCTGATATCATCTCCTCAGAAGTTAAGCTAGAAGTGGTAATTGTACAGTTTATTGGTTCAGCCTTCTTGTAATCACGTAATTTAAAAATGCAACAGGTTTTACTGCTAATTGATGATTGACATTTCAACAATAATAAAAAAAAAACTTTACTCATTACTTAATCAGACACAAAGAAATACAAGAAAAAAATGCCAAATATTTAGTTCCAGTGCTGAAAATAGCTGAAACCAGCTGAACACCTGGCTAATGATGAGGTTAAGGAGTCAAAGTCTGCCAGATGGTAAAAGGTAAATCTTTACAGCTTCTACAGTCTACAGGGTGTTTACTGACCTTGTAATCTAAATGGAGCAGCTAATATGTTGACTGGGTTTCACTCTACTATCAATAGTAGTTTACAGTACATAGATATACAGTTAGGATCAACCAAAGAGTATATTGGAAGGTTACATAAAAATGTTCTTTATATAAGTTGTACTCAAGACTGAAACCAAACTCATTTCATACAATAACTTAACGGGCCTTCAACCGTGCACCACTCAGCTTGATTTAGGGCATGTAAAGTTTATACTGTGTGATATTTACTTAAACAAAACTAGGCAGATGCATAAATTTACATTTTCCTCTGCATGTATGCTTTAGTAGATTTTGAACAGTGTTTAGGGTCGTTGTCTTGTTGAAGTATCCAGCCTTGGTGCAACTTCAACTTTCTCTCTGATTCTTGAACATTTTTCTCAAGAATCTGCTGATACTGACTGAAATCCATGCGACCCTCATCTTTAACAAGATTAGATTAGATTAGACTCTTCCGCCCTTCATCAGTCCACAGAACCTTATTCCAAAATGATGCTGGCTTGTCCAAATGTGCTTTAGCATACCTCAAGCGACTCTGTTTGTGGCGTGTGCTCAGAAAGGCTTCTTCTGCTTTACTCTACCATACAGACTCTCCTTGTGTAAAGTGCACTGAATAGTGAGTAGCTGAATGATGCACAGTGATGTTGAAGGTCTTTGGAGCTGATCTGTGTGTCTGTGGGTTGACTATGACTGTTCTCACCATCCTTCTCCTCTGATTATCTGAGATTTTTCTTGTTCCTGTTCTGTGCCACTTTGGGTCTTAACTAGAACTGTGCCTGTGATTTTCCATTTCCTCACTATGTTCCTCACAGTGGAAACTGACATCTAAAATCTCTGAGATTTGAGCGTTTTATATCCTTTCTCTAAACCATGATGTTGAACAATCTTTGTTTTCAGGTCATTTTCAGGAGTTGTAATTATTTTTAAGGCTCCCGTGTTGCCGCTCTTCGGAGAAGATGCAAAGAGGAGAAAAACTTGCAATTGGTGCCTTTACACTTTCTCATAATTGAATTCACCTGTGTATGTACGTCAAGCGTCAATGAGCTTACCAAACAAATTTTGTTTTCCAATAATTAGTGGTAAAGGTATTTAAATAAAAAAAGACAAAGGTGTCCAAATGTATGCACCTGCCTAATTTAGTTTAAATAATTATTGCACACTTTCTGTAAATCCTATAAACTTCATTTCACTTCTCAAATATCACTGTGTTCATCTGCTATATGATATATTTAACTGGAATTGCTAATCCAAACAACCAATTTTTTATAACGGAAAATCATCAAAATGATCAGGGTGCCCAAACTATTTCATTCACTATTTTGAGCATAATGTGAAATAAACCAATCAGCATGTCACTTGCCTACTCATAATCTACACCTAAACCTAATCTTAACCTAAAAATAACGAGTGCTTCCGTCTGAGATCAGGTTTAAAAGTATGTTTTATAATAGCGGTAAGTCTATACCATACTACTTCAGTAGACTCATGCACACCAGGATCAGAACAGCAGGTGAGAACAGCAGGCTTGCTGTCATTAGTTAATTAGAGAGTACTGTTCAGTGTCATCTACCAGATAGAGATGTTTATTTCAGCCAGATCTTGCAAATAGCGGATTTTGTGGAGTCCCTCTGGGCTCTGTTGTAGGGCCTATTAAACTGATATTAATTATGATATAGAACCACATGAGTTATGAGCCTGAAGAACTGAAGAATAGCCTTGTATCCAGGAGTTCTGTGTTATTTGAAGGTTTAGTTTGAATAAGAGAAACATTATTTATGATTATAACCCATGTACTAATACAATTACTTATACAGATGGTATTGTTGTTATAATGGTGTTAATTTGACACTGTAAGAAAAATGTTATTAGTTTCTGCTCTCTGCTGGAAATTTCCATGTGTAGCTCATGGAAAAAGTCCTCAGAAAGTGATGTAGGTCATTTTCAAGTCATAGCAGAGCTTCAGAAGTTCAGAACTCAGTGTCTTGCTCTTTTATTCTCAGTTCCGGGGTCTGTAATCGAGAAATAATTGATAAACAATTGATGATACAATCTCAGACAGAATTATAAACCACTGAGAGTTAGATTGCTATGAAAAGTTCATAATAGAAATAATGCATTCAGAGAAAATGAGAATGTGACATTGAATGAAAGAGAACGAACTGAAGAAGAAGAAAAAAAGAAGACAACCTCTGTGAGTTAGATGACAAAGATGTTGTCTGTTCCTGCCAAAGGTGCTGTTGTGCTGTAGATGATGGTATCTCTGTGGCAGCGAGGTGTTCCATAGAGATAGTCCCTTTCAGCCTTGATCACATGAGACAGATTGGAGAGATATTTCAGCTGGCAGCACTTTATCATTTATGAACACCTCTGAATTTTGCATCTCGCTCGGAATGTGGGGCTCCGAGATGAGAGGAAGAGGGATGGGTTTACAGGGGCCATTGTGTTGCTGTAACGAATGGGGTGTTAAATAACTGGTGATTTGTCTCAGAATTGTGGCTCGTTCAAAGACATTGAGCTAAATCCCATAAAAGACTGATTGGGCTGCTGCGGCAGACAGAAAGAGATGATCAGGGTGGTATTGGATTCATTTTTAAGCCAGAAGTAGACATATTTTGTCCTGATATACCCCATAAACATGGGCATTGTTCTGAATTATCTTTATAAAGAACAATGGAATGATGAGAGCTCTAAAACATCAGGATTTGTTAAGAAACAGAAGAAGTTTTTCACTGCAGTATTCATATATAGTTTTTTAAACTTACGAATCAAATCTACAAATAGTACTGGTAGGGACCTTTCACACCTTTCTTGTTTGATCCAGACCTTTATATTTGGTTTAAACTACAGTGGTATGAAGAATAATTTTGATGGTTTTCCATTTTAAATCATTGGTTGTTTGGATCAGCAATTTCAGTTAAATATATCATATAGCAGACAAACACAGTGATATTTGAGATGATTGAGAAGTGAAATTAAGTTTATAGGTTTTACCCTTGTGGTTTTATTGATTTAAATACCTTTAGCACTAATTATTGGAGAAAAAAATATTTGGTAAGCTCATTGACCCTTGACCTACATACACAGGTTAATCTAAATATGAGAAAGGATTAAGGTGGCAATTGCAAGTTTTTCTCATCTTTTCTCATCTTCTCTAATAAGTGGAAACATGGGAGCCTCAAAACACAACTCTCAAATGACCTGAAAACAAAGAAGGGGAAGGATACAAAAAGCTATCTTAGAGATTTCAGCTGTCAGTTTCCACTGTGAGGAACATAGTGAGGAAATAGAAGACCACAGCCACAGTTCTAGTTAAGGCCTTAAGAAAAAATCTCAGATAAGCAGAGGAGAAGGATGGCGAGAACAGTCATAGTCCACCCACAGACCTCCAGAGCGCCAAAGACCTACAGTACATTATCATCTTGCAGCAGATGAAGTTACTGTGCATCGTTCAGCTATTCAGCTATTCACTTTGAACAAGGAGAGGCTGTATGGGAGAGTAAGCCAGAAAAAGCCTTTTCTGAGCACACGCCACAAACAGAGTTGCTTGAGGTAGGCTAAAGCACATCTGGACAAGCCATGTTCATTTTGGAATAAGGATCTATGGACTGATGAAACTAAAATTGAGTTATTTGGAGGGCGGTTATTTATGCATGGTGGAAAAAGAACACAGCATTCCAAGACAAACACTTTACTGCTCCCCACAGTAAAATTTGGTGCCGGTTCCATCATGCTGTGGGGCTGTGTGGTCAGTGCAGGTACTGGGAATCTTGTTAAAGTTGAGGGTCGCATGGATTCCAGTCAATTTTAAGCACCAGGGCTGGATACTTCAACAAGACAATGACCCTAAACACTAAACACTGCTCAAAATCTACTAAAGCATTCATGCAGAGGAATAAGTACAATGTTCTAGAATGATCATCTCAGATCATCTCAGACCTGAATATTATATAAAAAATGAGTGGTGTGATTTAAAGTGAGCTGTTCATGCTCGAAAACCATCAAACCTGACTGAACTGGAGATGTTTTGTAAAGAAGAATGGTCCAAAATACCTTCAACCAGAAGCCAAAAACCAGAACCATCTCATTGAAAGCTATAGAAAGATTGGTGTAGAACCAACCAACAAGTTTTATGTGTATAAAACTATAAAAAAGGTGATGGTTGTTGACTTGGAAAAAGTACAAAGTGACCACCCTCTGCTGAATATCAATGGCTCTCCATTGAAAACTGTAAAGAAACCAAGTTTCTTGGTGTCTACAGCAGATGGTAAAGACATCAGAGAAGATCTATGGGGTCTCCATACATCATGAACATTTACACACCATACTGCATCAATAAAGCCACCAGCAATGTGGATAACTCCACCCATCTCTTACAGATGGTGTCTTGCAGAAAATACCAGAGCATCTGAGCCATCATTGCCAGACCCTGCAACAGCTTCTTTCCTCAGACCAACAGATTTCTCAATACAAAGAGACTAAACCTAACCCCCTCCCCATCACTCCTCACACAAACATAATTTTACACACAAATCTCACACATTTACCATATGTCTGCCATATTTATCATATTTGTATTGTATTCAGTTGATTTTCTTGCTTTATCTTTGCACACTTGTCTTTTATGTATTCTGTATTGTATTGTTTATTCCATGCTTCATTATGTTCCTGAAGGAACCTAATCACTCTCCCATGTGTACTGGTACTCAGACAGAATGACAATAAATGCCTATTGGCTCTTGACTTGAAGGGTGCAATCATTGTAGAGCACCTACCATTGAGTACACAGTAAGTTTTAATTTCTGGCTCAGGGATTATTCCATTTAAATTAATTAAAGTCATTTTAGATCATTTATTTTGATAGATCTTAATTGCATGTTCATGAAACGTGAAAGTAAGCTGATACTCTGATCAAAACAATATTATTTATATACTTCATGTCCAGTTAATAACCTAAAATGAAACTTTTTAAATTGTATGAACCTTAGCAGTAAATTGCAAGGGCTTTTAAACAACAATTGTATAATAAAACATGAAGTAATCAGTATTTAAAACAAATATTCAGTATTTTATCTTAATCAATATTTAACGTGATCAGTATATTATGCAGTTTATTCACTTTATGATCTCCGGTTATTTTTTTGAGTGATTTATATGTATCATAAGCAGGTGCATTTCTGGCGTGTTGCTATTTAGGCCAACGGAAAACACAGGTGCTCTACTGACTGAAATTAACCTAGACAACAGCGAATCGTCCTTTCCTATAGGTGCTCCCAGCGCTGTGTGCACCCCACCTCGTTAAACACACACACACAGACACACAGAGTGGAAGCCCGACTTTTATCTCAACAATAAACAGAATAAGAATAAAATAGCATTACTGTTCCCCTAAATGAGCTGCTGGTGTATCTTCACAGAGTGAACGCGCAGGTCAGTATCTGTCTCTGCTGAGACGCACAAAGTGCTGCACTGTTAAGATACGAATGTGCCAAAGTCAGAGCTCACCTGCATCTTAAAGGGAAAGACAACTGACACACTGATTTATTGTATTTGATTTCACGCTATGCCCTAAACACACCCATGATTAATTACAGGTAAGAGATCTGCGCAAGGTGATTTTTTTGCGCCCTCATGATACTTAAAACACACTGACACGCTCTAAATCCTGCTGTGCGAGGTGTGCTATAGATCGCTAAAATGGGGCCCCAAGACTTTCCTTTAGAGAAATTACAGACAAATTCAGAGAGCAGTAAAACTGGTACAGAAAGAGGTCTGGCTGACCCACATGGCAATGCTTTTAACTCAGCTTGAGTTTCAGCAGTGATGAGAAGAATTAGAGGTCTGAATGGTAAATTGCTAGGGGTGTGACGAGACACTAATATCACGAGACGAGACGAGACGAGACACGATACTGGGTTCACGCGAACGAGACGAGACGAGATTTAAAAATAAAAATTTTAAGAACACGTCAAAAATTAAAAATCATATAAGGCAAACTTAGCAGACTGGTTTCTCTCACACATTGACTTATAAGAAATATAAATAAGAATAAGAATAAAAAATAAAACTTTTCTAGGTAAAAGTGCATAAATAGTGCAAACAATAAGTGCAAACCACAACCAGTCATATTAAGCTTATGGTTTGTGTTTTTTTCTCCTAAATTTCTTGTAATTTACTATGCATAACCATAACCAGTCATAAGATTATGCTTGAAGTGCAAACAAAGACAGAACATTTTTTTAAATACAGTACAGAGCTAAGGGATTTGTACCACTGCCTATGAAAAAGTCACATGTAGGATTTACGTACAGTATTTAATAGGGCTGTGAATCTTTGGGACAGTAAGAGCACTGTTGTGCGGAGCTTTTTAACTGTACCGCGGAGCTCACCTACTGTCGCACAGCGCTTTTTAGCTGTACCGCGGAGCTCATCTACTGTCGCGCAGAGCTTTTTAGCTGTACCGCGGAGCTCATCTACTGTCGCGCAGAGCTTTTAAACTGTACCGCAGAGCTCACCTACTGACATGCGGAGCTTTTTAACTGTACTGCGGAGCTCACCTACTGTCGCGCGGAGCTTTTTAAATGTACCGCGGAGCTCACCTGCTGTCACGCTGAACTTTTTAACTGTACCGCGGAGCTCACCTACTGTCGCGCGAAGCTTTTTAACTGTACCGCGGAGCTCACCTACTGTTGCGCTGAACTTTTTAACTGTACCGTGGAGCTCACCTACTGTCGCACGGAACTTTTTAACTGTACCGCGGAGCTCACCTACTGTCACGCGGAGCTTTTTAACTGTACCGCCGAGCTCACCTACTATCGTGCGAAGCTTTTTAACTGTACTGCGGAGCTCACCTACTGTCGCGCGGAGCTCTTTAACTGTACCGCAGAGCTCACCTACTGTCGCTCGGAGCTTTTTAACTGTTCTGCGGAGCTCACCTACTGTCGCACGGAACTTTTTAACTGTACCACGGAGCTCACCTACTGTCAAGCAGAGCTTTTTAACTGTACCGTGGAGCTCACCTACTGTTGTGTGAAACTTTTTAACTGTCTCGCAGAGCTCACCTACTGTCGCACAGAGCTTTTTAACTGTACCGCGGAGTTCACCTACTGTCGCGCTGAGCTTTTTAACTGTCTCGCAGAGCTCACCTACTGTACCGCGGAGCTCACCTACTGTCGCGCGGAGCTTTTTAACTGTACCGTGGAGCTCACCTACTGTCGCACGGAACTTTTTAACTGTACTGCGGAGCTCACCTACTGTCGTTCGAAGCTTTTTAACTGTACCACGGAGCTCACCTCCTGTCGCGCGGAGCTTTTTAACTGTACCGTGGAGCTCACCTACTGTCAAGCAGAGCTTTTTAACTGTACCGTGGAGCTCACCTACTGTTGTGTGAAACTTTTTAACTGTCTCGCAGAGCTCACCTACTGTCGCACAGAGCTTTTTAACTGTACCGCGGAGTTCACCTACTGTCGCGCGGAGCTTTTTAACTGTATCACGGAGCTCACCTACTGTCATGCGGAGCTTTTTAACTGTATCACGGAGCTCACCTACTGTCATGCGAAGCTTTTAAATTGTCTCGCAGAGCTCACCTACTGTTGTGCGAAGCTTTTTAACTGTACCGTGGAGCTCACCTACTGTCGTGCGAAGCTTTTTAACTGTATCATGGAGCTCACCTACTGTCACATGGAGCTTTTTAACTGTACCGCGGAGTTCACCTACTGTCGCGCGAAGCTTTTTAACTGTACCGCGGAGCTAATCTACTGTCGCGCTAAGCTTTTTAACTGTACCGCGGAGTTCACCTACTGTCACGAAGAGCTTTTTAACTGAACCGCGGAGTTCACCTACTGTCACGCAGAGCTTTTTAACTGTACCGCGGAGCTCACCTGCTGTCGTGCGAAGCTTTTTAACTGTACCGCGGAGCTCACCTACTGTCATGCGAAGCTTTTTAACTGTACCGTGGAGCTCACCTACTGTCGTGCGAAGCTTTTAAATTGTCTCGCAGAGCTCACCTACTGTCGCGCGGAACTTTTAAACTGTACCGCGGAGCTCACCTACTGTCGCGCAGAACTTTTAAACTGTACCGCGGAGCTCACCTACTGTCGCGCAGAACTTTTAAACTGTACCGCGGAGCTCACCTACTGTCGCGCAGAACTTTTAAACTGTACCGCGGAGCTCACCTACTGTCGCGCAGAACTTTTAAACTGTACCGTGGAGCTCACCTACTGTCGCACAGAACTTTTTAACTGTACCGCGGAGCTTACATACTGTTTTTTCCCCGCGAGACAGGTTTAAGCTTGGCGAGAAATATCATCACGTTTTAATAGACACACCCCTATAAATTGCTGTAATAAAGTCATTGATAAGATGAACAATTAAATAAGCAGCTTGTCTGGACCACACAGCACTGCTTCTGGACAACAAAAAAATAAGGATGTTCTAAAACCTTTTACAGATAGTGTATAATTTCTGTTCTGAATTCTGAAAGCATTTAGCGTTAAGCACAATAATCAGAAAGCAGGAAGTCCTTGTTTGTCAGACTCACTCTGTGTATGTTTCCCTGTTCTGTCAAGCTGTTCACAAAACACTCTTCCAGCACCTTCTGAAGGTCAAGTGTTGTTGGGCATTGCCAGAGAAGTTATTTTTAACAGAATCGAGCTCTTGTACGAGTACAATATTCACTACACACACCAACCTGGTCCGTTTCTGGAACGCTGTGGCGGCGCTGATGGTAAATGCTTATGAAAGCAACTCGCCCGGGCGTGTGCAGGATGCTCTGCCAACTGCTCGAGTTACATTTGGAAATTATACAGCATTTCCCATATGGAAACTGGAGCGCAGCGACTCAAAGGTGTTTCTCACCAAAAGCTATTTCTCTCAGCTACACTTCTTTCCTTAATTATTCAGGCAAATGCACAATTAATTACCCCCTGAAATAGATTCACTTTCTGCAGTAAAGAAGAAGGGTGGATCTGGTGAGAGATGCTTTAAACCACACTAATGGCCTTCTGGGTCCTTATTAACTCAAAAAAAGCATGAGCCAAAAGCACGAGCTTAGTGATGAAGCACTGTTTCATATACTGTACTGTATCTTTAATACATGTAAAACACATTCAGACAAGCACAGAATAACCCAAACTCACACACACACACACACACACACACACACACACACACACACACACACACTAAAAAAACTAGTGAAAGAGAGTGTCTATGACTACAAATAAACTTTACATTGGTTAAAACCATTCAGCAGAATCTTTAACCTGGTAAAGAATCTTTGACAGAATCGTTAACCCTCCTGTTATGTTACGGGTCAAATTGACCCGTTTTAAAATGTGAATATCTAGGAAAAATAGTTAAAAGTATTTATTCACTATGAAACTTCTGCTTGCCTTAATTAGTGTAATCAACATATAATATTAAAATGGTTCATCTCAGATATTTGCAATCACCCCCTGCAAAAACTAAAACTAAAACAAAAAATGCAATATTATGTTTTAATGTTATGTAAAACTATTTTGTTTTATTTGTTGGTTTTTCAAAAGTAATAATCATAATTGAATCATTACCTGTTAGAGGTAAGAAACTCCATTGCACTAAATATTGATAGAATAATTAGTAATGTAGTTAGTAATTAAAAATTCACACAGTTTTTAAGGATTTTTTAGGTTTCAGACATATTTTGGATAATTAAACATGCACCAGGTCAAACTGACACGGAAACACCATTGCTGTTCCCAACAAATGAACATAACAGGAGGGTTAAACTGGTAAAAAAAAAAAAAAAACATATTATTTCAGGCCTTAAACTTATAAAGGTACTTCATCAGAATCTTTAAACTTGTAAAGAACCTTAATCAGATTTTTTTTAACTGGAAAATAACCTTCACCAGAATCTTTAAACAGAAAAAAAAGTCCTTGAACTGAAAAAAAGACGTTTATCAGGACCTTTACACTGATAAATAACCTCCACCAGAGTATTTAAACCGATGTAGAACCTCAACAAGAATGTTTAAACTGCAAAATAATCTCTAACAGGATCTTTTTACTGGTACAGAACCTCCAGCATACATTTTGAGCTGGTAAGAAATGTTGACAGAATCATTAAACTGGTAAAGAACATTATTATTTCAATTCTTTACACTTATAAAGAACCTACATCAAAATACTCATAAAGTACTCATAAAGAACATCCTCCATAACCCTTAAACTTGTAAAAGAACTTCATCAGAATCTTTAAACTTGTAAAAAAACACTATCACTTCCTTTAAACGGACAAATAACCTTCACTAGAGTATTTAAATTGGTCTACAACTTTAACAAGAATGTTTAAACTGGAAAAGAAACTCTTTGCACTGGTAAAAAAAAAAAAAAAAAGTTAATCAGGATCTTGACACTGATAAATAACCTTCATTAGAATCTGTAAGCTAGTAAAAAGCCATCTTCAAACCTTTAAACCAGAAAAGATCTGAATCTGTAAACTGTTAAAGCACCTGTAAAAAACCTTCACCAGATTGTTTTAACTGGTAAAGAACTGTTATCAGAATCTTTAAATTGGTAAAAACTCTCACCATATTTTTTTTAAATAGTAAGGAACTGTTATCAGAATCTTTAAACTGTTAAAGCACCTGTAAAGAACCTTCAGCAGAATCTTTAAACTGGTAAAAAACCTTCACCAGAACTTTTAAACTAGTAAAGAACTGTTATCAGAATCTTTAAACTGTTAAAGCACCTGTAAAGAACCTTCAGCAGAATCTTTAAACTGGTAAAAAACCTTCACCAGAACTTTTAAACTAGTAAAGAACTGTTATCAGAATCTTTAAACTGTTAAAGCACCTGTAAAGAACCTTAAACAGAGTCTTTTAACTGATAAAACGCCACCATCAGAATCTATAAATGGGTAAAGCACCTATATGGAATCTTCATCAGAATCTTTAAAATGTTAAAGGTCCTCCATCAGAACCTTCAAACCAGCACAGAACCTCCATCATTTACACACTTTACTACTAATCTGTTCTGTGTTGCTTTTGTACAGTTTATATATTGTATAAATCTGAGGTTGTATGTTACCCTGCCCCCCATTCTCTATGTATACAGTATTTATGTGAAATGCAATAAAACGGTGACCACAAAAAAACTGTATTCATCAGCCGATACTTTTCTGCCTAACGTCACCATAAACATGCCAGGAAAGGTGCCAAACGCTGCTATGATATATTATGTATAAAATAACTATGTCATATTAACATACAGTATATCTTGTTACTGACCTGGCAGATGGTAACATGGACACAGATATATTACTGGGTATAATCTGCTGAGACATGTTTATAGTGCGGCTCTGTCGATGTTGTGTAGCTGGATTGGAGTCAGAGGGCTTTCAGCTGATAAGCTTTGCTGCTTTGCTGACCACTGTGTTAGAGCTGTATTTCCTCAACAACACACACTTGGGTGTATATTGTCTGACAGGTTTTAAACCCTTCTATTTTTTAACATATCAACCTTACAGAAAAAAAAATAAATAAATAACTTTCAATGGACGTTCTACTGGTCTGTTGCAATAAACAGACTTTATCATGAAAAGGTGTAATACAAAAAGTAGAAAGAGCGAGTAGGGTCAAAACCACTAAAAAGAAGAAGAAAAAAAAACATACCATAAACAGGTAATAGTCCAGGGTTCTATAAAAGCAATAAACAGGAAAAAGGTTGCAACAAAGGCTATTAAAGGCAGAAATATAACACATTGTAAAGCAGGGAAAAAACAGACAATACTCAGTGATGTGTGTGGGTAGTGAAGGTTTATATATACAGAAGTGCACAGGTGAAATCAATATTCTGGTGATTTGCTTCATGGAAGTGGCGCCTGAATTGTCAGGTGATTATGTAAGCGTGTGATATCAGAGTGAGGTGCGTTCTAGGTACTCTAGTTCCAAAGCTGGAGATTACAGGTAGAGTTGAGTGTATTATAAACAGATGTAAATTGGTGTAAATTGAGAAGTATATGCATATATTAAGCAAAACAATCGGCCAATAGGGCAAAAAAAGAACAATTGCACAGTTCTTATAATGAGCAATTGCACAGTTGTCTGGGTGAAGTAAGATTAAAATATTAAAAAGCAAAATTTACTGATTCACTAATTCACAAGTATCATTCTGACTGGTTTTGACTGGTAACATTTTGTGCTTATTTTTATTTTTTTTTATCCAAATTAGATCAAATAAAGTGACAATTCTAAGTAAGAACGATTGAGACCTTTATTCCTTAAATAACCAACATAATCATACACTTACAATACTTAGTAAGACAAATTATTTTCAGCTTTATTATTTTATTTATTGTCTTGAAACTAGTGCAGTGTGACAAAAAAAAAAAAAAAAAACTGGCTGTAAAACTCAGCATGCAGTAATGCCTCAGTCTCATATGTAAATAACTACAGCTGTGGTCTGATTAGACACTCTGCCTCTGCCTCTTACATTATATTAAATACTACTGCATGTTTTTAAACCTTTTACTTTTGTTGTAGTCTTTGTGCAGCTTTTCTTTTATTGAAAATAATCTGAAAGTTGCAACAGACTAAACTCTGTATTTTTAAGTTGATCTAACTCAAGGATCTCTGTTTGAATGTACAGATTGTGCAGAATGTGGCCATAAATGTTCACTTAACTCAAAATAACATTTTCACGTGAAACAGGATTAATTCATTTGAGTTCAGACAAATAGTGGGTTTACAGTGTGGGCAGTCGTAATGAGAGGGTGCGGTAAATGGCCTTCCATTTGCGGAGAAAAAGAGCTAAAATTTGAAATTGAGGTATAAAACACTTTTGTTCGGTATTGATAATAACCTGTCTCTCTTTTTTGTGTTGAAAGGAAGTGAGAGGCTTTACTATGTCATATGCAACCATTTGTCTGCAGGAAGAAAAGGTCAGCAGTGGCCTGGGTCAATTTGATTCAATTTGATTCAGTTTAAAGCTCAATGGTAAGGCAGCAAAATGGAGCAGCAATGCGGCACATCTGAGCGGTGACTGTGTGAGTGTGGAGGGTAGTGTGATAGCGGTGTAGCCTTTCTCTACAGGAAAACAATGGCATCGCTTGGGCAAATCGGTTTTACTGCCTTCTATCTGAAAGAGCCCTGAAGTTTTACTGTGCTTTCTTGATTTTGCTGTCATTATGAGAGAGAGAGAGAGAGAGAGAGAAAGAGAGCAGGATAAAGAAAGTGCAACAGTTGATGATGATGGTAGTGTTGACAACAATGATAAGGACATGCAGTGTAGTCTTCACTATAAGGAATAATGATGTGCTGTCAGGAAACGTCCTCAAGCAGCCTCCCCGCCAAACCTGTACTCCTCTCATTATGTCCCATCATGTCCTCCTCTATCGGAATGCAAAGCCACATAGGCCTACAGCGAGCACACACACATACACACACACAAACACACACACACACACACCATTATAAGTGGCGTCTCTTCTACTCCTACTCCTGTAGATAAAACAACATATCATCAACAGCTGTGAATGTGAGTGGACATGATGCTTCTCTCTAAGCAGCAGTGCCCAAAACCCTCACCACATGCTCCCAACGCAGAAGCGTATCTCTATCTCTTTCTTTGTGGTTTCATCTCCAGAACATCATTAATACGCTCATCTTTCAGCTTTCTATGTTCTAAAGGTTCTGGAGTAGGCTTTCCAGATTGTACTTTATAATCTTGTACTCAAAAACATTCTAAAAATTAGAAGTGAAATGTTGCAACCAAAAAAATAATAATAAAAATTGTTGGACCGCTTTTAGCTTTGATTGCGGTTAGAATTATCTGTGACATTGTTTTGATAAGCTTAAGCCATGTCACAAGATTCATTTATATCCAGTGTTGCCTTAATTAATTAATTTTTCACCAAGATCTTGCAGCAGCATTGATGATGGTAGAGTCTGACCACTGCACAAAGCAGCTCTTCTCCATCCAGCACATCCCAAAGATTCTCAATGAGAACAGTTAAGATCTGGACTCTGTGGTGAACTCTCTCAATCCATGTGTGAAAATGATGATCTCATGCTCCCTGAATCACTCTTTCACAATTCCAGCCCCATGAATCCTGACATTGTCATCTTGGAATATAGCTGTGTCATCAGGGAAGAAAAAAATCTATTGATGGAATAATCTATACATACTATATACAGTATATCGTCGCTGTACAATGAAAAACAAGTATCTACATCTTTGTGGATTTTTGTTTACTAAACAATTTGAACAGACGAACTTTCCCTTAAACGGTGCCAAAATCTTTTAAGGAACGGACCAATAGAAATACTTCAAAATGACCTGAAATAAACTATTTTCACATTGACTTCCATTGGAAGTTTAGAAGTTTTTCCCTCTCATGTAAAGTTGCTGTTTTGGAGATACATGTTTTTCATTGGACAGCGACGATATTCATGTAGTTTCAATTCTTTCAGCACACACTGTTGCTGATCCTAGACCTGCAGACCAACTGCAGCAGCAACCCCACATGATTTACTTACTTAAATCCAGGTGGCGATTTGCACAAATTCATAAATCGTAAATTTAGGAGCATTCTTGCCCATTCTTATTAACTTCTAACATTTTAATAATTGCCCAACTTATTAACCACTTCTTACATTAAGCAATATGACATGATCAAAATAATAGTTGCAACCTGAAGGAAGTAAAGCAACATAAAGGACACTATAAACAATAAACGATTAAAATCCAGACTGATATAAGCAACTCATATTCATTTGAGCTATACATAAAGAAGTAGTGTAACCCAATGATGGTTTGGAGAGACATGTCATCTGCTGGTGTTGATCCACTGTGTTTTATTATCAAGTCTAAAGTCAGTGCAGTTTTGTTTTCCTGAAAAATCTTACAGCACTTCATACTTCCCTCTGCTGACAACTTTTATAAAAATGTGGATTTCATTTTCTAGCAGGACTTGGCACACTGCGAGAGACTGATTTTTGGGCTTTCATTAGTTGTAAGCCATAAATCATCAATAACATGTACATAATATACACGTTTTACATTTTAAACAGAATTACTGAAATAAAGTAACTTTTCAATGATATTCTGTTTTCTTTTTTTGAGATACACTAATATATGACCAAGAGTGATCATAACTGATATTAGTGATATTAACATCTTTTCTGGCATATCAGAGGATAGCTACCTTTATACTCTTACATACTCAGATAAATATATATTTTTTACAGGTGTAAAACACAATGCCTACAGCAAATAGCGATACTAAACTTTTTTAAAACTGGAAAAAAAAAAAAAACTACAACTTAGACTTTTGTGAAAAAGTAAAACTCCACTAAAGGCAATAAAAAAAAATAAAAAAAAAACATTTCATGTCTGTATATTTCATCATCTACCAACAAACACAAAAGCGTTGTTTTGAATCTGCACTTCAGACAGTCCTCTGCGGAACGGGTAAGAAATGATGTTTTATTGATGTGTTATTGACTATAATAAAGTGCTGTTTCTGAGAGACAATCATCAACATCAATTACACAGCAGGAGGCTTCCATATGCCTTTATCCTCATATTTTACACTCCAATAAGACATAACATTATGACCACCTCCTTGCTTCAATGCCTAGTTTCCATTTTTTCATCTCCACTGAGTATACAGGAGCACTTCATAGTCCTATAATAATCTGTTTATCTGCATACTTTATTATTATTATCCTCTTTTTACCATGTTTTTAAGTGTTGTATATTGAAGTGGCATGAGTGGATCAAACACAGCAGTGCTGCTGGAGTTTTTAAACACCCCAGTCTCACTGCTGGACTGGGAATAGTCCAACAACAGTGTCCTGTGGGCAGTGTCCTGATGAAGTGACCACTGATGAAGGACTTGAGGATAACCAACACAACCTGTTGTTCAAAAACTCCAGCAGCACTGCTGCAGTGTCTGATTCACTCATACCAGCACAACACACATGCCAGTGCAGTCACTGCAGTACTGAGCATTATTCCATAATAGATTAAATTTGTGATTTGTGATGCGTTTCCAGGCTGCAATGGGTTTTGGGTCATTATTTTGCTGCATAATGAAGGATCCCCCAATTAGTTTGGCTGCATCATTCTATAAATTCACAGACAAAATGTTTCTGTAGATTTCTGAGTTCACTTTACTTCAATGAAGATTAATAAACCCATCCCAGAATAAGCCATGCAAGCCCAAGCCAAGACACTACCTCCACTGTGTTTTACAGATGAGCTGGTATGTTTGGAATCATGAATTGATCATGAATTTGGAATTTATTTTTAATAAATTTACATGAATTCAAACTAATTTTATCACTTTGTCATTATGGAGTATTTTGTGTAGATTTTCAGGGGTAAATCGACGGAATAATAATAAAAAAATGGAATAAGGCTGTAACATAATAAAATGTGGAACAAGTGAGCAGTTGTGAATCTTTTCCAAATGTACTGTAGAACTACAAAGTGGCTTCCCAAATTTGCCTCATCATTACACCCCACCTTAATCCAACCAGGATCCCATTAAAGCTCTATGTGCATGTAAAATCCAGATGGACCCCCAGGTACTATCATTGATCTTGATCTGGTTTATTACTGACATCCATACAGTATGTGGGGCCAACATGGAACCCATAGACCAAACATTCTGGTTTCCAGTTGGGCTACCAATACAGTATCTGGGAAACTAAAAATGATAGTGTAAACAGTTACAGCAGAGAGTGCTGTAGAGACCATTTTAACACTCTAAAATATGTAGCTATTACTTTCACAGTGGTATTTAGTAGTAAGTATAAATGTATTGCTGTTTTAATTCAGTAGATATATTTTTTATATATTTTTTTAAGCAGTCCTTATTTGTTTAGACCAGATAAATGTGTCTTCTTTCTGTCGGAAGTTTCTGGAATGTTTCATGATGTTCCTGTTCCTTTTTACCACCCGCAGGCTGCTGGTGGTTTAAAATGGGTTCATCATTCATTTCACATTATACAGCAATAATACATCAATGAATATTAATGAGGTTGGAAAATAGTTATTTCTGTCAGCCAAACTGGGATGGAATGCCCAGAAGCCGATCATTAGCGGTGGCACAATGAAATCGCCTAACTATATACACAGTAATTATTTATTGACTTGAGTATCGCGTGGGGAGTCGTTTCAATGAGTAGATAAAGCATTTATAGAGCTATGAAGATGAGTGCTCCTCTTCACCTCAGCTGAAGATAAAAAGTGAAATGAAAGAACAGAGTAAAAGCTGTTATGAATGGCCACTATTATATCTGAAGAGCCAATATGGATTTGGACCATGTGTTCTGGGAAAGATGGTCAATTACAGATTGGGTAATCTGTAAAGTATGCTGGCGAATGTAGCGCTGCAATGTCTACATTTATCTCTACTTTCTTATACAAGGGAGCAGACAATGAAAACACTGAAAACACTGCCAATAATGGACTTAATTTTGCTAACAAAGAGGCATAGTCTGCTTATATAGGAGTGCTGGAGTGTTTTAGGGCCTTTTCACATCTAAAAGCTTAAACCAAAGTCTGAAAGAAGGTCCATGGTTTGTTTTACTGTACACGTTTGCTCAAGCTAGTTATGGTTTTCATGTATTTAAATACGTATATAATTTTAATTCTAAATGTATGTCCTTTTTTATTAATTATACTTTTAACAACATACTCATACCAAGAGAGAAGGCTAAACAGCTTCCATCTTCGTTGCCTGAGGCGCATACTGGGTATCACCTGGAGGGATGGGATCACCAACACAGCAGTCTTGGATAAAGCGCAACTTCCCAGCATGTACTCTCTTCTGAAGCAGCGACGTCTCCGCTGGTTGGGCCACGTCCGGCGAATGGACGATGGACGAATCCCGAAGGACATCCTCTATGCTGAACTGTCATCTGGCAAGAGGCATACTGGACGTCCTCAGCTTCGCTATAAGGACGTCTGCAAGCGAGATCTGAAGTGTTTTAACATCAACCCTGTCACATGGGAAAATGTAGCTCAAGACCGCCATCAGTGGCAGAAGGTGCTCCACAGTGGACGGCTACAGCATGATTTCACCCTGGCTTGTCATCAGGAAGCAAAGAGGACCAGGAGGAAGCAAAAACAGGACACCGTCACACCACCAGCAACACAGTCTTACAAATGTGACATTTGCGGCTGGGTTTGCCTCTCGCGGATTGGTCTCTTCAGTCACAGCAGACACTGCATGAAATCCTAAATCCAGGCACAAGAAATCAAATGGTCTTTCGAGACTGAGATGCCGAAGACGAGACTTTTAAAACATAGTATATTCAAATGTAGATTTGTTCAGTAAGTGCTGATAGTGGGTGCAGATGGATGGAACATACCATTTCAAAAGTTCTTTATGCATTTAAAATTCCTAAACCCAGTGTCACGTGTGTACTGGAATTAGACTTGGACTATAGCCTAAATAGTAGAAACTTGATTTGAACTCTAGCCTAAAAACTTGTGACTTGAATTGGACTGTAACTTGAACACTAGTGACTTGACCACTAGATTAAATACTAATGACTTGATTTGGACTTTGGCCTAAACAGTAGTGACTTGACTAGAACTTTAGCCTAACTATAGTGACTTGACTTGGGCTCTAAACTAAACACTAGTCATTTGACTTAACCAATAACCTAAATACTAAAGACTTGAATTGGACTATAGCCTGAACACTACTGACTTGACTTGAACACTAGATTAAATACTAATGACTTGAATTGGACTTTGGCCTAAACACTAGTGACTTAACTTGAACTCAAGCCTAAATATAGTGACTTGAATTGAACTATAGCCTAAACACTAGTGACTTGACTTGAACACTAGATTAAATACTAATGACTTGAATTGGACTTTGGCCTAAACACTAGTGACTTAACTTGAACTCAAGCCTAAATATAGTGACTTGAATTGAACTATAGCCTAAACACTAGTGACTTGACTTGAACACTAGATTAAATACTAATGACTTGAATTGGACTTTGGCCTAAACACTAGTGACTTGACTTGAACTCTAGATTAAATACTAATGACTTCAATTGGACTTTGGCCTAAACACTAGTGACTTAACTTGAACTCAAGCCTAAATATAGTGACTTGAATTGAACTATAGCCTAAACACTAGTGACTTGACTTGAACACTAGATTAAATACTAATGACTTGAATTGGACTTTGGCCTAAACACTAGTGACTTAACTTGAACTCAAGCCTAAATATAGTGACTTGAATTGGACTGTAGCCTAAACACTAGTTACTTGACTTGAACTCTAGATTAAATACTAAAGACTTTAATTGGACTATAGCCTAAACACTAGTGACTTCACTTGGATTCTTGCCTAATTACTAGTCAGTTGGCTTAGACATCTACCCTAAATATAGTGATTTGAATTGGTTTTAGCCTAATTTTAGACTAGTCACTTGACTTAAACTCTTGCCTAAACACTAATGACTTGACTTGGACTATAGCCTAAATATAGTGACTTGAATTGGACTCTATCCTAAATATCAGTGATTTGACTTTAGCTCTAGCCTAAATGATAATGACTTGAATTGGACTATAGCCTAAATGCTAGTGCCTTAAATTGGACTCTAGACTAAATATAGTGAACTGATTTAAACTCTAGCCTAAACACTAGTTACTTGACTTGAACACTAGCCCAAATACTAATCACTTGACTTGGACCTTAGTTAAAATATAGTGACTTGAATTGGACTGTAGCCTAAACTCTAGTCACATGACTTAAAAACTAGTCTAAATACTAATGACTTGACTTAAACACCTAAACGCCTAAACATTTATGACTTGACTCTAGCCTAAAATACCAGCATCATTAACTCTAGCCTAAATGGTAGTGACTTGAATTCGACTCTAGAATAAATGCTAGTGACTTGAATTGATGTCTAGCCTAAATATTTGTGACTATACTTACACTTTATCCAGAACACTCACACATACATTGTCTACTAGACTAGATTTAAACTAGAGTTTAACTTTAATTTTAAACTTTTTTTGTAAATGGGCTCATTATAGTCATTATAGTCATAGATCCAAACAAAAAACAGCAAAGCTATAGGTCCAGTTGTTTATGGAACAATAATATATAATGTTATGATGTACATATATAAACAGTGAAGGTAAAAAGAGGGAGGTAATTTTATTCAGTATATTTCTGCCCACATCAGTCACAGTACCCGTTTTTACACTTTGGAAGTTTTAAAAATGTATTTTTGTCTAAGTCAATTCAAAATAGAGAAGAATAACTTCAAGCTGCTTCTTCTTTTTTGAGGAACATCAGCTCCTCTACTGATTGACGTCACAATTCTATAAGGAACCTCACCCTGTAAGGAAAGTCAGCAGTTATTGTTATTAGTGTGGCGTAGGCTATAATTTCCAAATGTCAGAATTCAGAATCCATTTCCATCAGTTGAGGGGCTGTGAGTGACAGGGCGGCTCCTCTCTGCTGCATCGGGATCAGTCTGCATTGGCGCCGCCCTCCGGTCAGCGACTCTGAGCTAAGCTCATTATGTAAAACACTGCACAGCGCTCTCTCGCCACGTCCCGCTGTCTAAACTCACACTGACGACGCTCCTCATTCTTTCAAAAGCCTATTTTAAGCCGCCTGCGTCTGCTGTCCTCCACCGAGGACAGACCCGGGCTCCAGACATCTCCTCTGACATTCACTCAGTCTGCCCAAAACTACCGCTGTCACAGATCGGCTCGGAACAGGCACTGCCGCTCGCTAACTAACTCCACAGGGACTCGGGAACAGGGTGATAAATTCATGGATTTTATTGAATTTTCCAAAAAATGGGTCACGTTTAAATTGGTAATCCCATGTAGATTATCTACAGGTGCTTAAATTGTCCATTCGATGGAAATATCAGTATGTTATCAGACTACCTGATGAAGTTTAGGTGATTATCGATTTTGTTATACAGATTTAATGTGGTGAAATCCTGTCAGTGAGAGACTCATGGGAAATGCTGGTGAGCTGGCAGGGTTTAGGCTAATAAACCAACTTTGCTACTTATAAAATACATGGTGTACTGTAGCTGATCTACTGTTTAAACCATGCATGTTAACTGAAGATTGCTCTAACTATTGGAAAATGTCAAAACTGAAATAAACCTAGACAACAGTCAATCTTCAGATTCAATTCCTCGTTAAACACTCACACACACACATGGATGCTCTGCAGAGCACAAACCCAACATTTAACTCAACAATAAACAGACTTAAGAATAAAATAATTTTACTGTTTCCTTAAATGAGCTGCTGGTGTATCTTCACATCATGAACGCGCAGGTCAGTATCCTCTGCTGAGACGCTCAAAGCGCCTCACTGTTAAGATAAAAACACGCCAAAGTCAGAGCTCACCTGCCTCTTAAAAGGAATTGAAACTGGCAAACTGATTGGTTTATTTCACATTACACCCAAAACACACCCATGATTAATTAAGGGAGTTAGTACTTATGTCTTTTGCATGTTTCGAGTCGTGCAAGACGTATTTTTTCATGTGCCCTCACAATACCAAAGACACACCGACACACCCTAAAACAAGCTGCATAATCTGAAATTGACCAGTGCGCTATAGATCTCTAATTGTTTTCCATTATCCAGAATTAAACTAGGATTTGCAGGTGCAAATGCAGGTGCATTTCACTGATTTTGGGATTTAGGAAACTTAAGAAATTTAAGAAGCATAATGATAACCCATCTGCATTAACAGGTAGTTAGTAGAGTGTTTGTTAAAGTATGGCAAAGTATGGCAGCCCCATGAACAAAGTGATACTGGAATGTTTGTAGGAAATGTGGCCATGCAAATGTGATTTTTATTATGATGTCGTTTGTTTGGTAGTATTTTTGAGGATCAACATCATAGAGTATCAGCACAATGTAAAATGAAAGTAAAATGAGAGAAGAAATGCTCTACAGGATCTATCCATCCATCCATCCATCATCCACCTATCTATCCATCCATCCATCCATCCATCATCCATCTTCCTATCCATCCATTTATCCATCCATCCATCCATCCATCCATCATCCACCTTCCTATCCATCTATCCATCCATCATCCACCTACATATCTATTCATCCATTCACCTATCTTCCTACCTACCATCCAGCCACCTACCTTCCCATCCGTCCATCCATCCATCCATCCATCATCCACCTTCCTATCCATCCATCCATCCATCATCCACCTACATATCTATTCATCCATTCACCTATCTTCCTACCTACCCATCCAGCCACCTACCTTCCCATCCGTCCATCCATCCATCCATCATCCACCTACCTATTCATCCATCCATCATCCACCTACATATCCATTCATCCATTCACCTATCTTCCTAACTACCTACCCATCCAGCCACCTACCTACCTATCCAACCATCCATCCATCCATCCACCTATTTTCCTACCTACCCATCCATACAGCCACCTACCTATCTATCGATCCATCCATCCATCATCCACCTACATATCCATCCATCCATTCATCTATCTCCCTACCTGCCCATCCATCCATCCAGCCACCTACCTTCCCATCCGTCCATCCATCCATCCATCATCCACCTACCTATTCATCCATCCATCATCCACCTACATATCCATTCATCCATTCACCTATCTTCCTAACTACCTACCCATCCAGCCACCTACCTACCTATCCATCCATCCATCCATCCATCCACCTATTTTCCTACCTACCCATCCATACAGCCACCTACCTATCTATCGATCCATCCATCCATCATCCACCTACATATCCATCCATCCATTCATCTATCTCCCTACCTGCCCATCCATCCATCCAGCCACCTACCTTCCCATCCATCCATCTATCCATCCATCATCCACCTACCTATCCATCCATACATTATCCACTTTAGGCAATGTTAAACAGAGTTTGTTTAAAATATATGTTTTTTTTTACTAATCAACATAAAAACAAATGTACTGCAACCATAATTCAAATTCATTTATTCAATGTTCTTTACTTTCTAGCTATTAGTGACACAGTAATTTGATAACTAAACTCGGTATGAGATACAGAAATGCCTTTATTTTTGTTATTCTCTCATAACAGTGGACTAAAAACTCTCTCTGTATATTGAAACACTGTTTTTGCCTCAGGCCCGTGTCCTAAATGCCACTGTTTTAACATCTTATGAACCTCATTACAGCTCCCATCCAGGTTCTCTTAATAATAAAAGCCCTGGTGCAGCAGCAGAGCTCAGCTAGGTGGAAGAAAAAAGTATGTCAGAACTTCCTTCTGGAATTTTTTGCAAAACAATCCTATTATATTTGTAGAACTGACAGCTACTGCCTGTACTTAATACTGTGAGCATTGGGTTATTGAGCCTCACTGTCCTTGGGGTAGAACTTGTTTTTACTTCATCACAGCAGTGGAATTTATTTCTGTATATGAACAAACAGCAGCATAATTACATTCATGTTTAGTGTTCAAGTCAATATCCTTTTTTACTGCAACTGCCAGAAACTTTATTAAAACATATACTGATACAGTAATTGTTGTAAGTTTTAAAATAATGATTTCCACATATTTAAACTTGCTGCTTTTATATTATTTAGTATAAAATAAATCAGTAAAGCTGCAACAAATTCTTCATACCCTAAATCTACACTCAATAGATTCAGAATATGTAAGGTAGAGCTGCCAGCCAACAGAACTGTTTATATTAGGGTTTAATATGATGCTGACCCAACCTTTGCAGCTATAACAGCTTAAACTCTTCAGAAAAGGCTTTCCACAAGGTTTAGGAGTGTGTTTATGGGAGTTCAGACACTGATGTTGGACAAAAAGTCCTTGGTTTGCAGTCTACAATCGAATTCATCCCAAAGGAAGGACTCCTTGCAGACCAGTCAAGTTCTTCCACACCAAACACCAACAAGAAGGGGCCATCCCCAAATTCCTGCAAAGTTGGGAGCATAAAATTGTCCAAATTCTTTTAGTGTCTTTATTAAAACATGTACGGATACAGTAATTGTTGTAAGTTCAAAAATAATGACTTGCACATCTTTAAATATGCTGCTTTTATATTATTTAGTATAAAATAAGTCAGGGTGAAAGCTGCTACAAATTCTTCAAATTCTAAATCTACACTCTGAATCTGCAAGGTAGAGCTGCCAGCCAACAGAACTGTTTATATTAGTGCCACCAAACTGGCATAACGTGGGCATTGGTATTGCCCAAAATTATTATTCAGATCTGGGTGATAGTATTGAAGGCCAAGTACTGCAACTGCAACCCATAGGGTTTAATACTGTATGATGTCAGCTCTTTGTTTGCTGCTATACTGGCTTAACCCTAGAACACTAACGTTAAAATTAAAAACACAATCACTAATGTTGGGTATAGACTGTATGACAAGTTTTGGAACCCTTTATTTAATATTACAACATGCAACATTACATAAAATAAAAAAGGTACCCCAATAAAATGCAGAAAAAATATTGGAAAATAAGGTAATCCTTAACAAATGTTCTAACAAAAAAAATAATAATGCTGCTGGGAACTTGGTCTTTGGTCCACCCATACCTGAGATATGTGAGCGCCTGATTTAAACACACAAACACTAACATACATCAGGTAAATTACACCTATAAAATATGCTACTATCTATCAATAATGTCGGATGAAAATCACCTGAATGCATGCCTCTTGAAAAAATCATAGATCCATATAGATGGGAGGAGGGAATCAACCATAACATTAATGACATCAATGAGTCCTGAAGCTCCCTGAAAATCACATGAAAAAAAGTGTATGGGTGAAAATCACCTGGCGTCAGCGTTCTAGGGTTCAACTCATATAAGAAAGCTTTTCACCATGTTTAGGAGTGTGTTTATGGGCGGTCAGACACTGACGTTGGATGAGAAGGCCTGGCTTGCAGTCTTCAATCTAATTCATCCGAAAGGATGGACTCTAAGAAGAGGCCATCCCCCAAAGTCCCGGGGAAGTTGGGAGCATAAAATTTGAAAATAAACATATTTAATATGATGAAGCATTAAGAGCTCCTTTCACTAGAACTAAGGAGCCAACTCTTCAAAAACAACACCATAATTCCCCTCTCACCTAAACTTTTCACACTTTAGAACGATGCAGTCAGACATACGTCCGCCTATTTGCTTGGTTTTATGCACTTGTGGCCATGGAAGGGATTAGAACACCTACATTCATTCTAAAACAGGAGTCTTCAACTCTGCTCCCACACAACTACCTTCCTGTAGGTTACACCTCCATCCTAAATCTAACACCCCATTCAAATGATTAAGCTCTCCTGGAGGCAGTAATTAGTTTGGATTAGTTAAGATTGATTAGAGTGATTGGAGTCTGCTGGAAGGTATCTCTCCAGGAGCAGGGATGGAAACTCCTGGTCTAAAAGTTTCTTCAAAGGCAGTTATCATACATTTCCTTATAAAACGATTTTGAGTTTGAAATGTGTGTTTAAAAGAATAAATAGTGGAGGGAAACATGCAACACTACCCTTAAAAAACTCAACATGCATAGCTTCTACTCTTTGTAGATACGATTACTATATTTACATACATACATATATACATATAGCAGGCCTGATTCATATTGTGTAAATACAGGGTTTGGACAATGAGCCTAAAACACCTGGTTTTAGACCACAATAATTTATTGTGGTGACGGACAGTTCTGGTGGAAACAGGAGAGTTGAGGTGCACATTGAATTCTGCCGTGATTTGATCAGCCGTGGTTTTATGTTTTTTTGGATACAATCCGGGTTAGCACCCGAACATCCCTTTCAGACAGCTTCCTCTCACAGCGTCCACAGTTAATCCTGTTGGATGTGGTTGGTCCTTATTGGTGGTATGCTGACATTACCCTGGATACCGTGGTTCTTGATGCATCACAAAGACTTGCTGTCTTGGTCAGAGATGCGGCAGCAAGACGTGCACCAACAATTTGTCCCCTTTTGAACTCTGGTATGTCACCCATAATGTTGTGTGCATTGCAATATTTTGAGCAGAACTGTGCTCTTACCCTGCTAATTGAACCTTCACACTCTGCTCTCACTGCTGCAATGTGCAATTAATGAAGATTGGCCACCAGGCTGCTCCAATTTAACCATGAAACCTCCCTCACTAAAATGACAGGTGTTTAAGTTTCATTGTCTAACCCCTGTATATACTGCATATTTACTTTCCATTCAAAGCTACATAACTTTTTTGAGCATGTAGTATTCAGTACTTCCAAGGCACGGTTGTCTAAAGTCCAGCCCTGGGGCCAATTGCAGCTCACGGACAGATACTAATCAGCCTGCGGCTTCTCTTTTATGGAGATTATTAGTGGCCCACCAGCATGCTACAGTATTTTCTTTCACTTTTGAGTGGAGTCAGGGTGTAGTACCAGTGTTTAAAAGACGTTAATGAAAATAATGAGCCATTTGTTCCTCTGACTAGACTACAAATGAACCTCCAGAACAGGATTTGTAATGATAGCAAAATAAACCTAATCAAAGCAAGAGATCTTTCGGAAGGTACAGTAAGTACCTAGTGAGTAAATATCATTAACAGCTGAGTAAGTACTGTTGTTTGATGAGTTACTATGTTCTTGCTAATTATGTATATATTGTTTATACTGTTTAATACTCAACATATTTATAATTACCATCTGCACATACTTCCGTACGTATATGGTTACTTTACTGGCAGGTATTGTAGTGTTTTGCTATTTTGTGTGGTGTCAGTTTTATTGGGAAAATTGGGAGAACATGAAGCAGGCACATCAAAAATATTGAACTGATTTAACAAATGTATAAACAACAGTAACGTTTTTTTTTTGGTAACACTTTACTTGGATGGTCCATTTTATGGCCTTGTTGATGCGCAACTGACATTCAACTAACACTGAATTGAATGTCCATTAAATGTAACTTAACCATATGTTGAATGTAAATGATTCAAAATAGAACCTAACTGTACACCTAACCCTACACTGTAAAAAAATTCCTTGTAAAATTACAGTAAAATACTGGCAGCAGGGTTTCCAGTTCTTTACTGTAATTTTTACGGATTCTTTCCTGTATTCTGATTTACAGTTTCTTCCTGTTTTATTCAAAACATGCAAAGACCGTGAATTTGACAAAATACAGTAAAATACTGGCAGCAAGGCTTCCAGCTTTTTACCGAAATTTTTAAAGTTTTTGTGCTGTATTCTAAATGACAAATTAAGCTAAATTGAATAAACACAAAAACAGCATTAAATATGTTATAGTACATTTTTTTATTAAACAAAATGACAATATAATAACAACCTCAGAGCAGATAACTCAGTGAGTTATATAAACAATCTGTCCATCAAACCCCTCTCATTCTCAAGCTGAAAAAAAGTAAGAATAAAAAAATTAGTTTTCTGGTAAAGGCTAGTTAAAATAAACTAAAATGTTTCTTTGAAAACAAAAATGCAAAAAAATGAGTGTGTGAACATTTAAACGAAGTCCCACTGAAAGTTCATGAGATATTTTAGGAGTGTGGAGACACGAGGATTGACTGCCTGAGAGAGAGTCTTCTTTGAGACCACCCTGCCCCGGATCGTCTTTGAACCCCTCTCTATCCCAATGAAGCGTCTGTAGATACAGCAGTATAAAATAGCATTCAGTTGGTGACTTTTAGAGTGATTCAGGAAATTAAGCATGCACAAGAAGAAAATGACAGATATAAGAAACAACTCTGAATGAACTTCAAAGTACAAGAGGCCTCCTCCTGGTACTGCAAATTGAACACATAGTACATTGCAAACAAAGTTGCAAACCTGGTCAAGAATGTAGGTAGGATGCCCTCACAAATGACACGACCCTCAAGACTAAGCTCCTTTCCTTGTTTGTATTTGCCAAGAGTGGCATTTCCTTTGTTCTCCTTCCCACCTTTGTTTCTACACCTCTTTTAAGATCATTTATTTTTCCACCTGTTTTCCAGTCAAACAAGTTCCACAAGCAGACCCTTTTATTTCACTAAAAGAAAGTGCAAGCTAAATAATAGTAAAGCACATTCATAATGATTAATCAAATAAACAACGAAATATAAACATATCTGCATAAACATATATAAATAAAATATCCAACACTTCCCTCTCCCGTAACATTTACACCACATTTTGTATTTAAATAAAATTAGTAAAACTAATTTTTTCATTCTTTTTTTTTTTTTTTGACAGTTTTGATGAATTTGGTAATTTGGTAAAATTAGTCAAACTAGCTACCTGGTAGCTATAAAGCTAAGTAGAACTTAATGAACTAAGACACATCATTGCTAGCCAGATTCATCCTTCATGATGAAAATTATAATTATTATAAAAATATTATAAAAATGACCTTCAGACATTACAAGCTATCATATATTATTGTTGCTTACAAACATCTCTTTCCTTAGTCTGCTCCCATGACATGCCAAAACAGTATCTGTATGTTACATGTTACATTCCAAGCCCCTTGGCTGCGCACATCTATAACTACGGCACGTCTAGAACTGCAGGTCTAAAACCGCAGGTCTAGATAGGTCTGCGGTGGCTCTCCGGCTGTGCAATTGGATACATCTCCTGAGGATGGCTTTGGGAAAATACTGTTCTTTACTGCAAAATGTTTTACTTGTGCCATATGCCGGCAAAATACGGTAATACTGTGAATAAAGCATTACTATTGACAGGGCCGCCGCTCTGCATACGCAGACAACGCAGCCAGCGTTAGGCCTCAACCATTTTGCAGTTGCAGGGAGCCAAATTGACTGAGAATGAAATGTGTTGAAATTATGACATTATTAAATTTAAAACCCAATGTGAATTATTTATGATACGCTCATATTTTTGGCTTTAAACATTGCATGGGGCACCTACTCTACTACTTAAAAGCGGCACGTTATTATTTTTGTGCATAATATAATGCCCCCACCCCATTGCCTGAAATGGCACGGCTCGGTTTGCTCTGTTGGTTGTTGCCAGATGTGACATTTTCCAGTCAAATAAATAATCAAAAAATGCATGGAGGCGCTAAATCTTGCGCATGTTTAACCATTTTTAAAGTGTATGTGGCCATTCTATACAAAAACTTGTCCAGTGCAATATTTGTGTAAGTTAAAAACTTAAAATAAAATAAACAAATAGGATGAAAAATCGTAACTTATCTGGCAACCTTAGTCCTAACTAAAGTAGCAACGCTACTTGAGTTTGGCAGGAGACAAGTTCACCGCGCGAAGTTGCTACTAAATGGTAATTCAACTATGAAGCGACGGTTTGAGTCTGGAGCTGAGAAGAAGAAGAAAAAGAAGCAGAAAGATGAGGCCCATGCATCCCTTTCTGGTGAGTAACTTCGATGATAAAGGTTTAAATAGTTTTGATTACTTCATGTTCAGTGGTGTTGCCTGAGCTAGTTACGTTGGCTTTGCTGATTTGGTAGCTTTAAACGCTTAACTAGAAACTAATCTGGGTATTGCAAGGCACGTGGCACGTTTGCAAATAGTAGTAGTGTAGTTTGAAGATTTTTAGTGACTTTAATAAAAAATTAATAAACAGAGTAGCCTACCTATTGACTAATGCCGTCAGTGCACTATCCAAATGGTCTGTATGACAGCAGGATCAGACAGCTCTATAGATTTTGACAGGCTGATATAAATACACCACGAATATAAACGATAATTTCATAACCTTTAAGGCTGGCTTGTGTAAATGACGTGTCCACTGCTTAAAATAGACATGCATCGTTTCATTTATTATTTATACATTATAAATAGTACTCTTGTGCTGTTCTTCACTGTTATTGGCCTTACTTATAACGTTGTAAATATTCACAGTTACATGTGTAATTTTAATAAATAGTAAAATTTTGCGTAAACCGTTTGTGTTTGTGTGTGTGTGTGTTTTTTTTTTTTTTTGGGGGGGGGGCGGGGGCCTCCCTGACCAGTTATGCTTAGGGCCTCCAAAACCTTAGCAGCGGCCCTGACTATTGACAGTATTACCGTATTTTAAGAAAAACAGTATTGTAGTGTGGCAATTTGGCTGTATTTTTACAGCAATTTTTTACAGTGTAACCTTAACCCTTAATCAACCATAAAATCAAACCCTACACCTAACCCTTACCCTTACCCTAACCCTAACCCGAACTTTAAATCTAACCCTAAACCCAATCCTAAAATATTAAGATAAGCGTTTGGGTTAGAGTTGAATGTAGGTTTATATTCAATAGAGAATCGTTTACTTTCACCTTTTAGTTCATTTGCATTTAATAGACATGTAGTTAAATGTTAGTTGAATGTCAATTGAGCATCAAAGAGGCCATTAAATGGACCATCCAAGTAAAGTGTTAGCTTTTTTTCGTTAAGTCTACTACTAAGTCCACCTTAATCACATGATGGAGACCATTATTCACCCCTCAACCCAACAACAAGAAGGTGACTAATGCTCCAACAGTGAAACTGAAAGAAATGAATTAAACACACACATAACACCCCCAAATCAACGTAATAAACACCCTAAATAACCCTAAACAAAACCGAAGGGTGGCCACAGAGTATGCTGGTGTAACAGAGATGAAATGGACAGATTATTAAATTATTTAATTGCTGTACCTCCATCAGAAGAGTAAGAGCTCTGAGATGGATGTTTTTTTATGAGCTGAGGTAATTCTTCATTAATTCATAATATATTTAAATCTATACAAAGGTTAAACTTTACAACATTGTTCTTTTGTCTAATAATAAAAGGGGTGTTTTATTAATTACATAGAATTCATTAGCCTTGTTATATAACTCATGCCATCGGCAGTAAAAAGTGAACTAAACTTCTCATTTCTTCTTATTTTATTTTTATAAACTCAGTGTCTGATATCTGCAGCCATCTATTACAAGAATACAAGATTACTGTATCTGAATCTGTTTCAGGTGTATTGCTTCCTAATCTTCACTGAATATATCTGTATTTGTTCTGAATTTATTCAGTTAATTCTGTTGTGCATTAAGAAAATAATGCTGTCATTAAATGCTATACGATCATGTGAATGTTGCAGTTATGTGGAAAATATTGTTTTAAAACTATTCTATGAGAAAGATCAGACAAGTGAGAGCTATTGCCTAGTAGCATTACAGCGCGCTCTGAGGAATATGCAGCAACTCGGGTTTCTGATACATCAGCTCACAGACGCCTTGTGCTGATCCACATCACCCTAGGAGTGATGAGGGGAAAGACCGCCATCTACCCACCCAGAGGGAGAAAGACCTATTGTGCTCTCTCTGGGTTCCGGTAGCTGATGGCAAGCTACATGAACAGGATTCTAACCATCGATCTCCACTCGGAGCCCACTTCAACTGATTTTAATGTTCCAGCTTATGGCAGGAACTCATGAGAAAGAAGACATCAGTGCAGGAAGGTGAAGAGAAGAGTGAGGAACGTTAAACGTGAACACTAGCCCGTGTCAGGGCTGGCGGATGAGGGCAGGCCTGGCGTGGATGGGCGGGCGAGTGCCAGTGGCAGCTGGCAGGTGCTGGCAGAAGTGGTGTTAGATGTTGAGGGTGCGGGCAGGCGTGACGAGTGGTTAAAGCTGCTGAGTGCGGATATGACAGAGCCAGCCTCTGTAGACCTCCAGTACAGTTTATATGTTTCTGCCTCGCTACAGTATTTAGAGAACTACAAATACTTTCTGATTATCCAACAACATCAAGAGGATGCATGACTGCAAATTTACATATATAAGAAATATTTGTGGACATTTGGTGATTTCGTATTATTATTTTTTCTGAGAAAGCTTGACCAGAACCATTATAAATAACAAAGACCTGTGTATTTTTATTTAATTAGAAATAAGAGCCTTTGAAACCCACACTTCATCTGCTTCACAGTGTTATGATTGGGGTAGGTGTTGGATCCGAATGGAGAGCAGATTTATATAACGAATAATTAATATATAATAATATATATGGAGGAGAACATGTCAAGATGCATGAAAACTGTAATTGAAAACTAGGGTTATTCCACCAAAGATTGATTTATAAACTCTTAAAACTTTATGAATATTAACATGTTTTCTTTTCCATTTTTGTTATTTCAGTCATTTCATCTAGCTAGAATTGTCCATTCACATATTTACATATACAAAAATCAATGCAGCATCATTCAGTGTCCATGTAACATGGTGATATTTGTTACCTATGATTTTTCATGCATCTTGGCATGTTCTCCTCCACCTGTCTTACACACTGCTTTTGGATAACTTTATGCAACTCCTGGTGCAAAAATTCAAGCAGTTTTGCTTGGTTGATGGCTTGTGATCATCCATCTTCCTCTTAATTGTTTTCAGAGGTTTTCAATTTAATAAAATCAAATAAACTCATAATTTTAAAGTGGTCTCTTTTTTTAAGAGCTGTATTTTGTGTTTGTTTGAATCCCAACCTCAAGTAAATCCCACTTTTGGCTAAAATCTACTTTTATTTATTTTACCTAGCTTTATAAATGTGATAGTGTGCATTTAAACTGTGACAGCTTTCCTCATATTTGATTTAAACAATCGGTTACAGTTTCACCATATTTGTCCCATATCCTGTGACATTTGTTAGTGTACAGTACTGTGCAAAAGTTTTAGGCACCAAAGCAAATTGCACTAATCCATTTATCTCAGCAATATGAGTGTTTTTACCTGAAAACAGCACCACATAAGATTTAAACAAATGCAAATAAACACACATACAGTAAAACTTAACAATGAATTCTCATTTTTAACTAAGTATGTTATATCCTGTGAGACAAGCTGAAGAACAAAGTGTAGTTCCAGATTTCTCCTGGATGCTCCTCAGCCAGCATGTGTATATTATGTTCAGTTCCGTCAGCAGCTCACCTGATTTACCAAATGTACCAATTTACCAAACCAGGTGTTGATTAATATGATGAGAACTAGAAATAACTCTATTAAACTCAGATGAAGAGAAGTTAGGAGCTGTTTTAAAGAAAACAGGGTTGTAAAAGCTCTTCTTTATTGTAATGCTTTAGTGTTTTAATAAGCTAATAAACACTTAGTTCACAGATAAGAAGCTTTTTCTTTGCTAAAAATTCCCACAGGTGCCTAAAACATTTGCACAATACTATATGTCCATGATATTTCTAAACATTTTACATTTAATTTGCTTTTGAAACCATGTTAAATTGTCTGAATTAATGTTAGTTTCTGATTTTCTTTCTAAAGCATTCGAGTCTCCTCACAGTTAGCGTTAGCTGTCAAGTGTACTAATGAATTACAGCCAGTAATCAAAGTAATTATAGGGCAAGATGGCTTGAGCTTCTTGAGTAATGTGGCGACAGCCTTGCCACTTTCCCTGGCACATGAAGTAATGAAGGATAGGTGAAGCACAAGAGAAGCTGAACAACACCAGGAAAGTGGTGACCTCACACCCAGCTTTCAATTGCATTGAACCACAATGTCAAGATGATGAATGTCAGTTAGGAAAGGGGAGGGGCTGAGGGAGCCTTCATTCTGCCGAGTGCTCCAGCACTACAATAGAACATCAGGGTGCCTTTTGTTTCCCATACTTTGTAGTTACAGAAATGGAAACTTTATTAGATTTAATCAATTTTATTTATTTGAACAAATACTTGGGATGATTTCAAAGCTACATTTGGTCTCACTTTAAAATAAGTGTCTGTAATAACTGTGTAGTAACATATTAACAATCATGTAATAACAGTGTAACTACTGCTAAAGTATACAATTATATACAAGTATACAAGTCTCAATTAAAAAAAAAACACAGTTAAAATGTAATGATTAGTTTACATGTTGAGATCGGTGGCACATATTGGTATACAGCTCTGATTTCGCAATTTATAGGTATATGTTTGAGTTTTTTTTTTTTTTTTTTATTCTATGAGCTATGGACAAGATTTCTCCCAAATTCCAAATAAACATATTGTCATTTTTAGTGCATTTATTTGCAGAAAATAAGAAAAGGCTGAAATACCAAAAAGATGCAGAGCTTTTAAACCTTGAATTATGCAAAGCAAAACAAGCTTATATTCATAAAGTTTTAAGAGTTCAGAAATCAATATTTTTGTGGAATAAACTGTTTTTCTTGGCATCTTGGCATGTTCTCCTCCACCAGTCTTACACACTGCTTTTGGATAATTTTATGCCGCTCCTGGTGCAAAAATTCAAGCAGTTCAGTTTGGTTTGATGGCTTGCGATCATCCATCTTCCTCTTGATTGTATTCCAAAGTGATCTCATTTTTTTGTGTTTTGTTTAAATTCTATCTTTTCTGATTTAAACAATATATCACCTTATATATTGAATCTTAAGCCCTGTATTGTGATATATATCATATAATCAAGTTCCTGCCAATGCAATGCCCTAGTTAACAACTGGAATTACCAGTGACCTTCAAACTGTGCTCAGAACCAGCAAAGATAGTATTTCTTTCGCTGCAGGTTTAATAAATGAGAAATCTCCTTCTTTAAACAGAGCCTTAAACAAGTCCTAAAACTGGAACACCATGATTTATTTCTTGAGATGAGAATGCCAACAAAAGAGCACTGGGCCATTTTCACAAGCCGATCCGGCTACAGAGAGCTAATGCATATGCAGTGCAATCTACATATTGTGTAGTAATACAGCGGATGTCAGGGGAGGAGCTGCCCAGTGCGAATAAATTAACTTACTGGTGACCTTCCTGGACCTTAATTTAGCTCTAGGTTATGGTTTCCTATTGTGCCAAATTAACCCACCAGTCTCTCAGGGTGGTCTGATCTGTAACATTAATAACGGGTGTCAAGTCATTTAGTTAAACAGCAGACGTAGCAGGCGATAGGACTGATAACACTATAGTACAGTAATTACTGACCTTCTGATCTTTATCTTCCTTTAATATCATAATTGTCCCCCTGCTTTATGTTGACGTGATGGCCGTGGAGGGTTGAATTAAAATGTTTCCCTTTTATAAACAGCTCAGTTTAATCAGCGTAAATGCTCCCTGTGTTTGAAAGGAAAATGATGTGTCTTTTTAAAAAGAATTGGCCTGCACTAAAAAAAATACAATTACTTTAAACTTAAATAAAAAAGCTTCTTATGTACATTTGAATATTCCTAAAACTACTTTGAGTTGGGTGAACATTTTTTGATTGATAACCTTCTGTAGTACCTGACTGATCACCTTCAGTGTGTAGTCCTTCCCCATTTCCTTGGCTACCTTAAGGAAAACCCATAGATCATATATTAATAATGGTTAATTACCTGGCCTCAAAGGAGTTTTTCTATTTTCTGAGCTGTTAACTGTGAGCTGGGTGCTATAGTGTCCACACCAGCATTTTCAATATCCTATCAAAAAATTTATTAAATAAAGGGCTAAACTTCTAGGAATGGTCAGGGACAGGCAAGGTCAGTAACAAAAGGACATCACAGAAAAAGGTCATACCAGAATGGGTAATAAGCCTGTATGATTGCCTGTATGAAGTACGTACAGCGACATTCATAACACATTATAAACTACAAGTATAAGGGTTAATATAGAAACGGCGTAAAATGCTTCGTAATGTCTGTTCATAAGAACATTGTACAATTTAGTGTTGTAATGCATAATAACACAGATTTGGTAATACCTGACAATGTCACTGTAAGTACTTATGAGTCATTATACATTACAGTCATCATAAGGTATTATGCATGTCATTCAATGCATTATGAATGCATTTATAATGTATTATAAAAACAGGGTTCAGTATTTTGGTAACATTTCTATGAATGTTATCTCTATAAGACTCTATAAACATATTCATAACACATTATAATGCATTCATAAGGCATTATAAACATGGCTCTACATACACACAAAGAAACTCAGTCCCAGCTTGTAGACTTGTATCATGACTAAAACAGCTTCCAAGTTATAAACACACCCTCAATAATCCTATAAATATACTCAAATTATTCTTGTCTTGAATATAATATTAGTTATAGTCAATTATAATGTATTATAACAGGTCTTTGTGCACTCTAAGTAAAGTGACAATCATTTTCATTGCAGGACTGGATTATTAACGATAGATATATACTATAATAATAATAATAATAATAATAATAATAATAATAATAATAATAATAATAATAATATAATAATGTATTATAATCACAAGTCATAATGCTTAATAAACATGGCTGTAGTGGGTTATGGCTTTTTTTAAAATATTTTAGCCATGTTTATAATGCCTTATGAATGCATTACAATATATTATGAATGTAGTTATAGAGTCTAATAAAGATGACATTCATAGAAAGTGTTACCAATATTTTTATTACAATGTGCAATAATTCTACTTCCATGTCTTTTTTTTCCTGGTTAGCAATGTTAGTGTCCCTGGTCATAAAACATTTTACATTATTTTGCACATCAAAGAACACCATGAAAACACGCCTATAGATAGACGTTGGATAGATTAGCCTGATTAGAGTTTTCTAATATCCCAAACAGGCATCATCTCATTTTGCAGATGTACAGCAGATGTACCAGAAGATAAGACTGATCCAACTATGGTACAGTAATTACTGACCTTACATTAATTACTGATCTTTATCTTCCTTTAATACCATAACTGTCTCCCTGTTTTATGTTGATGTGATGTCTGTAGAGGACTGATTTAAAATGTTTTCAGAACAGTTGAGTTTAATCAGAATAAAAGCTCCCTGTTGAAGAGATGTGAATAGCTCTGAGGGGAAAATGCCGTCTCTGACTCTGGAGGAATGTCTGCTCTATTCAGGCCCTTAAGTGAAGCCCTTAACCAGAGCTGAATTGTAGCCGGGAGCCGTCATCACATTTCAAGCCTCTCAGCATCTGCACTACTTAACCACCACTATTCTTCCCAGCATGCAGTGTCACTCAGCTAAATCCCATCAGGTGATGTGCTGTAAAGGTACAATTTCTGTCAGCAACTTCCCACCAAAACACTGAGTGGACCCTCACTGTTCCATCCACTAAGTTCAGGAATAAACAGAATTTATGAATCATGATGAGAGGGATGCAGGGGGAAAGTAGCTGAAGGTCTTTTGACAGTCCTGCAAATACAGAATAGCAAAAATGACATTTGGAGCAGCAAAGAAAAGGGTTTATCTTTACAATTTAAAAACAAAATGAAAAAGGTTTCACATTTTGCTGTTTGGGGATTAGTTTTGAAGGAAGTCATCTAATTTTACCAGTTTTCTGAGCGATGTTATTCCTGTCTATATGTGCCATATATGTTTTTATCAGTAAATATTCTGGTGCCTTTTATATGAGATGTTATATAAATCCCATGCAAACCAAAATAAGCTAAATATGTAGCCTAAAACTGTAGCAAATGACTCTTTATGTATTTCTAAAATTTCCCCTCAGTAATCAATAAAGTATCCATCCATCCATCCATCTTTTCTCAAGTATAGAGGCACTCAAAAGATGGAAGTTTTGAATGTGCATTTTTTATATTATGTATTGCACATATACAGTAGTTCAAGTCATTCAAGTCTGTGGCAAACCTCAAGTTCAGAAGATGTGACAAAGGAACACAGGTGTCAATCAATCAATCAATCAATCAATCAATCAATTCCAATTTTCATACGCCAGGTTTTTATTGTTAGCATTATCCAAGGTTAGCATTTTGCACATCAAAACACCATGGAAACATGCCCACAAGATGCCCACATGCATGGTATAGTGTTTTAAATATAAATAACACAATAAAACATGAAAATACATTATATATATATATATATATATATATATATATATATATATATATATATATATATATATATATATATATATATATATATATACAGATAATATATGTTATGTCAGCACAGTCTTATTATAATGCCATGCTGCGATTACTGGCTCTATCCATATATGTTGAAGAACGGCTTAATGAATGCATTATTTCATGCTTATGAATGTTTGTATATGTTACCTATGTTACATATATACATATAAGTAAGATTTTGCTGGGATGGGGACACACAACCATTATGCAAATAGATAGATTGGGCCAGAAGTCAATGGAAAAAGAAGCTGCCAATGGCAACAGACTAAACTCAGTTATAATAAGATCTCCGTTTGAACGTATATGTGCCCACAAATGTTCACTTAACTCAAATATATATATACAGAAAATTAGAGTTTTATCCAGTAATGCAGGCATCCATATTATTCTTCTACATAGGATTATTGTCTTTCTAAAGAACACTTGTATATGTTTGATTCCGTAAACAATATTTCAATAGATGTTTAAGAACATTACGATGCCCTTGGTGGACTTATTAAGCCTCCACAATTAAAGTAACTGGAAATTAATAGGATAGTTATTAGATATTCCATTATTAAGGACCATTTGGGGTAAAATAGAGTTTTTTAAATCTCTGGTAGTGCTTTTATTGAGTCTGTCAAGCCAGTAGTTTGTAATTAACTTGCTACATAATTAAGCAGTATCCAGGATGAATTAATGAAACACTTGCCTGAGCACTGTTATGTCAGGTTTATTGAGTATTATATCGTAATGTTGTTCTCACCTCTCCACACTCTGAACGGCTGCTCCCGGTCTGGTCTCTGGCTAAAGAGACTTTCTCTCAAGATCAGTCAGGTGTGAGTATTTCAATTCATTCTATTAACTGCCTATTATAGCAGTAATGAGCAGCCAGTTAATTGACAAACACCAGCTAGATGAGCTTTAATAAAAGCATTACAAGGCTTAATTTACTCTACTTACTGTTTAATAATGTTGTAATTATCAGGTCATTTGAGCTTATTAGTTTGATAAATCACTTGCTAGCTACCGAATAGAAACAGCTTATTATAGTATAAGAATGGATACTTAAATGTTGTGCAAAAGATTATGATTACAAATATACACAGGGAAATGCTCACACCACCTTTATTACTGTGTAATAATGTAGTAATAAGCATCCTGTTAATTACTACTGCATGGATATATACATAATAAAAGATTTATAATTTTAAACTTAATACTTTAAAAGCTCTTTTAAAGTTCTAAATTACACACATACTTAGATTGTTATCTAAAGAAGACCTGTAAATGGGAACCTTTGTTATCTATCTATCTATCTATCTATCTATCTATCTATCTATCTATCTATCTATCTATCTATCTATCTATCTATCTATCTATCTATCTATCTATCTATCTATCCATCCATCCATCCATCCATCCATCCATCCATCCATCCATCCATCCATCTTTTCTCAAGTATAGAGGCACTATCAGCTATCGGTTCGTCCCATGCAGCTTGTTTTAACATAGCAAACATGCAGGCTACAATTCAATATACTTGGTGGAAAGAATGGTGAAAGAGCTAGTGCTGTGGTTAGTGGCTAATGCTACTGCTAATGCATCTGCACCTAGCCTTAGTGCTGGAGAAACTTCACTGAAAACTTACAATTAAAACAATATATTTTAGCGAAGTGGCTTTCCTGCTAATTAATATGTGACTGGATTGTAATACGCACTGTCAATTTATGGGAAAATTAAAGGATTTTAATTGCAAATGATGATGTTTTTCCTTGATTTTACAAAATTGAAAACCTCTGGAATATAATCAAGAGGAAGATGGATGATCACAAGCCATCAAACCGAGCTGAACTGCTTGAATTTTTTCACCAGGAGTGGCATAAAGTTATTCAAAAGCAGTGTGTAAGACTGGTGGAGTAGAACATGCCAAGATGCATGAAAACTGAAATTAAAAACCAGGGTTATTCCACCAAATATTGGTTTCTGAACTCTTAAAACTTTATGAATATGAAATTGTTTTCTTTGCTTTATGTTTTTTTTTTTGTTATTTAAGCCATTTCTCCTTTTCTTCAAATGAATACTCTAAATGACAATATTTTTATTTGGAATTTGGGATAAATGTTGTCCACAGTTTATAGAATAAAACAACAATGTTCATTTAACTCAAACTGGAATGGTCTCTTATTTTTTTCCAAAGCTGTATTTGGTAATTAAGCTGTCCTAAAGTAACACTTTATAATCAGTTCAGATATTGCTATCGCATGGTTTTTGGCATTTCAGTGTATTCAATGAATTTTAAAACCTCCAGGTGGGTTTTGTAGGAAAACTGTAACTCAGGCTGTTGAGTTATATGGAGTCATATGAATTATTTCATTACTGAAATATTCACTGGTCTGTTTACGAGGATGACAAATGTGAGCCTGCTGACTGTCAGCTCCTCATTTTACCCTCAATTACCTGAGAAATAAATTCTAGCATCTTTAATGAGGAGGATGGAACCATCTGCTGTGACTGTCCCTCTCCAGCCTGTACTTATCCACTCTGAATTTCTGCATCAGCTCCCACTGTTTCACTGATTGCAGAGTGCTCGTTCTCTTATTCTGGCCTGGATTCTCTCCATGTCTGTAGAGAATAACGGGAAATAGAACCTGTATTAGAACATGTTGTACATGTATTACCATGTTTCTACATATAACTTTATTTCAGATAGTGCTAATTAGCAGCTACTACTGCTAACAGCTAAAGCTACATTGGGCTAGCTTGCTCCTTGAAATCACCATTTACAGTTAAAGTATGCTACAGAGCTTTATATCATCAAACTAGCAAATTGTAGAGCTTTTTTTTTTTTTAATGTAATGCAAACATAACTTCCTTGTATTTTAGTTTTGGAGAAGTACAAAATAAAAAAAAAATCACTGCCACATAAAAAACATTACAGAAGCACATTTTTATCTATTTAACTTTTATATGTAAATATTTACAATCTCTATTATCCCCCCCCCCCCCAAAAAAAAAAAATAAAAATCACAATAAAACAGTATTTCAGTTACAATTTGCAGTATTTACATTGAAAAGCTTACATACAAATTTCTGGTCTCACTCACTTTCAGCTGACCTTAAATAATACCAGAGAAAAATCAAGCCCGCTAATTTATTGAATTATTTATTGAATTATTTATTTATTTATTTTTAGTTTAGTTTGAATTGTTTGCAAACTCCATTTCATTTTGTTAATTCTGTGGATCTGTGGCTTGTTTTCATTCCAGATTTTTCTTTTTTTTTACCATTTGTTGGTGCCACGCCTAGCATCAAAAACACTCTTGTCTCTCCCACACTTAGCTCTAAATGCGATCTCCAGTCTCTGAACTATGATACCCAGAACACCACACACTGATGTCACTCCCCCTCACAATCATACGTCACTGCACACGGCACCTCCAGGAATACAATCACCAGAATATTGAATTCACCTGTGCACACCCATATGGGTCTCATTATCGACCTTGTTTTTTTAGTTATTTTTACTTTGATTCCTGCCTGTCCTCTGATATATCCTCGCCTATGTATGACCCTCTGACTGTTTCTTGTTCATGGCATGTTTGCTCCCTCTTGCTGCTGTTCACTGGTGATTGACCCTGCTCTCTCTGACCACTTTTTTGTTTTGATACTTGTTTTAATAAAGTATCTTATTTTGTATCTGTGCTTGTTTGAGTCCTGTGTTATCATGGCATTTGAATGTCAGGCCTCACTTGAACTCACTTGAGCACACTGGCCGGTGTTCACCCTCACTTACAAGATATCACCTCACAACTTATACAAGTGTGAGCATTTCCAACTTTGTGGTAAATTGTGGAGGAAAACTGTAATTTATGCTAGTATATGAATTGTGACCAATGACAAATGTGACAAAAGTGAGAAATGTGAGCCGGCTGTCTGTCAGCTCCTCATTTTGTCCATTCTTTTTTTATATAAAATATTCCCTGTAGTCACTAGTGTTTTTCCATGAAGAGGAAAAGAACTGGTCCACTATGTGTGCTGGGTTGAGTAGAGCAGTGGGAGTCTATTTAAGGGCTCATTTCACATCAATTAGAAGAGGTATATGGTTGGTTACTGGTTGAGTCGATAAATTCTGCGACAAAAAAAAAAATGCTCCCTCGTATTTCATATGAATTTCTGTAAGTGGGTTTCTTTCTTTGTATTACTTTATATTACTTTTTGTACTTGTGTTCACTATTTTAAAACATGTTTATCTTTTTTTTATATATATAACCTTTTACTGAGTAAACACAATAAACCTTTGAAATGAATATACCTGCAAGAAACTTGTGATGCACAACATCGTTATTCTATTTTTATAAGTCACAAACTTTCTTTATTATAGAGCAATTGTTAGAATCTTTATCGCTTTCGCTATTTTCCTATGACCACTTAAACCTGCAAGTAATTTAGTCAGATCTCACGTATTTACTGTTGGCAGAATGACTGTGGTTTAAAAATAGGGCCGTTCTGATTGAATGCCAGCGGATAGAAAAGTAGAAAATACATTATTACACTCAAAACCTGTATAAACACATAAAGTAAGTCTTGAGGCAGCGTTCCGTAACCGATTTCCATCATGTATACTTTCTATAATGCAACAAAACATTTATTCAAATGCGAAGAATGAAAATCAATCATTCTTACAGTAGCTGAATTTCTTCATTCAAGCTATTATTTCCCTTGAACAGCTGCAGGGATCTCAATCAAGACCACATTCACATGCACTGCCTGAATGAGTTGAAATCAGGCTCGTTCTGAGAGGTGCTAAGGCTGCTGGGTACGGTGTAGAGTGGGTGCTGAAGCCCGGCTCGACTCCTCGTTTAGGGCACGGTGTGAAAAATGATGGGTCGGTGGATCCCAGAACCGCAGGGGGAAAATGTACAGCCATAGTGATCAATTATCACGCTCTCTGACATGACACAATTACTGCGCTCCATAATTATGTAAGTGAATTAGCTATTGATCAGAGGTGATTCAGCAATGCTGCCACCATCCAGACCACTGGGCAGCATGAACCTATAGAAATTCACCAGACAAGCTCTTCTGTAACGCTGTGATACTGTGAAGATGGAGGTTTCAGCATGACAGAGAAGGTTTAACCCTCCTTTTATGTTCATTAGTCAGGAACAGCAATGAAGTTCCCGCATCAATTTGATTCAGTACATGTTTTAATTATCCAAAAGATATCTGAAACAAATTCAAAAATCCTAACAAGCAGTGTGAATATATATGGTGTTCCTTACCTCTAACAGTTAGGATAATTCACTCATTTTTCATAAAAAAACATGATCAAACTTTTTTTAATGTTTCATTACTTTATTACTTTTAAAAAAACAACATATAAAACACAATAGTTTTACATAACATTGAAACACAACATTATCATTTAGTGTTAGTTTTAGTTTTTGCAGGGGGTGTGAGATATGTGAGATAACCCATTTTCATATTATATGTTAATTACACTAATTGACACAAGCAAAAGAAGTTTCATACTGAAAAAATAATTTTAACAATTTTGCATAGATCTTCAAACCTGTATCACATCAAATATTTATTTTTAGTTAATTTCACTCAGCTTAAATACAGCATAAAGCAATATGAAAGCAAATAAAATCAAAATGCTATGTTTCTTACATTTAGTTTGACTTTTATTTGATTGCAGACAGTATGAAGCCAAAATATTTGATGGTTTGTCTGATCAACTTCATTTAATTTCATACATTTCTGCATTTCAGGCCTGTAACACCAAACCAAAAACATTGTCAAAATTCTGTAAGGAATGAAGATCAGTCAATGCCAAAAAAAATGAAAACTTTAAAAGTATCCACAAGTGCAGTCGCAAAGACCATCAAAAACATTATGATGAAACTGGCACTCATCAGGACCTTTATAGGAAGTTATCAGAGTTACCAGCTTTCTGTTTTTTTTTTTTTTTTAACACTTCTAAGTTTACTACATGATTCCTTACATATATTTTTTTCATAGTCTGGATCACTTCAGTATTCATTTACAATAAAGAAATGAAAACACTGAATGAGAAAATGTTTCCAAACTTGTGACTGGCACTGTGTATTAACGATTGATATAAAGTTGAGCAAAAAAAAAAAAAGAAAAACATGAAATATTATGGGTTAATGCTGTTGGCAATCAAATTAAATATAAAGTAAATGTGAGAAAAAATGTTATTTTTTATTTGTGCTTTTTGTGCTGTTGCAATTTGTCTCTCTGCTTTAGGGTTGAACATTTAAAAGTATATATATTCATGTGCATTAAACATTAAAACGATCAAATCCGACCCGCTGGAATAAAAGAGCATATGGCAGTATAAATAAAAGAGACCAGCCAGTCTGATGATTAGGATTGGTAATCTGCATTTCTCATTGTGAACAAATGTAATATAGAATGACAAAAATAGGGCACTCTAGCTCTCAATAATGTCCATTTGGTGCTTTCATCTCAGCCAGGGACGGCCAACCCCCCTTCAAACATCCGTCAAAGTAATGCATTAGTCACCTGTAATAAAGGCCTGGGATCCAGTGCAGCGTGATGTACACTTTAGCATTCAAGGAGCAGTATTCATGCAGATAATGCCACCATAACCAGCGCTGATAAGACTCTTTCTGAAGAGTTTGAGAGCTTTTCTTTAGTTTTGCAGCTACTCTTATGAAATTAAGGGTTTGTAAATGGTTCACGGCTTGGACGTTCTGTTCCTGAACCATTAAACTTAAAAAAAAGCATTTTGACAGCTTCACTTTTAGGGTCCTGTTTTAAAATGAACCCTTTTAATCCTGTATCCCACATTTTGTTTTATTTAATGGGTTATCTTCACGAAAATAGTCAAATAACTATTTTTTTATACCTTTTCTTAACCTCTTACAATTGAACATGCTGTGCCTGTATCCTATACTCTCTTTTTTATTGGTCTATTTCCCAAAAATAGTGCAAAAAACTCATTTTGACACCTCTCTTAACCTTTTACAATTAAACATGCTGTGCCTGTATTCTACATTTCTCTTTTTGTATTCGTTTATTTCCTTAAAATAGTAAAAAAAACACATTTTTACACCTCTCTTAACCTTTTACAATTGAACATACTGTGCCTGTATCCTACATTTCTCTTTTTTAATGGTTTATTTCCCTAAAATAGTCAAAAAACTAATTTTGATACCTCTCTTAACCTTTTACAATTGAACATGCTGTGTCTGTATCCTACACTTCTCCTTTTTTAATGGGTTTATTTCACCAAAATAGTAAAAAAAAAACTAATTTTTACACCTCTCTTAACCTTTCACAATTGAACATGCTGTGCCTGTATCCTATATTTCTCTTTTTTAATGGTTTATTTCTCCAAAATAGTGCAAAAAAAATAATTTTAATACCTTTCTCAATTTTGTACAGTTGAACATGCTTTGTCTGTATCCTACATTTCTCTTTTTAATGGGTTTATTTTCCCAAAACAGTGCACAAATCTGTTATCTCTGTTCTAAATGAACTCTATTTAAAAAACCCAGTCCCAGCTAAAACACTTCGACTTCACAGTGATTGGGTAGAGCTAACCTTCTTTAAGTTCAGTGGGTGTGGCTAAAATGCCGCCAAACTAAAAAACTTAATCAGTCCTGGTCCTAAAATCTGCACATAACACTGTTATGGTGTTAATGATTTGTAGAAGGCCATGTGCCAGTTGGAGATTTGCCTTTCTGATTGTTATGCCAAATTCTGCCCATTGCTGCAAACTGACTCTCATCATGTTTGTGCTCATAACACAGCCTTAACTTCCTTTAATTGTTCCAAATGTCAGAATTATAAAAAAGTGCTTTTTTGTAATTGAACTGAACCATGGTTCATCATGGTCCAGACTGGGTGCAGTTCTTTGGTCAAACCAAATGTTGGTCATTTACTTCTCTGGACCATGATTTTCAGCACACTTTTAACCTTCTATTTTGGCTCTAACAAGTCAGAAAAAATCTAAAAAGTCCAGTTAAAATAAAGTAGATTAGATTGGATTAAGAACAAATAGATACATCAGTAACAAAACTAAAAAACTGAAAAATATTAAATTATCAATAGATAACAGAAGCAGACTGTGGGTACTTTTATATAAAAAAGTCTTATCAAGTTAAATCTAGTACACTGTTTGATATTTATTTGATTTGCTTCATTGTTGATGGAACTCATTACTAACTGATTTGTACAACCAGTGCAGTATTATTCACAAATGGAGAAAACGTGCAACCCTGGTGAACCTTCCCAGGAGGGTTTTGCCGACCACAATTATTCCAAAAGGGCATGGACAGCTCATGCCCACAAAAGAACACAGAACAAAATTTAAAGTGCTGTAGTTCTCACTTGCCTCAGTTAATCATGTCAGTTATTCATGACCTCTAGCTCAGGTGTACTTGGCTTCTGCAGCAGGACAATGATCCAAATCACACAAACAAGTCCACCACTGAATGGCTTAAAAAAAGGTTTCGGAGTGGCCAAGTTAAAGTCTGATTGAGATGCTGTGGCATAATGATTTTAAACAGGATGTTCATGCTGGAAAACTCTCCAACATGTCTACATTAAAACAATTCTGTAAAAAAAGAGTGAAGAAACATTCCTCCACAGAGATGTTAAAGAGTCATAACCAGTTATCAGTAAAGCTTGAAACTGAAACACCTGGTTTTAGACCACAATAATTTATTGTCCCGACAGACAGTTCTGGTGGAAACAGGAGAGTTGAGGTTCACATTGAATTCTGCCGTGATTTGGGCAGCCGTGGTTTTATGTTTTTTGGAGACAATCCCGGTTAGCACCTGAACATCCCTTTCAGACAGCTTCCTCTTACAGCGTCCACAGTTAATCCTGTTGGATGTGGTTGGTCCTTCTTGGTGGTATGCTGACATTACTCTGGATACCGTGGCTCTTGATGCATCACAAAGACTTGTCTTGGTCACAGATGCACCAGCAAGACGTGCACCAACAATTTGTCCTCTTTTGAACTCTGGTATGTCACCCATAATGTTGTGTGCATTGCAATATTTTGAGCAAAACTGTGCTCTTACCCTGCTAATTGAACCTTCACACTCTGCTCTAACTGGTGCAATGTGCAGTTAATGAAGATTAAACTAAAATGACAGGTGTTTCAGTTTCATTGTCCAACACCTAAATTCCTTTTAGTTCAGGCCCAGTTTAAGTGTAAGTGTGTGTGTGGAGAGAAGCTCCCTGATAAATAATACAAGCCGACACTCCGACTCTGGGATTAAATGTTGGCCACTAGGACATGGAAGTCCTGACCAGTCAGAGGGAAAAAGCAATCAAGTTCATTGTGCCACAGCAGATGTGCTCAAGCCCTGACCTTGCTCTGTCTCACTCTTGTCGTTTTATAGATTCCTGTTCCTCATATCTCCCTGGGTGACGCTGTTCTTCACTTTCACAAACTGCAGCTTTTGCTAAAAGCAGAGATTTGGTGCGATAGTTTAATGGGCTGCATGGCTAAATGTGCTGTAAAGCCATTAAACTTCTGCACTAATTAAGCAGCTCATGCCTTGTAAGCTCATCTGCTTTACTCCACTGCAGTGAAACACACTTTAAAACAAAACTTTTAGCTGGTTCTGATTCTGATTCTCACCCAGACCTTCATCTATCTGTAATAATGCAGCGAATGCAGATGAACTGTTGACATTTGCATGGTTTATTATGCATGGGTTTCATGTCTTTAATTTGTTGGGGGTGTTTGTGGAATGGGTTGGAGGTTTGCATCACTCTCGGAGCGCTCACTGCTAATACAAATGAAACATTTATGCTGCAGCTCAGCTACGCAATATCATTAACTTATGCGGTAATAACTACAGCCATTAAAAGAGCATTCAGTTCCAAATCTACTGTTTAATATGTGATGCAATGCTGTGAAGATCTGGAAAATCTGCAAGTTTTTATTCATCTCTTTGTAGCCGGAAAACTATATTATTTACTAGTGCGGAACAACATTTTTATACAGAATACTAAATATTAAAGAACATAAAAATCTCAATTTCAAAGGCACAAAGCTACAGGTGTGCAATTATAGTCTAGTTAACTAGCTGCCGTTTAGTATAAAAGATATCTGACAATGATCCATTGGCATCTTACACAGTTAAAAGAGGCTAACAGTGAGAAATGCATGTGGATCAATATCAATATAATGCCCCTTTCATGTCCACAACATATTTATCTTCAGGGCCTCACTAACAGATTCGTTTCGAGTCCACAATCACACCTTGTCTTCTTGGGAATTATTCACGAATGCCTGAACACAACAGCACAATCTATACATGGCTAGAAATGGTAGAACCAACAGTGTCTAATAACATTAGGATCGTAGCAGATCTGATTAGAGAAGAGTCTCAGAGAAATCCATTGAAATCCCTTAAAAATCAACTCATTTCACATTTAGAATCCTTCAAAACTCAATGGCATATAAAACCATGCAATATTTCACTGGTTTACCTGTATCCACAGGAGGCCACATTCACAGGCAAACAATATATTTAACTCACAGCGCCTGATATGAACTCTTATACACAGAGCCAGATCCATAATAGATCATGATTGCTCAGCATGGTCATATAATGGCCAATGAATACAGTATTAGTCTTTTATAGACTCTAAACCACAGCGTGCCATGAGGCAATATTCTTCTCTCTTTCTTCCTTCTGTTTTTTATTTACCTAGTGCAGGTCTCAGATCAGAGAAACCAGACCATAGAATAGTTATACAAAGAATACATTCTTGGGAAATTGTAAAAACGTTTGATTGAAACATCTACAGGTTCATATAAGTTTATGTTAAAATTACGGTTGAGTTTAGGTTGAGGTTGAGGTAAAAGGTTGAGTTTAGGTTTAGTTAAAGGTTGAGTGTAGGTTTGGGTTGAGGTAAAGGTTAAGTTTAGGTTGAGGTTAAGGTAAAAGTTTGAGTTTAGGTTGAGGTTGAGGTGAAAGGTTGAGTTTAGGTTTAGTTTGAGGTGAAGGTTGAGTTTAGGTTTATGTTAAAGTGAATGTTGAATTTAGGTTTAGGTTGAGGTCAACATTAAGTTTAGGTTGTGGTGAAAGGTTAAGTTAAGGTTAGGTTGAGGTGAAAGGTTGAGTTTAGGTTTAGGTTGGAGTAAAGGTTGAGTTTAGGTTGAGGTGAAAGGTTGAGTTTAGGTTTAGGTTGAGGTGAACATTAAGTTTAGGTTGAGGGGAAAGGTTAAGTTAAGGTTAGGTTGAGGTGAAAGGTTGAGTTTAGGTTTAGGTTGGAGTAAAGGTTGAGTTTAGGTTTAGGTTGAGGTGAACATTAAGTTTAGGTTGAGGGGAAAGGTTAAGTTAAGGTTAGGTTGAGGTGAAAGGTTGAGTTTAGGTTTAGGTTGGGGTAAAGGTTGAGTTTAGGTTGAGGTGAAAGGTTGAGTTTAGGTTTAGGTTGAGGTGAACATTAAGTTTAGGTTGAGGGGAAAGGTTAAGTTAAGGTTGAGGTTAAGGTGAAAGGTTGAGTTTAGGTTTAGTTTGAGGTGAAGGTTGAGTTTAGGTTTATGTTAAAGTGAATGTTGAATTTAGGTTTAGGTTGAGGTCAACATTAAGTTTAGGTTGCGGTGAAAGGTTAAGTTAAGGTTAGGTTGAGGTGAAAGGTTGAGTTTAGGTTTAGGTTGGAGTAAAGGTTGAGTTTAGGTTGAGGTGAAAGGTTGAGTTAGGGTTAGGTTGAGGTGTAGGTTAAGTTATGGTATAGGTTGAGATGTATGTTACGTTTAGGTTTATGTTGAGTTTAGGTTTATGTTAAAGTGAATGTTGAGTTTAGGTTTAGGTTGAGTTGAACGTTTAGTAAGTTCCATCAATTTAATTTCATAGATTTGCAAGTTTTGCTTTGAATTCCGTTTGATTTTATTTCTCCATTAACATATTTAAGTCTGCATTTTCTGAGCCAACAAACACAATGTGTTGAAATATTATATAGTTTTCTACTAATAATGCCACAGTTTTGTCCAGAATAATGCATCACAAAAACCACTTGGATTAAATTAGCCAGAATACATCAGTCTTTTTTCAGCTGCAGGGAAACAGCTCTCAGAGTAATGCAGTTCTGTGTTTTGAGACGGGAACTATTCATTTGATCAGCAAGCTCAGACTCTGAGGGGCTCTTATTTGGGCAGTGGAGCTTGTGAACTCCCACAGAACAGAATGGAAGCCAAACCTGGAGGGTGGAGGTGATGTGTTCAGCTTTATTGATTTCCTGATGCAGGTTATGTACCCTTCGCCTGCCTGTTGAACAGCTGATGGAGTGGTAGTGGTGTCATGACTGGGGCTTTATCTGTCAGTCAGAGACAGAACAAGTCTTCAGCTGGTAGGTGCAGGACTTATGTAGCCTGCTTTATAACACACTGCCTGTTACACGCTATTACAAGCATAAGATCACTCACTACCAACAACAGGCAGTTTCTAAAGTTTAATTACATGTTATTTAACATTTGGCATTTAAAACAGCAAATGTCCAACATTTCTGCTATCTTAACATGGTAACACTTTATTTTAGGGAGTCACAAATTAGGCGCTTATTAATGTCTTATTATTTGCTTAATAAAGCCTTAATTAGATATTTGTAAATGATTTATTCACTACTTATTAGGCTTTATTCTGTGTTATTAAGTGTTATTGGTGCTTAATTACGGGTCTTTGATTGATTAAATATTTATTCAGTTCTTTTTAGTCTCTAATTAGTGATGAACAGAACCTCACTTTAGAATATGGTACACTTCATATAATGGTCTATAAGTGACTTATTAAGCCCTTATTAACTCAATAATAAACATCCAGCACAACCATAACCTTACCAAACACACATAGATCAAACTGCTGCCAATCATACACTAATAACATGTAGCATTAGCAAATAGTTAATGCTTAATAATCTGCTCTGCTTAACAGGGTGCTAACATAACTGTTTATTGTGCACTATAAGAACTATTACAGCCATTATAAATCATTTCCACATAATAGACCCCTAATTAAGCACCAATAACACTTACACACAGAATAAAGCCTAATACGTAGTGAATTAATCATTTACAAATGTCTAATTTAGGCTTTATTAAGCAAATAATAAGACATGAGTAAGCACCTAATTGGTGTTCCTAAAAATAAAATGTTACCCTTGACATATTATAACATATACTCCAACAAATCCCAACATTATAAGATTAAACAACAATATTATATGGAAAATTATGAGAAAGCTATTAATGTTTATGGTACACAATATGTCTCTACCTGTGATATCCGGCCTCCAGACTACAATACCCAGAATGCACTCTGACATCATGCACTTATGTGTCACGATCACATGACACTGCAGACAGCACTACCAGAAAGTCAATCACCAGGATATTGATCACACCTGTTCACCTCCCTATATATACACCCTCACTCCATTCACTCCTCACTGACTGTTATTCATTTGTGATATGTTTATTCTCTCTGGCTGCTGTTTACTGGTATTGGCTCTGCTTATTTTGACTTTTCCTTTTATCATTGCTTCACTTAATTAAGTGATTCTCATCCGTGTGTCTGAGTTCTGTCCAGCCATGACAGTATGGTCAAATAAATTAAATAAAGAAAGAAGATTTATGAAGACATTTTTAGTTCATGAACAAAAGTGGTAACTGGATAAAAATAAGATAAATAATGCGTGCCAGATTCTGTAAAATTGTGAGTAAATCACTTTTGTGTGATATTTTAGCTTTGGTTTAGTGCTGTCAAGGGTTAATTGTGCAATGCATTAATGGAAATCTTAATCAGAGAGAGTCTATTATAATTAGTGGAAATCAGCAGTAGAGCCTGACGGGTTTTAAAGATTTGTATGATGAAGAAAATGTAAAAATAAACACCATTAAAAATGTTCAATTAAATCAATTATTTTAATTAACACCACTAATATACTTGTCATTTTATTTTACAAATCTAACATGGATTTTTTTTTTTATTTACACTTAAATATCCCCTATTAAAATCAGATTAAGGCTTCGGAAAAAGAAAAAGTGGGATTGATCAGGATTTATCACAGAATATTGCTCTGATTAAACTGATTTATTGTTTTAAACTGCTTATTAATGGTTTTGTAGTATTTACAACCTAATTAATAACCCTAAATCCTGATTCCATTTATTACAGCAAGTTGTCCAGACCCTGAAGTAGCAAAGCCGCCCAAGACCATCATACTACCACCACCATGTTTTACGTTCAGTATGATGCTCTAGTTCTGAAATGATGTGTTAGTTATACTATTGTCATGTCAGTCTAGAGAATATTTACCCAAAGCCCTGGAGATCATCAAGATTTCGTTTTGGTAAATGTGAGATGGTCCATTGTGTCCTTTTTGATCAGTAGTGTCAACCAGTCTCTTATCTTATTACTAAATAATAAATACTGACCTTAACTAAGGCAAGTGAGACCTGCAGTTCTTTAATTTTTGTTCTAAACATTTACTGTATAAAACCTTTTTATAAAGGAGATCAAAAAAGTGTTTGTTTTTTTACTACACTAAAGTAGCCTCGCTCTGCCCTCCCTTATTTAAGAGTAAGCTTCCTCTATGAAGGAAGTGGACGCTCTCTTGGTTAGCCTGGATCATTGTCCTGCTGCAGAACCCAACTACACCTGAGCTTGAGGTCACGAACAAATGGCCAGACATTCTTCTTCAGGATTGTCTGGTAAACAGCTGAATTCCTGCTTCCATCTGTTACAGCAAGTTTTTCCGGCCCTGAAGCAGCAAAGCAGCCCCAGACCATCACAACACTACCACCACCATGTTTTACATTCAGTATGATGTTTTTTTTTTTTTTTTTTTTTTCTGAAATGATGTGTTGATGTGTGATGAGTTTTGCAACAGATGTAATGGTTTACACAACTTCCAAAATGTTCCAGTTTTGTCAAGTCAGTACAAAGAATATTTACCCAAAGTCCTGGAGATCATCAAGATATTTTTTTTTGTTGTGTAATTTTTGGTCAGCAGTGTTTTTTGCCATAGAACTATCCCATTAACACACATTAACACTGATCTTAAGTGAGGCAGTTGAGACCCGCATTTCTTTAAATGTTGTTCTAAACATTTAAAAACCCTTTATAAATTAGTTAAAAAATTGTATATTTTAACTGCAATAAAGTAGCCTCGCTCTGCCCTCCCTTATTTAGTAGTAAGCTTCCTCTATGAAGGAAGTGGACACTCTCTCGGTTAGCCTGGATCATTGTCCTGCTACAGAACCCAAGTACGCCTGAGCTTGAGGTCACAAACAGATGGCTGGATATTCTCCTTCAGGATTGTCTGAAAAACTATTACAGCAAGTTGCCCAGACCATAATACTACCACCAGCATGTTTCAAGTCCTTGAGATCATTGAGATGTTTGATGGTAAATGTGAGAACTCTCCCATTGAGACCAGTCTCTTTTTTATTACTGAATCATTAATACTGACTTTAACTGAGGCAAGTGAGAACTGCAGTTCTTTAAAAGTTGTTCTAAACATTTATAAACCCTTTTTTTACTGCTCTAAAGTGGCCTCGCTCTGCCCTCCCTTATTTAAGAGTAAGTTTCCCATAAGAAGGAAGTGGACGCTCTCTCGGTTAGCCCGGGTTGCAATTTTGATTCCAGTTCAGCAGCTGTTCGATATTCCAATCATGAAAGCTGCTGTGTTTTGCCGTATTGGAATGCAGCGTGTGAGCCGTCTTAATCTACAATGGGACTAAGTGCTCGCTTTGCATAGCTAAACAGCGGGGTCCCCTGAAACTGACACTCGTTAAGGACTGCTGGCTTGACAAATCAATAGTAACATCAGAGACGACAGCTATCCATTCAGCCGGCTGAAAGAGGAAGTTCAGCACTGCTGACTTACTGTGGCAGGGTTTATAAGCAGCTCATCGACTATGAGCTCCTATCACTTCCTCTGCCAACCATACCTACCACTGCTGTACCCTAATCAGCACTTATCTCAGTGTTCAGGGCTGATAATACCGCTGTACGGACAAGTCCAGAAAATGTTTTTGGAAGAGTTTGACGGGAGGAAATGTGTTCCAGCTGGCAAAGATTGCTGTGGCTGACGATGGATTTTCAGTCTGTCAAATTTCACTACTGTAAGAATACGACCTTTCAGAGAGCTGTGGTTGATGAATACAAATGTGCTTTTCTTTTTTTTATTATTTTTTTATTCAGAATTAAACCAAATACATAAAAAACTCATAGAATGCTGCTTATTCTATAATATAAGAATCATAAACTCTCTACCTCAGTAGCTGCTGCTGTGATTATGTATGTTGTATATGTTACAGTATGTTACAGTATGTTGCATATAGTATCTCTGCACCTTATTCTCACTATGCACATTTAATTGAAACCGTATCGGTTCTGCACTGTTCTGTCTGTTAAACTGTCTCTTGTTTGCTCTATATATTGTCTTTATTGTAGTGTTATAATTCTACAGCTCTGGAAAAAAATAAGAGACCACTTTGATTTATTAAATTGAAAACTTCTGGAATATAATCAAGAGGAAGATGGATGATCACAAGCCATCAAACCAAACTGAACTGCTTAATTTTTTGCACCAGGAGTTCAGGCATAAGGTTATCCAAAAGCAGTGTGTAAGACTGGTGGAGGAGAACATCCCAAGATGCATGAAAACTGTGATTAAAAAACAGGGTTATTCCACCAAATATTGAATATGAACTTGTTTTCTTTGCAATATTTAAAGTCTAAAGGCTCTGCATATTTTTTGTTATTTCAGCCATTTCTCATTTTCTGCAAATAAATGCTCTAAATGACAATATTTTTATTTGGAATTTGGGAGAAATGTTGCCCGTAAATGTATAGAATAAAACAACAAGGTTTCATTTTACTCAAACGTATACCTATAAATAGCAAAATCAGAGAAACTGATTCAGAAACTGAAGTGGTCTCTTAGTTTTTTTTTTCAGAGCTGTATGTTGCACATTCCTTACACGTTTGCACTTTATGTTGTCTATTGTATGGTTGTTCTATGTGTCAGTCCTGACGCTCTCACTCTGCCTGCTCAGGACACTGAACTCCACAACAAAGACTCCATTTCCCAGCATGCTCACTTACCAGACTTTCCTAAATCTGCTGATGCTACAGCGTTGATGATTTTAAAACGTATCTACCCCCCCTGATGATTTTAAAACGTAACACCCCCCCCCCCCCCGCTGACATTTTTTAAACGTATCTAACCACCACCCCCCGTCAATTTTAAAACGTTCATCAAACCCACGCCACCCCCCCCCCCCCGTTGATGATTTTAAAGCGCATCTCTCCACCCTCCCCCTGGCGCAGATACTGCGTTAGCATACACCCCAAAAAGTATGTAGTTGCGCCCCTGGTTATACATTAAAGTTACAGTGCTGGTACATCCTTGTATTTTTGAGAAGAAGACAAACGAATTGTTCAGTTCAGTACCGTTTTAGTAGAGGAAACCCAGCTGTGTGTGTTTGTTTGTGTGTTTGAGTTAAAGAGGTAGTATTGAGTGTAAATGTTCTTGCATATTTTAGCATAAATAAAAAGTTATCAGTAGAAACACTGTTTACACTGTTAAATAAAACTACCTATAAGTCACCAGGCTCTGTAAACTTGGTCATGGGATTAATTTCCAGATTAATGGGTCACTTTCACTGTATAACAGACTTTTATAGCATAGCTTAGGATTTGGGACAACGCTTATGTCACATCCTTATAGTCCAAGTACAACCAGTGCAGTTATATATATATATATATATATATATATATATATATATATATATATATATATATATATATATATATATATATATATATATATATATATAGAGACTTGTCTCAAAGCAAAGATAAGATAGAGCTGGAAAATGAAACCAAGCTTCATCTCAGAGGAGAGAGGAGGCGTTTCTGTGTTCTGATTATTATCTGTGTCAGTTTGGGATTCTGTCCTGTGTTTGAGTAATGCCATCTCTGCTCCCGTCTGTTTGTGTTTTCTGCTGTTTTCTTTGTTGCCCGTGGAGAAATGCGCTCATAGATATTTATTGACATGGTATCCAGAGGAAGATCTACAACAGTGTTGTATAAACTTATTATTATTTTTTTATATTCATGCATTATGAAGTGCCATGCTATTGTTTCAACCTGACACAATTACTGTGTTTAAATTAAATTGGAACTTTACACATGTGAATGTAATGATTAACCATTAGAACCCTACGGACGGATTTTCCATCTTAATTACTCAGGAATCCCTTCAAACATTAACATAATCCATATATGGTTAGAAAGGGCGGATCCAGAGGTGGAAAAGTACTGAAAAATTGTAATTAAGTAAAAGTACCTTTACTTTGCTAAAATTCTACACAGTAAAAGTAAAAGTTTTTTTTTTTCACCAGCATTTTATTTTTTACCCAGTAACGGGGAGCTTTCCAGTGTAGTGAAGTAAATTACTTGTGTCAAAATGAACTTGAGTAAAAGTTAAATTACCTATGTTGTGTCTTCTTGTTTCTTGTGGACTCCTCTTTGGGTGTTCTTGGAAGGCTGTTGTTTCTTGAAATAAAACTCAGTACACACTGTCTTCTTAACCGGAATAAATATTTATTTCAATCAGAAGCAAAGTGTGGGAGAGAGCTTCTGGGCTAAAGGCCTCTCAAACAAGAGGTGGTGGACATCCATAGTACGGAATACACCTCACCTATTTTAAAAACTACTTTAAAAATTACAAAATTACTCATAAAATCTACTCAATTACAGTAATGTGAGTAAATGTAATTCATTACTTTCCACCTCTGGGCGGAACTTACTCTTTCTAAAAATAGCGATGACATCCCAGTGCGATAAAGCATCTACAAGAAACCCATTGAGAAAAAAAACCTCTAAAAAAGTGAGATCTCCTTCCCCAACCAATATTATTATTGGGTGCGTTGTGTAGAGCTTACACTGCACGATTGCATTGTTTGTCGTGAATGAACAACACCTGTGATTCATATGTTCACACTCAGCTTGTCTTCTGGTTAATTAAATATCCAGTATCTGTAGGTAACAGTCTATGCAACCTACAATACTGGTTTTCCTGTTTTATATTATATGTAGATGGATGATTTGATGGGTTTTAAAGAAAAGCATATCATTAGAAAAAAATATAAAAAGTTTCTCCATATATACAAAAGCAAGTTACCCAACAGGCCCCTGTTATTACATGGATTTTAAATTTGTAAATAACTACAGTGTTAGTAGAGACACTTATTATAAATGCAGACCTTAAAATACATTTTTTAAATTTACATTTTTAGCTGCTGAATACAGTATGTTCTGTATTTATTATTAAAACCATTTATTATGTGTGCACATATTGCAATTTTTTATTTTGTGGTAAATTATTATTGAGTGATTATTACGAGTGATTCGACATGAATGGTTGTTACTGTAATAACTGCAATTTCCCTCTGGGATCAATAAAGTGTTTCTAATCTAATCTAATCTAATCTAATCTGATTTTTATTTAAAAACTCATTATTAAAAGCTTCTTACGAAGGAGAAAAGATTGCTATGCCAACGATTGTATTTATTTAACTGTAACTGTAAATATGACTAAAATTAATGTGACATTACACATTGAAATTGGAAAAGTTGCCAGTTGTTGTTAAAATTAAACGAAATGCTGCATTAATAGCTTGCTCGCTCTGCTGCACAGGAACATGTGTTTTGTTTTATGCTGGGAGATTGTGTGGGTCAGGGTTATTGGCGTCTGAAAGGGGAGTAGAGTGCAGGAACGTACAGCATGTAGGCTGCCGAGGCGTCTGTGCCTGAGGAATACTGATTTCCTCTCCAGCGGCGCTCCCACAGAAAAAGAGGGTGTCACTTTATTTCCCTGCACAGGAGTCCTACAAACACGACAGCCAAGTTTAGAAGAGCAGAGATGCAGATATAGGCTTTCTTCACAACAATAATCCTTTTTTTATGTTCCACACAGCAGTGCGGGAAATACAGTGACCACGCTGAGAGTCCTCTTTCTGAAGCAGATGAACAAAAGATTTGAAGGCTTTTTTTTTTTTTTTTTTGCTTTTTTCCCCCAGCTGTCAGAGGACAGGCTGGTCTTCTCAGCACAAACACTTCACTGCGCTAATGAGAAGAAGAAAGGAGGAAAGTAAATATGTTAAAGTTTCATTGTTTTGGAGTGCTCCAGTTTTTTAAAATGCTGAAAAAGCCTGGTATAGGTAATTAGAAATGGGAAAATTTGAAGAGACACTTACAGAGAAGCCTGCTGATGGCCTGTCCAGGAGATATTTCTCACTTGCATCCAGGTCATGCAGCTTGCCATCAGCTGCCAGAGCCCTGAGAGAGCAGAATTGTCCTTGCTCTCTCTGGGTGGGTAGAGTAGATGGTGCTCTTTCCCCTCATCACTCCAAAGGGTGATGTCGATCAGCACAAGGCATCTGTGAGCTGATGTATCGGAACCAATACATCGTGTTGCTGCGCTTTCCATTCCAAGTGCTCTGTTATGCTACTCTGCATTTAGAAAAGAGGCAGTGGCTGACTTCACATGTATCGGAGGAGGCATGTACTAGTCTTCACCCTCCTTGTGTTCTAGCATCACTAATGATTGGGGAGCTGGGGACAATTGGTCGTGTAAATTGGAGGAAAATGGGATAAAATTATAAAAAAAAGTTTTAGGAATGTTTTGGAAAACTATAGACCATCTGTGTAAAATAATAATGGTTTGAATCAAAGTAATGGTCATTAGAACGTTTTTTTTTTTTTTATCACATAACATTAACAGCTAGATGAATACTTACCTTATGGAAACATTAAAAAAGAAACAAAACTAAACATTCTAAGAAAGATAGACCCTTTTTACCACAGCCTATTCTGATGAGTTTTTTCTCCGTTTGTGTCACTTGTTATAACACAGTTATGTTAGGAGACAGCCACATGTTATTATTGTTCTTTGTACCAGAAGACATTGCATTGAGATGCTCAAAAATGTCATAATTTGAGATGTAAATGCCTCCAGAATTTGTAAATCTTCATGTAAATTGATTATGTTTTAATCAAAATTTTACCCAGTGCCTGTTTTTTTTTTTTTTTTTTTTTTTTTTTACTTATTTTTGAATTTTATTTAATTTTGACTTTAAATCAATTCAAGTGTTTTCTTTTCAGTATTAGTAAGATTAGAGTGTATGTAAGTTGAAAGTATAAGGATTTTGGTGATAGATTTTGATATTATTACATGGCTTATTACTGTGACAGAATACATGAGCAGCACCAGGTGGATTTATTTATTCTTGATATTCCCACCTCTAGGATGCAGATTTCTAAGAACTTGACAGTCATAGCAGGCTAAGAGTTTGAGAAATTTGTTCAGGGCCAATATGACTAATATCCAACCTAATAAAAGTGATTTAGTTTATTAGCTGCTTAAAATAAAAACATAAAGCACTTAAATATGAAGGTAAGCCTATTCTTTAAGTGTACTTTTTACAATAGATTTCTCAAAAACACTTCAGCTCAGCATGAGGTCAGTGCTATTTTTAGCAACAATAGGGTTCCCTGTTTGTTTGTCAAAATGTATGAATCATGTTGGTGTGTTGATGCATTCCTGAGTAATAAAGCTGTATAATCAATGCACATTTTTTATTTAATTTGCATCAATGGGGTTCTAAGTGTTAAATACATTAAATTAAACGTTATAAAGATTTCCAGTAAATTTGACAAACTGAATATTGTAAGGATATGAATTGTAACATTCAGAAAACATTTTAACCGGAAATTGTCAGCCAGGGTATGGCTCTAACCAATGAAAATGGAAAATAAAATGGATGGATGGATAAATTAATGAGTTTAGTGACAAATTACTTATTTTATGTGTATGAATCTTGCCAAAAGTTGCTAAAATCTGTCTACCACAAGTCTAACAAACCTTCTTCCAAAATTCTCTCCAATTTCACATTGATTGCTCCAACAGGACTCAATCCAACTAGTTCAGAATGCAGCTGCCAGTGTGTTTACCAGAGAAAGAAAATTAGATCATCTCATTAAACCCTTCCACCCATCACATACACTTCATTTACAAGATTTCTGTTATGGTTTAAGATTTAGACAAACTCTTTACACTCTGTCTTCAGTCTTCTGTTGTCAAATTTAGATTGAAAAAATATATATTCACTTCAATTTTAAGTTGATTCACCTTTAAAAACTACTGTTTTCTACAGATTACTGTCAAAGGGCAAGGCGAGGGAACCATGGGCCCCACACCATGCCACGGCCCCATTTAGAGACACCCAACTGAGTGAAATGGACAAATTAGCCTAGCTGGGTGCATTTAAAGGCCTCCGGAGGGCTGAGATGACCAGAACTCATGCTGATTTACATTTTTTGGGTGTGGTGGATGGCAACTGTGATCAATACAATTTACATTTGAGTTCACTAAGTCCCTGTGTTTGTGTCTCTTTCTTTTTGGTGGGAAAAGAACAAAGGATGCCAGGGAGAAAGCTGGCTTTCCCAGGAGAAAGGGAAAATGGACAAAATTTAAAAAATGGCTCCTCGAACAAAAATAGGAAACTAAGAAAATGAAAGGTGGAAATGGAAAGAGAGAAGAGTTAAATGTAACATTTGAAACTTAAACTTTGTTACTTTTATTTTCTCTTTTTGTTTAGTAAAGAGCTTGAAAGAAAGAATAGCAGCCACTTGGCTGCTCTCACACAACTGCTGGTTCTCACACAACTGAGTTCCTCCTTCTTTTAAAGATTGGCCACAGGTGTTGCTGGTTAGGCCTGATTGCCTCCAGAACCCACCCATTGCCCCCCTCTGGTGGCCGGAGGCTGCCTAGCCCTGGAGTCAGCCCTCACAGTAGCTAAAGGTGTGAAAAAGTATTTACATTAATTACTCTGTAGGAAGAAGTATAGATACATGGGTTTAATATACTTCTATAGAAGTTGAAGTCAAGTCAATCTTTTTACTTTTTAAGTAAAAGTGTAAATGTACTGGTTTTAAAAGTACTTAAAGCATAAAAGTAAAAGTAACGCAAGGGGAAAAAAAAATAAAATAAAAATAAAATAAAAAAATAAAAAAAAATCTAGCCCTTCCCCAAAACACATTTTTCTAAAAGCTATAATGATAATAAATGTTATATTAATATGTGAAGGTTGGTACATTTGGGATGCACCAGGCTCCCTGTTTCAGCTGCGTATGTGTCCATTAAAATGAATGTATTTTACAGCTCTGGAAAAAAATAAGAGATCACTAAAAAATGATGAGTTTCTTTGATTTTACCAAATTAAAAACCTCTGGAATATAATCAAGAGGAAGATGGATGATCACAAGCCATTAAACCAAGTTGATTTTTTTTTTTTTTGCATTTTTGCACCAGGAGTATAAGGCATAAAGTTATCCAAAAGCAGTGTGTAAGACTGGTGGAGGACAACATGCCAAGATGCATAAAAACTGTGATTAAAAAACAGGGTTATTCCACCAAATATTGATCTCTGAACCGTAAAACTTTATATATATATATGATAAATTATTTTCTTTGCATTATTGATGTCTAAAAGCTCTGCATCTATTTTGTTATTTCAGTCATTTCTGTCATTTGGTTTGCTAACTGACTGAGACTAAAGGAGTCTTGGTTCCTCTTAATTTTAGAGACATTGTTCTGGACATTGACACTTCTGCTCAGCTCAAATGAGTCTTTAATCTCTGTAAATTGTGAAAAGCATCTCTTCTGTGGCTGACTAAGGTTTGATCCCTCGGCAGGGCAAATACATCACCATACACCAGTAAAATAGCATGAGTAAGATTCCTAAAGGCCAGATAAATGCTGTAATATAAGTGCTGGTTCTCGATGTTCTCTGAATACTGACTCAAGCTGCAGTCTGAGCTGTAGAGCCTACAGTAAGTAGGTTTATCCCAAAGGGTTCAGCTGTTCTTTGCCTGAAATATCCCTTGAATTGTGTTCCCTACAGGCTGTCGCTAGTTGAGGTCAGTGTTAAGATTAAACATATTTAAGATAATGAGGTGTAACAACCTGGCAGTGTTTCAGGACAGCAGAAGTCATGTTTCTTGCAGTAAACTGTGTGGTCAGGCTTGACTCTGTCTTCGTGTTATCTCACCGGTTAATTAGCGCTTTAAAGACATGCACCCTGGCATTAGGAGATAACGCTGATCTATAGTTTCGGGCGTATTTTGGCTCATTTCGCGGCACCCCATTAAAAACGAACGAGTCGTCAAGAGAAAGGGAATGTGTTAGATGAGATTACACTCGCTGTACCGCCGCAACATTGAAATGGAAATCCACCAGTGTTCTCAGAGTAAACAACTGAACAGAGGGCTGAATGAAACAGACCAACAGTGCCCATTTCATCAGCGAGGCCCTGTGAGTGTTTCGCCTTTATGTTTAATTACATACCGCAAATGTTAGACTTTCTGAAGGGAAACCGACTGATCTGGCGCTGGCTGAAGTGAGAGATGCTAAAGTAGATTACAGTCTAGTGCAGTGCGTTGACATAAACGTCTACATTCAATTTAAAGGCAGGTTTTCACTGGCTTTCATAAAAAAAAAAGAAAAAAAAATAGCTGATGCTGAGGTTGCATGTACAAGTATGCACTTCCACCTAATGAAATATTAGCCTTCTGCACGGCAAATAGCCTCGCAAGCAATTCTAAGTGATAACAATCATAAATCATCAGAGTCCTGCAGCCGGAACATGTTATATATCGACGATTAACAATAAAATAGCCCACCTTTCTTTTTTCTTGTCTTTTCTTGGCAAATATACAGTAAATTAGCTCAAGATCCAGTGACGAACCATCCAGTGTTGAAGATGTTCCAACACCCATGCAATCATAAACCCACCTACTGTCCATCTATCCACCCACCTGTACATCAGTCTATCTATTCATCCATCTGTAATCCTTACATCCATCCAGCCCTTATCCTCTATACATACAGCCAGTTATCTATTGAACCACCTGTCCATCCAGATCTTCAGTGCATTTATCAATCCATTTATCTGTAAATATGCATTTTATCCATTTACCCATCTCTGTCCATCTATATATCTGTTGAACCATCAACGCACTCTTTAGTCAATCTATCTATCTATCTATCTATCTATCTATCTATCTATCTATCTATCTATCTATCTATCTATCTATCTATCTATCTATCTATCTATCTATCTATCCATCCATCCATCCATCCATCCATCCATCCATCCATCCATCCATTCCTCACACTATATATACATACAGCCAGTTATCTATTGAACCAGCTTTCCATCCAGATCGTCAGCCTTTTTATCAATCCATCTCTGTCCATTCATCTATCTCTCCACCCATTCATCCATCCGTCAATCCATCCATCCGTATATCTCTTTCCCTCTAGTCATCTATCTATCCATCCATCCAGCCATTCATTCATCCATCCACCTTTACAAAATTCTATCTATCTATATCCTTACATCCATCCATCCCTCAACCTCTATACATAGTGACAGTTATTGAACCACCTGTCCATCCAGATCGTCATCCTATTTATCAATCCTTTTATCTGTAAACATGCATTTTATCAATTTATCCATCTCTGTCCATTTATATATCTGTTAACCATCCACTCACTGTTTAGTCAGTCCACCCATCCATCTATCTATCCATCCATTTATTCATCCATCCATCAATAGATTTATCTTTCCCTCTAGTCAACTATTCATCTATCCACCTGTATAAAACATTCCATCTATCCATCCATCTGTAATCCTTACATCCATCCATCCCTCACCCTCTATACATACAGCCAGTTATCTAATGAACCACCTGTCCATCCAAATCTTCAGCCTATTTATCAATCCGTTTATCTGTAAACATCCATTTTATCCATTTATCCATCCATATATCTGTTGAACCATTCACTCACTGTTGAGTCAATCCACCCATATATCTAACTATCCATCCAGCCATCCATCCATCAATATTTCTATCATTCCCTCTAATCAACAGTCCATCCACCTTTACGACATTCCATCTATCCATCTGTTTTTGGTTTCCCCATTATCCTTCATTCAATCCATTCAGTAGTTACATCCATGTAATTTGTCCATTCATCTATGCATATAGTTCTTTGACCTATCCATCACAATCTTCCACTCATCCATCCATCCATTTATCCATCGATCCATCCATCAATCCATACATCATTCTATCAATCAATTTATCCATTTATCCTTCCTCCAAATCTTCTACCCATCCATCCATCCATCCATCCATCCATCCATCCATCCATCCATTCACCTTTGTGCATCCTTTTTAAATAACCACCCATCCTTTCATCTGCCATCCCTCCACTTTTACTTTTCAATTCATCCATCAACTACCCAATACCCCATTCCATCCCTCCATCTGTTCATCCTTCTTTCTGTTCATCCAATAATTACATCCATTCAATTTTTCCATTCATCTATCCAATGATCCATACATCCTTTCATCTTCAATCCAGCCAGTTTAACTTGTAAGTCATCTACCATTTAATGAATATCTCATCCCATTCATACATCTTTTGATCCTTCTCTTAATCCATACAGTCTTTACTTCTATTTCTGTCTATCCATGCATCTTTCCATTCAATAAATGGCCCATCCATCCATCTATTCATCCATACATGCATTCATGTGTCAGTTCATCCATCCATGAACCCATACATCATTCTATAAATCAATTAATCCATTCATCCCTATCCTCTACCCATCCAATTATCCATATATATCATTGATCTATCTATTCATTATCTGTTCTAGTCTTCATATTTATCCATCTATTCGTTCAATAAATCACCATACAAACATATATAGCATGTTAACATAGAACAGAATATCCTATAATAAAGCCGAATTATATACCTGCTGCTCTACCCGCCAGCATCACCCTCATAACTGTCTGTTTACAGTCTTACCATGACATATCTGTTACCATGGCAACCTGTCCAACAGGTGAGGACGAGCTCTACCTCGGTCTTTTTGCTGCATGGCTCAGAGCACTCTTCATTAGTGGAGGTGTTTATCCGGATGCAGATTCTCCCCCAGCATCTGCACCCAAACCCGCACCACCCACTCCCCCGTCTGCACGAGCTGCAGCACCTGCACTGGCATCCGGAGCGTTTCTGCCGTTGATTGGCATGGTGATGTTTTAGCTGCAGTGATTCTCTGTAATTTAGCCTCGGTGATTGTCCTCGTCCACCTTGTCAACCGCGCTCTGCACGAGCTGCGTTCTGCAGCCGCTTCCATGCTGGCAGATGGAACAATACCTGTTGCTAAAACGCATTATTGTATTCTTTCTGGTCAGACCTGGTCAATGTGTGGTACTGAAATGTGAGGTTTGATGTTTTATCTATCCTGCTGATGTTGTCTGTCCAACAATAATGACACTTTATGTGTTGGTGTCTACTTATCACTGCAGGCAGAAGCAGGGTTACATCAGTGAAATGGCTTTTTTTGCTTTTTTTATACAGTAGATGTTGAAAATCGTTTCAGCTCTACCAGCGAGAACAGCTCATCAGCTTTCAGAGTGCTCCATTATTACACTTTTTCTTTATGATTACCACTTTAGATCTCCAGTTCCGTTTGCCACCACTGAAATGCACCTATAATATTACAGTGTTTTTTTCTCTAAGATAGGTAATTAAGAAATAGTAGGATTTAGTTTTTTACCTATGTGTCCATAGGAAAAAAAAATCTATCCATTCATATGTCTCATTTATTTTAATATCCATCCACCTAGTTTCAACCTATCCAAAATCATATTTTCAAATGTTCTAATTATTTTGTCACCACTGAAATGGTACTGTAATTTTATACCAACACATTAAAAGACAACCTCTGCTATCCATGCCTCCATCCATACATATCTATCCTTTCCTCTAATATCCATTCATCCATCCATCCATCCATCCTTTCATCCACTGTTTTTTTTTCTACAGTGGTGTGAAAAACTATTTGCTACTTACAGATTTTTGTTTGTTAAAAAAATATATATAACATAAATAATAATAATAATAATAATAATAATAATAATAATAATAATAATAATAACAAACAAAGATAACCTGAGTAAATATAAAAGCATTTTTTTTTAATGATGGCTTCATTTATTAAGGGAAAAACAAACTATCCAAACCAATCTAGCCCTTTGGGAAAAAGTGTTTGAACCTTAAAAGGGGTGACCAGCTGACCGAAATTATACCAAAAGGGCATGGACAACTCATACAAGAGGTCACAACCCTCAAAAAACCTCCAGTGTGGCTGAATAAAACCAATTAAAGACCAAGTAAAGAAGAGTGGAGCAAAATGCCTCCACAGAGATGTGAAAGACTCGTTGCCAGTTATCAGTAAAGCTTGATTGCAGTTGTTGATGCCAAGGGTGACACAATTAGGTTATTAGGTTTAGAGGGCAAACACTTTTTCACACAAGGCTAGATTGGTTTGGATATTTTTTTCTTTAATAAATAAAATTAGAATTTCAAAAGTGCGTTTTATATTTATTCAGGTTATATTTGTCTGGTATTAAAGTTTGTTTGATACTCAGAAAAATATCAGTATGACAAAAAAGCAAAAACAAAAGAAATCTGTAGGAGAACAAATACTTTTTCACACCACTGCATTTAAACATCAATTAATCAATCAGTTCCAACCATCCTCCCATTAATAATATCATTTTGTCTATCCATTCATCTGTACTTTTTTTCTCTATCTATCCAATTCCTTATTTTTTATTTATCTGTCTGTCTTTCTATCCATCCATCCATCCATTTCTTTGTACATGCTTTCTAATTACCCATCTTTCATTTCATCATTGCATTAATTTTTGTCTATCCATACCATCCATCCATCCATCCATCCATGCGTCCGTTATAGAGTTTACCAAAGTTCTCCATTACAGCTCATTCTTTATATTCTTTCTAAACCTGGCACACTATAATCAAACGTTGTCTTCATGATTACCACATCAGATCTTTGTCACCACTAAGACATTAGTGAGAAGAAACAGAGGCAATAAGAGACTCAGAAACAATAGGGCTTGTTGTCTATTCTGTATTTCACACAATAACAGTATTATGTGGATTATAATGATCTTGCTCATTACTCGTCTTTTGCAGGATATAAAATAAATGTGCATTGCTTATTGCCTGGCAACATCCAGCTGAGTCTGTTTTTTTTTTTTCGAGACTAAAAAAAGAAAACTTCTCTGTGCTTTATTTAATTGCTTTTGCACGAAGAAGAATACACATACAGTATAAATAATGCATGATGACTGACGTGCCTGTCAACAGGTTTCAAATGATACCTGAAGAAATTTTTGCCTTGAATATTCCAGCAACAAGGGAATACGCTTGTTATTTTCAGGGAGCAGATGTCTCAGTCTGGGTAGAAAGTGATATGACTAACTTTTACTCAAAAAAAGGAAAGAAAAAAGGCAGAAGAAGAAGAAGAAGAAGAAGAAACTCTGGCACCACTCAGCCTTCAGTGAAAATGACATATTAAAAAGCATCTGTCTCTGCAGGAGCCCTCCTCATTCCACATCTCATATTCCTTTTCATATTCATCTTTATTCAAAGCAGCCCTTCTGAGCTGGGTGTCGTTGTCGAGTCTGTGCAGGGCGAGATTGGCCTGACATGCTGTAAGGCTGGAGATGGGTTCGCACTCTGCATTGTGTAACAGTATCTGTGTCATTGCGGTTGCATCATTGGTTCTGCTGGTGTTTGGCTGAGTCAGGAGCTGCAGGGGTTCATCTTTATGGTGCTTACTGTAAAATCTATTAATCTGTGTGCAGTAAAATTGCACTTTTAGCATTGTTTAATTTGGCCTTGTTTGTAACCTGATTTGTCATTGATCATCTATCAATCTGGAAAAGGTTAGAAAGTCATTTTAAGGCTTTGCGACCACGGTGAGAGCCATTATTCACAAATGAAGTGAACTCACACTAGTGAACTTTCCCAGGAGTGACTGGCCAACCAAAATTATTCCAAAAGGGCTTGGACAACTCATCCATGAGGTCACAACCCTCAAAAACCCTCCAGTGTGGAATTTCTCCACAGAGAGGTTGTTTGTAAAGGAGCATTATGTGAAAATTAGTAACAGCTATTCTTGCTTATACATGCATTCCTGGACAAGCTGAGAGAAACAGAACTATCACTAAAAGTGAAAGCAGTATGTGGGCTGAGGCTGTAGAGCAGTATTGCAGGAATTTACACTAATTTAAGTACTGATATAAGTAAGATTACAGAGTTTTGGTGAGTTCTGTGTTAGTGATTTCAACAGCAGTGCAGTTAGCATAATGACAAGCACAATGACGAGTCCAGAGTAGCAACCACAGCAATGTTATTCTCCCTATTACACAAGGTCAAGGGAGCATCATAATGATTTTGCTACAGATTAATGTTTCTATATGGGAATAAAGGAATTGTTTCAATAAAGGAATTGTTCAAAATCAGATTTACAGATTGCTACGGAGCCCCTGAGGTGACATCATGGCTACAACTTATTAAGGCATGATAATGAGATCCTAAGGCATAGGAATGAGATCTTAATGTGAAATAGATAATTACATTGTGGTCCTGACTCAGCATTCGGATCTGGTTCTCACACAATAATTATCTTGCTCCCATGCATTAGGATCTAGTTTCCACACCTAAATAAACTCATTCCAAAGCATTATGTTCTCATTTCCATTCCTTAATAAGTCATGGCCATGCATTATTTTTCTTTTTTTAACATGATGTCACCTTAGGGGCTCCGTAGATTACGACTGATTTCAGCTCTAGATAATCAACCAGGATATGTTTATAATCTCATCAGCATTTTGAATTTTTGAATGACGCAATTCAGGGCATTGATAAAGTTTTGGTGGGTTGACAGGAGTGTGTTGGCATGTGTTTATTAAAAAAAAAAAACTCTGTGTAAAACATTAGCATTAAAGCTACAGATCTACTAAACCGAAGAAGCTAAATTTGGTCTTGAATCATTGACTGGATATAGAGTTGGAGAGTCTGCTGCATGTGCTTCTTAAAATAACCTGTAGAAAACAGCAGGAAGCACAACCAGATGTTCTGCTAGTGCTACATAAGTCATAGCATCAATTAAAACCTACGTCTTCCCAACAGAGATTCCCATAATTCAGTTTTATGACTTTGGGTTGTAATTCTCCATGTGACAATTTGCTTGAGCCAATAAAAAACAAAAAAAAATCCTTGATCTTACAATAAATCTTCTGTAAGAATGGTACAGAATTCACTCTGTACCAAAATGAAACTTCTTTGCCTAATTAAAAACATGGTGTTTTGGCTCATGCTTCAAGGCCTTCATTAGAAATTGGTTAAAATGTCGTGTTTTTAATAAGATAAAGACGTTTAATTTTGGCACAAAGCGAGTGTGACACCATTCATAATGAAGAATTACTTCAAGTTTTTGGTGGCTCCTCAAGAAACAGTTGGTTGAATCACTTTTTTTCCCTTGTTATTTTACCGTAATGTTATCTTGACCACCTAAAGATCGAGATTCAACTCTCATTAAAATTTCTATTTTCTATACAGGAAATTTTTCTACGACATAAAGATTGTGTGTGAAAGTCATTTGTTGTAAAGGATACAATAATGGCAACTGGATAGAATGAGAGCTGGCAACTAGGCCATGAGTAGATGGAAAATTCCATTTATGTGACCATACCTAACTAAACAGTAATGGACTTTAAAACAGTTTTGGGACGTTAATAGTCTTCATTTCAGCCTCTGAACAGCAAAAGAAACGAGAGAAAAAGGGCCCTATTTTAGGAATCTATAGTGCACTGTTCAATTAAGAATTGCACAGCTAGATTTAGGGTGCGTCTGTGTGTCTTTGGTATTCTGAGGGTCACTTGTCATTCGCTTTAAGAACCAGGTGTGCTCTGACTTTGGTACGTTCGTATCTTATCTTTTGGTACATTACGGTGCTTTTGTGATTCTCAGCATCACACAGAGGATACTGACCTGCGCGTTCACACTGTGAAGATACACCAGCAGCTCATTTAAGGGAACAGCAATGTTATTTTATTCTTTATTCTGTTTATTGTTGAGTTAAAAGTCAGGTTTGCATTCTGACGTGCGTCCGTGTGTGGGTGTTTAACGAGCAGTGGTGCACATGTGCACCAATAGGAATGGATTCTGATGACTGACTGTTGTCTAGGTTCATTTTAGTCAGTGGCGCACTTGAACACACCTCATGACCCATCAGTGTAGATATATTCCATGAGGCATAAAGATAGACTGTTGATGGGGTGTTAGATAGCAAAGAAAATCACAATAGGGCCCTAAAAGTGTTTTTTTGTATTCTGATATGTTGTATTATTATTAATATTTTCTGCCATTGCTTTATGTTTTATGAACAGTTCTGTATTGTTGTTTCCAATGTGTTGTGCTCTCTAAATGACAGCCGCTGAAAAGCAGTTAAATAAAGTTATTGTTATTCCGATTGAATGTGGCTTATTCCCACTGCTTCTGAGACTGTAGCTGGGATTTTCAGTGATGCAATGACAATCAATGCTGCTAATCTGTCACTTTTAATCCTAGCGCAAAAGGAAAGATCACAAACTGCACTTTAAAGCTCCACAGGCGAGAGCAATGTCTCCTTTTATTGGCTGTTGCTGAACACGCTCGAATGTAATGTTTTGGACGTTTTCAAGTGCAGGAATTAATCAGTTAACATCCTCACACCAAGTGTAATATTTGTCTGAAACCTCGGGCAGTTTTCTCAGGCTGAATGTTTTCCAGATCAAACCGTGCGGCTCAGAGTAGCTGAGAGTTTGTGCTTCTTCTACTGCAAATAACTAAAAGTGGTGTTCTCTTCATGGCTGGGGGAAAATACATCTGCTTTGAAGAACGCTTGCTGGCCTCAATTCCCACAAGGCAGGATGGGTAGGTAAATAAATAATTGAATGAATGAATTAATTGATGCATAAAATGCCTAAAGTGCCTGCATAAAATATTAGATTGTCCCTTACTTCACTATGCAGATATATTCCCTATTAAAGCACCTCGACTGTCAAATATTATGAAAATGTTTGGCTTGAATCCTATGAATCCTGCATTCGTAATGCATTATGGATGCATTGGAAATACATTAAGTGACACACAAAACACCTTATAATGGCAGTTAATAAGCTTATATAATATCTAATAAATATTTATAGTTATAGACACAACAACACTTTATAAAATACAAAAATCTTCCTATTCTATGAAAAACATGTATCTCCATTTTTGCCGCTTTTTAGTTTAGTACATAATTTGAACAGACAAAATGTCCCTTACACTGTGCCAACATTTCTTGATGAACGGAACAATGGAAACTCTCCAAAATTACCTGAAATAAACTCTTTTTACTTTGACTTCCATTGAAAGTTTACAGGGTATTTTCTCTCTCCTGTAAAGTTGCTGTTTTGGAGATAAGTGTTTTTCATTGGACAGCGATTAAATAATGTATGTCTCTTCATAAAGGTAGTTATCATAATGCTCTTATGAACAGATATTATAAGGCATTCTATAAGGAAAAGTGTTATGTACACTGAAATAAACATAATATTATGGATTCTATCGTATCCTATTTGCGAATACCGCCAGAGAGGATGTGGTGGTCTGGAAGTGAGGTGTGTTCAGGTACATTTCTGTCGTGTTTCTATTTTGGTGAAGGAAAACACAGGAACTCCACTGACTTAATAAAACCAGGACAACAGTCAAGAGTCCAAGTGCGCCCCCACTCATTAAACACACAAACACAACTTTTTCCTCAACAAAAACAAAAAGAAAATAATAAAATGACATTGCTGTTCCCTTAAATGAGCTGCTGGTGTATCTTCACAGTGTAAATGCACAGGTCAGGATCCTCTGCTGAGACACACAAGGAGCGCACTGTTAAAATAGCAATGCGCCAAAGTCAGAGTGCTCCTTATATATATATATATATATATATATATATATATATATATATATATATATATATATATATATATATATATATATATATATATATACTTAAGCCTTTATTTTAATAATAACAACTCTTAACCTGATATTGGTGGCTGATAATGTGTGTAATAATGAGTATTTGTGGGAAGGCGTTTTTGTCTGTGCCACCTATTGGAGACATGACTTTTCTTCACTGTACCTCTATAGAATCCAGTGGTGTATAATGACATTGCATTTGGTTTGTATTTGGTTTGTAAGCGCTGCATAGTTGCTAGGTTACCTGTATGTGGCGGAGTAATACATGGAGAGCTTCGGTTACAGTGCATTACCGGCTGATAACTTCACTCATAAAACGCCTCTCAGCCAGTCACATTGAACTGTGGTATAATATGCTGCAATTTTTCTCCACAGTGAATTATTTTAATTTTAATTCTATATTGGAAACTCTTTTTTTTTTTGCAGTTTACTTACTGTAAAATGCACACAAGACTTTTTAGAGTGTATGCATTAACATAATGCATTATGAATACAGGATTAACAGGAGTTAATGTTACCAGTGTATATAGTGAATGATTGCAGTATGAGTTTAAGTAGGTAGCTTTACTGAATCCATCACAATTAGACTACTATTTATGCAGTACAGCTCTTAACCTGCGGCCTCTAGGTGTTTCCATGATCTGATCTAATCCCTCCTCAATTATTCATGAGAAATACATCACTCTAAAAGCTTTACATTTACACTAAAACCTCCCATCTATAAACAGACCAGCGAGCAGACAGCCAATCGTTCAGCTCTGTGTTTCAGACTGAGCTTCCTAATGCACGTTCCAGCTAATGAACAGGAAGCATGAAGATTCTTAACACTGATCATTTGTATTAAAATATGTAACGCCGGTATTCAGCAGCAGATGAGAACAAAATATCAGAGGACACTTGCACAAACAAGGCACACCTGTGCGACACTAATTACATCACGACCCCCGCGAGGCCTGTCAAAAGGGCCTGCAGATGGATTAGATGAGCGAGTACGCATACTCATGAAGATGTGTAGCCAGGTGCGCATTATTCACCTGTTATTTCTTTTATTCGCTTGTTCATTCATTATTTTTTTTCCTCTCTTGCAAACTGTATCAATGTCTCCACATGCCCAGGTGTAGACTATTCAAGCTTTAGTTCAGCTGATCTTTCTTTTTTCTTATTTATCTCATCATGTTATCATTGTACAAGCTGGTAAAAAAAATAAGTGTAATTTTGTATTTTTTGTGCAGAATGATTTGGTGTGACATCATGCAATTATGCACAAGACTTTTTTGCAAAAACATGTGAAGATAAAATAAAGTGGTTACATGGTTTATGTAAAAGAAATGATACAATAAGAGAGCACTTCAGTTTCTGAATCAGTTTCTCAGTCATTTTGTACTGCTAAAATCGGTAAAACTTTACTTGGATGGTCCATTTCATGGCCTTGTTGATGCTCAACTGACATTTAACTAACACTAAATGAATGTCCATTAAATTTAACTTAACCCCTAAATCAACCATAAAATCTAACCCTACACCTAACTCTAACCTTAACCCTCAATCAACCATAAAATCAAACCCTACATCTAACCCTAACCTTAACCTTTAATCAACCATAAAATCAAACCCTACACCTAACCCTAACCTTAACCTTTAATCAACCATAAAATCAAACCCTACACCTAACCCTAACCTTAACCCTTAATCAACCATAAAATCAAACCCTACACCTAACCCTTACCCTAACCTTAACCTAAACTTAAAATCTAACCCTAAACCCAATCCTAAAATATTAAGATAAGCGTTTTGATTAGAATGTAGGGTTATATTCAATAGAGAATCATTTACTTTCTCCTTTTAGTTCATTTGCATTTAATAGACATGTAGTTGAATGTTAGTTAAATGTCAGTTGAACATTAAAGAAGCCATCAAATGGACCAATCACAATTTTTTAAAATAATTTTCACTCTGTAATTAAAACATTAGCATTATAGAAAATCCTTTCCAAGTAAACTGATACACAATCACATGACTAATCATTTAGACTGACTTGTATGTAATCAATGACTAAAGAACCTTTTTTATTCTGGTGACTCTGACAGGTTCCCTGTTTTAAATATGTGCCTTTGGGTGATGAATAAAGGATTTAGATTGAAGTATGGGAGTTAGCTGCTCATCCATTATGTGATCCTGTTTGTATTAACTGTTCTGATATGAAAATTCATCAGACTAACTGAGAAAAACTGTAACTACAGGTGACTATAAGTAGTACTCAGGTGATGGAGATCTGGAAAGGCTGTCACTGTATTGTCATTTGCAGCTGGAAACACAATAGGGACTCAAAATGCATCCATATATGACCAAAATGCACAACACCTGTCTGCCATGTACTTGAAGAAAAATTAAGAAAACAGTTGTGCTACAACTACATTCATCCTATTTTTCTATGTTTGCTCTGCTTCTAAAAAGAAGAAATTAATGGAAACTCATGCAAAAACAGTAAGAATTCCACATTGTACAATGTTTAGGGTTAGAGTAAGACGAAGGTGTAAATGTATTAGGAAAGGGCAGATTTAGTTGAGGTGTAAGTTAAGTAGGTCAAGATCTCAGATCGAAACATTATTTAATTTTTTACAAAGATTATAGATCAGATTATTTCTTCCTTAGTTTCCATTTCTTCCACTGTAAAGTAAGAGCACAGAAACAGCGTTTGTGAAAGTTCAAATGCTTTCCTCTGCCCTCATTTTAACAAACATTCGCTGAATGCTAAATGCGTACGCGTCAACCCGATACAGTCAAGCTTACGCAACACACTTTCAAGAGTCATTTAGTTGATTAATTTTGTGGATTAATTACCAGGCCACTCAGCATGCTGGCCGGGGAGAGTTAGTGTCCTGGGCTGACTCACTGACTGACTAAACGGCCACTGTTGTTAAAACACATTCCCTACGCAAGTTGAAGTAGCATGTGCGTCTGGATACAGCATTGTTCAGGAGAAAAATATACAGTTAATGTAGAAACACAGTATTGCATAGACCATGTCTGTATTTTATACTTTTCAGTGGATATTAAACTGATCATACACCTTAATTTAATCTTAATTTAAACTTACCTAAACTTAACACTATTAAGTTATACTATTGTATAATGTGGATTTTTTTCTGCTTATGTATGAATTCCCATTCATACATACTGTTTTTTAGATACTTCAAAATAAAGACAAGCAGGATGAACATCAATCCTTCTTTGAGTGCATGGCAGACAGGTTGTGGGGATGGGGGCTGTAGTGTGAATCATATAATTTGCATAAAATATCTGAGCAAATTTCTAAGGCCACCTACACTACCAGTCAGCTCACCAGTCGACTCAGGCAATATATATTTGTATACTATAAAAGTAAAATGGAAACTTCATATATTGTTTAAAAAACAAAGAGGGTGATTTTAAATAAATTCAAATAAATAATTGGAACAGATAACACAGCACATTTACACTTTATCTTAATAACTAAAAAAAAAGACACAGAAAGACAGAAAACTACTGATTATTAACCCTTGTGTGGTGTTCATATTTTTGTTACTCGTTTACTTTGTTACTTGTATTTAATTCAGTAAAATTAAGCAATTTTACATTAAAATGCTTTACACATTCTTGCTTCACCTAAATTGCAAGCATTATAAACAGCTTACATGGTTAATATTTGCCCTTTACCTTTCTTATGTTACATTTCTTTCAAAAAGTGCTACTCTTTTTTATTAGTTTTTTAATAAAATGTAAAAAAAAAAAAAATTATTAAACTCAAGATATGAGTAGAAAATTAGTTTAGTTTCAAATTTACAAATGAAACAATGTTTATTAGCCCTTGGCCAAACACACTGTATGTAATATAAATGTGTGTGTGTGTGTGTGGGGGGGGGGGTGTACAGTGTGTGTTTATCGAAAATGTGTTTTGATATATGTTTTTTCACAAAAAATGAGCCAATGCCAATGAGTTTGAATTAGAAAAATATATATATTTTTTTTTGTATCATTTGATAAAAAATGAAAACGGGTCCCACAGACAAAAAAAAAAAAACTCACTATTATATATTATATATTTTATGTAGTCACATTAACTCACCTTAACATGCCTTTTGCAATAATTTAGTCCCCCGTGCACAATGATAAAATCACTATTACAAACTGTACAGCATGCAAGACGTTCACTGTTTCATTGTATATACTTTAGAATAGTCAGAGGTGAAATGATTTTTGATGGGAGCCATGATGCTCCTGAACGCATCCCATCGAGGAGAAAAAAAACACTGCCCGCCCACATAAAAAAAACTGATTGGCAGATGCAAATAACACACTTTATTATAAAAAGGGGTACTACTGGTAAACAGGAGTCATAAGACAAAAACATACCAAAATAGGAAGGAAAATTAAGCAGGATAAACTGATCAATACTCAGCAAAGAGTGTATGTGCTGAAAGGGAATAAATACAGGTGGTCGCAGGTGAAATCAATATTCCGGTGATTTGCTCATTGGAAGTTCCGTGTGCAGAGTCAGGTGATCATGTGAGTGTGTGGTGTCAGAGTGAGGTGCATTCTGGGTATTGTAGTCTGGAAGTTGGAGATCGAGGGTACATCTGAATGTTTAAACCACATGCAGCTAGTCGGGGTGTGACATCATTTCCAGCTCTGACATCCATGGTGAATCCTTTGTTGAGATTTCTAGATACGTGGTTGAGTTGTCACCTGTGCTGTAGACCTATTGAGCAGTTCTGCCTCAGGTTCAAAAAGCACCGTGTTAAATATATGTTGAACGTATTAATAAGGACGTGTGTTTGTACAGCGTCAGTGTAAGTGCCGATTCCTGTTTGACCTGCCTGATTACAGCAGGAGAGCAGCCGAGTATCAGCGCCGCTGCCGCTCCAGCCCCCTCTTTAGTGCGGAAGATTATCTTAATGCCGGGGTGTCTTTGGGAGAATGTGCTCAGGTCAGAGCTCTTTTCTCCAGACACTCTGTGACTACAGGCCCTGATCTGCAAATGATGAGAGGAATGGAACTAAGAGAATTCTAACTGAACTCAGGGGGACAGAAGCCCGGACCCCCAGAGCAGAATAATGCCGCCTCACTTAATTATGCAGTTTGAGATTTCTCATCTGCATCCAGGCAAAGAAAGTCAATTAAATGGAAATGGGTTGATAACAAAACCCAATCATGGGAGAACTGAAAATGCTTATTATGGGATGAACTCGCGCCGCCGCTGATTGGGGATCTAAGGGTATATGGTAATCTTTACATTTGTGAAGGACTACAGCGGGAGCTGGAAGACAGGCTTTCATCTCTAATACTAATAAAAATGTGCTGTAAAGATGTAATGTTTTAAACCAAATTTAAAAAAGAGACAAAACCAAACTGAAGCAATCTAAAGAGTCATCAGTAAGAATGATAACAAAGAAAGTTCTTTAAACTCCATAATGGAATGATTCAACACAGCACTGATAAAGTCCTTTTCCTTTATTAAAACTTACTTATTTTTCTCAAAGGATTTTTAATGGCTGAAAAGATTTTGCATATTTGTTACATCATTCGTTGTAATACTGCACAACAATACTACAGTACAAGCTATTAGTTGTGTATACAAAATGTATATATTCTATATTATACCACAAGTAGTTCTGACAATGTGATTGGCTAAAAGGCTAATTTTATTTATTAGCTGGTAATGCACTGTAACCGAAAATCTCCATGTATTACTCTGCCAGATACAGGTAACCTAGCAACAATTCAGCACTTACAAGCCAAACAGCACAGCTACAAACAGAGCAGCAATGGAACTATTTTAACTCGCAGAGTGTTTCTAACCAAACAGATCATATTTTCTCATCCTGTTTAACTCAAAATCTTTTAATAAACATTGATAATGGAACTGTGGTATAATAGCAATAATACACTCGAGGTTCGTGCTATAATGTGTACTCTGCCTGCACAGCAGTGCCATTATTACATCATAGCATTCCCCCTTGTGTATTATTGCTTAATTATACACATACAGTTGTGGTCAAAAGTTTACATACACTTGTAAAAAAACATAATGTTATGGCTGTCTTGAGTTTTCAATAAGTTCTACAACTCTTATTTTTCTGTGATAGAGTGATCGGAACACATACATGTTTGTCACAAAAAACAGTCATAAAATTTGGTTCTTTCATAAATTTATTATGGGTCTGCTGAAAATGTCACCAAATCTGCTGGGTCAAAAATATACATACAGCAACATTAGTATTTGGTTACATGTCCCTTGGCCATTTTCACGGCAACTAGGCGCTTTTGGTAGCCATCCACAAGCTCCTGGCAAGCTTCAGGTCGAATGTTTTACCACTCTTCTTGACAGAATTGGTGCAGTTCAGCTAAATGTGATGGTTTTCTTGCATGAACCCGTTTCTTTAGCACTGTCCACATGTTCTCAATGGGGTTTAAGTCAGGACTTTGGGAAGGCCATTCTAAAACCTTAATTCTAGCCTGGTTTAGCCATTCCTTTACCACTTTTGATGTGTGTTTTGGGTCATTGTCTTGTTGGAACACCCAACTGCGCCCAAGACCCAACCTTCGGGCTGATGGTTTTAAGTTTTCCTGCAGAATTTGGAGGTAATCCTCCTTCTTCATTATCCCATTTACTTTCTGCAAAGAACCAGTTCCACTGGCAGCAAAACATCCCCAGAGCATAATACTACCACCACCATGCTTGACAGTAGGCATGGTGTTCCTGGGATTAAAGGCCTCACCTTTTCTCCTCCAAACATATTGCTGGGTGTTGTGGCCAAACAGCTCAATTTTTGTTTCGTCTGACCAGAGAACTTTCCTCCAGAAGGTTTTATCTTTGTCCATGTGATCAGCAGCAAACTTCAGCCGAGTCTTAAGGTGCCTTTTCTGGAGCAAGGGCTTCTTTCTTGCACGGCAGCCTCTCAGTCCATGGCGATGTAAAACACGCTTGACTGTGGAGACTGACACCTGTGTTCCATCAGCTTCCAAATCCTTGCAGACCTGCTTCTTGGTGATTCTTGGTTGACTCTTGACCATCCTGACCAATCTCCTCTCGGCAGCATGTGATAGCTTGCGTTTTCTTCCTGATCGTGGCAGTGACACAACTGTTCCATGCACTTTATACTTGCGTATAATTGTCTGCACAGTTGCTCTTGGGACCTGTAGCTGCTTTGAAATGGCTCCAAGTGACTTCCCTGACTTGTTCAAGTCAATAATTCGCTTTTTCAGATCCACACTGAGTTCCTTTGACTTTCCCATTGTAGCTTTTGTAGCTGAGTCTAATCACTGGGTCAAATGAGCCCTATTTAAATGGGCTCATGAGAAGTCAACAGCTGTAGTCAATCAGAATCACTTACAAGAAGTGAAGAGGCCATGACATGAAGCTAATTTGATTGACACAACTCGCTACATCACCAAAATTGACAAATTTTGTTGCTGTATGTATATTTTTGACCCAGCAGATTTGGTGACATTTTCAGCAGACCCATAATAAATTTATGAAAGAACCAAATTTTATGACTGTTTTTTGTGACAAACATGTATGTGTTCCGATCACTCTATCACAGAAAAATAAGAGTTGTAGAACTTATTGAAAACTCAAGACAGCCATAACATTATGTTTTTTTACAAGTGTATGTAAACTTTTGACCACAACTGTATAGCACCTTCTATACTAGCACTAATCTTTATTAAAAGAATGTATTGGTGGCGGGAGTCTGGTATATTAACCTCAGGATTTCACATTTGCTTTTTGCAGATGATGTGGTCAAGTTTGCTTCATCCAACTAAGACCTTCAGCTCTCATTGGATCAGTTTACAGCCAAGCGTGATGCAGCTGGGATTAAAATCACCTCCTCTAAATCTGAGATCATGGTTCTCAGTTGGAAAAGGGTGGAGTGCCCTCTCTAGGTTGGGAATGAGTTGTTATAATAAGTGGAGGAATTAGTATTTTGGGATTTCTTTCTGCTGCCAAAATAGCAATATGCCAGAAATGTACCTGAACGCACCTCATTCTGAGATAGCAATGAGCATTGTGACACACTTTGCCCCAAACTCAAAGCTAGCTACCTAACAAGGACATGTGTATGTACAATATGTATGTCTATGCTGTTGTTCATGATGCTATCACAGGTTTGGACACACCTATTTTTCAAAATATCTAATTAAATAGACAGTCATCATTAAAAAAGAGAGTTGCGCCCAGAAGGGATTTTTCAACAGCATTTAAAAAGGTGGGTAGTCGTGACAGACTGTTATAAAGTGATGCAAAATGGCAGAAAACCATCTTCAATGCCAAATCACTGTTGTTTTTTATTATCGGCACTTTAACGGCAACCTGTGACCCTAACTTTACTAAATGCACACTCCAACATATGTACTATTTTACTATTTTAACAGGACAATGGTCATCCACGTACTGCAACCATCTCAAAAGCTTGCATTGAGACACAGATATTATGCCATAGCCAGCTGAATCCCCAGATCTATCCCTGATTCAGAACATGTGGGTACTTATCTACTTCAATATTACCAAGAGTTCTCAAGCCCATATCACTATAAATGTTTAACCATTTATTGTTCCTAGTATGGTTCCTTGCCTTCCAACTGAATATTGTCATTGTAATCCAATGTTTCCGTCTTGGTGCAACTATTTTTTTGCAACCATTTAACTGATGATAATTGTATATTAAACAACTTTGCCCTGTGTTGGACTGCCAGTGGACATATTAAATTATATTTACTATACAGCAAGAACAGCTTTGGCCTTTGGCTCAGTTAAGCAGACTGAAAATAACAGTGATTGAAGTTTAAGCGTTCAGTACGAGGCTGTTTATTTGAGAAACATTAATATGTTTATTGAGTATGTTTTCTGAAGCTTTCGTGCACGGTGTGCCTAACCGTGTGAATAAATACCTCGTCAGGCTGGTTGATTAAAGGTGAAAGAGACAGTATAAACTCTATTAGTTATGGCTTTTTCTCTGTTTATGATAATTGCACAATGGCCCGGGGCCACACGACCGCACTGCTGGCATTTTAATGAGCGCAGTTGTGTTGCGGTAGAGGCATATACACCCGCCTAATCTCACAAAGGTCATGGATGGAGCACGCTTACTTTGAGGTGGTCTGTTTTGGCAGGGTGAAAATTACATTAATAGTACTAATACTGTGTGAAATGTGTCTGAATGGGCGTAAATGTGTCTGGAGGAGAGAGTGAGATTGCTCCGGCGTGGGTTTCAGCCTCTGTTCACAATAAACAAGTGGTTTGCCACTGTTGACCTGCACTTGGAGGAGAACATTGAGTACCGGGAAGCTGGAAGAGCTAATTATACAGCATATTAACTTATAGTTAATTGTGTTTAAGATAACAAGCATGTACTTGTATCACACATTTAATAAATGTATATATAATGTATAATGTATATATAAGTATAAATAAGTTAAACACAGGGGTTTGTACAACGAAACTGAATCACCTGGTTTTAGAGCACAATAATGTATTGTGGTGACAGACAGTTCTGGTGGAAACAGGAGAGCTGAGGTGCACATTGAATTCTGCCGTGATTTGATCAGCCGTGGTTTTATGTTTTTTGGATACAATCCGTGTTAGCACCAGAACATCCCTTTCAGACAGCTTCCTCTTACAGCGTCCACAGTTAATCCTGTTGGATGTGGGTGGTCCTTCTTGGTGGTATGCTATGCTATTCTGTATTCTGTATTTTCTATGTTTAATGTTTTGCCTGATTCTTTGTCCTGTGATCATGTTTCTGTAAAGCTGCTTTGTGCCAACACCAGTTGTAAAAACGCTATACAAATAAATTTGATTTGATTTGATTTGATATGCTGACATTACCCTGGATACCGTGTCTCTTGATGCATCACAAAGACTTGCTGTCTTGGTCACAGATGCTCCAGAAAGACGTGCACCAACAATTTGTCCTCATTTGAACCCATAATGTTGTGTGCATTGCAATATTTTGAGTAAAACTGTGCTCTTACCCTGCTAACTGAACCTTCACACTCTGCTCTTACTGGTGCAATGTGCAATTAATGAAGATTGGCCACCAGGCTGCTCCAATTTAGCCATTAAACCTCCCACACTAAAAGGACAGTTGTTTCAGTTTCATTGTCCAACCCCTGTACATTGCATGTAGTAACACACTTTGAATGTAATGATAATACAGGAATTAGATAGTTGTAAAAAGCATTATACAAATAAATTTTATTTAATTATTTGCTACTGCAATCAAAGAAAGCCACTAGAAAAAGATAATTTAATGTCTCTTAGGTAAAGGTTTTTTTTTTTTGCATTGCTTTATAATAATATTAGTTATAATCATCAACAATAAATACTTTGTTATGCCAGTTATTGCACTGATTCATCTAAATTACTAAATTATTGGTATTAGTGTGTAATTAGCAGCAATTTGTTTTATGTGGTTGATTCAGGTTCTATACAGTGGCTGTTTAATGGCTGCATGTTGGTTTATTAAGCTGATGAGCATTTAATAATCATGAATACATCACGTAATAGGGAAGAGTTTCTGCTCTTCACTCTTCACTAATTGGAGGACTTAATAATAACTATTTAATGAGTCAGTTTGCATGACAGATGCAAGTCTCTATTTTGGGTACTTTGGTTGAAACAAAAATCAAAGAAGAATCTCTGAAATATCAGTATGAATTAACTTCATTTAGTTTATCAGTGTTTGATTGACAAAAAATAATAATAATAAACTGACACCTGCTCAGCTTGGAAATTAGATAATGGACAGTTCAGATGTTGTAGATTTGTGATACTGCAGACTAAACAGCACTGAATTATTTTTTTTTCATGCATTATTACAATTAATAATGTATTTAATAGTGATTGTCACTCACAAGGTCAAGCTATAGCCCTTCTGAGCACATTTATTAGAATCAAGGAAGCGAGATAAAAAAAAGAGAGCACAAAAAAGCAGCAATTCTCCTTTAACATAGCGTCTCTAACAGCAGAGACTCTTATTCACCATTCACCCCAACACTAGGAGTGTGAACAATGTTTCACAAGCACATACATACAGTATGAACACATATAACCCTCAGAAAATGTATCTAAAAGACCACAATATCTCCAACAAAAAGAGAAGTGTGACTGTGGAGCATGCTGGGACCTCCCTTTTTAGCTCTTAAGCCCCACCCACACACATTTCACCATCACAGCACCAACATAATATGGTGAATAATCATTTGAAATGTTTAATTCAGGATCAGAACAGATAATTCTGAAGACAAGGTCAGTGAAAGCCATTTTATTATTTAAAAAAAAAAAAAAACTACATTTCTTAAAGCACATTCAGATCTGAGCCACCGAGCAGATCTGAGCTAAAGTGAGCGCTAATCACTGTGCACTATGACACTGTGTGATCAGTGACGATGGTACCATGATGGTAATTTCTGGGTTTTGATATCTGCTGATTATAGACGCTGTTGTTTGATTAATCAGGACAGTGGCGTTTATAAACACTGGCGAAGGATGCTAAGGATGTGCGGGCGCTAAGTGCTCGTTATGAAGCCTCAGCTGGGCCTGAGAGAGGACCGTGTTTGGTTCTGAGGCTGGATGAGTGAAGAGTAACACACTGTACGCTCACGAGAGGATCTGTCTGAGAGGCTCTCCGGGGAAATCACTATGAGTGTAGTCTGTTCCACATCTGTGTTTGGGGATCACCAAGAGAAATAATAGCCATTTGCATGATAATGTCTGGCTAATTGGTTTGGGGGAAAATTGTGCGTAATCCGTCTTCTAACGGACAAGGTCAGGGTTGGCCAAATGGCCCCCCTCGGGTTGGGAATGGGCCAGAATAATTACAGCATGAGCATGCAGGCGAAGTTTCATTTGATGATAAATAAAAAGGTCTCTATAGTGTGGGAGAATGGTCAAAGCTATTACATCAGACAGATTCCCTTTCAATTCGCGAAATAGACACATTTCAATCTCAGGCAAGTAATCACCCCGACTGCGTTTGTACAGAACAGAAACAGCCCCACGGTCCAGCGGGTCTGAGTTACCGCACAAATACTCAGCTCAACTCAACTTTGACATTTCTATCTACTGTCCCTAAAGTTCACACAGCTATGGTGGATGAAGATCAGTGTGAGAAAGGGTTTGCAGAAGTGTTACAGAAATATTTGTGCAATTCTTCAACATTACAATGACAAGAAAGCATGCTACCTAAAATATGACCTTATTAAACATTAAGTGCAGCCCAATATTTTAGTTAGTGTTACTTATTAGCCCATGTCTGTGGTATGTTTCTCCCTCATTTGTTCCCTAGTGCTCCTCCCCTCTGTTTTCCTGTCATGTGTTCACAGCCACGTTTTTCTGTTGTGTATCTGTCACCGTCTTAGCCCTGCCCTAACCATCAGTGTTCTCACCTGTGTCTTATCTGTAGCCCTGCCCCCTCATCAGCCCTGCCCAGGTGTTCCTCCTGTATATAAGCCCCTCTGTTTGTACGTGCTGTGTCGAGTCTTTTGTGATTTCTAGTCTGTATATCTAACCGTGTATCCTGTTTGTAGTGTTTAGCCTTAGTAGCCTAGCCTTGTATCTTAGTGTTTGTATCCCAGTCTTTACCTTAGTCTTAGCCTTAGTTTATGTATTCCGTTTTCTTTTCTGTGTTTGTTTTGTTGATTTAATAAAGTATTATCTTTGCACTTACGTCCTCCTCCTCCTTCACACCCCAGCGTGACATAAGACTCGACCGATTATGGACGTAGCAAAGTGGAATGCCACGAGGAAAGCGGACCTGGAGTATCTCCGGTTCCTCGTGGAGCTAATTCGGGGGGATGAACCGCTCCCGGCGCCTCTCCTCGGGGTGGAGAGTGTCGGCCCAGCTCCAGCTAAGCTAACTAGCATGTTAGCTCCACCGCACTCTCCAGCCCGGCCGACTTCCAGCACTCCAGCTCGGCCGGCTTCCAGCTCTCCAGCCCGGCCAACTTCCAGCACTCCAGCTCGACCGGCTTCCAGCTCTCCAGCCCGGCCGACTTCCAGCACTCCAGCTCGACCGGCTTCCAGCTCTCCAGCCCGGCCGACTTCCAGCACTCCAGCGCGGCCGGCTTCCAGCTCTCCAGCCCGGCCGACTTCCAGCACTCCAGCTCGGCAGGCTTCCAGCTCACCAGCCCCGCCGGCTTCCAGATCTTCGACTCCGGCTCCCGAAGCAAACTCCGGTCCGGTTTCCACAGCCTCGCCCACTGCTGAATCTGCGGCTCCAGTCCGGGTCTTGGCTGAAGCGGCTTCTTCGCCAGCGGTGCCAGCCGCTTCCAAGCCCGCGGTGCCAGCCGCCTCCACGTCAGCGGTGCCTGCCGCGCTCACGCCAGCAGGACCCACCGCCTCTGTTTCAGCGCTGCCCGCGGCTCTGGCCGCCTCTGTTTCAGCGCTGCCCGTGGCTCCGGCCGCCTCTGTTTCAGCGTTGCCCGCGGCTCCGGCCGCCTCTGGATCAGCGCTGCCCGCGGCTCCGGCTGCCTCTGACTCTGTGCCCGCGGCTCCGGCCGCCTCTGACTCTGTACCCGCGGTGCCTGCCGCGCTCACGCCAGCAAGACCCACCGCCTCTGTTTCAGCGCTGCCCGCGGCTCCGGCCGCCTCTGTTTCAGCGCTGCCCGCGGCTCCGGCCGCCTCTGACTCTGTGCCCGCGGCTCCGGCCGCCTCTGACTCTGTGCCCGCGTCTCCGGCCGCCTCTGACTCTGTGCCCACGGCTCCGGCCGCCTCTGACTCTGTGCCCGCTGCCACCCCAGTTCATGTGCCTGGGCCACCCCCCTCTGCTCCTGTGCCTACTCCTAGGTCACAAGCTCCTAGACCCGCCGCGCCTGCTCAAGCTGCACCCGCCGCGCCTGCTCAAGCTGCACCCGCCGCGCCTGCTCAAGCTGCACCCGCCGCGCCTGCTCAAGCTGCACCCGCAGCCTCAGCTCAAGCTCCAGCAGCACCTGCTGCCACAGCTCCAGCTCCAGCACCTGCTGCCACAGCTCCAGCTCCAGCACCTGCTGCCACAGCTCCAGCTCCAGCACCTGCTGCCACAGCTCCAGCTCCAGCACCTGCTGCCACAGCTCCAGCTCCAGCACCTGCTGCCACAGCTCCAGCTCCAGCACCTGCTGCCACAGCTCCAGCTCCTGCTGCCACAGCTCCAGCTCCAGCACCTGCTGCCACAGCTCCAGCTCCAGCACCTGCTGCCACAGCTCCAGCTCCTGCACCTGCTGCCACAGTTCCAGCTCCAGCACCTGCTGCCACAGCTCCAGCTCCTGCACCTGCTGCCACAGCTCCAGCTCCTGCACCTGCTGCCACAGCTCCAGCTCCAGCACCTGCTGCCACAGCTCCAGCACCTGCTGCCACAGCTCCAGCTCCATCACCTGCTGCCACAGCTCCAGCTCCAGCACCTGCTGCCACAGCTCCAGCTCCAGCACCTGCTGCCACAGCTCCAGCTCCAGCACCTGCTGCCACAGCTCCAGCTCCTGCACCTGCTGCCACAGTTCCAGCTCCAGCACCTGCTGCCACAGCTCCAGCTCCTGCACCTGCTGCCACAGCTCTAGCTCCTGCACCTGCTGCCACAGCTCTAGCTCCTGCACCTGCTGCCACAGCTCTAGCTCCTGCACCTGCTGCCACAGCTCCAGCTCCAGCACCTGCTCCCGCTGCTCCGGCCTCAGCCTCAGCTCCTGCAGCTCCCGCTGCTCCGGCCTCAGCCTCAGCTCCTGCAGCTCCCGCTGCTCCGGCCTCAGCCTCAGCTCCTGCAGCTCCCGCTGCTCCGGCCTCAGCCTCAGCTCCTGCAGCTCCCGCTGCTCCGGCCTCAGCCTCAGCTCCAGCAGCTCCCGCTGCTCCGGCCTCAGCCTCAGCTCCAGCAGCTCCCGCTGCTCCGGCCTCAGCCTCAGCTCCAGCAGCTCCCGCTGCTCCGGCCTCAGCCTCAGCTCCAGCAGCTCCCGCTGCTCCGGCCTCAGCCTCAGCTCCAGCTCCAGCAGCTCCCGCTGCTCCCGTATCTGCTCCTCGAACTTTGTATACCCCCAGGCCTGCCCCAAGGCCCCCTGTCTTTGCCCCCAGAACTGTGCCCAGGCTGGCTCCTTGGACTTCCCTACAGACTTTTGCCAGTCCTGGGCACCCACCAATGTTTGTTCCCCTGTCTCTCCCTATCCTGGTCCCCGTATCTGTGTCAGTTCCAGTTCCTGTCCCCGGTGGTTTTTCTGTTCCCGTCCCAGTCACTGTATTTGTTTCTGTCCCCGTCACTGTTATGGTTCCAGTTCCCCTGTCCAGTTTTGTCCAGTCCCCGGCTTCTGTTCGGTCTGCTGCCCAGTCTCCGTCCCTGTCTAGTGTCCAGCCCCCTGTCCAGTCTCAGCCCCGTGTCCAGTCTCAGCCCTGTGTTCTGTTCCCTGTCCAGTCTCAGTCCCCAGTCCAGTCGTTTGTTCAGTCTGAACCCCCTGTCCAGTCCCAGTCTCCGTTCCCTGTCCAGTCTCCGTCTCCTGTTCGGTCCCCTGTCCAGTCTTTTGTCCAGTCCTTGCCCCATGTCCAGTCTGTGTCCCCTGTCCAGTCTCAGTCCCCTGTTAGGTCGTTTGTTCAGTCTTTGCCCCCTGTCCAGTCTTTTGTCCAGTCCCTCTTCCCTCTCTCTCTGAGGGAGGGTTATGTTACTTATTAGCCCATGTCTGTGGTATGTTTCTCCCTCATTTGTTCCCTAGTGCTCCTCCCCTCTGTTTTCCTGTCATGTGTTCACAGCCACGTTTTTCTGTTGTGTATCTGTCACCGTCTTAGCCCTGCCCTAACCATCAGTGTTCTCACCTGTGTCTTATCTGTAGCCCTGCCCCCTCATCAGCCCTGCCCAGGTGTTCCTCCTGTATATAAGCCCCTCTGTTTGTAAGTGCTGTGTCGAGTCTTTTGTGATTTCTAGTCTGTATATCTAACCGTGTATCCTGTTTGTAGTGTTTAGCCTTAGTAGCCTAGCCTTGTATCTTAGTGTTTGTATCCCAGTCTTTACCTTAGTCTTAGCCTTAGTTTATGTATTCCGTTTTCTTTTCTGTGTTTGTTTTGTTGATTTAATAAAGTATTATCTTTGCACTTACGTCCTCCTCCTCCTTCACACCCCAGCATGACAGTTAGTGTAAACAACAGACCACTGAATTTGTGCGTCATTCTGTAGTCCTCGTACGGCTTCCGTGTCTAAGCGTTTTTTCCCTATGAGAAAAAATAAATAGGGTTTTTAAAAACCCGCCTCTATCACATTCTGTGGTAAATAAATCTGTTTAGATCCCTGTCCGTTTTTCTCTGTGCACATTTTACTCCTGAAAAACACTGGATCCTCTGAATTATGAGATCGTTTAAGAGTCGTAATGAGAAAAATGCTAACTTTAAGCTAATAATGCTACAGCGCAGTGAACTGAACTCCCGGCGCCGCTGCAGAGATTAGCAGGGGACTGTTTTGGGCGCAACACCAGCGAACTCCGGCCGTAACTATACAGCGTATTAAACACAGCTGAGCCTAATAATGAACTAACTGCCCTTACTGAGGAAAGCTGAAAGTGTCACAGTATAAAATCACTAAAACAGGTCAGTGATACTCCAGAACCAGCTGTAACACGTTTTAACATTTACCGTCTTTATTATGCAGTGAAATAAATGGGTGTTTCTGGTTGGTTGTCGCCTCAGTGAGGGCAGGTATTTTTTTAGAGTGTATGACCGACATTTCAGAATCGTGAGTACATCACTCTTCCCTCTTGCCAACCTTTAGTCAACTTTTGTTTAATTAGCATAATAATAGGGATTAAGGAACCGTTCGGGTGGTGTCAATTGAGAGCAAGACTTAACTTGCGAAAAAAAATAAATCATAGCTTTAGCCATTCTAGTGTTAAATATTAGCCATAAAAATACTCAATCCTTGATGTAGACACTCGTATGCAAACGTAGGTGGTGACGGTGAAGATGGTGAAGTTATTGATTGCCATGTTCTATTGAAATATTATGTAATGTTGCTTATCTTTGTACATGTCATAACTCTTGCACTTAAGCAATAGAGAGTCAGTCAGTAGTGAATCAGTCACTGAGGAAATGGACGGTTCTTGGCCTGCTCACTTCTCTATCTGGCCAAATTAAGCAACAGCAACAAAGGTTATTGTGTTTTTATTAGGTCACTATCCTCTACATCGAAATCAGAACCCTCCGGACCTGATGAGGTCGGAAGTGCAACGTTCCTTTATGACTCTGACCTATACCTGCGTTTGCTGCGCCAATAAATCTGACTCTATACTGGGAGGTCAGCGGAGCTCCCACTCCTGTCACAACAGTTTATTAAAATCTCCCATCACTCCGCCACAGAATTCACTCCACTGTCCCAAAGCAGCAGCAGCCAGTCGCCTCATCACCGTTCAGCTGCTGCTTCCTGTGTAAATGAGTTGCCCTTGGCTGCTAGCAAAACAGCCACGGCTAATATTTCAACTCGTAGACAAACCTCAGCAATTAAACTGCAGAAAGTGGGAAAAAAAATAGATAATGAAATACAATTATAAGTTCTACTTCACTTGGGATAGTCAAACTTCCCCGTGTAGGGTTGCCAAGGTTTACGATAAAACTGAACTACTCCCATGTAGCCGCATGCTATCTTTTTCTAACGAGTGAGATGCTGTCAAAGGAAATCACACTGGAGCTTATCTTATCAGACACTGAAGCAGTGTGTTCTGGTTCCTCTCTCTGCTGCTGTTTTAAACTACAACTTTTAAGCTTAACTGAAGAAAACACACAAAAAAAAAACTCCTGATCTCTATAAATACTGTAACTCTGGGAGAAGCCTCATTAACCTACCTGAGAAAAGTGGTGGTGAGTGCACTGAATATGAAGTCGTGAACACACACACACACACACACACACACACTGGATAAGTTTTGAGATTGTCAGAGAGAATGATTGCTATTGGGATGTAGATATTGGCTGCTAAATAAAAAAAAAAATCCCGTTCTCTGGTAATACATGAAAGTGGCATAGAATCCTATTAGGAATACACAATACAATATATATATAAAATAAAAAAAAGATTTGTTCAGTTAAAATGAGTCAAGTTGTTTGGTCTGTCACAATCATACCTGTCAAGTTTTAGATTTAAAAATAAGGGATATTTTCCTCTGTCCGCTTAAAGTCGTCCCACCAGCCCAACGAAGGTTCAGTGTCCCTTACATTTTAAAACAGGTTTACAAAAAATCTAAAATAACCACATGTGAACCACTTACACACTACAATTAGATTATCAGAATCTGAACATGTTGTGGACATTCCTACATATGTCATTCTTTTAATACAGCCAAATTAAAAACCCTTTTCTATATCTTTTTTTTTTATTTAAGATTTCATGTCTTTTTTGTAATAAATGCACTCTTTTATATGATATATTTTTTATTTATTTAATGGATTTAAAATTTAACAAAGAGTGCACAAATTCTGCAAAATGACTGTTGGTGGTATTATGAGCTTTTACTAAAAGGACATGGACCAGATATATTCCATCATTAAAAATTAGTCCTAAGGGGCCTTCACAATAATTTTTAATTAATACTTCTTCCTTTTGATCACTCCACCCCTGATCAGTTCAGTTAATGTCGGTCCTCTCCACATTTCTAGTTAAACTGAGTCACAAGCTGTAATTTTTTTTATTTTAAAAGGTTTAATCTGTGTGTTTTATTTCGGAGTATTTTTAAGCAGCTATCAGAAAAATCTCATCACAGTTTACATGATTAGACTACCGTTACCTTTCTTTTAGAAAAATCGCTGCATGTATGTTTTAACATCAGCAGCTCCAACTAGCTGCCTGAACTCACAGCGAGGAGGGCGGGGCTTCCCCACACTGACCCTCCTTGCAAGCTGATTGGCTGTTTCTCCTGAAAGGCGGGACTTTCTCCTTGAACCGGCTCCACGATTGGTTAAGAGACACAGCGCGGTCAGTGCCCTGTATCCTCAATAATATATATTTTTTTATTTTAATAAAATACGGGAAATTTACGGGAAAATACTAATACGGGAGGACGGCGGGAAAGAGGAGTAAAATACGGTAGTTTCCCGGCCAAAACGGGAGACTTGACAGGTATGGTCACAATCGGTCATGAATCAAATTCATTTTATTTATATAGTGCTTTTTACAACTGAACTTTTCACACAGAAGCACAGAATATATCACCTCATTGATGAATGTAAATAGCAGTAATCATCTGACTCGTTATAGTGGTTGGATTATCTGTCAGGTTCCAAAAGTTTTTAGTGAACTTTGAAGCTGGAATTCACTACAGGAAACACTAAAACTCAGCTCACTGGTGTCACTAAATCATTTAAAAAAATATATTAATATCTAACCAACTTTAGACAGCCTGTACCCGTTTTACTTTATCTTATTTATTCTTAACTTTTATTTTTTATTTAATTTGAGTTCTTCTCTTAATTCTCTATTTCTTTTTATTTCTTTTATTTTATATATTTTTTAATAATTTTGTATAATTACTTTTTAACTTATTTTGATTAGTTTAGTTTTTACTTCTTTTTCTTCTTCTTCTTCTTCTTCTTCTTCCTTTCTTCTTCTTCTTCTTCTTCTTCTTATTATTATTATTATTATTAATATTAATAATGATAATGTGTTTTTATTGTACTATATAAAGTTAGTTGTAGCTTAATTTGAACTGTTTTGTTGTATTAATCTTATCATTTTTTTTATCTTAATTTCTTATCAATTATTCTATTTTTATTTTGCATTCACTGTTATTTTAAAAGATTAAATGTAGTTATTGGTTTCTTTGTCCTCTTAATCGCTGTATCTGCAAAGAAATAATGCAAAGAAAACAAGTTCAAATTCATAAAGTTTTAAGAGTTCAGAAATCAATATTTGGTGGAATAAACCCTGTTTTTTAATCAATCACATTTTTTAATGCATTTTGGCATGTTCTCCACCACCAGTCTTACACACTGCTTTTGGATAACATTATGCTGCTTCACTCCTGGTGCAAAAATTCAAGCAGTTCAGCTTGGTTTGATGGTTTGTGATCATCCATTTATCTCTTGATTATATTCCAGAGGTTTTTAATTTGGTAAAATCAAAGAAACTTATCATTTTTAAGTAGTCTCTTATTTTTCCACTCCTTACATTAATCATGTACCTGAGTTTAACCTCATTATCTCCAGGCTTTTAAATATCTTAAAGGTGTTATTGAGTAATTACACAAAAACTGATGCAAACTCTCTGTAAGTTAAAAAGCAATAATACAAAATTCATTAAAAAAAATAAATTACAAAAGAAATAAAAAGGAAATAGAGAAAAAAAGAGAAGAACTAAAATAAAAAAAAAATAAAAGTCCTGTGTGTTCTTTAGAGTAAGGAATGGAAACATGGATCTGCCAGAACATTTGAAAGGGTTAAAAGCATTTATGTGGGGTTTAAAATCCAACTTAAGGCAATTATGTAGTTTTGAAAAAGGCAAAGGCATTATTCTTCTCATTTATAAAGTAATAAACATGGAAATGTAACAATTAGCAACAATTTGCTTCATACACTATATCAGATAGGTTGCTACTGTAATTGCCAGGCTGTGATTCAACATTATTTTTTATTTTATTGTATAAATTGGCATTTCCACTGAGAAGCCACATACAGGGATGCATTCAGAAGAAAACAATGGCTATGATTATCACATGGCTACAACAAAAAATGCTTTCAGTTCAATAGGTAATATTATAATTCTTACTTTTTCACCCTCAGCAAGTGGAGAAATCTTTCTCCCTTGTTCCGGAAGCACAATGGCTCTCAGCTATTACAGTTTAATGAATTGAAAAGAAAAAAAAAATCCAGTAAAAAGAAACTATTACATTAAACGGAGATCATTAACTGCACCTATTACGTTCAATTACTCATTCAAGCCCCTCCACCCTTAAAACTCCTACAGACATTCTCCAGCCCACCATAATCCTCCGCATAAACCTGTAATCACAGCAGTGAGGCGGAAGAGCCCTGTATTATAAAAGAGGTTGTTTTTCTATCCCTCAGAATCTCTTAATCACACTTTTAGTAGGTGCTCTGCTGGAGCATATGGCACACAGGGAAGCGAACGGTTAAAAAAACAGGTTTGATGGGCTTCAGCTGGATCATTCAGAGACCTGCAAGACACATGGTCTTACCTTGCAAACACACACATACATATTCATTAACTACTAGAAACAGAAGGCTGCTGTCGTGCTAAAATACAAAAAACTGTATTTTCTCTTATTTCACTTACTTTTATCATCTTACTCCATTGTTAGATATAGACCAATAGAAACAAAGAAAAGTACAGTACATCACTACAAGGCAACACAAAGAGACATATTTTAGCAGTCCATTTTTAGATGTACAGTACAGGCCAAAAGTTTGGACACAGCTTCTCAGTCAATGCGTTTTCTTTATTTTCATGACTATTTACATTGTAGATTCTCACTGAAGGCATCAAAACTATGAATGAACACATCTGGAGTTTTATGTACTTAATACAAAATGACCTGTCCTCCACAGTCACCGGACCTGAACCCAATCCAGATGGTTTGGCGTGAGCTGGACCACAGAGTGAAGACAAAGGAGCCAACAAGTGCTAATAAACACCTCTGGGAACTCCTTCCTTCAAGACTGTTGGAAAACTTTTCATTTCAGGTGGCCACCTCTTGAAGCTCATTGAGAGAATGATGTCAAGAGTGTGCAAACAGTAATCAGAGCAAAGGGTGGCTATTTTATAATCTCATTTACGGCATTTATTTGCAGAAAATGAGAAATAGCTGAAAAAAAACTAAGTTTTGAGTTTTAAGAGTTCAGAAATCAATATTTGGTGGAATAAACCTGGTTTTTAATCACAGTTTTCATGCATCTTGGCATGTTCCCCTCCACCAGTCTTACACACTGCTTTTGGATAACTTTATGCCTTTACTCCTGGTGCAAAAATTCAAGCAGTTCAGCTTGGTTTGATGGCTTGTGCTAATCCAGCTTCCTCTTGATTATATTAATTTGGTAAAATCAAATGAAAAACATAATTTTTGAGTGGTCTCTTATTTTTTAAGAACCCCCTGAGAGACTAATCCCATCCAGATAGGGCTTTATTCTGTAGCTGATCAGTGAATATATACATTTCAGTGTCCGAAATGCCTTTACTATGTGTCTCTACTACGCTAGTGGTGGTAGTTAATTACTTAGTTATGGTTAGCAAACCTTACTGAAGCTCAGTGATTACCTGAAAAAAAAAAAATAGTCAGCTCCCTTGTTTTAATAATGTTTGCATAATAATGTTTGCATGCTACTGTGTTCTACTCCTGGCAACCCTGAGTGTGGAAATGGGGCTGGGGTACCACACAGTGCTGCCAGTGCTTAAACTCAGCACGTTTCCTTAACATCTGATGATACATCCTTATCATATTATGAGTAATTATCTAAAAATGTATCCTCAAATGGTGCATAAATTAGATCTTTTCTATAAATGTATGCAGTAAAAGGCTTTAAACATTATTGTACTTATAGTACTACAGTCACAATTTTTTTTAGATACATTGACTCAGAATGGATATAGTAAAACATATACAGTATATCCGTAATAAAGAGCATCTACCCATCGAAACAGTCCTCTACTACACACTGCTAGATCTCATGGTGCTGTCTTGGAGTGATCATGCCATGAAGAATTATATGACAGCTGCTCTGGACATCACTGGGAGAAGACATATGGACAGCAGTAATCCTGAAGAGCTCGTTCTGCACTCAAGAGGAATCAGGATTAGTCAAGCCTACATGTGAGTATGCCTGTTAACACATATATGCCATGTTTGTACTGATTAGAGACGGAGGGTTTGACCTTAGTCTAACTCAAACACATAAATATGTAATGCCAGTATTCAAACAGGCTTATAATAAAGATGATTCCTAGATGGTTGAGTGAGTTTCCCTCTCACAGAATGCTCTATCTACTACTTATGGTGGTTTTAACATGAAGATGCTTTTGCAAAATGGGGTCAAGGTTGCTATATGTACAATTTGCAATCATTTATACTGTGTGATGAGTTTAATTTGATTTTGATCTTGTAGAATTTATAATTTATTTGACTTACATGTCTCATCTTTGCCAGCATCATATGAGTAGTCAAGGAGATCCTTTGGAGTCTTTGTCTCTCTGGCCATTTCATTAGAAAGAGGTGGAAAAGCCTTGTTTATAAAAAAATAGGCTGTTTTTCTATCCCTCAGAATCTCTTAAATCACATTTTTAGTAGGTGCTCCATTGGAGCATATGGCACACAGGGAAATAAACGGTTAAAACCAGGTTTTATGGGCTTCATAGGATCTGAAAGCACGTGTCTTACCTTGCAAACAAACATACATATTCATTAACTTGAAACAGAAGGTTGCTCTTGTGTTAAAACACATGAATAGCAGTATTTTCTCAAACGTATTTTTATCATCTTGCCTCGCCACTCTTCCTCCAGACTCTGGTCCCTTGATTTCCAAATGAAATGTAAAATTTACTGATGATCAGTGATGGTTTGGAGAGTCATGTCATCTGCTGGTGTTGATCCACTGTGTTTTATTATCAAGTCTAAAGTCAGTGCAGTTTTGTTTTCCCACAAAATCTTACAGCAGCACTTCATGCTTCCCTCTGCTACTGACAACTTTTATGAAGATGTGGATTTTATTTTCCAGCAGGACTTGGCACACTGCCAACAGTACCAATTGGTCTTAAATAATATTCTATTTTTCTGAGAATGGAATGTAAGCCATAATCATCAGCAATAAAATAAATAAACTCTTAAAATAGATAACTGTGTGTGATACATCTATATCATATATGAGTTTCACATTTTGAACTGAATTACTGAAATAAAGTAACTTTTCAATTATATATATTTTTTTTTTAGATGCAGTATTATCTGTAATAGAGTTAGTATCAAATGTGGGCTTGTGCAACTTAAAATGATTGTGCACAAAGGAGTTGGCAGAACTGGGAAAAAAAAAACAACAGCACAGAAAAGGTGTAGAAAAAATGGCGGGAAACAAAACAAAGGAAAAAAAAACTATGGGCATATACGAACAAAATACAGCTTTCAGCTTGAAATAAAGCAAACTAAACCACAACCAAACTAAAAAAAAAAAACTGACTGAAAACAGCTCAGCCCTCTCTTTTTACCTCAAACAAATAAAGAATACAGTAATTTTTACTGTCGTATATCTGATGAACTCTTTTAGTTTGAGTCTTGTCTTGGTTTCTTAGGATTTTCTTCTCTCTCTGTCTCTCTCTCTCTCTCTCTCTCTATCTCTATCTCTCATATCATTGTATTTTATCTTTTCTTTTTCTTTGCTTTCTTTGTTTTCCCTTTCCTTTTCTTCCCTTTCCTTTCATCCACTGCTACAGGTCACTCCTCTACAAAGGTGCGATAGAGATGTCTAGTTTGACTAAGGTTTATATAGAGTGCTGCACAGGTGCAGCTGGTTGGAAATGATCAGCGCTGGGAATTCTGGGAATTCTTTGAGATCCAAATTTACAATTTCTGTGTCTATACCATGCCATGTCTACCAGCCCCCTGCTGGCAATCTCAACAGCACAGTACATAAACATGTGGCAGCACTATATGTACATACTGAAGTATAGTATACAGTAGTATATAGTGTCTGGACATTTCATTAGAAACACAAAGCGGTTGTGACCCAAGCATTATACATTTGAACAGAGACAAATCCTGAATTTGTTCAGAGAATGAGTTTCAATTTGGCTGTTTAGACTCATTGGCCCAATCTGGGTATGACCTGTCTAAATTGGAATGATGGACTCCACCAAGACAGAAGCAGAATGGCAGAAGGTTTAGTGTCATGGTGTGGGATGCAGTTTTATACAATGCCAATTCACCTTTGGTCTTCATTACAGACACTCATGCAGCCAAATATTACTTTAATGAGTGTTTTAACCTTTTATTGAATGCACATACTACTCCAGCAGGACAGTGCTCATCCCCATACTGCTACTGTGTGTCTCATGCATGATTGGTATTTCTGGTATGTTGCATTAAACACTATTTCTGTATTTATAGTGTAATAAAAATGTTTCATATATCAGTTTAAAGTGTCATCCTGTGTTGATCCTGGTAAACTTAACCTTCAGTTTGAATAGCATTGCAATCCAAAACTTCTTCTGGGTTGCAACTATTATATGATAAGTGTACAGTAACACTCAAAAGTTTGGGCACACCTTCTTATTGAATGTCAAGTCAAGTAGTTTTTATTTTCAATACTGCATATGTACATAACATACAGAAGATTAAAATTGCGCTACTCTCCTTTCCAAAGTTACAAAAAAAAAACAGTGATAGTTGATTGAAGGAACACATAAGGAATCATGGGTACCACTTTAAAATAAGACTACCTTTATAAAGGGTTTATTAATAGTTTACAATAAGTTCATAAATGGTTACCAATTAGGTTGTAAATGCCTTAAAAATCATTAATAATCAGTTATAACACATACGTAGAAAGGGCAACAATGACCTGTTTTTTGTCAAATAGTGAACCCACAGCCATCTATATTGTTGCCCTTTTAACGTATGTGTTATAACTGATTATTAATGACTTTTAAGGCATTTACAACCTAATTAGTAAACATTAATAAACTAATTGTAAACCACTTATAAACCCTTCATAAAGGTAGTCTTACTTTAAAGTGGTATCAAATCATGTAGTAACTTAAAAGTGTTGAACAAACCAAAATACTCTGTGAAGCATTTAGGCGACCCTTATCTAAGGGTTAAGCTGTTAACTTGTAGTTCCTGAGGCTGGTAACTCTGATAAACATATCCTGTGCAACAGAGGTAACTCTAGCTATTCCTTTCCTAGGGTGGTCCTGATGAGTGCCAGTTTCAGCATCAATGTTTGATGGTCCTTGCAACTGCACTAAGTTTCTTAATTATTCCTTTTTCTCTACTTAGTTGAGTAGTTCTTGCTATAATGTGGATTAAAACATTACTCTATAAATATTCACTATTCACTGTATACCAACTCTACCTCTTCACAACTTTACAACTGATGCTCTCAAACACTTAAATTAAGAGGCAAAAATTCAAGTAGTAATTAACTCTTGATGAGTTCAGCACAGCTGTTAACTGAAGCCTGAAGTCCAGGTGACTCTACCTCATAATACCTGCCCTTATCCAACACAGGCCTGTCTCAGACACTGCGGGATTATCTTCTTGATTGCGAGTGTAAACTTCTCTACTACTCTAAACACTTTCTATGCTGAATGTCCTCTGTAGCAATTACTAGAGCTTTTGTTTAGAGAAGAGAACATTTCTGCTAAAGGACTTTAAAACAAGTAGAAACTCATTTTCACCCTTTTTGATTTCAGCATACTGTGGCGTGGAAGAGGAAGGAAGACCCGTGAGACTCATGCTGAATGCTCAACAGCTCCTTTATTGAACCGGCTTGCCACTCACTTACAGTCTTTAACAAGACTAGGAGAGCTAAAACCATACCCACAGAGCTCAAATAGCCCAAAGGCCACCAACCCAGCTGTGTGTCTCCCAGATGGCAGATCCAGAGTGGTGCCCACCCTCTCTGCATAACCCCTCCCAAGGGAGATGCCCCACCCCTGTCATCCTCGCACACAGGAGAACAGAAACATGCCTGCAGGCAGCCACACACACAACCCAGAGCCGCCACAATACCATCACATCTGCAGCACTCTAGAGTTTTTTAAGTACACATTTTGTGATGAATGCATCAAGAGAAATGCTAAAAAGCAAACTTTTTTAAGTGATATGTCTTACATTAACTGCCCTGTCGTTAGCAATCTGGACGTACTTATAATAAAGTTTCTTATAATGTGAAAAATGTGAAGTATTCAGACATATGTTCTAAATAGTTCATTTATCCAATCTGAAGTGTAGGCTGGCCTTCAGCTGTACACAGAAAAGCACTGGCAATAGAAGAACGTGATGCTCTGAAGTGGCTGCACGTGTGTCTACAGTCATAATGGTCAATGCCAAACATTGGCCATTGGCTAAAAGGTTATAGAGCCCCCAGTGTAATTCTAACAGGACTTTTGGACACGTAGGGTCAGATGTATTGAACACAGTGTAAGATTTACCTTGACATCAGAGCAAACAACAGCATGGTACATAATTCACTGGTGTCCTTGTGCTGGTGATGAATTAAAACAGAAGATCTGCCCAAAAGAATACAATACAAATGATTCTAAAGGTTGAAGAAAAAAAAATGGTAACACTTTATTTGGATGGTCCATTTGATGGCCACGTTGATGCTCAACTGACATTCAACTAACATTCAACTGAATGTCTATTAACTGCAACCTAACCCTATGCTAAATGTAAATGATTCAAAATAGAAAGTAACTCTACACCTAACCCTAACCTTAACCCCTAATTAACCCTAAAATCTAACCCTACACCTAACCCTAACCTTAACCCCTAATCAACCCCAAAATCTAACCCTACACCTAACACTAACCTTAACCCTAAACTAAACTTTAAATCTAACTCTAAACCCAATGCTAAAATGTTAAGATTGGAGTTAGGGTTAGAGTTTTATGTAGGGTTACAATCAATAGAGAATCATTTACTTTTACCTTATAGTTCAACTGCATTTAATAGACATGCAGTTGAATGTTAGTTGAATGTCAGTTGAGCATCATCAAATGGACCATCCAAGTAAAGTGTTACCAAATACTTTTCTATTTTCTGACAAATACTGCCCATTTACACACTCAATTATGTGCTTATTACCTAATATGATCACTATATGTAAGTAATTACAATATTAGAGTTTATTCAGCATAATTGACCTGCAGCACATTTGACTACAGATAGTAAAAGACTGCACTCAAATCACCCAGTTAGCTTCTATTAATACTTGATTTGTGATAAATCTGGTGACTGGGTAGACCAAGGAAGTGTTGGAATCTGGCAAAGACATTGCTGAGAAACCCTTGCTGTATGTAGGTGAGTATTATCCTGCTGAAAAATGTCTTTTTAAAGCAAGACCCAGAACCCTAGTGTGTTACAGTGTTACATCACTAACATATACCATGCAATTATGTAATTGAATTAACAAGGAGCTTATGAATATATCTAAACTGATGGGTGTGGTGATATATCAAAATGAGGTGTGTTCAGTTTTTTTTATTTTTTTTATTTCTGGCATATTGCTATCCAGGCAATGGAAAAAAAACACAAGCACTTTACTAACTAAAAAAAAAAGACTAGTCAGAACAGTCAGCTGTCAGATGTTCATTGCTATCTTAGCAACGCAGGCACTCCATGCATGCCCAATGCAGCAGTGCACACACCCAACGTTCCTGTAAATTACTCATGAGTTTCTTCTGCTACAAAGCAATGGACATGTCCAGGAAGCTGCGCAATTGAAATAGCAATCCACTTAAGTCAAAGCACACCTGGTTCTTAAAGGGAAAGGCAAGTGACATGCTCATAGGTTTATTTCATGCAACACTCAAAACACATCCATGATTAATTAAGAGAATTAGTTCATGCCTTTTGTGCAATTTCGAGCCACACACTGCATACTTTTCCCATCATTATGATAGCAAAGACACACTGGCACACCCTTAATTAAGCTGCAAGGTAAGAAGTTTACGTCTCGCCTATAGACCACTAAAATAGTGCCCCTAGTGTCAAATCCTACCACTCACGTACCCGTGATCATTTGAACTGTATATATTCGCTGTCCAGTAAAGCAGCTTTACAGGAGAGAACAAATCAAAACCTTCAATGGACGTCAATGTAAAAATAGTTTATTTCAGGTCATTTTGAAGCATTTCTATTGGTCCATTCATCAAGGAATTATGACACAGTGTAAGGGACAATTTCTCTGTTCAAAGTATGAACAGATTTTGAAAAATTATGAAAAATTAAGAGTTTTATGTGTTTGTTTAGAAAAATAGGATTTTGTTTTGGCTAAAACTATCACTCTCTTGATGTGGGGTGGAGGGTGGATAAGAGTCTCCATCAGTGAGATGCCATTTAATAAAAGAACCACTGATCTCTGGTGGTCATTCATGCTCTCTCCTGTTTCAAATAAAGTTGCTCAACTGGACTATGTCCTGTTTCCATTACTCTGTCCCAGGTGATGCCCCTACAATATCAATACATAATTTAAGGAATTTCAGTGTGTAAAGGTTATCAAACCTATCTATCTATCTATCTATCTATCTATCTATCTATCTATCTATCTATCTATCTATCTATCTATCTATCTATCTATCTATCTATCTATCTATCTATCTATCTATCTATCTATCTATCTATCTATCTATCTATCTATCTATCTATCTATCTACACACCTGTGATCACCCATCCCTCAGACAACACTGCATCAAAAACGTACCATGTACCATGGCAAGAAAGTCATATTATAAACTGGCTCATGTGAACTTTATCTGTAGCAAGCTAAACTAGCCTTGTGCACCGCTAGCTGCTTTAGCCTAAGCTAAACCCGTTATACCTACTTTACAGGTCCTATAGTAATATACTGCTCAGCTTAGCAAAGCCAGTTTAGACTGGTAGAAGAGACAGAGAATGGAAAGAGACTTTTCTAAAACTGTACTTAGCATTAAATTGACTGCTAAACAGCTAAATAGCTAGGGATGGCCATAAGTAACGTTTACCATCAATCGTTTTGGACGTAACAAATCTGTGCCAAACTAAGTAGTGGCATCTTCCTCTCTGGGTTAAGAGGCATCTGGGATGGACTGTAACACAGTGGTCAGAAGAATCAGTATTCCATGGCTGTGGAAAAGGAGGGTGCAGGTACTGGACTGGTTTGCCTTCAATCCTGACCTGTCCCCAAAAAGAGAATGTGTGATGACTTTTTCCTCCATATACCCCCAACTTCAACAGACTTGAGGCTGTACAACTAAAAAAGAGCATTATGGGAAGGTCATTCAAACTTTCCAACTTTAAAATTACTCCTCAGACCAAAGTCCTTTAGGAAACTGAACATTCTTTTGAATTTGACATTTCTCCAAAGAACCTTTTCTACCACTTACCTTCAAAAGTGAATGTAGGTTCAATTAAATTAAATATATATGTATTTATACAACTCTACAAGACTCTAAAAACTGTTATAAAATCCATTTCAAACTCAACAAAAACACTGTCCTTGACAATCAAACAAAATTCCTAAATCAAGTGAACAAAAAAAGAGCTTTTAGGCACTGTTTGAGAAATTTGTTCATTACTTCTTTACTTATTTCAGAACCATCTTCTCCAGCGGAGTGCTCTACAGAGACGAGCACCAGAAGCACGATCTGCCGCTCAACAGAACAAACAGATCTGCCCATAAAGAATAAGCCTGCTGTATATCATAATAATGAAGGCATGAATCGACCAGTCTTATTCTCTTATGGAGAAGTGAAGTGTCGCATAGAGATCCGTCATAATCACTCACACTGCTGAAGCGAAGACAGGCCATTCAACAGGTCTCTGACGGCACTGCGCCACCCATTCAGCTTCACACTCCGTCAACACCGGCCTGACAGCAGCCTGATAGGAGCCTGATTACACGAGCTCAGACATATTTTCTCACATTTTAGATTCTCTCAAACCACTGAATAGCAAAATTGGGAAAGGAAGTCTTTGACTGTGTCTTTTGTTTATTCGGATGCTTATTTTCCCAAGGACACGAGCGGAACAAGTCGGGAACGGGAGGAACGGAGAATTGATAAAAATGTTCTTTCACTGAAAGACTTTATAATTACACGCACTCTATCTTGTTCAGCGTGGATCACTCGTGCTTGACATTTGGAGGGTTTTGTACTAACATTGTTTTGAACAACAACTGATTGCGGTTTGAGACCAGAGAGATTTACTCTCTATCAGTAATATTACACACATAAAAAAAAAAATAGTATTAGTAAAGTGTACCATCAATAAACGTCTATTTTCTGGTCTATTTTCACACGTAAGGCACATTTTAAGTGTAATTCTTAAAAAAAAAAACACGGTAACACTTTCTATGAATGTCATCTTGATTAGACTCTATAACTACATTTATAATATATTATAAGGCATTATAAACACGGCTATAAATATTTATAAAAATGCGTAACCCACTACAGCCATGTTTATTAAGCATTATGACTTGTGATTATAATACATTATAAGCTATGCTTATGATATACATGTTAAAATAGTATATATCTATCTTTAAAAATCCAGTCCTGCAATGAAAAAGTATGTCACTTTACTTAGAGCGCACAAAGACCTGTTATAATGCATTATAATTGACTATAACTAATATTATATTCAAGACAAGTATTAGTGGTTAAAATATATTTATAGGATTATTGAGGGTGTGTTTATAAGTTGGAAGCTGTTTTAGTCATGATACAAGTCTACAAGCTGGGACTGAGTTTCTTGGTATTGACTTATAAAAAAATAAAAACACAGCTATTAATGCATTATAATCACAGGTCATGATGCATAATAAACATGGCTATGATGAGTTTTATAAATATGTATAGCCATGTTTATAATGCCTTATGAATGCATTATAATGTGTTATGAATATGTTTATAGAGTCTTATAGAGATGACATTCATAGAAAGTGTTACCAAAAACACTTTCTTTAAATCATGTCATGTCGATTAGACTCTATAAACATACTTATATCACACTATAATGCATCCATAAGACATTATAAACATGGCTATACATATTTATAAAATGTATAGCTCATTATATCTATGTTCATTACATATAGCTGCGCCAGCAAGACGTGCACCAACAATTTGTCCTCTTTTGAACTCTGGTATGTCACCCATAATGTGGTGTGCATTGCAATATTTAGAGCAGAACTGTGCTCTTACCCTGCTAATTGAACCTTCACACTCTTACTGCTCTTACTGGTGCAATGTGAAATTAATGAAGATTGACCACCAGGCTGTTCCAATTTAGCCATGAAACCTCCCACACTAAAAAGACAGGTGTTTTAGTTTCATTGTCCAACCCCTGTATATATACAAATATATATAAAAATCTAAATTGTGACACTCATCTACTTTCTGAGTAGCATTGCTGTCCCACACTTCCTTCTAACCACTATTTGTAACTTTTTCTTTGAAGATATAATTAGTCAGACAATATTTTCTTAATTGCAAATATACATTTTTATATTGAGCAGACTTATATAATGAGGAATAATGTGGGCAGAAATATGTTTGAGCCCACTCTGCTCCCTGGCTTACTGCTCTATAACTTTAATTAAAGTATGCCGAGTTATTGATAACAAAATAATGGCTGCAGAATGAACAGAGCTGTGCTCCATTTAACCCTTTACTCTCCACCCTCAGCCTGTAGAAAGAGATTCAGTGCCGATCCTCTGGACTGAAGAGCTGATTATCTCAGTATTGCCTGGGGTGATGTCCTGCTTTCCTGGAATCTGCTCTTTTTTTGTCACCAAACACAAAGTTAACATTTCTCTTGAGGTGAACGTTATTGTAGCTGTCAGGTGCACAATCCCCAGCAGCCATTCCTGACCTAAATACTGGGAGTAAAACTGGTCAAAGTTGACCCTGTAAAGTTTTAGCCCATGCAGAAGCTACCTCTGTAAAACTGGCTCTTGTTTTCAACTATTAGTGAGAAATCTGTTTTTTATACTTTTTAACTTTTATTTTAATATGAACCTTTTAATATCAAAACCATTATATATTATATATAGTAATTAGTGATGTAAAATTGAAAACTCAGATTGGAATTCATTTGAATCACAGTGTTTCGATAAAGTTCAATAAATAAGTTCGGTACAGTTCAATAAAGTCCATATTAAAATAAAAAAAACAATGTCATATGTAATGTCATAGTTTCTAAATGTTTCTAATATTTTAACATGTTTTGGTATGCACCACAGGGCAAGCAACTGACCTGAGATCAGAAGATTTTGTCCCCAAATGTTTCTAGATGACATTTGAAAATGTCTGATCTCTGAATTGTGTTTATCGTCAGATTTACTTACGGCAACATTTCTATATTTTGAGATGCAAAGCAATGTATACACATTATATATATATATATATATATATATATATATATATATATATATATATATATATATATATATATATATATATTTTTTTTTTTTTTTTTTTTTTTTTTTTTTTTTTTTTTGAGAAAAATCACACACTTTGATTTGCTTTATCAATTATTGTTCATAGTTTTAGTGCTAAGTTAAAACATTACCATTTGTGAAATGGAAGGGTCTGGAAAAGATCTAGATCTGCTATTTGGGATCATTTTAAAGTAAAGTGCTTCATTATCCACTAGATGTCATTGTGGTGGACGAGGATTCAAATATCTTCCAAGATCAAATCTTCTTACGAATCAATTGATTCATTTTATTTAATCTCCCTCAAGCCCCAATTTTGCAATCACTATATATAATGCAATATATATTAACATTAATTAAGATTGATATAGGCTTTCTTTTTAGATCTCTTTTCTTTTAAGTGACTTTTTAAAGGTCTCATTTGGGTGGGTTTCTTTTAAGACCTCTTTTCTTTTGGGAGGCTTTCTTTTAAGATCTCTTTTTTTAAATGAATTCCTTTTAAGATCTTATTTCTTTTAGGTGGCTTTCTTTTCAGATCTCTTTATTTTGGCTAACTTTCATGTAAGATCTCTTTTGGTTTGGTTGGCTTTCTTTTAAGATCTCTTATTTTAGGTACATTTCTTTCAAGATCTCTGTTATTTTGGATGGTATTCTTTTAAGATCTCTTTTCTTTTGAGTGACTTTCTTTTCAAATATCTTCTTTCAGGTTGATTAATTTAAGATCTCTTCTTTTGGGTTTTATTTTTTTGGGTCTTCTTGCATAATTTGCTTTTGCTTTTGTTTTTGCTGCAGCATACCTTACCAGTCACCCCTCTATAAAGGTTTGACAGGGCACATTGTTTGCTATGGCCTTATATACCTGTGCCAACAGGTGTAGCTGGTTTGCACTGATCACCTTTAGGAATTCTGGGATTTGGAGTTCACGTGGGTGAAAGTGAATTTTGGACTTTGCCCTCTGCTGGCAGTTAATGGTGCAGGTTGACCCTTTAAAAAAAGTGTTTTCCCTGAAGTTACAATAAACATTGTTAAAATGTATATATTTTTTAAATATATATATTTTTAAACATCATTGTACTATTGCTGCAACATCACCTGTGTCAATATTTTAATATTTAGTTTTGGGAATGTTACTTTTAAATGACATCCGTATTCATCTACCTGTGAACATTATGTGAGAAATGTTATAATAACATTGTGATGCACACCATTACCAGATTTTTTTTTTTTTAGAATGTGCTTGAAACAGTATTCCTTTAACGTTACATGCTTAACTACCTAAAACCTTTTTTTTTAAACACTGTCAAACATTCTTATACCTCTCTATGTTAGCTACTATGAAGGTACTTATGATAAAATGACTTACAGTACTAAATGGAATAGCATCCCCAAAACAAGAGACATGGTTGATGCATTGTTATTTAATAGAAGGGCGCAAATATTGACTGATAAAACTGTCAAATACAGTGATTGGACAATGAAACTGAAACACCTGTCATTTTAGTGTGGGAGGTTTCATGGCTAAATTGGAGCAGCCTGGTGTCCAATCTTCATTAATTGCACATTGCACCAGTAAGAGCAGAGTCTGAAGGTTCAATTAGCAGAGTAAGAGCACAGTTTAGCTGAAAATATTGCAATGCACATAACATTATGGGCAACATACCAGAGTTCAAAAGAGGACAAATTGTTGGTGCACGTCTTGCTGGCGCATCTGTAACCAAGACAGCAAGTCTTTGTGATGTATCAAGAGCCACGGTATCCAGGGTAATGTCAGCATACCACCAAGAAGGACCAACCACATCCAACAGGATTAACTGTGGACGCTGTAAGTGGAAGTTGTCTGAAAGGGATGTTCGGGTGCTAACCCGGATTGTATCCGAAAAACATAAAACCACGGCTGCCCAAATCACGGCAGAATTCAATGTGCACCTCAACTCTCCTGTTTCCACCAGAACTGTCCGTCACCACAATAAATTATTGTGGTCTAAAACCAGGTGTTTCAGTTTCATTATCCAACCCCTGTAACACATAAACCTAAAAAAAAATCTAATTCATGAAAAATCTACACTGATTAGCTATAGTTTTAGTGGTTTTAGCTTAATTTGTTCTAGGTCCTCAAAAAATAGATAGACATGCCAGGACCTCATGATTCATATAAAAATAAAAAAGTGATGTTTAGTTGGGTGATAATGATTATTGATTATCACTCAGAGCACTGTTTGTGATGTTTTTGATTTTCCTTTACAGACATCACGTGTAAAATACCCCAGTGATAAACAGAGACTAGTGCAGTAATCACCGCCACAGTGACTTTATGAATAGGTCATAATTATCACACTGCTCTAGCTCTGTTACTGCTGGTTTTATGAATCTGGCCCACAGAGTGTGTTAATGTTTAGCTCCTGTATAAAACAAGAACACTGTCAACAAACAGGTCCTAAAATCTAACCTTGTGTACAAACATTATTCAACATTACCTACCCTGGCCCGCTGTACAGCTCTGGAAAAAAATAAGAAACCACTTAAAATGATGGGTTTCTTTGATTTTACCAAATTGAAATCCTCTGGAATATAATCAAGAGGAAGATGGATGATCACAAGCCATCAAACCAAACTGAACTGATTGAATTTTTGCACCAGGAGTGGCATAAAGTTATTCAAAAGCAGTGTGTAAGACTGGTGGAGGAGAACATGCCAAGATGCATGAAAACTGTGATTAAAAACCAGGGTTATTTCACCAAATATTGATTTCTGAACTCTTAGAACGTTATGAATATGAACTTGTTTTCTTTGCATTATTTGAGGTCTGAAAGCTCTGCGTCTTTTTTATTTTTATTTTAGCCATTTCTCATTTTCCGCCATACACACACACTCTAAATGAGAATATTTTTATTTGGATTTTGGGAGAAATGTTACAACAACAATGTTTATTTTACTCAAACATAAAACTATAAATAGCAAAATCAAAGAAACTGATTCAGAAACTGAAGTGGTCTCATTCTTTTCCGAAAAAGACGCAAAGAAAACAAGTTCATATTTATAAAGTTTTAAGAGTTCAGAAATCAATATTTGGTGAAATAACCCTGTTTTTTATGCATCTTGGCATGTTCTCCTCCACCAGTCTTACACATTGCTTTTGGATAACTTTATGCCTTTACTCCTGGTGCAAAAATTCAAGCAGTTCAGTTTGGTTTGATGGCTTGTGATAATTCATCTTTCTCTTGATTATATTCCAGAGGTTTTCAGTTTGGTAAAATTAAAGAAACTCATCATTTTTAGGTGGTCTCTTATTATTTTTCTCGATCTGTATGTTCAAGTTTGCAGCTTGAACACTCTCATTCTGTGAGTTAATTGGCTTATTGCTAAGCCTAAATCTAATTACTGCCTTTTTTTCCATTATGAACACATTGAACAGATTACTGACAAACTTTATGTTCTTTATGTTTCCTCACACTTCTATGTACCATCTTATTTAATTCTTTCTGTATTGATTGCAGTGGTTGTGTGAGGTCTTCATATAGTAAACTGTCCATCATTTATTGATCAGGCTTATCGCTAACATTATTTAGCCTCAAGCTTAAAGCTACTTCATTCATTCTGAGAAAAGCACTGCACTCAAGGTTGAGTCTGGATGAGTCTTTCAAAGTTCTGTTGTTTTATGTGGGCTGTGAGCCGCAGCCGAAATGCATGACCTTCCAAACCCCATGCATCATTTGATCCTATTGGAACCCGCGGCTGCCGAGGAATTTATAAAGCTTTAGATACTCATTAGGATCCTGATCATTACTCTGACATCGATCCGAGAACCATCATTTCCAGCTGTGTGCTAAAAGACGCTCATGAGTTACACACTTCAATAGCTATATTATATTTTTAAAAAATCAATCGGTGGGTGCTAAGCTGCGAGATGATGGTGGTGCTCCTTCCATTATGTAAGCTAACTCTTAGAACCCTATGTTCTGGATTTTCCTTCCAAAATAACTCGTGAACATGTGTTCATTCATAGTTTTGATGCCTTTAGTGAGAATCTACAATGTAAATAGTCATGAAAAAAAAGAAAACGCATTGAAAAAGAGAAGGTGTGCCCAAACTTTTGGCATGTACTGTTTAAATGTCACTTAAGTATGCTTAAAAAAAGTTCCATTTTAGTACAGTTTAGTACACTAAATAGAATTTAAAAAATTTAAGACTTTTGCACTATTTTTATACAATTCAAGTATGATAAGTTGTTCCATTTTAGCACTCTTTAAATATACTAACTAATTATGTGGCTACATCAGAGACTGTAAAAAAGATGGACGCCGTGTCGCTGTTCCCATTCATTTAATGAAAATAAAGCCAAAATCTTCCACCATGTTGGCGATCCTGAAACCTGAGTCTGAGCAGTAGAGACCAAAGGAGGGAGAAAGACTGTGGAGAGACAGCCTACTCATTTAAATAACCCCGCCCCTGCTAAGAGCTGCCTCCACAGAGCTATACACAGTCTATGGGATACAGGTACACTTTAGTGCACTATAGCATAATAATGCTTAGTACACTTTAATCTACTTTTTTTTCACTAGGGTTCATGAATGGATGGGAAAACTTGCATTCATCCGCTCTGAAAGGAGACCGCATCACACCCGCCAAGTTTAAAAAGATTCTTCCGCATGTTCGGTGCAATTACCCATTCTCACCTAAGAGGGCCCTAAATCCCAAGAACAATTACAGGCATCAGCTTTAAGGTTTATTTAGGTGAAAAGTTTCTTTGAGAGGCTGAACTTTAAGCTCAGCTCACTTTTAAATGTCTGCGAGACTCTGGGGAAGAAGTGTGAGGATTAAATGAGGACAGTGGCCTTTGTAAGGCATTAATGCGATGTCAGAAGTAGGAAAGCTCTATTGTTGGACAGGCGATGACATGTTGTGAGCACAGAAAGCTCTCTTCAGCTTCTCTTTATTTTCAGCAGAAAGAAAAAAAAATAGCCCACCCGGCTGTGAACACTGCTTTTGCTGGGTTTCAACCGAGGGTGAAAAACACAGGGCATCCAAAGATATGATCTTAACACAATATGTTGTGCATGATAACAATTATATCATTATATTACTTTGATTCTCGACATATCAAGACGATTATCTATGATACTTCACAGCATCTGTGTTGCTGAAGAGGATAAAATACTCCTAATGTCAGGTTTGCAGCAGCAGTGAGGACATGAGGCAGACATAAATGTAGGTAATATATTTATTTACAAGTAAACAAACAAACAAAAACTAAACTCAAAACAAGATACATGAAGAGACAGGACTACTGGAACTAACAAGAATAAACTACAAAACAGAAATCAAAGAACCAGCAACCTAACGGCATCAAACACACACAAGAACAGACAACCACATGCTCAATCACAGGGGCTTAAATTCCACACAATGGAAATGGGAAACACCTGGGATCATTGATAAGGGGGCGGAGCAACAAATTGAAACAGGTGGGAGCACTAAAGACATGGGCGGAGACAAGAAGAGAGCCATGTGCTTTCACGTTAGCAAGGATACAGTAACCAGGATAGACAAGAGTATACAAACGCTTCGAAATGCTAGGTAAACCAGACCGGTTGAACAGGACAGAATACAAACAATGGAAGGGAAGAACATGGAGACTGAAAAGGGACAGGACAAGGACGTGACACCTAAATTGGTAAATACCAGAAATAATGAATTTATTGGTGTCAGTTTCACAGAATTTCACAACCAATATTCTTCACAGCAGGTTTATTAACCCTATGCATTTGTTTAGCACTACCACATGGAGTAACAAAGCAGTAAATTTAGTAAGTTAAATTATTGGGAGATTCTTGGGGAGTTTAGAGCTCCAATGTTTCAATAAAATAATATGCATAATTAAAGCCTCATTTTGATGATGTATCACAAACAAAAACAATACATCATTATGTTTTAATCAGCCACTAAACCCTAAACCATATATATATATATATATATTTTTTTTTTTTTCATTAAAACCCTTTCATGCATAGTGTCCACTACAGTGGACGCATATTTAAACGCATTTAAAAAACATATAAATATATAAACCTATATAAACCATATATATTTTTTTCTTTCCATTAATAGCTGAAATCTGTTCTTTTGAAGTAAAAAAATTATACCAGTCCTGCCTAATTTTTTATAAACCTTTCCTAACCTTAAAAAAAAAAAAAAAACTTTTATTGTGGAAATTTCTGCCTCTACAGCGAAAACCCTCTCAGGTTCAACTGTGCTATAGGCGAGGATGATGTCCGTGTACTTGTGCTGCAGCTCAGCCAATCAGCTCTCCCTCCTGCCCAGCCTCTAAACCCATACATCACCCAGTGCCCCTCCCAAACTACTCCTGCCATTTTTTATCATTTTTTCGAATTTGAGCTGAGGTAGGAGTCAGCAAAAATCACGTCATACCTCCTAAAAAAATAAGCGTCATATGTCATCATGTTTTATTTTCTAATGAAATAAAAAAAAGCTATGTTTAATACAAACTTATTTCCCTTTAACCTGCTTTCAAATAAGTAACTAAATAAGCAACTTTTACTCAACTTTTAAGTGCATTTATAATTAAATGTTATAAACATATATCTTATCTAGTCACTTCAGAGCAGATCAACCTACTGGAACCATGCTTAACCCTTGTGTGGTGTTCGGGTCTGATATGAACTCCACACAAGAGTTAAAATACCAAGTGTATAAATCCCTCCAGCACTGAACTGAATCCAATACGTTTGGGAAAAGCTGGAATGTTTGGGATAAGGTGGGTTGGTAATTACCCTGATGCAAACATCCTGGCATCACTAATGGTCTTGTATCTGAATGCAATCATTTCCTCACAGCAATGCTCCAAAATCTTGTAAAAAGACCTTCTTCCCCCCAGTTTCTCAAAAAACAAAATCAGAACTGTAAACTGAGACTGGGTTCTCTGCACATGCAGGGCTGTTCCAAATGCATGCTTTTAAATCTAATGCCCTCAGGCTCTGGTGCCCTATATGTCAGCTCGTTATTGACCTCACCAAAGCCTCGACTCGCACGACGGCTGCAGGGTGCCACTTGGGACGGGCCGGCTGTGGTGTGAACGTTAGTGAGTGTGGCATCTGTTGCGTAACATTGACCTGTTTATCTGAGCTGTGACCTTTCAGTCTGAGATGTCGGTGGGCAGTGGGGGAACTGATCCAGATGCATTATCCTGTAAAACTGGCCAATCAACATCTTTATAAACTTCTCCTCGTGACCCTAATTCAGTGTTAACTGTGCTTTGTCTGCAGTGTCTCCACAGCTAACAGAGAATGTTATAAAATCATTTTGCAGCGTTTTAAAGAGGTTTCAGAAGGGTTAGCCTGTTTTGTTACATTAAGAATGATTTTAGGAAAATTGTGAAAACATGTAGCATAATAAGGGTTTGTATTACAACAGTATTAGAATGTATCAAAGAATCTCACATAATGTTCCCAGACGAATACTAACATTCATGGAAATGTAAAATGGTGCTGAATATATGTTCACATCCGAACGCACACCTGGACCACAGCAACCTAAGGACTCTCTTCCCCAAATACCACCAGCATAAAGGCAAGTCGATGGTCAATCTTCAGGACTGAACCCCATTGAAAAACCTCTGAGTGTAATCATGTAAGATGTAAGCTGGTCACAAGCCATCAAACAAAGCTGATATGCTTCAATTCTTTTGCCAGGGGTGGAATAAGGTCAACCAAAAGCAGTGTGAAAGACTTGTGGAGAGCATGCCAAGATGCAAGAAAGCTGTGATTGAAAACCAGGGTAAATCCACCAAATATTGCTTTTTCTGAACCCTTAAAACATTAGCATTGTTGTTTCTAAATGAATGTGAACTTGTTTTCTTTGCATTATTTGAGAGCTGAAAGTTTCTGCAAATAAATGCTCTAAATTACAATATTTTTATATGGAATTTGGGAGAAATGTCATCTGTAGTTTATAGAATAAAACCACAATGTTCATTCTACTCACACATATACAGTAGTTGAACAATGAAACTGAAACACCTGTCATTTTAGTGTGGGAGGTTTCATGGCTAAATTGGAACAGCCTAGTGGCCAATCTTCATTAATTACACATTATTGCACCAGTAAGAGCAGAGTGTGAAGGTTCAATTAGCAGGGCAAGAGCACAGTTACTCCAAATACTGCAATACACACAACATTATGGGCGACATACCAGAGTTCAAAAGAGGACAAATTGTTGGTGCACGTCTTGCTGGAGCATCTGTGACCAAGACAGCAAGTCTTTGTGATGCATCAAAAGCCACGGTATCCAGGGTAATGTCAGCATACCACCAAGAAGGACCAACCACATCCAACAGGATTAACTGTGGACGCTGTAAGAGGAATCTGTCTGAAAGGGATGTTCGGGTGCTAACCCGGACTGTATCCAAAAAACATAAAACCACGGCTGATCAAATCACGACAGAATTCAATGTGCACCTTAACTCTCCTGTTTCCACCAGAACAATAAATTATTGTGGTCTATGTTGTTTAACGCTGTCTCTTTGCTGTGAAGATGCTTGAAGATGAGGAAGAAGACACCGCAGACATTGCCTTAAGTGTAATACAATTATTTATTATAAAGACTAAGACAATATCTTCAAGGCTTCCTAGGCCAGCCTTGGAGAGAGATGTTGCCAATCCGATGTTCCTCTGTTCTCTCTCGTACACTATGTCGGGACCCGTTTTAAAGGTCTGTGGTACACATCTGGAAACACTTAAACCTACACAGCCATACATAGCCTTAGGCGGAGCCTACAGTACATGCATTGGTGAAAGAGTATAAAGAGAAATAAAAGAGAATATAAAGAAAATACATATGCTGAAAATATACGTCATCTAAAACCAGGTGTTTCAGTTTCATGGTCCAACCCCTGTATCTATGAATAGTTAAATTAGAGAAACTGATTGTTTTGAATTGGTCTAATTTGTCTTTCTTTCAGAGCTGTATATATTTCACTCCTATAGATACAAAAGTAACACTGACAACAAGACCGAGTGAATCTACAGAACCTACAGACTGAGCTAAAGCATCACAAGACCGTGAAGAAAGATGATCACTGCTCTGAAGTCAAAGGACAGTCAACATGCCATAGAGAAACCCTACCCCGCAGCTCAAACCACTCAGGAACTTGAACGAGTCGAGGGAAAGTCATCACATTTCTCACCAAGTCAAACACCCTCTGTTTTTAGACTCAGGTTGGCTCTCTGAGCTCTATAAGAGCTTTACTTGTCTGCGGTTTTCAGTATCATGCCCTAAGGCGGTCCTGATACTGTGAAATGTGCTGTGAAAGAGATGGAGAATCCCACAGCTCCTTTATTCAGTGGAGCTCCCCTGTAGATGTGGAGACCGAGCTGAAGCTGCTGCGAGAGAATGAAGTCTGACAAATATGCGAGTGCATAATTAGGAAAATGCTGTGGAGACATTAGAGATGGCATTTCTAATTAATCCTTCATCCTCTCCTGCACACTGCCACTCTCAACACCACACCATGCCCAACTGATGGGAAGTGTCTCTCCTGAAATTCCCTGTGCGCCCAAACACATCTTTAAATTCAGACAACATCCTTCCACTTCCTTCAACGAGGTCTGCATTTCCTCAACTGGTAGAACTACCATGAAAAAGTAGTAACTGGAGGGCATATTTGTAATCCCTGTGCTCTGGACCAAAAACAAGATCCAAACACCAGGATCTGTATTGAGCTAAATTAGTGCCAATACTACGCAAATAAAGAAAACATATTCTGTAAATATTATAACCCTTACAAACATACACAACACGTTTTACAAACACAAAACCCGATAGTTGTAAATATATATGTATAATTCAAATAAATACACAGATGTTTTCTAATACATTGCTCTTAGCAAACAAATATAACATGTTTTACAAATGCAAAAAGCAACATTTTCAAATGTTACCGTGTCATGATTCACGAACATACAGTAGTTGAACAATGAAACTGAAACACCTGTCATTTTAGTGTGGGAGGTTTCATGGCTAAATTGGAGCAGCCTGGTGGCCAATCTATATTAATTGCACATTGCACCAGTAAGAGCAGAGTGTAAAGGTTCAATTAGCAGGGTAAGAGCACAGTTTTACTCAACATATTGCAATGCACACAACATTATGGGTGACATACCAGAGTTCAAAAGAGCACAAATTGTTGGAGCACGTCTTGCTGGTGCATCTGTGACCAAGACAGCAAGTCTTTGGGATGCATCAAGAGCTATGGTATCCAGGGTAATGTCAGCATACCACCAAGAAGGACCAACCACATCCAACAGGATTAACTGTGGACGCTGTAAGAGGAAGCTGTCTGAAAGGGATGTTCGGGTGCTAACCCGGATTGTACCCAAAAAACATAAAACCACGGCTGCTCAAATCACGGCAGAATTCAATGTGCACCTCAACTCTCCTGTTTCCACCAGAATAAAAAAATATTGTGGTCTAAAACCAGGTGTTTCAGCGCCGGACAGGAGAGCTCGCTTTGCCTCGCAGCCACATCTTGTAAAGTGTCCCACAGCGCCACCTGCTGTTCTGGGACAATGCATTTGTATGAGGTGGTGTGTATGTGTTAGAAAATCTCAACACGACTTTGCGACTCTGGTAAAAGTGTGCCAAAAGTTCGTGTTCATGAATCATGACTTGGTAATGTTTAAAAATCATGTTTTATTTGTTTAAAACGTGTTATATTTGTTTGTTAAGAGCAATGTATTAGAAAACAGCTGTGTATTTATTTGAAGGTTACATATATATTTACAACCATCAGGTTTTGTGTTTGTAAAACATAAAAATGTTAACAGGCATCCAATGCAATGGTCATTAAAAAAAATAATTGAATGTTTAAGTTAATCAGATTTCATATTTTATTTCTCTTTAGACTATTAGAGTCTTCTTTTGTGTGAACTGCTTCTATTTTTCACTGGAACATAATTCAGGTCTGAAAGGGTTAATGCATACAATTCCATTAAAATCTTAGAATAACATACTGTACATGACCTTTGACACAACAATCGTTTTTTTTTTTTTTCAGGAATTTTCAAGCATTTTCAATAAAACAGTACAAAACCACATGCAACATATATTGCAATTATTGCAAAAGAAGAGGGTACAGATGCCCGCAGTTCAGTACACCTATAATGCTTTAGGGCCAAACATATTTAAATTCAGACAACATCCCTCGATTCTTTCCTGAAGGTCAGCATTTCTTCAACTTTTGGCTTCTCTGGTTGAATTACTGTGAAAAATAAATAACTGAAAAAAAACTGAAGGGCATCTTCGTAATCCTTGTGCTCCAGACCAAATATAAAGTCCAAACACCAGGATCTTGCATGATATGAGGATCTTTTTACACCCAAGCATTTTTCAACAAGACAAAGCAAAATCACATTGTAATCTGTGTAATCTGAACTAAATACGAAAAAGGACGATCCAGACTGTTATCAGTAACATGTCCAAAACCCTTGGCCTTTCTTGGTATGGGGAAAACAAAGTCTTTTCGAGAGATGTCCAAATCAGATCACCAAGACACAGATTATAATGATTGTGCAAGACGAGGGTACAAGTGTCTGCAGTCCAATACACCTATATTTCTTAGTATTTTTGGTAGCAAACATCTTTAAATTCAGACAACATCCCTAGATTCTTTCAAGAAGGTCAGCATTTCTTCAACTTTTGGCTTCTCTGGTAGAAGTACTGTGAAAAAAATAAAATAAAATAACTGGAGGGCATTTTTGTAATCCCTACAGCCCACACTGTCACAGAAATCATATTTAATATGAATTGAACAATCTCTCACTTATAAGCTGCATAAACAAATTAACAACAAATGACAAATTTCAAATGTGTTTTTTTTTTTTTTTAAGTAAACCATCCAGTTTTAAGCAGTCAGGTTTTAAATGACCTCCCACACAAGTCAAAAGCAGATTATGGCACAAGTGGACTCAAATGAACCCTGTAGGACGACTTTTAAATCTGTCAACTTTAACCGTGTTCAGAAGTGATGTTGAGTTTTCTGGGGCTAGAGGCATGTGGGATGGACATTAACACAGTGGAAATTAATAATGTGGTCAGTATTTTTGTTGAGTTCTCTTTTGAAAGAAATGGACAATAAATGCAGGTACAGTGGATTGGAAAAGTGTTCATACCCCTTGAACTTTTCCTTATTTTGTCATTACAACCACAAATATAAATATTTTTTGTTGGAATTTAATGTGAAAGATCAACATAAAGTGGTATTCAATTGTGAAGTGGTCCACCTAAACGTACAGGCTGAACAAGGAGAGCACTGACCAGAGATGCAGCCAAGAGGCCCATGGTGACTCTGGACGAAATGCAGAGATCCACAGCTCAGGTGCGGGAATCTGTCCACAGGACAACTATTAATCATGCACTGCACAAATGTGTTCTTTATGGAAGAGTGGCATAACAAATGCCACTGTTAAAAGAAAACCATAGAAAGTCTCATCTTGGGGACACAGCTAACAGGTGATGTGGTCAGATGAGACCAAAATTGAACTTTTTGGCCAAAATGCAAAATGCTATGTGAGGTGGAGAATTAACATGAACACACCATCCCCACTGTGAAACATGGTGGTGGCAGCATCGTGCTCTGGGGCTGCTTCTCCTCAGCAGGGACAGGGAAGTTGGTCAGAGTTGATGGAAAGATGGATGGAGTCAAATACAGGGCAATCCTGAAGGAAAACCTGTTGGAGAACAACAACCCTAAATATAAAGCCAGGGCTACAATGGAATGGTTTGAAACAAAATGTATTCATGTGTTAAAATGGCCCAGTCAAAGTCAAACCTAAACCTAATTGAGAAATTGTGGCAAGATCTGAAAACTGCTGTTCACAAATGCTCTCAATCTAATCTGACTGAGCTGGGAAAATGATTCAGTCACTAGATGTGCAAATCGGGTGAAGAATGTAATTGCAGAAAAAGGTAGTTCCACAAAGTATTGTCTCGGGGGGAATGAATACTTTTGCATACCACACATTTCAGTTTTTTATTTGTATTTTTTTTTTTAATCATGTAGGGTACAGGCCAAAAGTTTGCACACACCTTCTCATTTTCAATGTGTTTTCTTTATTTTCATGACTATTTACATTGTAGATTCTCACTGAAGGCATCAAAACTATGAATGAACACATGTGGAGTTTTATACTTAACAAAAAAAAAGGTGAAATACGTGAAAACATGTTTTATATTCTAGTTTCTTCAAAATACCCCCCCTTTGCTCTGATTACTGCTTTGCACACTCTTGGCATCATTCTCTCAATGAGCTTCAAGAGGTGCTCACCTGAAGTGGTTTTCCAACAGTCTTGAAGGAAGGAGTTCCCAGAGGTGTTTATTAGCACTTGTTGCTCCTTTGCCTTCTTCACTCTGGATTGGGTTCAGGTCCGGTGACTGTGGAGGACAGGTCATTTTTTTGTTAAGTACATAAAACTGCACATGTGTTCATTCATAGTTTTGATGCCTTCAGTGAGAATCTACAATGTAAATAGTCATGAAAAAAAAGAAAACACATTGAATGAGAAGGTGTGTCCAAACTTTTGGCCTGTACTGTATATACACTGCTCAAAAAAATAAAGGGAACACTCAAATAACACATCCTAGATCTAAATGAATGAAATATTCTCATTGAATACTTTGTTCTGTACAAAGTTGAATGTGCTGACAACAAAATCACACAAAAATCATCAATGGAAATCAAATTTATTAACCAATGGAGGCCTGGATTTGGAGCCACACACAAAATTAAAGTGAAAAAACACACTACAGGCTGATCCAACTTTAATGTAATGTCCTTAAAACAAGTCAAAATGAGGCTCAGTATTGTGTGTGGCCTCCACGTGCCTGCATGACCTCCCTACAACGCCTGGGCATGCTCCTGATGAGGTGGCGGATGGTCTCCTGAGGGATCTCCTCCCAGACCTGGACTAAAGCATCCGCCAACTCCTGGACAGTCTGTGGTGCAACGTGACGTTGGTGGATGGAGCGAGACATGATGTCTCAGATGTGCTCAATCGGATTCAGGTCTGGGGAACGGGCGGGCCAGTCCATAGCTTCAATGCCTTCATCTTGCAGGAACTGCTGACACACTCCAGCCACATGAGGTCTAGCATTGTCCTGCATTAGGAGGAACCCAGGGCCAACCGCACCAGCATATGGTCTCACAGGGGGTCTGAGGATCTCATCTCGGTACCTAATGGCAGTCAGGCTACCTCTGGTGAGCACATGCAGCCCGTGCAGCCCTCCAAAGAAATGCCACCCCACACCATTACTGACCCACTGCCAAACCGGTCATGCTGAAGGATGTTGCAGGCAGCAGACCGCTCTCCACGGCGTCTCCAGACTCTGTAACGTCTGTCATGTGCTCAGTGTGAACCTGCTTTCATCTGTGAACAGCACAAGGCGCCAGTGGCGAATTTGCCAATCCTGGTGTTCTCTGACAAATGCCAAGCGTCCTGTACGGTGTTGGGCTGTGAGCACAACCCCCATCTGTGGACGTCGGGCCCTCATACCATCCTCATGGAGTCGGTTTCTAACCGTTTGTGCAGACACATGCACATTTGTGGCCTGCTGGAGGTCATTTTGCAGGGCTCTGGCAGTGCTCCTCCTGTTCCTTCTTGCACAAAGGCGGAGGTAGCGGTCCTGCTGCTGGGTTGTTGCCCTCCTACGGCCTCCTCCACGTCTCCTGGTGTACTGGCCTGTCTCCTGGTAGCGCCTCCAGCCTCTGGACACTACGCTGACAGACACAGCAAACCTTCTTGCCACAGCTCGCATTGATGTGCCATCCTGGATGAGCTGCACTACCTGAGCCACTTGTGTGGGTTGTAGAGTCCGTCTCATGCTACCACGAGTGTGAAAGCACCACCAACATTCAAAACTGACCAAAACATCAGCCAGACAGCGTAGGTTCTGAGAAGTGGTCTGTGGTCCCCACCTGCAGAACCACTCCTTTATTGAGTGTGTCTTGCTAATTGCCAATAATTTCCACCTGTTGTCTATTCCATTTGCACAACAGCAGGTGAAATTGATTGTCAATCAGTGTTGCTTCCTAAGTGGACAATTTAATTTCACAGAAGTTTGATTTACTTGGAGTTTTATTGTGTTATTTGAGTGTTCCCTTTATTTTTTTGAGCAGTGTATATATATATATATATATATATATATATATATATATATATATATATATATATATATATATATAATATTATAAAAAAGGGGTATAAAGCCACTGTAAATTTCTGTACATTAAACTTAAGCAAATTAAATATTAGAGCAGCATACTCCACAGTATGTAGCCTTCATCACACATCTTTTCCAGGGAGGCGCAAGTCTTTTCTTTTAAGAAGATAATGCAAAACAACATTCTGCACACATTACAGAGGCATGGCTGTGGGAGAAGCTGGTGGTACATGTACTGGTACAGGTACTGGCCTGGCCTGGCTGCAGTTCTGACCTGCCCCTGTAGAGAATATGTGGTGAGAAGGTTTTTTCTTTGTTTTTTTGTTTATGAAAAAATGTGACAATAACGACTCTGAATTGTTGCACTACTGTTGCACCCATGCTGGCTGGAAGAACAGAGAGAAATAACACCTGAAACAACAATATCACTTGGTCCTCTTGGTGCCAAACATCTTTAAATTCAGACAACACCCCCTGACTTCTTTCAACTAGGTCTGCATTTATTCAGCTAGCAGGGACTCTGGAAGATCTACTGTGGAAAAAAAAAAAAAAAAAAGAATAACTGGAGGGCATCTTTGTAATCCCTACAAATCCTTACTGTCACAGAAATCATATTTAATATAAACTTAACCAACTCACTCGCTTATGAGCTGCTTAAATAAATAAAATAAGTGACAAATTTCTAAACTGCCTCAAAGTAAACAACCTAGTCTTTAGCAGTCAGAGTTTAAAGGAACTCCCACACAGTTCCAGGAGCTGATTCTGGCACAAGTGGGCTGAAATAAACCCTGCGGGACTTTATTTAACACCGCTGGGGTTTCCTTAACACTGAATACTTAACGTTCACTGACTCATTTATCCTGAAATTGAGTTCAGCGCTTTACACTGCTGCTGTGGTCTCCTGGTGCACTGACAAAAAACACCAATCAGCACCAAGATCAGCAGTCTTGCCCAGATAAAGTTAAATTTGTCAATCTTTGTTTCATTGAAGCCATTTGCTAAAATAAAGTGTAAAAAAATCATTTTATTTCTCAATAATGTACACTCAGCACCCTATCCTGACAGAAAAATAACAAAAATGTATTTTTTTTTCCATATGGTCATATGTTTTCAGAACCTTTTTTTTTCCCATTCCCTCCCATATTTACACTGCTCATTCCCCAACCCACTTCATAGGACTCCCCCTATCACCAGGAGGGTGAAGACTAGCACATGCCTCCTCCGATACATGTGACATCAGCCACCGCCTATTTTTGAACTGCTGCTGATGCAGCTTTGCTGAGTAGCATCACAGCGCACTCAAAGGAAAGCGCAGCAACTCGGTTCTGATACATCAGCTCACAGACGCCTTGTGCTGATCGACATCACCCTTTGGAGTGATGAGGGGAAAGAGTGCCATCTACCCACCCTTTCGGGGCTCTGGCAGCTGATGGCAAGCTGCATGAACTGGATTCGATCTAGCAATCTTCTGATCATAGTGGCAGCGCTTTAGACCACTGGACCACTTTGAGCCATTTTTTAATCTATTTTAAGTAGAAATTTGTACTTATTTTTCTTAGTGTGCGTACATACCAACTCATTCACATTAATTGTCTCTCTAAGAAAGTTGAGGTGGATTGGGTGTCTAATGAAGATGCCACCAGGGAGCTTCCCTAAGGAGGTATTCCTGACATATGTACAGCTGGAAGGAGACCACGGGGCAGACCTAGGACCAGGTGGAGAGTAGAGGTGGGCAGATCGATCCAAATATCGATAATATCGATATCAACGCTGATATTGATATTGATCAATACTCAAGTAAAAAGATCAATACTCAAGCTTTTTTTTTCTTTCTGCACACTTCTTTCTACTTTTACTGTCTGTAAAAGTAGTGCTGTGCCCCCAAACCAACCACCCCCACCCCCTCTCTGGTCTTTTATTGTTGCACGTGCAGTGCCAGCCAATCAGCCATGCAGGTATGGAGAGAGACACCACCTGAGTATATATATATATACATATATATATATATATATATTTTGTTCACTCTGTTTATTTAAGAAAAAATAAAATTGAACTGAAAGGAAAAAAAAAATCCATATTGTTTTTCATAAGAACAATTCTATTTGAAAAAAGAAACAACGAAAAAAAGAACTAGAAATGATGTTTAGTGAGGGGAGAATTTTTCTTTTATTTTTGTATTGTGGTTGCTCCTTTTCTACCTCAAAAATATATATTTTTTCCTAACGTCAAGGGAAACTTTGTTTTGTTACTGTTCCATTTGTTCCATACTGTTTCTAAACATGACAATGTTGATTGTGATAAAGTCTTTTGTTGTCACGTACAATGTTTGGCAAAATTGTATTCTAGGTCTTCTGGATCCTTTGGATCTATGAAGCTTAAAATATTAAAAAGTATCAGTATCGATATCAATATCGAGTTCAAATTCTAAATTTTAAGTTTATTTGTCATTTGCCCATCATGTCAAGACATACGTGCATTGAAATGCTTGGGGTGAGGCTCAGATAATCACTTTACAGTAATAAAAACAGTGCAAAAAAATTACCATAAATCGGCAATGCTGGCCCTGCATTTACTTGGTATCTGATCAATAACAAAATTTCCAGTATCGCACACCTCTAGTAGACAGATTATATATCCACTTTGGCATGGTAACACATAGGGATCCCCCTGTAAGATTTGGACAATGAAGCCAGAGACAGGGACCTTTGGGGCCAATCCTGGATAAGTGGTGGATGGATGGATGGATGGATGGATGGATGGATGGATGGATGGATGGATGGATGGATGGATGGATACTAAGAAAAACATAAGGCTCACACAGCTAAAACAACTGATCTTGTGTCCATTTTTTTTTTAAATACTGTATGGTGATAAATATATTAATTATTGTGACAGATCTACCTTCTTCCAGGCCAGTAATTTCTTTATTAATGTTTCTAATTTAAAAGCTAATCTTAGGAACTGCCGCTTTAAATTCTCTCTGATTCAGTGTCTTCATCCTAAAGCAGACCCTCATCACTTCAGAAGAAATCAGTGGCTTGCTTTTGCACTGAAGCAGAGTGTGCTGTGCGAGACGTGAGATCACGGAGGTCTTATTTTGCATTCATACAGTCTGTGGTGTGCTGGGTTTGTTGTTAGTTGTGTGTACTGAGTGTTCCCTGTGTGTTAGTGTGTGTATGTAGTACGTGTGTGTGTGTGTGTGTGTGTGTGTGTGTGTGTGTGTGTGTGTGTGTGTGTGTGTTGTGTGTGTTCCCTATAGAAACTGGAAAGGTTATTTATTGCTTTGATCTCTTTTGCTGTGCGAATATATTGAGACCTTTACAGAATAAGCCCAAATAAGAAAAGCTGCTGTTTCTGAGCATTATCTAAGGAGGAGCAGGAAGAGATTGCATTTCAATCCTGGGCTTTGCATCTCATGCTTAAATAAACAGTCAGATTGGAGCTCGCAGGCTGAGACTGAGCCGGAGTCTGGAGAGCGGGGAGGTAATTGTTTTGTTTACAGGCTCTATTGTCAGTCCGGTACAGTAGAAGGCGGCGCGTCAGCGAGACGATGGCGGAGAGGTCAGTGGAAAAATCAGAGTAACTAACTTCACTGTAGCTTCCAGTTTCCTGCAGCGGTAGCACTTGGAGGACACGTCGCCCAAATGAAAAGTCTGTTATCAGATTTACGCCGGTTTCAATCAGTGCTTAAGCTGCTTGTGTTGTGAATATAAACGTTTCTCCTTCATCACCTCGCGACCGTGAACGAAAAAAGAGCTCTGCACAATTACAACACCAGCCTAAACGCGATTCTGCATGACCTGAAAGATAATGAACGGCTGAATCTGTTCACAGGTAATAAAGAAAAAAAAATAACGTCCTTTTTGACCCTCGGTAAATCTCAGCGATGAGATTAAAATAGTAAAACAGTGAACAGTGATTGAATAATAAATAACAATACATGACAGAGGTGCACTGTTGTAAAACATGTTGACAATACAAGGCAATGCTACAAACATTATTGTTTCTGAATAATTGAATTAAAAAAATGATTTTTTTTAATACTGAGTAATCTAACGCATTACTTATTCTAATCCAGTAATCAGATTAAAGTTACTTTTCCGAGTCACTGTGCATTACTTTTTTGTAATTTTTCTTGTAATTTTCCGTGTTGAAAGGATGCGTGTTTGCGGCCGGTTGCTGTCGGCCGCAACCACACAAACACAAGAACAGGCTAAAACTAGCACAGAGTATTCTTGCAGATTTGTCCTTTTTGACCCTCTGTAAATCCCAGGGATGAGATTAAAATAGTAAAATAGTGAACAGTGATTGAATAATAAATAACAATATATGACAGAGGTACACTGTTGTAAAACATGTTTACAGTACAATGCAATGCTACAAACATTATTGTTTTCGAATGGTAGTATTTAGTGATGTCAGTAACACGTTACTTAGTAACACAATAATCTCTAATCTGACTATTTATTTCAGTAACGAGTAATCACATTACTATTTCTAATACAGTAATCAGATTCGATTCACTTTTTTTGTAATTTTCCTTAGTAAAATGATATTGTAGCATCCGACGTCTGGACACATTTAAAAGGATGCATGGTTGCGGCCGGTAGCTGTCAGCCACAACCACACCAACACAACAAAAGACTAGCGAGCTAACAAGCTAACAGGCTAAAACTAGCACAGAGTATTCCTGCAGTCTCGTTTCTAGCTGGAAATACAGACACTATTCTGAGTTCGCATCAGCTAACCCAGCTGGCCACAAACGTCAATACTAATACTGTTATCTAATACTATGCCTCCAGGGTACAGATGACAATATCAAGGTTGGTTGTTCACAATGTGCTGCGACAAAGTGCAAATAAGCTTCAAAAACTTTACAATCTGAAAAAAAAAAAAAAAAAGTTTAGAGTTGCGCCCGCACACTTTCAGAACGGGTCGCGAAGGTGGCGCGAAGCTTCCAGTAAAGTGAGTTTTAGCGAAACTGCTATGTTGAGATTGCAGTAACTTAAAGTAACTTAAAAGTAACATATTTACTTTTAAAATTCAAGTTACTTGTTTAAGTGGTAATCAGCAATCAGATTACATTTTTAAAGTTACTATGCCATCACTGGTAGTATTTGGAAATTAGGTTTGAGGTTTTGTACCCAAACAGTAACCGACAATCGTATTACACTTAAATAATAATTAATTAATAATTAAACTTGCTTTGCCTGGAACTAAACCTAAACTTAGTGTAGCGCTCCCTAGAGGTGACTACAGGTAAGTTTAATTTTAGAATGGACAAAGGGAACTGATGGACCAGTTTAGGTTCGCTCGTGAAGCAGCAATAATAAAGACACAAAATTAAACTGGGGTAAAATTACAGAAATTGTATTAAAACTTTAAAAATAGGGGTCTCAATAGGTAAACAGGGTAGGGGGTAAGGAAATAAAATAAAAAAAAAAAGATCAAAGAAAACACAGTATCACAATAAAACAAATAATAAACAATGGTATTCACCAAGAGGTATGTATCAATTTTGTTTCCCTCTTTCTATAAATATTTTACATAATACCCAGTGTTAGACGTTTATAATATTTTAGATATATATTTAGAAAGTATTTACTATTTTATTACTCAGTCCTCAGTGTTAGTATTTTAGGTTTTATTAGGGTTTTTAATCATCGGTTTCTTTTCCTTATTTTAGGTTTTAAGTTAGGGGTTTTGGATCAATATCTAAGGTAAGTATAATTAGGGAATTATGGTAAGTATTTAAGGTAGGTATTGTCTATTTTGCAGGTTAAGAGGTAAGTATGGTATTTATATTATTCTATAATATAATTTACACAGTTTTCAGTCTCAGATTTCTTTTTCCAACAGAATAAATGATTCCCAATGTTTCACAGTAACAATATAACCAAACAATTAACCAAAATAACAAAATAACAAAAATAAATGATTCAACAGTAAATTAAGTTCAAAAGAATTCAACCCAATCATTCAATTAAATTCAATAAAAGAAATATAGTAAAGGTGTGGATTTCAACAAGATAAAAGTCTCTAGTGAAGGTTTAGCGCTTCCAGTAACCTTTAGAGATTAGAGAACTTCAGTCTATTATGTTTAGCGCAGTGTAACTCACTCAGAGTAGTTGGAAAAACAGTCCAACCTCAAAAATATGGGATACTCAGAATCAATGCTCGGGTACGAAGTTCCGTGGACCGTGGCTCGCCAGCTCGTGTCCCACTCGACTGGACTCTCGCACCCAGGCGGCAGGTCAGAGCAGATCAGTAAGATTCATCCCCAGGGAAACTGGCCTATTCATATGAAACATGGCTTTTAGTGCTCAATCAGAGTTTTTTTTCCTAACATTTAACAACTATTTACAGTAGCCTTTTAGGTTCTTATGTCTCTGGTTACACATCTAACATCCCAAACTTAGCGTTAATATATCACAGCACAGTAGTATTAAACATTACAGAATTACAGCCTTAACTCATCAGAAAAAAAAGGGTACAATTGAAAAAGATTTGCTTAACCCACTCTTATTAGCTTAGCTAAACAGTTATACCTTCACCTATGCACGTAAAACCAACCAAAATACCAGCTTTTAAAGTGTAGAACTCACCAAATCCGATCCGGAATTCTTTTATTTTTTGTTAGTCTGGGATCCGCGTCAAGGACTCGGCTCCCGCTCGGGCGACGAAACGATTCACAGCGAAGAATCGGCTCCTTGCGGTGATGACAAAGCGATCGCGGTGAAGACTCTGTGTCCCGCAGCGATGACTAAGCGATCCGCTGTACAGACTCGCTCCCCGCTCGGAATAACTCCGTCTCTGTTACAAATCCTCTCGCCGGTTTACACGACCGAACTGCTTGTTAGCCGTCTAGCGTTAGTACCGATGGCTAATAAGCATTACTCACGTATGAGGTACTTATATCTCAACGTAGCTTTCTATTCTCAGCGCGATAGCTGTGCCGCGATCCGCACGGTTCAGCTTCCAACTCAAGAGTGAATGCGTTTTCCACACAGGGGGTACTAGACTAACTTACTAAGCTGCTGATTGGTTGGTCTTCCCGCGCAGTAGGCTGCTTCAGAGTTATCTATTGGTTAAAATAGTGGCGTGATCTGTTTCAGGGTTTCTACTGGATAAAATTGGCGCGATAGGGGTTGTCCTATTACCACTGCTGGTCAGATTTAAAGAAATAGTTGCCTTATTTTTAAAATAAGTATTTTCTGAAATAATTATTTAGTTCTTTTTTTTTTCTAATTTCAATTCACAAAGAAATTCCTATTAATTATATTTTTAGTTCTTTAATATTTTAATTAATTAATATTTTATTATTTTCATCTTATTCGTTAGGACTTGATAATCTATAATACTTACTAGGGGTAATTTCTCTAAAGGGTGTCAGCTTTAGTAACCTGGGTTACATCCTCCCGCCTTAAACGGTATGCACGTCCCTGTGCATGCGAAGGGCATGGTAATCAGGTGAATCTGGGTTCCCATAAGGGGTTTCTAGGAGGGACTGGGTAAAGGCAGTACTTAGGCCTTGAAATAGTGACTGTACTACGGAGATGAGGGGATTCCCTAACTCAGGGTAGGTTAATCTTTTGGCTCTTGTTCTAGACCTAGTAGAGTGTCTCACTGGGTTTTCCATTTCATCCTCTTCAGCTATACAAGACTGTTGATGAATTTCTGTCTCTTCTTCCATCTTGCTTTCAGGTTCCACTTGTTCGGGTGTGTCCTTGGAGTCAGTTTGGTGTACAGTAGGATCAGTAGCTACAAGTGTGATATGTGATGTTTCTCCTGGTAACTCGGGAAAGACATCCCTATCCTCAGGTGGGTTTTCAGGAATCATTTCAGGTAAGTTTTCAGGAATCATTTCAGGTAGGTTTTCAGGTAAATTCTCAGAGATTACTTCAGGTATGTTTTCAGAGGTTGTTTTTGGTGGGTTCTCAATAGAGCATGTTGCTTCTATTGGATTGAATCTGAGTGGGTATGTGTAGTAGTGAATGGGGCTTTCATCAAAATCTGAATCGACTTCAGATTCTTCAGGGTCATTTATATGTGATGCTGCTCTTGTCCTAGGTTTTGTTACCTTGATTTTGGGAGTTACATCTTCTGTCGACAAGAAGTTACAGGGTCGCAACAGATCCCTGTGTAGTGTGCGCAGCTGTCCTTTTTGATTTTCAGGTCTGACAGTGTACACAGGAAGTTCCCCTGCTCTCTTCACAATAACATGGACTGTAGGTTCCCATCTGTCAGCCAGCTTGTGCTTGCCTCGTAGCTTTACATTCCTGACCAACACTCGATCTCCCTCCTCCAAAGTAGACTCTACCACTCTTTTGTCAAATCTGGTCTTGTTCTTTTCTGCCATCTTAGTTGTGTTCCCCATGGCTAGCTTGTAACTCTCCTCTAGTCGCATTTTGAGATGTTTCACATATTGAGAGTGAGATTTCCCTTCTGGCTGACCAGGAAAGATATCAAAGATGAGGTCAATCGGTAATCGTGGTCTTCTCCCGAACATAAGCTCGTAGGGTGTAAATCCGGTGCTTTCATGTTTGGTGCAGTTGTAAGCGTGCACTAGAGGTTTTACAAAGTCATGCCAGTGGGCTTTTTGTTCTTCTCTTAGGGTTCCAATCATACTTAGTAGTGTTCGGTTGAACCTTTCTACTGGATTCCCTCTTGGATGGTATGGTGTGGTGCGAATTTTGTGTGTACCAATCACTTCACATAATTCTTTTATTGTCTTTGATTCAAAGTCAGGACCTTGATCGCTGTGGAGTCGTTCTGGAATGCCATAGTGAACTATGAAATGTTCCCACAAACATTTAGCGACTGTCTTGGCTTTTTGGTTTGGGGTAGGCACGGCTACAGCGTACTTGGTGAAGAAATCGGTGATGACCAGCACGTCTTTTGTGTTGCTTCGGTCAGGCTCAATCGAAAGGAAATCCATGCAGACTAACTCTAGAGGTCTGGTAGCTCGGATGTTGACCAAAGGGGCAGCTCTCTCCAGCGGTGCTTTACGTAGGATGCAGCGGCGACAAGTTCTAATCTTGTGGCTGATGTCATGTGCCATTCCAGGCCAGTAGAATCGTGACCTTACTAAATCTAAGGTGCGTTCTACACCTAAATGACCCATATTATCATGAAGGCTTGTCATGACCATGTCTCGCCACTGTTCAGGGAGGACCAGTTGGTACTGCATCTCCTGTTCTCCTTGGCGTCTCCTATACAGTATGCCGTCTTTCAAGAACAGTTTGTTCCACTCTCGACACAAAAGGGACAACTGTGGGATCTCCTTCTTTACTGACGGAGATGGCACCCCTCCCCCCTTTAAAGAAGAGATTATTTCTCGAATAGCCACATCCGAGTTCTGTTTCTCACGGACTTCTGCTGCAGGCACTCTAGAATTTAGCGGGAACCCATCAAGGAATTCATCTTGTACAAAGTCATCTGGTAGGCAATCCGGATTTGAAGCCAATGATTCTACAAATGGGATTCTGGAACCTTCTGAGGATTTATTTGAAGACTGGCGTACTAAGCGAGCTTCACAGATGGCGTGAACTACTTCAGTGTCAAGTTTGGTGTTGTCAGCAAGCTCTGGCAAATGCTTCAAGGTAAACTGACGGATTCTATCCTCTTCCTTATGTGAGATGGGGTCATCTATTGTATGGTCGTGAGGACGTCTGGAAAGAGCATCAGCGTCTAGGTTCTGTTTTCCAGGTCGGTACCGAAGGGTGAATGAGAAAGTGGATAAAGCAGACAACCACCGGTAACTTGTGGCATCTAGTTTGGCAGAGGTTAGGATGTAGGTTAAGGGATTACTGTCTGTGATGACTGTGAATGTATTGCCATAGAGATAGTCGCTGAACTTCTCAGTTACAGCCCACTTGAGGGCTAAAAACTCCAGCTTGTGGGCGGGATACCTAGACTCACTGTGTGAAAGTCCACGACTAGCGAAGGCGATTGCTCTTAGTTGCCCATCCTGTTCTTGGTAGAGTGCAGCTCCTAAACCTGTGGTGCTTGCGTCAGTATGTAGAACATACGGGAGTTTGGAATTGGCATACGCTAGCACAGGGGCTGAAGTCAATTTGTCGATGATTGTGGTAAAGGCGGATTGACATTCCTCTGTCCAACGGCATCCAAAGGGTTCTTTAGGCTTAAAAAGAGGAGATTTCCCAGAGTTCACTTTGCTTCTCTTCGCAGGACCATAACCAATGGTTAAGGAGTTCAAAGGCTTCACTATTTTTGAGTAGTCCTGTATGAATCTTCTGTAGTATCCGGCGAATCCTAAAAACGATTGTAGCTCTTTAAGGTGTCTCGGACTTGGCCAGTCTCTAAGAGTTTTGATTTTTTCAGGGTCAGTTTCAACACCATTCCGGGATACGACATGTCCAAGGTACTTGACAGATGTTTGGAAAAATTTACATTTTTCGGGGGACAATTTCAACCCGTACTCTTTTAACCTTTGAAGGACCCTGAGCAGCCGTTGCTCATGTTCTTCCAGGGTTGCAGAGAATACTATAAGGTCGTCTAAAAAGACAATGACTTCTTTTAAATTCAGGTCAGATACGCATCTCTCCATGAGCCTCTGGAAAGTACTAGGGGCGTTGGTAATCCCCTGCGGCAGCCTGTTAAATTCCCAGAACCCTAATGGACATACGAAAGCGGTCTTGTGTTTGTCTTCTTCTGCTAGTTCTATCTGGTAGTAACCAGATTTCAGATCTAGCACTGAGAACCATTGGGAACCACTCAGCACCGAAAAAGTCTCTTCAAGATTTGGCAGGGCATAGGCATCCTTCACTGTCTGCAGATTCAACTTGCGGTAATCCACGCAAAGCCTGATGTCACCATTCTTTTTTCGGACTACGACAATGGGAGATGAAAACGATGACTCAGATTCTCTAATCACTCCAGCTTCTAGCAGTTCTTCCAGGTGTTGGCGCACAGCATTGATGTCTTGGGGGTGTATGGGTCTGGCCCTTTGTTTAAAGGGAGTCTCATCATTTAGTCTGATGTGGTGTCTTATTTTGCTTGAATGACCAAAGTCAAGATCGTGGTGTGCGAAAACTTCAGGGATGGCATTAAGCTTTTGAGTTATCCTTTCTTTCCATCTTTCGGGAATGGGAGAATCAGCAAAGTCAATCTGCACTCCTGGAGTAGGGGTAGATGATTGGGATTTTGAAGCTAATTTCTCTGCAGGGGTTACACTAGGGACAACCTGCTGCACTGCATGTAGCTCAGCTATAACTCGTTTGGGCATAAGCACTATGTCGTGATCTGATTCATTCCTCAACATTACTGGCAATCTGGCACGGGGCTTGCTAGGTAAGGTAAGTAAACTACTTGTGATTATCAGCCCTCCTGGAAGAGGAGTAGTGGGTTGTTGTATGACGACTCTGGTCTCTGGGTTTTTGGTGGTCACTGAACCCTCTAACACTAAACTTTGACGTGCAGGAATGACGCGTGGTTCTTGGCTGGAGAGTCGTACATCTCCTACTCGGCTGTCGTCTGTTTGCTTGTGTCGGATTTCAAGCGTTTGCAGTACCATCTTATACCCATAGCGATGTGGAAGAGGTTTTTCTGGGCTACCTTCACAGTAGCTCTCATAGAGGGCATCTAAGGTGTTGGTACCGATCAGTACAGAAGACTGGGTTGAGCCATTTGCATCTGGAACTACCAGGGCTAGGGTGGGGATAGTCAGAGTGGTGCCCAATATCTCTTTGGGAAATGTGATGGTCAGTTCGATGTATCCATGATATGGTACAAGCTGTCCGTTCGCTGCTTCTACTTCAAGCAAATCACTAAGGGGTTTAACACTTATGTGGGGCAACCAGGTTTCATGAAATGACTGAGGAACTGTGGTGACTTGAGATCCGGTGTCCAGAAGGCAATCGTGGCTGTGACCATTGATAGTTACTCGGGAAGTACATTTGGTTCCTACCAGCCTATGCGGTAGTTGGTTTTGTGAAGTTGCATGAACAGCATTACTCTTTGCTGACATCTTGTAAGGGTGGGGACTTTTCACATGGTCAGCCTCCATCCGTCCCTCGACAGAGCCTGACATCAGTTTAAAGAGGGTTCGGAGGTTTCTCCCAAGTCCCACGCTCGTTGTTTTTCCTTCAGATGTTTTCTTTTAGTGGCCACTAAAGATGGATTCGGGACAGACTGGCATGAAGCAGCTATATGTCCATCTTCGCCACACGAAAAACAATACCAGGCTCTGGGCCTCCCATCAGCTGGCTTAGAGACAGTGGTTGGAGGATTATGTCTCACAGTTTTGTTAGGTCGTCTCACCTTGTCATCCTGGCGTAGTTCTTTCTTCTCAGAGGTGCAACTGGTTTGTAGACGTGCTACTTGACTCTGAAGCTGAACAACTTGGTTTCTCAACTCGGACATATCTTCAGAAGGAGTGGGATTCTTTTGAGATCTTAAGGCCTTGAGGTGTCCATGAAACTCACCCATCTGTGTCTTTAGCTCCTTCACCATCTTGGTCAGTGATTCTTCTTTTCCTTCAGCCTCATTCGTTGCCTGAATAGCATGAGAGCCAATGCGGTGCTTAACAGCTCCAAGGTGTTTTTTCATCCGTCTCTCCTTGGCTACTTGCTTCTCTTCTTCCGTACGTAGCAGGAGTAACATTTCAGAGAGTGGTGGGGGCTCATGTTTCCTCTGCTCTAACTGGAGGTCAGCGATCAACCCATTGTCCCAGCATCCGCGACAGAACTGACGCAGTATCTGTTTATCAGCTTCAACAGCAGGTACAACTCCTTGCTTCGTAACTCTATTCATCACTGAATGCAGCCTCTGGAAATATTCCGATGGCTTCTCGTTTGCGTCTTGCAGAGTATTTAGAAATTTTGCAAAAAGTTCATCGCCCTCCTCAATCGTGGCAAAAGCTGAATCAAGCAACTCGAGGTAGGCCTTGGGTGCAGACATCGGGCCTAAATGCTTTACAAGGTGGGCGGCTGGAGGCAGAAGACTATCCAGAATCTTACGGGCTCGGTGTAAATCTGACAAGACAGGGTCTCTCAGGAGAAGTTCGACATTGTTACGCCAAGTGTCGTAATCTACCTCATGAGCGGGATGAGGAATTCTTCCTGAGAAGGTTCGGAGTTTTATGGTTGCATGGGAATGAGAAGCAGCTTCTTCACTTCTCACTATATGCTCAACGACGACGCGCTGTACTGCAGGTGGGTTTGCATCGCACAATGGGATGTTTACACTTGCACTGGCTTGTGTTCCAGAGTCAGTTGATACGGCACTTGGGCGGTGTGAATAAGAAGGTGCTTGATGAATCGATGGAACATCACTCACAACAGCAGCTGCTGGGTGTTCTACACTGGTATCATCATGAACTGGTTTAGGTATGCTCGACTCACTGCACAGGGAGAGGTGTTCTTGTAGGAGTTCAGAGAACGGTTTACCACTCTTATTTGAGAGTTTCCTTAATTCTTCCAGGAAGCAGTGGGTGGCGCGTTCAGCGGCTGAAGGTGCATACACTGTGGCTAGGGCTTTTAGGTGATAAGCAACACCTTCTTGGCTAGGGCTATGATAGGTGTGTGGAAGTGCTTTAAGTGTTTTCAAAGCATGAGCAGTTTTGAACTCAACTACTGCAGCTCTATGAAATGAGGATGTTGGGTCATCAATGCGGAGTACTCGACTGATGGGACCATGCTGCTCTAGGTAGGTAGTTAGATCATTATCAGTTTCAGTTTCGGTTAGACCACTAACGAGGACTGAGTTTGCCACCACAACAGCTTCTTGTTCTATTAATTCCATGTTGGCTATTTAGGTTATCTGTTAGTTGACAAGGCACTCTAATTTGAATAATTATCGTAAGTTGGGCAGAGGCTTTTATTTTAGTGTCTTTTAGTGTTAACTGCTCCTGGCTGGCTCGCCAAGCTCTGTAGCGCTCCCTAGAGGTGACTACAGGTAAGTTTAATTTTAGAATGGACAAAGGGAACTGATGGACCAGTTTAGGTTCGCTCGTGAAGCAGCAATAATAAAGACACAAAATTAAACTGGGGTAAAATTACAGAAATTGTATTAAAACTTTAAAAATAGGGGTCTCAATAGGTAAACAGGGTAGGGGGTAAGGAAATAAAATAAAAAAAAAAAGATCAAAGAAAACACAGTATCACAATAAAACAAATAATAAACAATGGTATTCACCAAGAGGTATGTATCAATTTTGTTTCCCTCTTTCTATAAATATTTTACATAATACCCAGTGTTAGACGTTTATAATATTTTAGATATATATTTAGAAAGTATTTACTATTTTATTACTCAGTCCTCAGTGTTAGTATTTTAGGTTTTATTAGGGTTTTTAATCATCGGTTTCTTTTCCTTATTTTAGGTTTTAAGTTAGGGGTTTTGGATCAATATCTAAGGTAAGTATAATTAGGGAATTATGGTAAGTATTTAAGGTAGGTATTGTCTATTTTGCAGGTTAAGAGGTAAGTATGGTATTTATATTATTCTATAATATAATTTACACAGTTTTCAGTCTCAGATTTCTTTTTCCAACAGAATAAATGATTCCCAATGTTTCACAGTAACAATATAACCAAACAATTAACCAAAATAACAAAATAACAAAAATAAATGATTCAACAGTAAATTAAGTTCAAAAGAATTCAACCCAATCATTCAATTAAATTCAATAAAAGAAATATAGTAAAGGTGTGGATTTCAACAAGATAAAAGTCTCTAGTGAAGGTTTAGCGCTTCCAGTAACCTTTAGAGATTAGAGAACTTCAGTCTATTATGTTTAGCGCAGTGTAACTCACTCAGAGTAGTTGGAAAAACAGTCCAACCTCAAAAATATGGGATACTCAGAATCAATGCTCGGGTACGAAGTTCCGTGGACCGTGGCTCGCCAGCTCGTGTCCCACTCGACTGGACTCTCGCACCCAGGCGGCAGGTCAGAGCAGATCAGTAAGATTCATCCCCAGGGAAACTGGCCTATTCATATGAAACATGGCTTTTAGTGCTCAATCAGAGTTTTTTTTCCTAACATTTAACAACTATTTACAGTAGCCTTTTAGGTTCTTATGTCTCTGGTTACACATCTAACATCCCAAACTTAGCGTTAATATATCACAGCACAGTAGTATTAAACATTACAGAATTACAGCCTTAACTCATCAGAAAAAAAAGGGTACAATTGAAAAAGATTTGCTTAACCCACTCTTATTAGCTTAGCTAAACAGTTATACCTTCACCTATGCACGTAAAACCAACCAAAATACCAGCTTTTAAAGTGTAGAACTCACCAAATCCGATCCGGAATTCTTTTATTTTTTGTTAGTCTGGGATCCGCGTCAAGGACTCGGCTCCCGCTCGGGCGACGAAACGATTCACAGCGAAGAATCGGCTCCTTGCGGTGATGACAAAGCGATCGCGGTGAAGACTCTGTGTCCCGCAGCGATGACTAAGCGATCCGCTGTACAGACTCGCTCCCCGCTCGGAATAACTCCGTCTCTGTTACAAATCCTCTCGCCGGTTTACACGACCGAACTGCTTGTTAGCCGTCTAGCGTTAGTACCGATGGCTAATAAGCATTACTCACGTATGAGGTACTTATATCTCAACGTAGCTTTCTATTCTCAGCGCGATAGCTGTGCCGCGATCCGCACGGTTCAGCTTCCAACTCAAGAGTGAATGCGTTTTCCACACAGGGGGTACTAGACTAACTTACTAAGCTGCTGATTGGTTGGTCTTCCCGCGCAGTAGGCTGCTTCAGAGTTATCTATTGGTTAAAATAGTGGCGTGATCTGTTTCAGGGTTTCTACTGGATAAAATTGGCGCGATAGGGGTTGTCCTATTACCACTGCTGGTCAGATTTAAAGAAATAGTTGCCTTATTTTTAAAATAAGTATTTTCTGAAATAATTATTTAGTTCTTTTTTTTTTCTAATTTCAATTCACAAAGAAATTCCTATTAATTATATTTTTAATCCTTTAATATTTTAATTAATTAATATTTTATTATTTTCATCTTATTCGTTAGGACTTGATAATCTATAATACTTACTAGGGGTAATTTCTCTAAAGGGTGTCAGCTTTAGTAACCTGGGTTACATCAGTCTAAACCTTAACTTATTAAAACCTAAAACCCTCACTACAAAGACTACTAGTATACATCTAGCATACTAAGAAGGAGGGATATATTGTTGCAATCTATAGGCGAGCTGTCAATCTCTCACTGTGCAGCTTGATTTAGGGAATGTCAATATGTTTTTGGTATCGCGAGGACACAAAAAAGACGTTTCTCTGCTTAAAATGTACAAAAGTCTTTGTCAGTTTTAATCTTCGCACTCTGCCATGCAGACCATTTTGCCCAGTCTCTTTTTTATGATGGAGTCATGAATGCTGACCTTAAATGAGGCAAGTGAGGTCTGCATTTTTTTTTTGGATGTTATTGTAAGGTCTGTTATGACCTTTTGGATGAGTCATCGCTGTGCTCTTGGTGTAATTTTGGTAGGCAGGCCACTCCTGGGAAGGTTCACCACTGTTGCACTGTTTTACCATTTGTGGATAATAGCTCTTACTGTGTTCTGCTTGAATCCAAAAACTTTAGAAATGGCTTTAGAACCTTTTCCAGACTGATAGATCTCAATGACTTTCTTTTTCATTTGTTCCTGAATCTTTTTTTTTTATATATATTTCCAAGCTGGGTAGCTTTTAGGTATCTTTTGGTCTATGTCACTTTGCCAGGCAGGTCTTTTTTATTATTTCTTGATTGAGAACAGGTGTGGCAGTGATCAGGCCTGACTGACTAGAAAAAAATGAATTCAGGTGTGATAAACTAAAGTTAAACTATGTTTTAACTTGAGGGAGCAAACACTTTTTCTTACAGGGCCATGTAGGTTTGGATTTTGTTTTTTCCTTAATAATGAAAACCTTCATTTAAAAATTTGAAACATTTTGTGTTTACTTTTGTTGTCATTAACTGTTTAAATCTGTCAAATGATCTGAAACAATATAAGAGTGACAAACATGCAACAAAAATAAGAAATCATGAAGGGGGAAAACTCTTTTTCACACCACTGTTTGTACTAAATGCATTTTATGAGACTTTGTCTGTATTTTTACCAATGGTATACCTATGGCTAGTTGTGGCCATTACTGACAAAAAGACAAATGCAAAATTCCATAGTTTTAGTCATAAAAAAAATCTATGTAAAATTTGATTTTGCCAGTAAGAGCAGAATTTTCAACTACCCCCTCCTCACATTTATCATACATTGCATGTATGTAAGATGTATGGATGCCTGAGGTAAAAAAGCACATGGTCCATAAATGTTTCACACACCATTGTGCATTCCATTCTCTGCACCAGTTTTGTGTATAGGCTATCCAGCAAAACGCGTCTGATTTGCACTTGAAACACATTTGACCTTGTGTGTTTTATAGTTTCTGTAACACGGCAGCATGAGGCTAGCATGTGGTTAACAAGGCCGTGTTGATATGATGTTGCATGTAGAGCTGAAACCCCCATTCATGCATTGTTTCAACATTTATGAAGGTCATGGCATCGTGTAAGGTGTCATGAATACTGCATCAACCTCATTTGTTTGACTGTTTATCCAAGAGATTCTCCTCTTATCAACGTTTCTCTTTCAATGTATGTAGAAGCGCCTGGTAAATTATTATTAGAATTACTGTATCTGTATGACATTATGCACTTAATAAACTAGAAGCTTCAGAAGAGAAGGACTATGTAGATTTAGCAATACTATTCCCATATCAAATAAAAAAATCTGATAAAAAATATTATAGGTCTGATTTCATTGTTTTTTCATTAATTCTGTTTTAATTCTCCTGTTTTAAGCTGTTTTAGTCCAGTGGAGGAGTTGGCTGGACAGGATTTCAGCTCTTACTCATAAATATTCACTGCATGCAAACATATTGTCTCTGATTGGCTAACAGGTCCTGGAGGAATGTAATTCCATTGCACTGTGTACCTGTACTCAAAAGTAATGACAATACAAGCCTCTTCACTTTACTTGACCTAATCCATTAAAATAACACTGGATCGAATCAAGAGATCACAAAATAGAAATACTGTACATTCTAATGGAAGTTTTAAAATGCCTTGCTAACAGTATTCCTAAACACTACTCATCTAAGGGGGCTCTCATATGGCAAGCCAATATTGACATGCTAATTATGGGTCAAACTGTTGGAATCAGCAGCCGGAGTCAGAGAGAGGTGGTGAGGTGGAGCTCTCTCTTACCACATCACATCTAGTGTGAAGTTAAATAAAATGACCCAAATTCATTTTCTATGAAACTTTATGTATGGCTGAGTGTTTTTATGATATATCTTAGAAATAAATTAATTCAGTCATTCAGTATCCAGGATATTCCTCAACTTGTTTTTAATCATAGTACATGCTTATTTATTTATATTTTTTATTTGATATTTTTATACTTTTTTAATAAAAGCCTTTTTTTATCACTATTCCTCTAATGTACACATGGGTCAAAGTTCCATAGAAAATGAATGTGTGTCATTTTTGACCCATGTGTTCATTTGAGGGGTAGTGATACCAAAATGGCTTTTAATCAAAAAGTAAGGGAAAATAAAATAAGGATGTATTATGATTAAAAACACATTATTTGAGAAATACCTTGTATACTGAATGACTGAATTAATTTATTGTTAAGCTATATCATAGACACTAACACTCAGCCATACATGAATTTACATAGAAAATGAATGTGAACATTTTTGACCCATGTTGCGCATTAGAGGACTTTTATTCAAAAAGTTAAAAAGGATCAAATAAAATAAGGATTTATTATAATCAAAAACAAGTTAATTGAGGAATAACTTGAATACTGAATGATTAATTGAATTTATTACAAAGATATAGAAAATTAAAACTCAGCCAGGTCACTTTTGACCCATGTCTAAGTTTTTAAATCTTTACTACCATCGCCAGCATAAGCCTCCATCTGCTTACACTCTTGAAAAATCCTCATGAAGCGAATATGACGAGGTGGCATCAGTTGACATTGCTTGTCCTCAACAAACCCCTGCTCGGCAAGAAGCGCATCCAGCTACGGCTGTAAACACACTCACCCCCGGTTCACAATAGAAGTCCCAAATTGACTCAGAACAGCTATTCCCCCGATGCCGCTACATAACAAGGGAAGGGAGAGCCATCATTAATTCATGAGAGAGGCTAGCTCACAGGATCAACAGCAGCCCTTTGAGGACTGTAATTAAATGGATGGAGTTGTATTTCCCCCAGTAGAAATGTCTGAGAAGGAGTGTTTGTGGATATTGGCTGAGGTGGAGGCCTAACGCACCGGCTTCACAAGCTTCCGGCTAAAGCATTGTTATCAGTGTGACTTTCAGGGGTTTTACCATTTGTGGATAATAGCTCTTACTGTGTTCTGCTTGAATCCAAAAACTTTAGAAATGGCTTTAGAACCTTTTCCAGACTGATAGATCTCAATGACTTTCTTTTTCATTTGTTCCTGAATCTTTTTTTTTTATATATATTTCCAAGCTGGGTAGCTTTTAGGTATCTTTTGGTCTATGTCACTTTGCCAGGCAGGTCTTTTTTATTATTTCTTGATTGAGAACAGGTGTGGCAGTGATCAGGCCTGACTGACTAGAAAAAAATGAATTCAGGTGTGATAAACTAAAGTTAAACTATGTTTTAACTTGAGGGAGCAAACACTTTTTCTTACAGGGCCATGTAGGTTTGGATTTTGTTTTTTCCTTAATAATGAAAACCTTCATTTAAAAATTTGAAACATTTTGTGTTTACTTTTGTTGTCATTAACTGTTTAAATCTGTCAAATGATCTGAAACAATATAAGAGTGACAAACATGCAACAAAAATAAGAAATCATGAAGGGGGAAAACTCTTTTTCACACCACTGTTTGTACTAAATGCATTTTATGAGACTTTGTCTGTATTTTTACCAATGGTATACCTATGGCTAGTTGTGGCCATTACTGACAAAAAGACAAATGCAAAATTCCATAGTTTTAGTCATAAAAAAAATCTATGTAAAATTTGATTTTGCCAGTAAGAGCAGAATTTTCAACTACCCCCTCCTCACATTTATCATACATTGCATGTATGTAAGATGTATGGATGCCTGAGGTAAAAAAGCACATGGTCCATAAATGTTTCACACACCATTGTGCATTCCATTCTCTGCACCAGTTTTGTGTATGTGTTCATTTGAGGGGTAGTGATACCAAAATGGCTTTTAATCAAAAAGTAAGGGAAAATAAAATAAGGATGTATTATGATTAAAAACACATTATTTGAGAAATACCTTGTATACTGAATGACTGAATTAATTTATTGTTAAGCTATATCATAGACACTAACACTCAGCCATACATGAATTTACATAGAAAATGAATGTGAACATTTTTGACCCATGTTGCGCATTAGAGGACTTTTATTCAAAAAGTTAAAAAGGATCAAATAAAATAAGGATTTATTATAATCAAAAACAAGTTAATTGAGGAATAACTTGAATACTGAATGATACATCTGCTTACACTCTTGAAAAATCCTCATGAAGCGAATATGACGAGGTGGCATCAGTTGACATTGCTTGTCCTCAACAAACCCCTGCTCGGCAAGAAGCGCATCCAGCTACGGCTGTAAACACACTCACCCCCGGTTCACAATAGAAGTCCCAAATTGACTCAGAACAGCTATTCCCCCGATGCCGCTACATAACAAGGGAAGGGAGAGCCATCATTAATTCATGAGAGAGGCTAGCTCACAGGATCAACAGCAGCCCTTTGAGGACTGTAATTAAATGGATGGAGTTGTATTTCCCCCAGTAGAAATGTCTGAGAAGGAGTGTTTGTGGATATTGGCTGAGGTGGAGGCCTAACGCACCGGCTTCACAAGCTTCCGGCTAAAGCATTGTTATCAGTGTGACTTTCAGGGGAACGGTTTGTAGGTCAGAAATCACCGGGTGCTGCCTGGAGTGACTGAAGCACAAGCAGTGGAACAGTGATGGAGTGATGGTTCCTCGCTGTTCTGATGCCCTGGGCCAATCAGAATTTCACCCTCCCCTTCCTCTCCCAGTACTTTATCACAGCTGTTTCATTTATATATATATATATATAAATGTGCACCCACTGAGCTGCTGTTGTCAAAGTCATGTTCAGCAGCTTGCTGCTAACTTGTACATACTGTAATTATAAAAAACAAAAGAGAAAACATATAAAAAGAAGGTATTTTGTTATATACAGCTCTGGAAAAACTAATAAATTATTTAATTAATTATTTTATGTTTCTAAATCAGTTTCTCTGATTTTGCTATTTCTAAGTATATGTTTGAGTAAAACGAACATTGTTGCTTTATTCTCTAAACTACAGACAACATTTCTCACAATTCCAAATAAAAATATCGTCATTTAGAGCATGTATTTGCAGAAAATGAGAAATGGCTGAAACAAAAAAACAAACAAAAAAAGATACAGAGCTTTCAGACCTCAAATAATGCAAAAAAAAAAAAAAACACAGAAAGAACGTTCATATTTATAATATTTTAAGATTTCAGAAATCAGTATTTGTTGGAATAACCCTGGTTTCTAATCACAGTTGTCATGCGTCTTGGCGTCATGTTCTCCTCCACCAGTCTTACACACTGCTTTTGGATAACTTTCAGTCAAGCAATTCAGCTTGGTTTGATGGCTTGTGATCATCAATCTTCCTCTTGATTTTATTCCAGAGGTTTTCAATTTGGTCAAATCAAATAAACTCATAATTTTTAAGTGGTCTCTTACTTTTTCCAGAGCTGTAAGTGGACATACTGTTCCGTACTACACTGTATGTGAATACACTGGATTTGGAATATCACACAAGAACTTTCCTTTTTTTGACAAACATTTTGAAAACATAAAATAAAAGAAATCACAAAGGGGCAAAAACTTTTTACACCAATGTATGTATATTTTCCCCTACAGAGCTATTGTTGTATATTCATTTATTTGTAAAAAAAAAAAAAAAATGATGTTACATGGTTGGGTATTGAAGTCTAAAATTGATGACTAACAGTTTACACTACAGACTGCCAAAACACACTCCCCCAGCGTGAACTGCTTTTCCCCTTAAGGCCACTCAGAATGGAAAGTTGTGGAAGTTTCTGGAAGTTGTCTGTGAACATATGATGTGGTAAAGTTCAAGAGCTTCAGCTTGACAGGATTCCCAGTGTACGTTGAGCAGACGGTACGCAGCAGGTCCTGTCCGAATTTTTATTTCTGCCTCGCTCAGTGTAGTCTGCTGTGTTTCCATTGCATAGCTTACCTTTTCAGGTGATGTTTTCTTCACCAGTACTCAACAATGATGACATATTAAACCTTATATATGCCATCGTTCTCTTAAGTAAAGTACCTTGCTTGTCCCTTAATTGAATATACAGTAACAGTCAAAGGTTTGGGCACACCTTCTCATTCTATGTTTTATTTTTTTCTACGTTGTAAATGAATACTGAAGTCATCCAGACTATCAAGGAACACATAAGGGATAATGTAGTAACTCAAAAATGTTAAACAAACCAAAATAGTGAACTAGATTCAATACTCAGCGAGAACACGAAAAGAAGTGGATGGTTTATATACACAATATAACAGGTGAGAACAATTAGTGGCTCAGAGAGCAGGAACAGCATAGTGTCATGTAATTAGTACCAAAATACTCTGTGAAGCATTTAGGTGTCTCTTATCTGGGGTTAAGCTGTTAAATTACAGTTTCTGAGGCTGGTAACTCTGATGAACTTATCCTGTGCAACAGAGGAAACTCTTGCTCTTCCTTTCCTGGGTGGTCCTGATGAGAGCCAGTTTCATCATAACGTTTTTGATGCTCTTTGTGACTGCACTTAAAGATACTTTTCTTGAAAGTTCTTGAACTTTTTCAGATTGACTGTCCTTCATTTCTTAAAGTTTTTTTTTTCTGTATTCAGTTGAGCAGTTCTTGCCATAATATGAATTAGAGCTTTTCTCTGTATACCTGTAACTGATGCTCTCAAACACATTAAGAGGCAAGAAATTCAAGTAATTAACTCTTGACGAGTTCAGCACAGTTGTTAACTGAAATCCTGAATTCTAGATGACTCTACTTCATAAATCTGACTAAGAAAATGTCAAATTAAAAACAAATTATTTTTTATTAAATAATGTCATGTGTTTTTCTCTATAGTAACTTCATAAGATTACTAACGAAAATGTGGCGTTTATGTCAGATGCAAATCTAATCACTCTGGCTTTGAGTGGTCTAATGTACTAAGACGGTGTCACTATGATCTGAAGAACATCTTTTCGAATCCTGGTCATGCTCCTTGCATCAGCAGAGCAGAGAGCACAATTGGCCATGATCTCTCTTGGTGGGTAGATAGTGCTTTCTCCCCTCATCACCCCTAGTGTAAGCTTGGCTGGCGCAGACGTCAGTTAGCTGATGTGTTAAAGCTGAGGATACAGTGCTTTTCTCCAGATGCATTAGCTGTTGGGTAAATTGCGTACATATATAAATACATGATTTTATTATTATGGAGGTGGTCTAAAATACATTTGAGCCACATTAAAGCAGTGTAAAGACACCCAGGCTGTGACCGAAATGGCTCCTTCATTAGTGTTGCGCTATTTAGGGAGACACTATGTAGTTCACTAATTGGTGATAAAACAGGAGTGAATTCGGACACTATGTGCCAGCGCCGGTCGCAGAAACACACACAGGTGAGAGAGGGGGTTGAGCGTATTTAAAACTCCATAAACACACTGAACTGAGCTCTGAATTAAAGTTAGTGAAGCTCTGGGCTGATCATGAAGTCATTTCTCTGCTTGTATATTTACGCTGTTTAAAAGATAATCCTCACAATATTGAACTTCATGAAGAAAACCTGAAATTAACAGCTTACACCGTCTCGCACTGTTGCCAGATTGGGTGTCTTCATGCTTAATGTCGAGTTGTGTCTGAAATTGTCTGGAGGAAATGCTGTGATTTGACGGGTAAACAAAACTACCAAGTGTTAGAAGTTTGGAAATTGAGCTCATCAGTGTTGTAGTTAGATATCTAATCTGGCAGAGACAGAGCTTTTAGTCCTGCTGATGGAAATTTGAAGCTGTGTTAATGTTCGTTATTATATGTATTTCTTTCTTTCATTGCTTGCAAGATTATTTTTATGTGCTGTATTTACTTTTTTTGGTTCGTGTGTCCAATGATACAAGGCACAACACATAATACAAACATGCAGATAAACTCAATTAAATATATTTTTTTGTAATTTGTGATATTTAAGATAATTAAGTTATTTTTGTTAAGATCATGTTGAAATAAACCCTGTAATATTGTTGATTTGATGAACATCAGCTGTTTGGGTGGTTTTCTCAGTATTTTGGCGGATTTGAAACACGTTTTACCCAGTGAATTGGTTTTGTCTGAATCCCTCTGTAACAATCTGGCAACCCTAATGGCTCGCTGTCCGCTCCGTTTCTTCGGCTGTCTGTTGCTTAGTAGCGAAACCCGCAATGCATTTTGGGACACATTTAGCTCGCCTAATAAGCAGCGATGTTTACTATAAATCATGATGCATTATGGGAGTTTTTAGTGCCCTCAAAATCACGTTCGAATCCCCCCTTATGATTCGGACACTCAAAGAAAAATGGCTGAAATACTCGATAGTGCCCTAACTAGTAAATAGGGAGCCATTTTGGTCACAGCCCCAGAATCCAAAACTCCTCCTAGTACAAACTATGCCAGTTATCTCTGCCTTCCTCAAAGTTTAAAGAACTAATTGACAGCATGTTAAAGTGTACATTTTAAGGAATCATCTTCAGCACAGTACAGGAAGAGGCTGACCAAGTAAACCACTAGTTGGAACTGGTAATAAATGGACTTTCTTGTGTCATCTTACAGAGTAGCTGCATTTAACTACAAAGTATAATTGAGTTTAGTTAAAATCTGATCAGAATACAATTCAAATACTAGTCACATAAGTCTCAAATCTCAGATTAGAAATCCAGAATTTGTAATGCTAAGGCTTCTTCTGCAGTATAGAGTGTTAAGGACTTTACTCCAGGGCCCAACAGAAGCAGCTTAGTTGACCAGTATATTGAACCCACAACCCTGTGATCAATAATCCACCACTCTAACCACTGCAGTCATTTACATAGTGAATAACAAGCTGACAAACGCCCGGCTAAATCACCAGTGTGAACAAGCGGATTAGCAATACATTACATTCCCTCAGCTCAACTCAACTACACACAACTATGCTCAGCTATATTCAGCTACACACAACTCTACTCAGCTATACTTAACTATACTCAGCTATACACAACTCTACTCAACTATACACAACTCTGCTTAACTATACTCAGCTATACACAACTATTCTCAGTTATACACAACTCTACACAACTCTAGTCAGCTATACACAACTCGACACAACTCTAGTCAGCTATACACAACTCTACACAACTCTAGTCAGCTCTATTGAACTATACTCTGCTATATGCTAATCTACTGAACTACACTCATCTATACACATCTCTACTCAGCTATGCACAAATCCACTTAGCTATACACACACCTCTATTGAACTATACTCAGCTTTACACAACTCTACTCAGCTATACATAACTCTACTCAGCTATACATACCTCTACTCAGCTATTCACAACTTTACTTAACTATACTCAGCTATACACAACTCCACTCAGTTATACACAACTCTGCTTAAATATACTCAGCTATACACAACTATACTCAGCTTTAAACAACTCTACTCAACCATACTCAGCTACACACAACTCCACTTAGCTATACACAGCTCTATTGAACTATATCAAATCAAATCAAATTTATTTGTATAGCGCTTTTTACAACTGGTGTTGGCACAAAGCAGCTTTACAGAAACATGATTACAGGACAAAGAATCAGGCAAAAACATTAAACATATATATATACACTACTATACTCAGCTATATGCTAATCTACTGAACTACACTCATCTATACACATCTCTACTCAGCTATGCACAACTCCACTTAGCTATACACACCTCTATTAAACTATACTCAGCTTTACACAACTCTACTCAGCTATACATAACTCTACTCAGCTATTCACAACTTTACTCAACTCTACTCAGCTATACATAACTCTACTCAGCTATTCACAACTTTACTCAACTATACTCAGCTATACATAACTCTACTCAGCTATTCACAACTTTACTCAACTATACTCAGCTATACATAACTCTACTCAGCTAAACACAACTCTACTCATCTATACTCATCATGATTTTTATTGTGTTTTGACTCAGGACCCTCACAGCTACATATTCAATTACACTTTTTTTTTTAATAATGTGGATTTAAACACAATAGTTTCAGTCATTGTATGAATGCAAAAAAAAAAAAAAAAAACATGTATGTTGTCACACAGGACTGACAAGTGCAGGTAAATTATATAAAGTTTATTAAAGGCACTTGCCACAATAGGATAGTGAAAAGCAGGCAGGGACAGTAACCAAAAGGCAATATAAAATATTATAGTCAGACGATTCAGGGTCATACATGGGGTAAACACAGTGACAGAGGATAGGCTAAGGCATGGTTGAAATATACAAAAACAGATCAGTAACAGGCAGTTAGTACAATGAGCAAGGCAAAAGGAATAGGCAAGGAAACAAACACAGATCAGTAACAAGAAACAAAATGAGAGAATGTGTTGTAGAAGAGCTAGTAAACTAGATTTAATACTCGGTGAGAAAAAGGAAAGAAGTGGCCATATAAAAATAGAGCTTTATTAATTATAGTGCTAGACAAAGGGGAGGTCAGGCAGAAAAGGGTCAAAAACGTCAAACAAGAACAAATCAGAGAGAGCACACCAGAGTTCAAACGGTCCAGGGTCAAACACAGCAAGGCAATGGCAAAGGGCAGGCAAACAAAACAGATCAAAACAAAATCAGGCAAAAACACGATCAAGGAAACTCCATCAATACTCGGAAAAGGCAGAGAGAGAAATGAGCTGCTTAAACAGGGCTAGAAATCAGTGTGATTAGTTCCTGGTTGTGTCAGGTAAAGTGTCATGTGATCGGGAGTGCGTGCAGTGTGAGAGTGAGATGCATTCTGGGCATTGACTGTAGATCGCAGGTAGAGCTGAGTGTGGGAGAAACTACAATTTCCAGCGAGGCTTGGTCAGTGATAGGAGCGCTTACAGCACCAGGCGTGACAGATGGTTTATATACACAATAAAACAGGTGAGAACAATTAGAAGCTTGGAGAGCGGGAACGCCGTAGCGTCATGTGATCAGAAGTGTTAGAGAATTCCGGTGAGAGTGCATGCTGGAAAGTGGAATCTTGAGTGAAAAGTAAAATAATATTTTGTTACAATTAAAATGCATTTTAGTAACAGTACATTTATTACAACATTCAAAAGGAATGCAATAAAATATACTTGCCTCTGTGGCTTTAAAAAATTGGACTTAAGGCTTTACATGTTAAATCAACAACCCACAAAATCTTAAAGTGACACAGATATCAATTCTTATAGAGGGGCTGTTGTTTATGTGTGTGTTTTGGCTTATAGGTCACCAGTGTGTATATCTGACAGAGTAATATCCAGCACATGTGTGTGTCTAGCAAAGGATATTACAGTTTCTGTATATGTTGCTTTATCGCAATATTATTTTACACAAGTACTGTGCTCAGATATGAACCTATGAGGGCTGGAATGGGAACATACAGAGCTAAGTGTGAGAGGAAATAGACCTTAAAACATAGCTGTAGTTTTCACAGCAGGAGGTTGAGAGGATTGTAGTGATGATATTTGGAAAATTCAAACCTTCCTACACTCTACAGTAATGGCTGTGAAGGCGGTGTTTCTTTGGTGTTGCTCCATGATGTTCCATAGAGGTGCTGTATAACCGCAATGTTTACTGCTGTTGTGTTGAAGGCGGGCCCTAAAAAGATACAATGACACATGGTGTCCTGGGGATGTCCTTCAAGACCTGAACTAAAGGGCTACAGGACTTCAGGGCTACAGTGAGCTCATGGACAGTCTGTGGTGTGACTTGGAGGTGTCAGAAGTACTGCTACATAAAGTCCTTAACTATACTCAGCTATACATAACTCTACTCAGCTATACACAACTCTACTCATCTATACAGTCTGTGGTGTGACTTGGAGGTGTCAGAAGTACTGCTACATAAAGTCCAAGAGGTTCTCAATTAGATTTACGCCTGGGGAACGTGTGGAACGGTCAATGGTATCAATTCCTTCATCCTCAAGGAACTGCCAACACTCTCTAGCTGCATGACATTGGCCATTGTCCAACACCACAAGAAACCATTGGCCCACAGCACTGTTACTTTATTTCAGTAATTCAGCTGAAAATGTGAAACTCATATTATATAGATGTATTACACACAGAGTGGTCTGTTTTAGGCATTTATTTTTTTATTGTTGATGATTATGGCTTACAGCTAATAAAAAAAAAATAATCAGTGTCTCAGAAAATTCAAATAATATATAGGTACTTATGGCAGTGTGGGCAGTGTGCCAGGTTCTGCTGAAAAATGAAATCCACATCTACATTAAAGTTGTCAGCAGAGGGAAGCATGAAGTGCTGTAAGATTTTCTGGGTAACACCAACAGAACACATGGATCTCCAAACCATCACTGATCATTTGTAAATCAAGGGAGCAGAGTCTGGAGGAAGAGTGGAGAGACACAAAGTCCAAACTGCTTGAGGTCTAGTGTGAAGTTTCCACCAATCAGTGATGGTTTGGAGAGACATGTCATCTGCTGGTGTTGATCCACTGTGTTTTATTATCAAGTCTTAAGTCAGTGCAGTTTTGTTTTCCCACAAAACCTTACAGCACTTCATGCTTCCCTCTGCTAAGAAATTTTATGGAGATGCAGATTTCATTTTCCAGCAGGACTTGGCGCACTGCCCACACTGCCAAAAGTACCAATTGGTCTTATATAATGTTTGAATTTTCTGAGAAACTGATTTTTGGGTTTTCATTGGCTGTGAGCCATAATAATCATCAACAATAAAAGAAACAAACACTTAAAATAGATCACTCTGTGTTTTATCAAGTCTAAAGTCAGTGCAGTATTTTCCTGCAAAATCTTACAGCACTTCATGCTTCCCTCTGCTGACAACTTTTATGCAGATGCGGATTTCATGTTCAATGTTCACATTTAGTGATATTCGAAGTTTTTAAGATGCACCTACATGTCTAGCAAAGGATATTACTGTTTCTGTTGCTTTATCGCACCATTATTTCACACAAGTACTGTGCTCAGATATGAACCTATGAGTGCTGGAATGGGAACATACAGAGCTAAGTGTGAGAGGAAATAGTCCTTACAAATAACTGCAGTTTTCACAGCAGGGGATTGAGAGAACTGTAGTGATGATATTTGGAAAACTGGTTCTCCTCCACAATTTGACCGTTTTTGGAGCATTTCATATGACAGGGCTCACACGCTGATGGCCTCCTACAGTCTTATCTAATGTATCTATCTTACCGAACTTAATGTCTGTGATGCATTTAAAGACTTTGGCTTTAGGAGCCTTGACTTGTTCAGATCTTCCTGCAGAGATGTGAAGGCCACTTGTGTTCACAACAGGGGGAGAATAAGCTGGATACCTTAATAGAACTAAAGCTTTTTGTGTGATGATTTGTTTTTTTTTTTCATATTGAAGAATGGCGTATTTTATTTACTGAAAAAAAGAGTACTTGGAATGGAATCAAGTGATGAGTGTAATGAGGAAATACACAAGTCTCCAAGTCTCCCGGAAGTTGCGGGACTCTACCGCATATCTATAATGGCTCCCTGATGCCTGTAAATCAGATAAATCCCCCGGAATCTAGATCGAGTGGTAACACAGACTTTTTTTCCTAATTGTGTGTGAAAGAGAGGGGGAGGTAGAGAACAGCACTTCCCTCAAGTGCATATTTATGAAGCAAATGAAAAACCAAGAAGGTTCTGCTTGGTCTGTTCTCTGCAAAGAGTCTGTAAGTCAGCCAATCAGTTTTTGGTGTGGGTGGGCAGTGTTGTTTCCCCATTTCTGGATGGGATGCATTCAGGAGCATCATGGCTCCCATCATAACTTCAAAATTTCACCTCTGACTACTCTAAAGTATATGCATGTCTGGTAAAAGTAAAAAACTGAAAAAAGTGAAAGTCTTACCCACTGTACAGTTTGTAATAATGATTTTATTCCACAGCATTGCCCATGAGGGACTAAATTGTTGCAAAAGGCATGTTGAGGTTAATATGACTATATATATATATATAACTACAAGGGTTACTTTACGTTTCTGTTCCAGTACTTTTGCTCCTCACAAGAAAAAAAAAAGCTGGGTTCAGACAGAGTGTGCTAAATCTTCTGAACTGTGTATCAAATTAAGATTACTGGAAATAAAAGCTGGAATGTTGATCTTTTGTCACGTGTTCATCTTTTAAGGTCAAACCCAAATGTCTAAAATTCAGTCTACATCAGAAATAAAGTGATCGGCCTCACTGTTCCAATAGTTTTGGAGGGGACTGTACAGTATGTTCTCTGGTGGCAAGACCCAGTGTCCAATCAGATCACACCTGTTGTCAAAATGTATTATTTGTTTTGTCAGTGTAGTAATACTCAAATAATGCGAAGAAAACAAGTTCATATTAATCAAGCCTTACGAGTTTAGAAATCAATATTTGGTGGAATAACCCTGGTTTTTAATCACAGTTTTCATACATCTTAGCATGTTCTCCTCCACCAGTCTTACACACTGCTTTTGGATAACTTTATGCCACTCCTGGTGCAAAAAATCAAGCAGTTCAGCTTGGTTTGATGGCTTGTGATCATCCATCTTATGCTTGATTATATTCCAGAGGTTTTCAATTTAGTAAAATCAAAGACATTTTGTCTTTTTATAAGGTCAAACCTAAATGTGTACATTTCAGTCTACATCAGAAATACATGGATTGACCTCAATGTTATAATACTTTTGCAGGGGACTGTACAGTATGTTCTCTAGTGGTAAGACGCAGTGTCCAATCAGACCACTCAGACCTGTAGTTTATTATTAAGTTTATTATTTGTTTTGTCATTGTATTTATCCATTCAGGGCAGATTTTGTTTTTGGCGTACATGATTGGCAATTGTCCCTGGAGGAAAGATCTTGCCCGAGGCAGTGTTGAGCTGGAGTGATGATCCTTATCTGCCCTTTCTAAAGACAGACAATCAGCTCTTGGTAATATGAGTCATATCACAGTAATCACAGTCAAATAATCAACACTCACAAGGACAGATAGAGAGCTGGCTTTATAGATGGCTGTACTAACTCTGACTTAATGTCCCTCCTAATGGTTGTCATTATTCTACTTTGACTGAACAGCGTGTTCTTTTGTCCTCCTTGAGGGGGGCCATAATTAAACGCCCAAGGTTAACTTTCTCGAAGTTTTGCATCACAACCTCAGGATAAAAAAGGAAAAAAACAGCCACTTTTGGGGACTTTTTTTTTTTGCTTCATCCCTGAATCAACTATTCCAAAATGAGATCTAATTGGGCCTTTAGGGTTTGTTCCATCATTACCAGTTAATTAGCTCCGTTAGTCATCAAACACATTTTAGATTGATTGCATCATGGAATTTACATGATGACTATTATTCAACATAATCAAACTCTTGTTAAATCAACAGAGTGGTCTGATGCATTTGTACATATACAGAAAAAAAAAAAAAACTTACCTAAACTCATTACCTCAATCATTACCAACCCTCCCAGCTCTGCTTTAACCTTGTCTGGACTCCCCAGCTCTGCCTCCTTCCCATCCTGTGCAGCGATATTTCAGAATGCATACCAGTGATTCCCCAATATATACTGTATACAGTACCAGTTAGTGCTTTTGGAAGAGGCGGAAATGATGCAAATCAAATCAATCATATTTGCAGAGCAGCTTTTTGCAACTTATATTGTTGCAAATTATCCCTTGTAATTTTTACAACTTTAGATTTGTTTGTGTTTAGAGCTTAAAACATGGTTATGTACAGTATATACATTGCTTCACACAATAATACGGCTTTCAAATGTACAGTCAGGTGAATAAAATTGATTCATATGTAGAGTTTGTTGCTTTGTTACAGATTGAAGATAATGTTAACCCTCCTATTATCTTCATTCAGCGTTTAAAATCTCCGAAAAAAAATATTGGCCTTAGTTTTGTAATTCATATTTATTGCCTTTTCTTAGTTGGATGAATGGTTCAAATGATTCAATTTCATCTCAATATTTTACACATAAAGCGCTGGAAAAAATTATGAGACCACTTCAGTTTCTGAATTAGTTTCTCTGATTTTGCTATAGGTTTATGTTTGAGTAAAATGGACATTGTTGTTTTATTCCATAAACTACAGACATTTATTTGCAGAAAATGAGAAATGGCTGAAATAACAAAAAGATGCAGAGCTTTCAGACCTCAAATAATGCAAAGAAAACAAGTTCATATTCATAAATCAATATTTGGTGGAATAACCCTGGTTTTTAATCACAGTTTTCATGCATCTCGGCATGTTCTCCTCCACTAGTCTTACACACTGCTTTTGGATAACTTTATGCTGCTTTACTCCTGGTGCAAAATACAAGCAGTTCAGTTTGGTTTGATGGCTTGTGATCATCCAGCTTCCTCTTGATTATATTCCAGAGGTTTTCAATTTGGTAAAGTCAAGGAAACTCATAATTTTGAAGTGGTCTCTTATTTTTCTTCAGAGCTGTATGTCTAAATAATGTCTGCATCTAGTTAAACAGTGTTTTATTAAAAGAGTATTTACTACTTTTACTACAATACAGCATTTTGCATTTTGTTCTTGCCCACATCCACCACTGGATTCTGGGCTCAAGGGCTCATTAGAATGAAGAAGTCCACTCTGCACTTCAGCAAAATCGTGTCCACACTGGAAGATCTACACAAATCTATAGTCATTTTTCAAGGTCACGTCTGCTGCGGATCTCGGCTCGGCTCTCGGGTGAAATCCGTTCAGGCCTTTGTGCTTGACAGCCCATCAGCAGGAACTTAGATTAAAAGCCTGCTAATGCCCCTTAATGCTGCTTTCCTCATGTTTCTAGGCGTTCTGCTCTCACCTCTCAAAGAAGATTAAGCCAGACAAGAGAAAAGAGCTAAACTCGTGAAAGTTACTCACGTCTTTATTTAATTAATGGGCTCACATTAAAACGCCTTTGTAGTTGGCAATTTTTTTTTTAAAAGTGGCCTTCTGTACGGTATGACGGCCAGCATGCTGTACTGAAGACTTTTAACTTTTTAAGACACATTTCTCATGTCTTAATTAAATTATAGATAAATAAACTGCTCAAAACAATTATGGTAACACTTATTTTTCACAGTTTAACAGAAGTCGAGTCAAACTTTCAGAGTAAAACTTCAGAGATATCAATCTGCTGTGGGATCCCCAAAAAATCCTTATGCTGCCTTCAAGTCATGTCAGAATTATCGTATTTATGAGATAAGAGAACAGGAATGACACCATAAACTGGTATTTACCAGTGGGAAACTCAGATTTTTAGAAGAGCCCAGAGTTTTCCAGTTGGGGCTGTGTCAGTAAAAAGAGGTCATGGCCAGTCAATTTCCAAGAACTACTTGTTGTCATGATGAGCACAGAATTGCAGACACGTGCAGATACTGATAACAATATATGTTTATTATAAAAATAAACAGATGTAATACGTGGTTGATACAGAAAACAGTTAATCACCAGAAACCAGAGCAATGTAGACAAAACCATACCATAAACGAGAGACAGTCCAGAGTTCATACACGAGAGATCCAATGTCAGAGGTAATCCAAGAGGCAGTAGTGAAAACACAGTCCAGGTAATACACAAGCAATCCAATATCAGAGGCAAAGGCAATAATCGGCATCGAGAAAACAAAGGCAAGGTCATACACAAGATAAACTGAGACAAGAGATAAAGTAACGCTTTGTAAAGAGGAGAACCTACAATACGCGGTGTGGGTGTTTGTGTGGAGTGCTCTTATATAGTGCCAGTAATCAGTATTCAGGACTTCCTGGAGGAAGCAGGTGAGGTGTCACGTGATCTGGTGAGTGCGTGATGTCAGCGGGTGGTGCATTCTGGGTAATGTAGTTGTTGACCTGAGAACCTCTGTTAGAGCTGGGTGTGGAAGGGACAGAGGAGCTAACAGCACCAGACGTGACAGTACCTCCCCCCAAGGGAGTCGGAACGGAGCCGGAACGGGGACGACCACGACGACGTCCACCCGACGGGCAGGGAGTACCGGCAGAAGGACCAGGCGTAGCCACAGAGGTGCCGGAGCCGAAGAAGAGAGTGAGCGCTTGGGACGCCCACGGGGTCTAGGAGCAGGTTTTCCAGGGTGACAGGCATGAAATTCGGCCAGTAGAGCAGGATCCAGCACGTCACCGGCGGCAACCCAGCAACGCTCCTCAGGGCTGTAACCCTCCCAGTCTATGAGGTACTGGAGCACACCTCCACGCCTGCGTGAATCCAGCACCTCTCGAACCACATAGGTAGACAAATCCTCCCCCTCCACTGCCGCGGGCGGCACGTCATCAGGAACACCCTCGGCAAGCGGACCTGGGACAAGAGGCTTGAGCAGAGAGACATGAAACGAGTTATGCACTCTGTACTGAGCAGGTAACTCAATCTTATAAGTCACCTCGTTAACCTGAGACAAAACCTTAAATGGGCCAATATACTTAGGCAGCAGTTTCCTACAGGCCCCCTCAAACCTCAAGTCCCGGGTCGACAACCACACCCTGTCTCCGGGTTGGTATTGGGGGGTGGTACCACGGTGTCTGTCGGACTGCTCCTTATACTTGCGTAACACCTCCGAAATCTGCTGATGCATCTCCTCCCACACCTGCTCACTCCGCTTCATCCAGTCATCAACAGCAGGTTTCTCAGTGGACGACGCTGTCCACGGAGCCAACGGAGGCTGATAACCCAGAATGCACTGAAAGGGAGTGAGACCAGATGTGGAGTTAATGAGGGAATTTTGGGCTATCTCAGCCCAAATCAGATACTGTGACCATTCTGTAGCATGTTTAAAGCAGTACAGTCTTAAAAATTTACCTAACTCCTGATTTACCCTCTCACGTTGACCGTTGCTAGTGGGGTGAAACCCAGAAGTGAGACTCACGTGTACACCTAAGTGTTCAAAGAATGATTTCCATACCCGAGGCAAAGGCAATAATCGGCGTCGAGAAAACAAAGGCAAGGTCATACACAAGATAAACTGAGACAAGAGATATAGAAACACTTTGTAAAGAGGAGAACCTACAATACGCGGTGTGGGTGTTTGTGTGGTGTGCTCTTATATAGTGCCAGTAATCAGTATTCGGGACTTCCTGGAGGAAGCAGGTGAGGTGTCACGGAATCAGGTGAGTGCGTGATGTCAGCGGGTGGTGCATTCTGGGTAATGTAGTTGTTGACCTGAGAACCTCCGTTAGAGCTGGGTGTGGAAGGGACAGATGAGCTAACAGCACCAGACGTGACACTTGTACGCAGCATTATTACTAAAATGATTCTAAGATGGTTTAGCGAGTTTCACATTAAGCATTTTCTCTCCATGTTAAGATATTCTTAATGCTGGACTCTGAGTGGTCCAATGGTCTAACGCGCTGTCACTATGATCAGGAGATTGCTGGTTTGAATCCTGTTCATGTAGCTTGCCATCAGCTGCCGGAGCCCAGAGAGAGCACAATTGGCTTTGCTCTCACTGGGTGGGTACAGTAGATGGCGCCTTTTCCCCTCGTCACTCCATCACTCTGTCAATCAGCACAAGACATCTGTGAGCTGATGTATAAGAACCGAGTCGCTGCGCATTTCTTTGAGGTTTAGCGCTGTGATGCTACTCGGTAATGCTGCATCAGCATGGCTTACTTCACAAATATGTTCTTAATGCTAAGATGCTTTTGGGAAACTTGGCTCTTCTTAGTTAGGAAGCATAAGCAATTGTGAATGAAGTTCACTTCCTTTGGTGCAAGTGAAAGTGACACCAGATGCACCATAGGGGCAACAGCAAGACAACCCCCAAAAGGGAATGCATTTTTCAGTGTTTTTGTCACTACTGAAGTCATGAACAGCCATGGGAGTGTCTGGAGACTCTTGTTTTTAATATTTTACTTTGATTTTTGGTATAATTTTAAGTCCAGTCCTCTATGGCTTTATGATTTTGGTTTCCATTGACTGTTGTTAAGCTCATTTTTACAACTAATTACACAATTTATGCCAGTAAAGATTTATTGACTTCAATAGCAGTTTAATAAAGCAGAAGAAAACCATTTTTTTAGCATCCACTAATTCTTTATGCATTCTGTGTTCATTTCAACCTAATTTTTAATAAAGCTGCACTCCACCCTTGGTTTGCACCAATGAAGTTTTCCAGTATTGTCAGGACCCATAAAGAGTGAACACCTATTGAACATCTGTTAGGCCCATCTGTTTCAGATGTCACCTATCAACACAGACCACAAAAAGTACGAAGAGAGATTCACTGCAGTTTACAATAGTGCCATTGTCAACACTGAATAAAACAATGTACATTAAAAATGGCTAGATATCTAGGTTGACAAAAAATTAATCAAGTCATGACTGGAAGTCATGACTTTTTCACTTTAGCTCTTTTATATCCTTTTAGTTACACACATAAAAGGAAGGGAATCAGTGGCCTGCCGTGTTCCTAATAGTGATTCCACATTCATTAACACTGTTAAACCTTTCTAGATGCTTATCTTACTTTGTCTTGTCCATTAGTCAGCATTAACATTTCTGTTAATAAGTTTATTCATTCATTTATTTAACTATAATAACATATTAAATGACTAAACTGACTTTCTATATTTTATAAGACATGTTAAAAAGATTTGTTTTTCTTTCTATGTATGTGTTGTAGGTGCTTATCAATGTTTTTAAACCATTAAAAAACACGGTAACACTTTCTTTGAATGTCATCTCTATAAGACTCTATAAACATACTCATAACACATTATAATGCATTCATAAGGCATTATAGACATGGCTATACATATTTATAAAAATGTATAATTCATTATGGCCATGTTTATTATGCATCATGAACTGTGATTTTAATGCATTAATAGCTGCGTTTATAACATGTTATACGTCAATACCAAGAAACTCAGTACCTGCTTACAGATTTTATCATGACTAAACAATCTTCCAACATAAACACACCCTCAGTAATCCTATAAATATATTTTAACCACTCACAAATTATTCTTGTCTTGAATATAATGTTAGTTATAGTCAATTATAATGTATTATAACAGGTCTTTGTGCACTCTAAGTAAAGTGCCAGACTTTCATTGTAGGATTAGATTATTAATGATAGATATATACTGTTTTAACATAAATATTATAAGTACAGTTTTTAATGTATTATGATCTCAGGTCATAATGCTTAACAAACACGGCTATAATGCGTTACGCATTTTTATAAACATTTATAGCCATGTTTATAATGACTTATGAATGCATTATAATATGTTATGAATGTGGTTATAGCGTCTAATAAAGATGACATTCATAAAAAAAAGTGTTACCAAAAACTCTTTTATAAACTATTTATGAACCCTTTATAAAGAAGCCATATTTTCAAGGGGAACCAACCCATTATTTTACAAAACATTACTTTAAAAATTTTAAAGCATTCAGTTTTCTCAAGTTGTTTAAGTAAATTCAACTTATTTAGTGTACAGGAAATTTGGAATGTTTGAGTGTTTAAATAATCTTCATCAGCTATAGTTTTGTACTTCCTGTAATCAAATATCGATAGAGAACTCATGTAGAATTAATTAAAGTACTTAAATAGATGTTTCAATCTGTTTACAAAAAAAAAACAAGAGCAACACTTCATCTTGTTATAAGCCACACATATTTGAGATATTTAGTGGTATAAAAGGAATTTCTACACAGCGTGGGTTCATCAAGCAGAAAAGCTACCTAATAACAGGTCTGCTACAGTCTGACACATACAGAGTATAGCAAATTATTAACAAAGTTAAATCAGACTAAATAGAACTCTAATTACTTTGTGTTCAAGGTTAACAGATAACGGCTTGAACACTTAATACTGTAGCCACAAAATGAGTCAAGCATTTTTTAATTTCGCTCAAAAATGCTGGGTAAATTAAGGATAGCTAAAAGGCCAACAGGGTGTATTATATTATGTATACATATAACTGACTCTGAGAAAACTTGCGGAAATATAGGCTTAATTGTAATGAATCAATCAATCATTTATTCCAGCATGATCATTATTAAGCAAGGGACATAGCAAGGTGCATCTAAAAAATGGCATATCATTGAAAAGTTACTTTATTTCAGTAATTTCCTCTGCTGACAATTTTAATAAAGATGCAGATTTCATTTTCCAGCAGGACTTTGTACACTGCCCACACTGCCAAAAATACCAATTGTTCTTATATAATATTCAAATATCCTGAGACACTGATTTTTTGGGTTTTCATTGGCTGTAAGCCATAATCATCATCAACAATAAAATAAATAAACGCCTAAAATAGATCACTCTGTGTTTAATTCATCTATATAATACAGTATATGAGTTTTACATTTTGAACTAAATTACTGAAATAAAGTAACTTTTCAATGATATTCTAATTTTTTTAGATCAATCATCAAGCTGTGAAATGATCCTGCAACTTTGGATTCCCCTCAGCCTTCAGTTATAAATTTTTGGATCTTTATTATTTTTTTTATTTTTTTTTTTCAAAATATAGTCAGAATGGAATAGTTAAACACAGTTAAAATTAACAAAGGTAAATTCTTAATCAGTAAATGAGAGAATTTATATAAATCAATCTCTGACTTGAATATTTTCTGTTTCCCCTTCCCAATCCCTTCCCTAACCCTCTTGTTTAAACATCTTAAAAGCAAATAAAAAATGAAAACCCAAAAATCAGTGTCTGAGAAAATAGAATATTATATAAGACCAATTGGTACTTTCTTCAGTGTGAGCAGTGTGCCAAGTCCTGCTGGAAAATGAAATCCGCATCTCCATAAAAGTTGTCAGCAGAGGGAAGCATGAAGCGCTGTAAGATTTTCTGGGAAAACAAAACTGCACTGACTTCATCACTGATCATCAGTAAATTTTACATTTCATTTGTAAATCAAGGGAGCAGAGTCTGGAGGAAGAGTGGAGAGACACACGGTACAAGCTGCTTGAGGTCTAGTGTGAAGTTTCCACCAATCAGTGATGGTTTGGAGAGACATGTCATCTGCTGGTGTTGATCCACTGTGTTTTATTATCAAGTCTAAAGTCAGTGCAGTTTTGTTTTCCCACAAAATCTTACAGCACTTTATGCTTCCTTCTGCTAAAAGACACTGCCCACACTGCCAAAAGTACCAATTGGCCTTATATAATATTCTAATTTCCTGAGACACTGATTTTTGGGTTTTCATTGGCTGTAATCCATAATTATCATCATCAACACTAAAATAAATAAACTCTTAAAATAGATCCCTCTGTTTGTAATACATCTATACAATATATGAGAAGAGTGGAGAGACACACAGTTCAAGCTGCTTGATGTCTAGAGTGAAGTTTCTACAATCAGTGATGGTCTAAAGTCAGTGCAGATTTGTTTTCCCAAGAAATCTTACAGCACTTCATGCTTCCCTCTGCTACTGACAACTTTTATGGAGATGCGGATTTCATTTTCCAGCAGGACTTGGCACGCTGCCCACACTTGGCTGTAAGCCATAATCATCAATCATAAAATAAATAAACTAAAATAGCTGAATCCCCCACATCAGTGTTCACCTGAGAAAACCTCCTCACCTTTGGTAACTTTGGTGAAGGTGGATCTCATTAAAAATGTGGAGATGATGACCGTGACAGATTCCAAATACCACAGTTTACACAACATAAGTCAAGTCAAGTCAAGTCAAGTAGTTTTATTGTCAATACTGCATATGTACAGGACATACAGAGAATTGAAATTACGTTACTCTCCTTCCCAATTTTACAGCAAGTACAGATAATAGATATAATAAAGGAGAATGGGAGACACTATGTGTACAATACAGCAGGGACACAAATAGACATACATGAGACAAAAACAAGGTGCAGTGGTGTGGGGGAGGAATAGATATATAAATATAAGTAAAGATAGATATATAATTATAATATAAAAGAGTGGGAGACACTATATGTTCAATACAGCAAGACACAATAAACATACGTAAGACAACAGTGCAATATTGATGGTGATTGAGATGGAATGACAGTAAAAATAGTAAATAACAGTAGTGCAAATACGGTATATGGTATATAGCTTAAGGCTGGTAAAGTGAATGGGTGCGTAAGTCCTTAAAGTTCACAGTTTAATTAAGTGGAATTAAAGTGCGTATTGACAGTGCAAGTATATCAGTAGTGCAGGTATTGTGTAGTGCAAGTCCGTTTGGAAGGGACCAGTACTTTGTGCATTGTAGTGCAGAGTTTCAGTACTTTATTAGTGGGGGGGTCAGGATGCTGAGTGAGTGTGTGCTTGGGGCAGGATTGGGATGAGGGGTAGAGCAGGAAGAGAGTTCAGCATCCTCACAGCCTGATGGATGGGGCTGTCTCGCAGTCTGCTGGTCCTCGCCCCGAGACTCCGCAGTCTCCTCCCTGATGGCAGCAGGCTGAAGAAGCTGTGTAGTGGGTGAGAGGGATCTCCTGCCAGACGGAGGGCTTTCCGTGTGAGGCGGGAGCTGTACAAGTCCTGAAGGGAGGGGAGAGAGGTGCCAACAATCTTCTCAGCTGCTCTCACGATGCGCTGGAGGGTCCTGCGGCAGGATGCTGTGCAGGCCCCGTACCACACGGTGAAACAGCTGGTCAGAATGCTCTCGATGGCCCCTCTGTAGAACGTGGTCATGATGGGGGTGGGGGCTCCAGCTCTTCTCAGCTTGCGGAGAAAGTAGAGACGCTGGTTTGCCTTCCTGGCCAGTGATGCTGAGTTGGTGCTCCAGGAGAGGTCCTCTGTGACGTGCACACCCAGGAACTTGGTGCTGCTCACCCTCTCCACAGCAGTTCCGTTGATGAACAGAGGGGTGTGCAGTGTGTGAGTTCTCCTGAAGTCCACAACAATCTCCTTGGTCTTCTCTGTGTTCAGAGAGAGATTGTTGTGTTTGCACCAGGAGGCCAGGCGGCTCACCTCGTTCCTGTAGAAAAGTACAGAGGAGGGGAGAAGGAGAGGAAGAGCGAGCGAGCTGACAAAGAGCATGCTTAATGAAATCTCAGACATTAATACATTCTGAAAGAGCATCATTGATAAGAGGAGGCACCGCCACATCTCTCCAGTAATTGGTGGAAAGCCTTGCAGAAATCGTTGAATCAAGACCCCGGGAACGGCTCAAAAACTCATCTGACTCTTTTTAGGAATGCCACTTAGTAGCTGACATGTAAAATAAACATATAAATGAAGTTTTAGAAGAACAGCGCATCGCTCTGATCTCTGAAATATCACAGCATCACATTATCTGTTATTTTTCAAAAGCGACACACATCGCCGGACCACCAGAGCCAGTCGCCTTCTGAAGGAAGCAGATCACTCGTTTCGACTAAATGTGTCCCACTTATGTTTGTCAAATATAATTCTCAATAATCAAACTGGAATATTTACTACATATATGTACTGAAGTGTGAAATATTTTTTAAATATATAAATAAATAAATAAATATAATAAATATAAATAATAAATAAATAAATATAGATAGATAGACAGACAGACAGACAGACAGGCAGGCAGTTGAACACAATAGACAGTGAACACCAGTTGATGTGCCTAAAGTGAGGTTAACTGATGTCAGCCATGCAGAAAGTGCAAATACACAGTTATATAATAATTTAAATTTAGCAGTGCAAAAGATACGTAAACAGTAGATGAATGAACTACTAGTGCAAAATAGGGTAGAACTATAAAAATAGTGTTATAGGCTTCAGCAAGTCTGAGAGTGTGTCCATAGCTGAGGGTGTGTCCATGGTGTGGCCAGAGTTACCAGAATGAAAAAGTGTCACAGAGTCTTTAGTTTGCTGTGCTGAGAGGAGATGAACAGTCTTATGGCCTGAGGGACAAAAGACTTTCGGAGTCTGTCTGTGGAGCAGGACTGGGACAGTTGTCTGCCGCTGAATGAGCTCCTCTGCCTGGTGATGGTACTGTGGGTGCAGAGGGTGGTGGACATTGTCCATGATGTTCAGCAGCTTGCTGAGGGCTCTCCTCTCCGCCAGTGGTGTTAAGGACTCCAGCTCTAATCCCAGCACAGAACCAGCTTTCCTCACCAGCCTATTCAGTCGTCCAGCGTCCCTCTTGCTGATGCTGCCTCCCTAGCACACTAAATACTCTGTTACTTTACTTAAGTAGAAATGTTGTTTACCTATACTTTACTGGAGTAATTATAGTATAGACTACATTTTACTTCTATTTAATTTCAGCTTGTTTTAATTCTGGCTTCAAATCATTAAAAAAAACCCTATCCAGACAAATCTCTCCATCCAGATAAAGTTAATCTGAATAAACTACAGGAGGAAGTTGGGGATAAACTGGGTTAAAAATGATTTAACTTGGTTGAATAACTTGGTTAACCTTTTAAAATGTCTTGTCCTGTATACAGGCTACAGGTGCAAGTGATACAAAACCCTTTTTTCTGCAGCAAAATAACTTATTTACACTCTGAAAAGCTCCTACAAGACATTTGGAGAAGCTGCCTGTTTTCTCTCTACTCCACTAAATAATTTCAGATCAGTAACAGGACCCAAATTCTGCAAGTTTAAAAAAAGATGTAAAAACTAGACAACCATAATGAAACTAAAGGTTTGGAGGACATGATCTGGTTGATTTGTATTCAGAAAAATATTGATTTTAAAATGAAGTTCAAGAAAGAGCCAATTTAATGATAGTATTCAATATATATACTTAAACATTTTTAGATATTTTTTATTCCAATTATAAAATTATAGTTATGTTTTTAAATAATGTTCCTTATCAAAAACAAAAGCTTTTATGTAATGCCTGAATAGAAATCCTCAAGATTTAGTGCTATAATGTCAAGCAGATAATTGATCAATTGATCCTGTGTCACGTCTTGGCCTCCTGACATCCTGGCCTGTTAATGGGTTAAATTTATTTTGCATGTTTTGAGGTTTTCCAAATGAATCACATGAATTAATGGGTTATTTTAATAAATCGGAGTATCAGCTGTTTACATGGCTGCTTGAATTTTTTTTTATAACTGCAGTAATATATATATATATATATATATATATATATATATATATATATATATATATATATATATATATATATATATATATATTATAATCAGATTTTTAAGTGCATATAAACACACTCAGTAATTGAAATAACAAAACCAGTTTATATATATATATATATATATATATATATATATATTATACATATATATATCTTTACTGGAGAGTTTATCTTGTTTCAGCTGCTGCTCACTGTTGCATCATCAGTAAAGACAAGTGAAGCAGTTTCCACTGGCGGCCATACATGCCCATAACATCATGTTTCACAGATGAGTTGGACTGCCCTGAATCATGAGCAGATCCTGTTTCTCTCGTTTTTCCAGGTCAATCTCTCTCTATCTTATCTGAGGAAGAGGAGACTTTTCATCAGAAATCTTTTTATAAAAGGATTTTTATGTATGTTTTAACAGACTGCAATCCAATCTAGCCTTTCTGTTCTGGAGGCCTTCTAGTGGCTTGCACCCTCTGACAGTTGTGGTACACTGTGACCAAATTTAACAATGAACAGATCAATAGAAATGCTCCAAAGCAATGTGGAATAAAATGGGTTTACACTGGTTTGCTTTGCACATTATGGATCCTGCACAGCTCTGAAAAAAATAAGAGACCACTTAAAAATTATGAGGTTTTTTTTAATTTTACCAAATTGAAAACCTCTGGAATATGTTCAAGAGGAAGATGGATGATCACAAGTCATCAAACCAAACTGAACTCCTTGAATTTTTGCACCAGGAGTAAAGGCATTAAGTTATCCAAAAGCAGTGTGTAAGACTGGTGGAGGGGAACATGCCAAGATGCATGAAAACTGTGATTAAAAACCACCAAGGTTATTCCACCAAATACTGATTGTCTGTAGTTTATAGAATAAAACAAAAATGTTCATTTTACTCAAACATACACCTATAAATAGCAAAATCTGAGAAACTTAAGTGGTCTCTTATTTTTTCAGAGCTGTGTAAATTTACACTGATTGGTGTTTTAGTCTGGAAGTGAGTTGTGTTCAGCTAAATTTCTGGCGTATTGCTATTTTAGCAACACAAAACACAGGCGCACCACTGACTGAAAAAAAAAAAACTAAACTTAAGTCAACAATCAGACGTTCATTGCTAACTTGGCAGTATATTGTCAAAAAAGGCACATCAAACACATGCACACGTCCTTTGTTACACATACATACACTTGTTACAACAACAATAAACAGAATAAACAAGCGTGAGCAACCAGGTCAGTTTCCTCTGCTGAGAAGCGTTGGACACGTCCAGGTAGCTGAGCCTCTGAAATAGCAATCCGCCAAAGTCAGAGTGCACCTGGCTCTTAAAGGTAATAAGTGACATGCTGATTGGTTTGTTGCATGTCACACCCAAAACACCCCCATGAATAATAAAGAGAATTAGTACTGTACATGGCTTTTTTTACACTGCACATTTTGTGTACTTTTCCCGTCATTACGATAGCAAACACAC